>NC_141470.1:56822418-57422418 GCF_009769465.1 Tauraco erythrolophus
GTGTTCCAGATGCATATCATAAAGGTTTATAGTTTTTTTAAAAATACAGGAAATTGTATTTAAAATGACAGTCAAAAGTAAAAAAAAAACCTGGATAATTATAGTAGAGAAATATTTAATGAAGGGTAATAGATTTAAAGAAAGCAAGACAAAAATGTCAGAAGAAATTTCAAAATTACTATCTTGGTTGGATGATATTTTCATCTAATGGTATAAATAATATCACTATAATCAGTTTCAGTGACCAGTGGTTACTTTAGACAAACTAGAATCATCCAAAGAAGCAACCGAGATGGAAGAATTATTATACATACCTACTGTTGTTCCCAACCTTAATCTAGGTCTCTAGATGAAAACCACATCACTGTCAGATATATCTCCATTTGAATTCTAATTTATGCATTATAGGAAAAAACCTACAACCTATTTACAGCAAAGGTCATTTGCAGGATTGAACACAAGACCCAAACTATTAGACGACAGAAGTAAAAAGTTATGTTTATATGATATTATAAAGCTTGGGTTTGTTTCTTTTTACTATTTCTAAAGCCATTTTAATTTGTAATATTGGTACATTTAAGAGTTTTCACACCTTTCTGGAAGTCATCAGAAAACTTTAAAATTAGATATGATTATCCTGAATTCTAGAATAATTTATGGCTATTCCCTTCCATCCCCAAATCAGAACTAGATTTTTGAAGTCCTGCAATTTGTGTTCACCTATGGTTGATAATTTGCAGTTTATACTTTTTATACTTCGAATGTCACATAATGAGATAAGGAATTTTTATGATATAGGATTATGTAATATTCTGGGGCAACAAGTATGTCATCTACTCCCATAAATGAGGAATATTATGCCAGTACTTACCTCTTTGCAATTGTCTTCAAGATAAGACACTTTGTCCTTTGATTTCATCTTTCTTTCTGATTCTTATGCACTACTTCCATGTGGTCCAGTCTTCAACTTTTTGGTTTGGAAAGAAACTGTTCTTTTATGATAATGTAAATTCTGAGTTTTCTTCATGGATTTGTTCCAAAGTTTTAGTAAGATATACAAGATCACGGTCTGGCCTGATGCCTGTGTCTGGAGGTCAGTGTGGTGTGCAGTTAGATATAATTCTGGACTAAGAACTGAGCTGAGAACATGATGCAGCAGCCAAAAGTCAGGGATAGTTCCTTTTCCAGAAGTTCTATCAATGACATCTTTGTTTATGTGCTGACATGGCATAATATGCTTTTAAGAATGAGGATGAATTGTTACATGACTTTTGCTGTTGGTATTCTCAGAGAGAGGGAATAGTGACTCTTTCCCCACTCTGTCTCTTGCAGATCAACGTACATCAGCAGATGATTTGAGGATTAAATACATTCAAAACTTTGATGGATGGACAGCTGCATTTCTTGGGCCAGCTCTCCACTGTACATTAAACTCAGGGTTGTAAACATGCATTAGCAACCATGTTGAGAAAATCCAGTGGGCACAAGGCATTTTGGGACAGATCTAACCAAGAAAGTTAGTGCACAGAAAATGTGAATTTATAGAGCACTTTTGGTCTACAATAAATCTGCACATGGAAAAGCTTGTTTTACTGAACGTACTTTGAGCCTTTCAGCTATCACATCACATGTCTCGTGAGCACCTTCACAGCTAGCTTGAAGAAGACAGTGAGTTACAGACCTATGCCCTATGTTACAGCATGCTCCTAAAGAAAGCCCATAGTTTCACATTGCAGGCTTACCTTATAGTAAGCTGTCGGCTTTTACTACTTCATGTTCAGAAGTGACCTAAAGGTAAGAAAAGATATGCAACTTAGCAGCAAAGGTCTTACTGAGACTCCAGGTCTTTTCAGAACTCCAACTTTTAGCCCAGTAACAACTAAAAGTTGGAAGGTCACTGTCTGTACTTTTTTGCTGCTCCAAACCTTTGAACTTCGTGTTGGTTACAAAATTTACTGGGCATGAAGATGGATTTGAAACAGCAGTTGGTGACAGCAATGCCTACCTGTTTTCACTGCGAGTTTGGGCATCCATGTGAACGGTTCCCTGCTTGTGTACCTTAAGGCGTTGCAAAACCCATGACGGGTGTCATGTAAGGTTCCTGTGTATGTACTTTTTGTAATACCCATCAAACAAAACTTTAAAAAGTTTGAGGGACCTTTCAGAACGTTTTTAACCCCCAAAAAATTTCCAGTATGCATATTCTCAGTTTGTCAAAAGCAGGTAGTGCACTGTTTTGGTTTCCTTGGATTGTAACATATTTTCTTTACAAAGACCTCCTACGGCATCAGTCACCAGATGACTAATGCTGTAGTCTAGCAATTAGAGTTTAAATCCCACTAATTTTAGGTTTTTCTAACCTCAGCCTGTCCTAATTCAGCAAAAGGAGACTGGGCCATGTTGAAACATTAGCAGGATCCAGGGAAACCAGAGAATAACTTTAAATATTTTGTACAAATATTCCCTAGCCTATACTCTGGCCCCAACAACTAGATTCTTAATTCTAAGATGATATAAACATGAACATCAAGCTCTCGAAAGAGCTATGTTGAAAGAAATTTGACTTTCTTGTGCACAGAATGCCTTGACTTCGGAACTGGCTGTGGTTAACACAAACATTGGCTTAGCATGCCATTTGCTTGCTCCGTTCTCAAATAGAGAGCAATATGCAGACAGTCTTCAGATTGTGTCTTAAATTTTCTGGACTATATACCACACTTGGTTTTGTTGCATGTTGTGAAGTCTCAAAGAAGTCTCCAGGAGGAAAACCGAAGCATTCATTCTTGTCATGCAATCCAGGAGTTAGTCTACACACAGCAACTCCACCAACACATTTATTCTAAAGTCACTCTTGATTGAACTGCTGTCATTTCTCTGTGAAAATCCAGAAGAGAAAATCTAGCAATTACAAATTTAACACTAATAATTCTGAACCTCCGGTTGAAATTTCTGTGTTTACTGAATATGAAGCAATTCTATGCTGAGAGTGACTGTAATAGTAAAGATGCTATTCATAAAGAACCATAGGACACGAAGTCACATAATTTTTCTATTTCCTTATCCTATGGATTGCTCAAGCCACAGTAACCTCTTCAGCCTATACAACTCCCCTCTTAACTCTCCCTCTGCTCTGCCAGCCTGGCCACTGTCTACCAATCACTTGAAACTGAGGGCTGATTTCAAACACTCTCAAGCCTGACTGGTGAAAGACATGCTTTTCTCTGATATGTCATTTACAATGCTTATTTAGTGGGATTTCAATGGAGCCTTACTCTTAGAGACTGAAGGAAAATAAAAGTACAGGAAGAGTCTATTGTTTTGGCACTTGGCCACGTGTTGCATAGTAATGCATACATTGATAAGAAAAAATATACACAACAGAAAACAACTCCAAGGTTTTTCTGTTAAAAACACTCATTGCTACATGGCACTGTATAACAGGGTAGAGTAAGGGGCAGTAAAAGCTGTGAAGGTCAGGGAAGTAAAACACATTTAACGTTCGTACCATCCTACATTGGGCTTCAATATATGAACATATATAAGCATACATAGAGAAGAGATCATTACATTTCAGGCAAGAAGCAAGTGTCAGTGCATTCAAATTTACAGCACTAACAATCAGCTCAAACAGCAACCACCACAGATTTCCCCCTTGGATGATTCTGACTTTGCGTAATCGTGCTGTACTTATAACGCACCCTGTGAATTAAGCAATTCAGAATGCCAACTGCAGAAACTTTCAGATGCAGGTGGTAATCTTCAAGGGCTACAGCGAGAAACGTGACTTCAGCTAAGATCACTTCCATGTCACTGGTCTAAAAACTCCGCATGCTTTGCAAGATTAAAATGTGATCCGGTGCTCCCAGAGGCAAGCTGGGAAGTTTGTGCTATCACTTAGCAAAGGTGAGCACTGAGCTCACCTCCTGTCCCTCCGCTGTCGCTTCATTTTCTTGGACTGCTCCAAACCAGGTTAGACGACCCCTGCATGATGGGTGAGTTGCTCAAGCCCCTAAACAAGCTGCCCTGGCACAAAATTAACAGAAAATTTCAGCAAATCTTCAGAACCTTTGTTTTTGATGGGAGTTGGATTAGGTTTTAATTCAGATTACATTGCAAATACGTTCCCGTGGGATAACTGGCTAATTGCAGGGATAGGTGAAAACCACAGGGCCTCCAGGATAATCAAAACTCTCGAGAAAGCAGTACTTACTCTTAGGGAAATTATCTTGTTGTTGACACTGGGTGTAAACCACAGGTCCTCCTATTCCTCCTTCCACACGGCAGTAAATACGTTGGCAAATGTGAAAAGAGCCAAACACTTTAATACCATTACAGAAAGCTCTGCTAGACATCCCGCTGTTCAGGGTCCAAAGTGTCACTTTTGTTACTGAATTCTTGTTCTGTACTGACCTTTTAGACTACAGCTACAGTTGTGGTGGTACAACACGTTCTCCAGTAATTTGTTCTACCTCAAGCAAGTTGCAGATTATCAGTATAAAGTCAGTGTGATTTAGTTTAGAATATTCTTTTGAGATAGCCTTTGCACTAGCTGAGCACTGCAAACCACTGATTGTTGTTTTAACTACGTTTATGTTAGCTGAGTTCAACTGCATTAAGAAAGATTCAAATTAAATCAGAACAAGCCTTTCTAGAACTGAGAGAAATAATGCTGGGCCCATATAAGCATTTGCATTAATTCAATTAATCTGCCATAGGAAAAAACTAAAAATATTTTAGTTGTCAAGCAGATTGAGAAAAGTATTTTTAATACATTTTAGAGAAAAGCTTTTGGGGATTACTTTCTGCTAATGTATCAGTGGATTATTTCTAAATGCTGAAAGTGTCGGAGCTACCTTTTGTGAGAAGTGGGCCAAAATTGAAAGAACAGATCTGAACTCTTGAATTTGTGGGTTGGAATGTAATTCTCACACGTATTTATCCAGCCTTGCCAGACTTATTACCGCTACTTGAGCCCTAGGAGTGAACCTACTTTTACAACTTTGTTTCCTGATCAGATGCAAAATTGCAATACGTATATTTTATGGTTTGGGACTAGGCAGAGCCAAAACCTCGTAGAGCACCATTACACTCAAGACCAAGTATTCTCATCAAGATCACCTAATATTCCAGGTCTTCTATTTGGAACTTTATTTTGTTGAAGATGCTTGTGGGATTTTAACATGATGTAAGTGAAGCACAGCTCAATGCAGAGCCAACACTAGAATCTTCAAACTTTGTCTCTGCCTGTCTCTCCCAGTAGCTGCAACTAGTCTGGAAAACCAGTTGATCTAGTGCCAATTGCTCAGGCAAACAAGCGATGTTAGCAGTATTTGCTTTCTGAGTGCTTTATTTTTAAGCAAGCTATTAATCCCACACACCTTCTAGAAGTTAATTTTTAAGCCCACTATTTTTTTTTTTTTTTCCCAAACTGTATGCAGGCAAACAAAAGTAATCCTTACACTCTTAAAACCATGGAAATTACAGAATGTAAGACTTTAAACTGAGCCTTCTTGAAAGACATTTGGGAAAAGAGAATACACATTCACTATGAATAAAAACACGTTGTTAACCAATACAAACAAATGTAACCTAATCTATTTTTCTTTTCACGACCACTGGTATCCTATTGAACACCTTTGCCTCCTATTATAAAATTCTGCCCTAGCAATAAAATCAACTGTCTGCAACAGTTTTAGTTCATTGTATGGTTAATACCAATAATGTACTCAAAATTGATGTTTAACAGAGTGAACTGATTTGTTAGAGTGTTAACAGCCACAGACTTTAACTAATAAACAGATCATTAACTGCTGGTAATAAACAACTTGCCAGGATCATTTATTATTTAAGAACATACTTTGTCTTAAGAAAAGATGGCCCGACTTAGGTCTCTGTATGACACCTTTCTGGCTGTCATTCAAAGTGGAAGGAACAGACGAAGCTACAGAGAAACTATTCTGCACACAGTAGATCAAAATTCATTAAAAAATACTGGTTTTCATAAAGTAATCACAAGAAAAATATTAACTCAGCGTTCAATAATATAGTCAGCATTTTTCCAAAGCTCTTGTTTTTAGTACTGCCTCTGATTCTAATGCAAGGAATCTAATTTCCAGTTCTGATTAAATATTGTAGCTTCTTCGTTCTTCTTACCATATGGGATGCCACTGCAGCAAACATTTCCTTCTGGAAATATTTCTGTATGGGAGACATGATTTGTATGCAAAGAGCGTTAGTAATGGAAGAGAAAAGCCATGCAAATTTTGTTATAGGAGAGAAAGGATAAAGGTAGCTTGAAATTGTTCGTTCTCAAAAAAAAAAAAAATCCACAAAAAAAAAAGAAACAGATTTCTCTTTTGAGAAACTAAGGTGCAGGAAGAAGCTAAAAAGTTGCAAATACATTATCTAATTACTCTAGACAATGACTGGAGATTTGGAAGGAACAGAAGAAAGACCTTGTCTCCTAATAGTCTCTAAGCCATTCCATGTGTCATAAAACAAAGTCACATAATAAGGGGGACTTTGCATGTTGGAGTGTTCTAATTTTGTCAGTATTTGAAGTTCAACACAATGGTGCCACTTGAGTTTCCTTTTGGTCCTCACTCATTAGAGGGGTGATGTGGCACAATACCAATGTGACTGAGAAGCAGAGACACCTTCTAAGACTTCTGTTACAGTAAATTCAAGCTACCAAAGCAGCCAGATGAAGATGCCTAACCCTAACCTTTTTCCCGCATTACTTCAACAATTTTGTTACTCAAATTATAAATAATACAACCATATGTTCCAAATAAGAATGACAGATAAGAGCAGCTCGATAAGAGTTTGCTCATATCCAGATTTTAGATTAAGAATCATATAATATTTATTTCTTTTCTAGTATCTCATCAGAGGCATCAGCAAAAATCATGAGATTATTTTGCTAGGTGTGATGCAAGAAAACTTCACAAATGCCTCGAAGAAATTACAGGCTGACTACAGACACAGTCTCAAGGCTAGAATGGCAACCCTTAACAATTAACTCTAAATTCCTGCTCAGACGTACATACAACACTTTAATGGCAGACAGTCGCAGGATGACTTTTTTATGCCAGATCCTTTACAAGGGAAGAAATGTCGTTTAAGAAAAAATTTTCCCTGGATTTTTTAAAAAAGTTCTGTGCAAGCCAGGGAAAAGGCATTTTAATATCTTCATTAAAATAATTCTGACCTTAAACTAATATCACAAATTAGCTATTACTTGCAGTAAGAAAAAAAAACTGTATTTACATGCTGGTTGGAAAAATGCTTCCATTTAATTGCTTGTGGAAGAAGTACTTTATTTATAGACATACTGTGCAGGAGGAAATTTGGCTCTCCTACTATATAATAAGATGCATGGCTCTCTGCCAGGATGCTGGCTATCCCAGGACATTTGGTGTTCCATATACCAAGAATGTGGAATTGCGCTGCCTATAAACAGAGTAGGGTTTTTTTCCTGAGGATACTCTGACATGCTTTTTCTTGGATGCAAAAGTGAAAAATTAATGCAACAGTTATGCAGTTGCAAAAGAAGGAACTTTCTTTGGTATCTTTACCACCAGTTGCTTTAATTAGCTAACGAGTAGCTAAAACAGATTGCTTGCCACTCTTCCTTTTCCCATTTATGGAAGATGCTGAAAAAAACCTGCTGTCTTTTATGGGTTTTGAATATAATTCTTAAAAATCAGAGTATTACTTACACAAATATTTCCACTCAGCAGGATGACTCACATAAATAAGGACTACATGACTGGGATTTACTAATCTGTCAGAGTCAGTGTATCCAATTAATTCATCTGTTTATTTAGGTAGGAGTTTTTTGCACTTTATTATCTTCAATCTCTCTGACCACAGGGGAGAGAAGGCCATGGGAGGGGGAGTGGAGATGGGTTTTTGAAGGGGAGCCATAATTAGCTCAATTCTTGGATTGAGCTCAGGAATGTTGTTACTGCTAAATAGCTCCTTAAATGGAATATTTATAAACTAGAGGCAAAGCTGTAATATTAGAAGAAAATAAAACCCAAACCAACATAAATTTAGATGCACAAGCCCTAGGTTAATGCCCTGGCATGATGACATAATCCAACCCAAGGGACAGGGAATGAGGAAACGTGTTACTGACGGTAAATGAGTGCATTGCGTGCAGCCCTTTTGGAGCCCATGGAGGGGGTTATCAGACCTCAGAGGTTGGATCCCACCTGAAGGTCTCTTGAACAGTGCCTGGCTCTCGTGTGAGGGCCACACAGGTCCTTCCCAGCACCCCTTGTACCCCCCTGGCTGGAGTCTGCTCTGCCCCGCAGCCACAGCACTATTGGGGTTTCACTTGGCCAGTCCCTCTCTTCCCTCCTGCCCTCCCCAGCAGCTACCCCACACACAGCTGCCCCACGAGGGATTTCTACCCAAATGGGTGGAAACGAAAAACATTTGCCCAGGAGTGGTCAGGCTGCTTTCTGCCTGCTCTTGCAGTCCTCTGGCAGCAGGCAATGGGGCTGGAGTCTACTTCAAAGCATCTTCCAGCTACCTTATCTGAGAATAAAAATGTATTTCACATCATGCCCACCTGGCCCTGCCCTACCATGCCCTGGACCTGGCACCGTTTATTCAAAGGAGACTTTGTTTTTTATCACGTAAACTACAGGGCCTGAACTAGCTCCCATGGAAGTAATTTGAACTTAAATAGAGACAAGTTCAGGACCACAGCTACTTTCCAAGCAAAATAAATCATTAAGCTATGATGCAAAGTATTTGTGCCAGGCGTCCACACAAGACTGAGTTTAGTCATCACAGATCAGGGTATTTGGGGACAACATCTATTTTGTAACTTCATTAAAAAATCAAATAAGTGAGCCACAACTTGTTCAAAATTTAAAATTATTTTCTACATTTCAGAATTTTTCGTAGATGATCTTTGCTTGCATTGTAATATCCCAAGGAAGCTTGTTAAATGGCTTTCCAAGCCTATATATGATCTTTATTAAAAAATTATAGCACTGTCTCCTGTACACAATAAGAAAAGGAATAATCTGTTTTTCAGATCAAGCTCTTGAAGGCTTGCAGTAGTGGAAAACAAATCTTGCAAATTCTGTCTCAATTTCCATCTAACATTTCCTGTTCCAAACGCAGAGACAGTTGTCTCCTGAAGGCGCTGCAGTGCGTTCATAAATTGCAGCAATACAGCTTCTTTGACAAATCCATTTCAAATCCAATAAAAACTTAACGCGATTAACTGCTTGGAAATTTAGTTGAAAAGTTGAGTTTAATAGAGCAAAACCCAGTATGCTAATATATTAAGAATGCAAAACCAAGTAAGGAGAAGTGTAAAGCAGAGAAATAGAGAGGCAATAGAAATAGAGATAGAATAAAAATAGCAGAGAAACAGAGAAGCAATTCTTGCACTTGGATGCAGGTGGCTGTGTGAGAATGTGATCCTGAAATGCAGTTACCTGTGAGTGGTAACTGCAAGCCATGCTCCATGCAGAGCCCGCAGGCAGGACCCCAAAACGGCCCTGGGATGTTGGAGACCCTGAGCTCCCGTGAGGGAAAGCCAGGACCACGCAGGGCTCCCTGAATCCCAGCACAGGAAAGAGCTTCCTCCCAGTTGCACCAAGCAGACGGTATTAAAAGGTTTTTTCTGCCATTGCTGCAGGAGTTGGCCCAACCATCACAAGCAGAGCCATAGTGGCAGCCTGGTACATGGTGCATCTTCATTGCCACCAGTGGCCAGTGATGCTGGACCTCCCCCAACACGTTGTGCAATACCTTTGTGTACAGGAGAGAGAGGGGACAGAGAAATGCAACATAGCTTTTCTGAAAGGTATATGCGTACAGATGCAGGTAAGTATGTATATATAGAGAAAGTTTTCTCCTACAGTTTTTCCCTTGACTCTTTTACTGAAGATGCAAAATTCATGGCAGGAGGAGGTAGAGGGGTGGCAGGAAGTGAAAGCCTATTTCCTAATTGATGTTTGTGAAACTTAACAACCGGCACAATGAACATGGCGTTTCTGACTTGCCCCAAGGAACTACTGTAACAAATACAGTCGGTAGAGCTTTGCGTGGGCCAGAGAAAATCATCAAAACTCTGTAGCCAGCTCTGTTTGGCTTGGCATTGCCTACACTGCAACTCCAATTTTAGAAATAAGCTATAATTATATTGGTAGAAAAACCCTAGTGGAAAAGAAGAAATACATTTTGTTTGGAGCAAATTCGACTCAGATATTTGAATTTTTCATTTTCTAGCAAGATATTGTTCTCAAACCTTTTTTTTTTTCATTTCAGTTCATCTGCTTGGCTTGCTTGTTTCTTCAAGCAAATCACAAAAAAGTCAGAACTGCATGACTGGAATTTACCACATAGTTGTAAAAGCTTTATCTGATTCAGATACACAAGTATAAATAGAATGTGGCGGGATCATGAGCTGAGTTAAATATTGATTGGTAAAATATAAACATGTACGGATGAATAAATGTTAAAATAATAACACATTGTAGTAATTTACGAATTTTCCAATCAAAAGCTATTTCCGAACTATTTTTTTATTTCAAGACAAATACATTCCATTATGCTTATCGTTTGCAAGCTGTGTGCTTTTTGTATTTCTTGCTGTTGCTTTTCATGCTGTAGGACAAACCACTGTGGGCACATGGTGTTGGTTCTATTCTCTTATTGGAGAACAAAAAATGAGTTCTGCAGGAAGAGATAATTCGAATTTTAATTTATTCTTTTTTTTTTCATAAACCTTCTCATTAACACAAATTATTTTAATCACTCTTCACAGAAAAAAAATTAAAACATTTCAAAATATTCTTGAAGTGAATCTGTTATGGATAAGGACTTGGGGGTGCTGAGAAGCTCAACATGAGCCAACAGTGTGCGTTTGCAGCCCAGGAAGCCAACCGTATCCTGGGCTGCATCCAAAGAAGCGTGGCCAGCAGGTTGAGGGAGATGATTTCGCCCCTCTACTCTGCTCTCGTGAGACCTCACCTGGAATATTGCATTCAGCTCTGGGGCCCCCAGCACATGAAGGACATGGAGCTGCTGGAGTGAGTCCAGAGGAGGCCCACGAAGATGATCCGAGGGCTGGAGCACCTCTCTTATGAAGACAGGCTGAGAGAGTTGGGGCTGTTCAGCCTGGAGAAGGCTCCAGGGTAATCTTATAGCAGCCTTCCAGTATCTAAAGGGGGCCACAGGAAAGCTGGAGAGGGACTTTTTACAAGGGTATATAGTGATAAGAGAAGGGGCAATGGCTTTAAACTGAAAGAGAGTAGATTTCAATTAAATCTAAGGAAGAAATTTTCTACAACGAGTGTGTTGATACACTGGCACAGGTTGTCTAGAGAAGTTGTGATGCCCCATCCCTGGAGGTGTTCAAGGCCAGGTTGGATGAGGCTTTGGGCAACCTGATCTAGTGGAAGGTGTCCCTGCCCATGGCAGGGGGTTGGAACTGGATGATCTTTAAGGTCCTTTCCAACTCAAAGCATTCTATGATTCTACGATTATATCCATCCCCCTCCTCCACCCATTTCTTTGCTGTTCTATGCAGCTCTGCAGATGCAGCCAAAACTAAAAGCTTTTCCTATCGTGATGAATGACTTCAGAATTTTCCTGTTCTAAAAAATAAGTGCTGCAAACACAGATTAGATTCAAATTATCAAAATAATCTTATGCAAGATTCTGCTGATATTTTTATATGAAATATTTTTAGATACATAAATACTCTAGGGCATAAATCTATATACCCCATTCCCCTAGCTCACCTCTGCTTTTGTGGAGGCTTCCGCAACTCAATAGTATAAACTTAAATCTGGAGCAGCAAACACAAAGATCTAAAAATATTTGTTTTGTAGTATTACTACTATATATGGTAATAGTTATAATTATATATAGTTATATAAATAGTTAATATATTTAAATTAATTTTACTCTTTTTTAATCCATGAATTTTTTAGGAGATCTACTGTTGTTAGCGTCAAAACATTCAGAAGTTCTGAGTCAAACCTAAAGACAGTTAAGATTAACATAAAAACTGGTATTTAAAAAAAAATTGGCCTTTGCCTTCTAATTTTTAAATCCTTAGGGCTCAGACTTGCATGTTTTTCTCTGTAACCACAAGAGCTAAAAACATTGCTTTTCAATGAAAGCTGAGAATCACAGGTAATGAGATGTCTCCGGGTGTTGACGTTTTAAGGAAAAACACAAAACACCAAATGTCATGAGACTTGTAATAAAATCATGAGTGTTGGAAGCACTGTTATAGTCTTGCTTTTGGAATACAATGATTCTTGTAAAACACAAAATAGTGCATGCTAAACCAATTTTTTCATATTAATACCTCTACATTTGGTACTTACACTGTAGGCTGAGGTTCATATGACTGTTTTTTTTTTATATCACAGCAATTTATAGGGCCATGACAACAAACTCCATTGCTAAAAACTAAACATAAATCAAAGATCAAGGAAAGGAAATAGATTATTTTTTAAAAAATATGATTCTTGCTCGTTCTTACTCTGGATTCAACCTGACTTTTTATCTTGAAGCCTTACCTTACATGACTTTTCTATGATGGAGACCACAGAAGTTCTTCTAAATAGAGAAATGTGCTTTGTGGGTGGCAATATTTTCCCAGAAAGGGGAAAAGTTGTAAGCATCAAGTCAGGAAAGTGAAGGAAAAGACATCACACATTTGGAGCTCTACAGGCGATAAACTTGTTGTCAATAGTCAGGTTCATATAGCATCATCTGGGGAAAAATTCCCCATAGAACAACAGTACGGATGAGAAAATAATTTTGATCACTGTGTTCTGACATTTTTATGAATTTAATCTAAGGTGGCAAGAAGAGACCTAGTAAAAATGGCTGAACGTCTACCAAAGGGAAAAAAACAAATAACCCAAAAGAAAATGAAACACTTTTTTCAGAAGAAAGATTTTCATGGCTGTTGATATGTTTTTAGGTTCCAAGTATTTGTAGCAACATTTCAGTAGTGGGACAATAAGAAAAAACAGTCACAGAAACATTTCAAATAATCTGACTTGAATTACTTTAAAAGAAAGGGTGATTTTGTAGTCTAAACTGAGAACTGAACAAGATAATTGGGCCTCTCAGTTTAGTAAATTCCTTTTGTGACTTTGGGCAAGTCAAGTGATTTAGTATTGACCAGTTTTTAAAGCCCACATTTGCAGAGATAATATACTTCTGGGCAGAGAAGAGATCTGATGCTTTCAGAGGTGCACCCAGCTTTCTTTTCTAATGTTTCCTTTGTGTCCTTAGAGGAAGCTGTACTTTGAAAAAAACCCTTGTATTTCCCTGTCCTTCCTTCTTCTCCCCTCACAATTGTTACTTATTTAATGGGATGTTGCAGGAAGGAAAAGATCCTAAGTGATATATTTGAGACAAGGGTCTCTCTTTGGGCAAGAAATGATAACTACATACCGGACTGTGTTAGCACGTGCTGCATGCAGGTCAAGGTCAATGGGTGTGATTATTCCTCTCTGTTAGGCACAAACGTGTCCGCACATGGAGAGTGCCCTGTCCAAGTTGATGCTCCTCAGTACAAGCAAGACATTGGAACTAGTCCCACAGAGGATCACCAAGATGGATAGAGAGCTGGAGCACACAATGGACAAGGAAAGGCTAAAAGAAATGGATTTATTTAATCTGGAAAAAAGAAGTCTAAGAGGAGATCTAATTGCTTTCTTCAGCTTCATTGTGGGTGGTTATAAAGGAGATGGAGCCAGAGTCTTCTCAGAGGTGGACAGCAAAGAAAAAAAGGCAACAAACGTAAGTTACAGCAAGGTAAATTTCAATTAGATATTAGAAAAAATTCCTCACAAAACATTGAAACATATTGTCCAGAAAAATTTTGGCATCTGCATGCCTGGAGATCTTCAAAACTTGACAAAGAACTGAGAAACAAAATTATCCCTACTTTGAGTGGGGGGTTAGATCAGATGTGATTACAATTAATAAAGTCTTCTTTTCACCTCCGAGATAGAGGTTTGTGAGGTTTGTGGTTTGTTGAGGTTTTTGTCTTTTAATTATGTCGTTAGAACAATCTAATTTCCACATTTTTTCTCCTTTGGAGTCATCATGATGGTGTTTACTCTAGGTCTTACTATTGAATTTAATGTGCTGCCTCCACTGCAGACCAGGGTGTGATGGTGGTTTCTACAGATATACATAAGAAAACTCTAATCGACCATACTGAAGACCTGCTAGTAGAATAGTTGCAACGACAAAGAGCTATTGACCTTATTCTTCAAATATTTGGTGTCATTTGTGATGCTAGATTTTGCAAATGGATTGTTTTGCATGTTACTGAGACTATGCATATTATCTAAGCTACCTGGTTTGGGTATGTTTACGTGAGTTGTAATCAAACTTTTGGAAAGGAGCTAACCAAATTTTTATGGCACTAACCTGAACTGAGATCTACCATGCAGAGTGCCTAGCAAATAGGGTCCCTCTGTCTTTGTCCAGAAGCAGGTCCTTAGGCACCAGGAATAAATACATAAGTGCTATTGCTAGAAGACACTGACCACTGTAGCATCTTTCTTTGTAGTCTTCAGTTTTGCTTGCTGATTGTGGCAACACATGTTGGGTACTTACCCAACAGTTGTCCTCCTGACACTCTGCTGTCCTGCCTTCTCTGAGGTATCAAAAGGTATCAGAGGTATCTTCTCAGGAGCCTTAGGAAGCCCAGGAGCTATGAGTGAAGCCTCAATATCCACTAAGAAACAAAGTATATGTCATTCAGCAGTTAAGTTCTTGACACGGCCATCAGGAAGAATGCAACACCCAGTATCAATACAGGCTGAGGGATAAAGGGATTCAGAGCAGCCCTGCTGAGAAGGACTTGGAGGTACTGGTGAATGAAAAGCTCAACATGAGCTGACAACATGCGCTTGCAGCCCAGAAAGCCAGCTGCAGCCTGGGCTGCATCAAAAGAAGTGTGGCCAGAAGGTCGAGGGAGGTGATTCTGCCCCTCTACTCTGCTCTCGTGAGACCCCACCTGGAGTGTTGCTTTCAGCTCTGGGGTCCTCAGTACAGGAAAGACATGGACCTGTTGCAGCAGGTCCAGAGAAAGACCACAAAACTGATCAGAGAGATGGAGGAACACCTCTCCTATGAGGAAAGGCTGAGAGAGTTGGGTCGCTCAGCCTGGAGAAGAGAAGGCTCCAGGGAGACCTTATTGTGGCCTTTCAATACTAACAGATGGCTTTAAAAAATCAAGAAAAATTATAAAGAATAACAAACAAAAGCAGCTGAAGAACTTGAGATGCACTCACTAACCAGTTGATATTATTTCAGGAAGGTGGTGGGAATTGCTCTGGACTAGTCAGCCTAGCAAATTGCTATTTTTATTGCTGAAATAATACACACCCTCTAGATATGCCAGTCCTTGGGTTTCCACTGGATGGAGCACTGGATTTGCATCATGACAACTGCAGCAAGTGAGGTCTGAGCTGCTTTTGAGATCCTGAGTAAGCAATCAAATCCATTACTTTTGTATGAGGACACTGATCTTCCTCTGCCTTTGCAGTGACTGCTCTTGTGTGAGGCACCACACCATAAAAGATCAGAGCACTTCTCTCAGTGCGACATAACGGTTATCAGATGATGTGCAACTCCCCAGCTTGAAACAGAGGGTCTTGTCATCCAGTTGAACAAGCCCCCATGGCATGCTGTTGGGTCAGTCACCCATGCATCTAAATTCATTGCTGTGTGTAATTGCAAACTGTATTCCCATATACAGATTTTGTGCATGCATAGTCACCAGAAATCTTGAGCTATTGCAGAGACAGGTTCAAAAGATTGTCAGACAAACCAACTAAAATTGTCTGGTGCACAGGAACTATTAACATCACTAGATGCTATTAATAGCCTCATGTGAGCTGATGTTGGATCTAGGAGGGAAGCTTAGCTCCATAGAAAACCACAGTCCAGCTAGCATAATTTCACACTAGTCTTATCAAAAGCCACTGTGAATTCTTGTTTTCAACTGGGCCAATTTTGGGGCAAGGACTTACAGTGTATTGCAAGTGTATGAGGCAGACCAAACTGTGGCTAGTGCACCAAGTTTCTCTAAGTTGTAGACAAAATCTGAGTTACTGTTGATCAGACTGGATTTTGTCTGTTTTTCTGACTAGCTGTCCAGAATTTTTTGAGTGAATGAATAGCCAGCCATTTTCTCAAGTGAATAAGTCAAAGCAGATTCTAAGATGCTTCACTTCAGAAATTACTATGATCACTGGATATAAAAAACACTTTCCTCGGTAAATAGTGGCTTTTCTTAAAGCCATAATTCTGAGTATCATTTTACTCTTGGTGATGATTAAATTTTCAGATTTCGACACCTTAACAATTGACCTTGATCAAGGTTTTGAATTGCCCATCATATGAAAAGAGCTTTAGACACCAAGCAATTATTTAGTGATAGCCATCAGGATAAATATTCACCGAAAAGAAAAATAGAATGAGTGCACATCTCAGATAGCAAGTGCAAAAAATATAATCAAAGTCAAAACTTAATTTGCATGTGTCCACAACTCTGCACTATAACTTTTCTCTCCTCAATTTCCATGTATTGGAACATACTGAAGGTAAAATTTAAGACTTCAAAATAAAATTATATCTTTTCAATAGCTATCATGAAAAGATGAGGAGCTGAAATCTAATGTCAAATTAAATTAAAGCATGTTATGGTGCAAATTCTATTTGCATTTTGCACATTTTAATACCTTGACTATTTATGAGCTAAAGAGACAATGTTCCACTTAGATATGGCTACTTCTGAAATCAAAGAGAAAGCAAAATGGACTTGCTTCATTTCATAAGCAACTATGTCATATGCAGTTAGAACCAGGATACTTGCTAAATTTGTTAAATTAGAAGAGTGCTGATTAGAAACAAATTCCCTCTCCCTTTCTTTATTAAAATCTTTCTTTATAAAAGAAAGGTTTATCAGATCTCAGACAGAAACTATTCAAGGTGCAATGAAAACTCTGAAATCACTTAAAAATAATTCACGCACAGAAAAGTCCTGCCCATGTGTCAAAGATGGCTTTAAATATTTGTTATTACAGCAGGAAAAGAAGCAAATATCTCTCGTAGGACACAATAGATCAGTACAATATCTCTCTATAGACCAGTAGGAAGTCCCTCCCTCTTTCAAGCAACAGTATATGGAGTTAGTTAATATTTTTGTTGTATGTTTTCTCATTAAAATATTAGAAAGACTGTTCTTCTAATGTCTTCTTGCATTTCAATTGAAAAGGGCTAAGTCTCTGTTTATCTGTTTCACTGTGCAGGAAGTTTAAGGAGCCTGGTGCCATCTCTGAGTTGTCATTTGCAAATTGAGAAACAGCAGTATTTAATAAAATATTTAGACTTCTTGTGTCTGTAAGGAAAAACTCAAGTGCATGTCTTGAGTAGTTGGTGCAGTGACACATGAGCATAGAGACAGCTTAAAGAGGTATAAATTCCTTGTGTCAGTGAGTTGCTGCCTGTACCCACTGACCAAACAGGTCAACTAACATGATCAAGTGGTGGACTGGGCCACAGGGTCAACCAGCATGAGTTCATGTGCATTGCGGTTAGAGGACACCAGATTCCCTTAGTCCCACTTCATCTGCAAGACAACACGGTAAAAAAAAGCAAGTCCTACTCCTTCTGCAAGAGAACAAAAGAATAGCTGTATCATTTTATGCTATGAAGTTCTCTGTATTGACATAATGGCACATAGCTCCCCTTAAAGTCCAGCCTCACAAGTCAGAAAGGTGAAGAACTGGAAAACATGTACATACATACCCACCAACATGTATATATATGTATATATTTGTATATATGTATGTATGCGTTGAAGATTTCTGAGGACTCAGAATAGGGCTCTGGGTGAATGTGGGGCATGGGACACCTGGACTGCAGGAACACCTACCGCTGAGTGCTGTCCAGATCTTTGGCACCTCTCTTCAGCCTGCAAAGCAACACCTGTGTTGGACTGGGCTTCTTATAGAAAGGCAAAACTCATCCTCTTAAAATAATGTCACTTCTACACTACACTGTCTCCCCTTCTTTCATCTCCCACCAAAGATTTTTGGGAGTCCACATCCTTCATCATCCTCCCTCCTACTGTAAACCATTATGGCTAGGAAAGTCCATAATTGAAGTTGCCACTTTTTAATGAGCTCCTTATATGTCTTGTAACAGTAAAAAATGTTCTCTCAAGGGCTCATCTCCTTTCCATCTTTTTACTTTAAGCACTATTTCCTTAGCAATAATTTCAGACCTACCCTTTTCCTGGGACTCTGAAGACATCTTTTCAAGATCTTTTTTTGTCTCCTAGTCTAATGACCATTTCAGGATGCTTACACTCTTGTGAAACTGCAACATCCTGACTACAGCCTGTAATCCTGGCATTCCTGAGTCCCAGAGGTGAGCTCTTCAGAAAATATAATTTCTAGATATGATACACAGACTAATGCTTTGCTGAATTATTCTTTCTTCTCACAGTAGAGAGACATTACTATTGTCCTTTTCTAAACCTGACACACTCTCTCACTGCTTCAGATTGCTAAGAAACTTTTCCCAGCATTTGTCTGATAATTCCACCAATATCCAATGATCACCGTTTCTCCTTGTCATTCAAGTCACCTCTAACAGAGAAACTTCTTCATTTCTCTGCCCAACTCAAATCAGTTCTTTTGAGTTCTTGCTTCTGGCTGGGATTCAAACAGCAGTGAAAAGCACAATATAGGGTTCCATCTCTTTAACAAGAGGAGTGAACATAGAAATAACTTTTCCAAGTTACAAAAGTGGCTTATCTCTTCTCATACTTTTTCTGAGACCAACCAAAACTGCGTGCAGCGAAGTAAATGTGTGAACTTTGTGTTACTCTCGTACTGTACTCAGAGCAATTTGTTCCTCACTGAGTCTCTGGTGACTTAAAAATTAAAATTTTCAACTTTTATTCTAAACCTCAGTCATTGTCACCACAGATGCTCACCTTTCTTTGGCACCTTGCAGGTGGGAGTTTCACAAACAACCCTCTGGCACACAGCAGTCCCAAGCTGCTGCGATAGCCAGCAATAAAGGATGCTGTGGTGGACATGCCCAGGGCTGGCATACTGGGAACGAGGAGGTGCACTGTCAGGAGCTCCAGGGTCAGGCTGCTGGCAAGGTCCTGAAGGTCCCTCCTGGGACTGTGCCAGATGTCTCCGATAGAGAGAAACGGGATCCCACCAAGATGAGGAATTCACAGATATCTTTCCCTCCTTCCCCTTTGGGGTCTAAGTGATCTGACCAAGAACAAAGACTTATTTTGAAATGAAGGATGAGAAGGCTTCACTTTAATATCTCTTTTTCTAAAGCCTCACCATAACGGGCCACATAATAAACATAACTCATGAGTTTTAGATCCCACCCAAGTTGTCCTCTGTAACAATATTTTGCCTGCTCTCAACTGGACTGTCCTTTGCAACAAACTGTCTCGCTTATCAGTCCCAAGCAATGAATAAAGACTTAGCAAAAGCTATCCGCAGGACAGTACACAGCCACACAACACACAAATTAATATTTATACTTTGCATATGTTAAGACTTATAACCCATCTATTTTTATTCTCACTTTTCCCTATTGATTTATTGGAATGGTAGGTTTAATCCACTTAATCTCTGTCTGTCTCAGTGTCTGTGGCTATAAAATAAGACAATGAGGGGAGGAGAACAACATAATCTACTGCACAATCTGTAAGGCTCATGGACAGTTCCCGATACTAGTGGGAATTTTGCTGCAGAAAAACCGACAGGATCTGCTTATGACACTTAGCTGAATCCTCCACTATGCTAGCAGGGAGCTCAGGTAAAACTCCATAAAGTTACACCATTACAGGAAACATTCAAGTTCAAGAATTTGTCCTCTTAAATTGGTTTGTTAGAGCTTGGTTTTGTTCATTTTCACCAGTCACAAGAATTGTTTCTAAACATTAAAAAGTGTATAAACTGACTTCTAATTTAAAACACTCCTGCAGAAAAAGTGCACCAGGAAAACAGCTGTTCCATGCACAATAGTGACACAGTGACTTACAATGACTAATTAATGAGAACACCTGGAGTATCTTTCAGAGCTAAACTGGAAACAAAATACTGGAGATTAGGTTTTCAAGCTACTGGTGGTCCTCACTAATCTCTTTCAGGTGTAAACCACAGTGTACGTGGAAAGCAAAATCTGACTCATTCCTGCGAGACAGGAGGTCTTTGGGCTAATAATTGCAGCATGTAGTTTCCATAAAATTTACAAGGTTGGCTTTAAATTTTAGTAGTGGCAGGCCTGCAATAAATGCCAATGAGGTCCATCAAAATGAGTATTTGTGTGTGTCCTCATAAAAATAGATCAATCTTTTTAACAGACTCCATGCAGAGGAATTTGTATAATTACAACACATATCTACAGCTTTAGAGTCCTTTCCACACCAAAACCAACATGCTAAGTCATAAATACAGAGGAAAAATAAACACAGGAACATAATAAAAGAGATTTGGTTGGGTTAAGTTGTTCTGTCTCAGCTGCCATGCTGTAGCTAACAGAGTTTCCACTAGGGGTGGGCAAAGGGATTATTTTCCTTGTTTGTCAGCTTCCCCCTCACCTTTGCCTCTTGCACTCTTGGGGATGGTGAGCGAGTCTGTTCACATAAAGAAAAGGAAAGGGAGAATCAAAAGGGAGGAAGGGTCCCACCACACATATATACATTCATTCCCAGGCCATACATTAACTCTTATCATGCTGGTCTTGATGGAAACATTCAACAGGGAGTGAGAAACACAAGGCAGAAAGGGCAAATTGAGTTTACATCTTCTGTGTTGTGTCTATAACTTGCCAGTTCCATGGTCACAGCTGAATTGTCAACTCCAAGTAATAAAATACAGTTTATGTATGAGATTCTCCACCATGCCAAGTTTCCACACAGTTCAGCTAAAGTGAAGGGAGAACTTATGATTCACTGATTCTCTCCCCAGCCCAGCCACAGCCCTCATCCTGATGAATTATCCACCAGCAGGGAAGAGCTGGAGTGTTATGTGTCACATACGCTCTTCATGCAAGAGTACCTCTGCTGTCGGGGGCAAGAACGATGGAGTATGGAAGCAGAGGTGGCTGGAATGGGGGGGCAGAAGCCGGGGAAAATTCTACTTGGAGACCTAGATGCATTTTAGTATGGTGTTCTCCCTAATAAGAATAGGGACAGAATTTTATAAGTGTTTATATACCTCAAAACACAGATGGGCATTTAGTGAGATTTTCAAAAACTCCTATGACTTTTATAGGAGTTAGGAGATATTGAAGGTCAAGAGGTACCTCTCTACACCTATAGATTCCTAAGTATCTTTAAAAAGTCTGGTCTGAACATCATCCAGTGCTTTCCATACTGTCCAGGTTTTTGAGTCATTTAAGTAGTCATAGCATTGCATTGTTTTTAATGGACTTAACAAATTCCTCTTTTGTGTAACAGCCAGAAAACAGAGACTAAGTGGGGGACTCAATTTGGTTTATTTCAGGCATCTGAAAATAAGGTGTGTGAATCTCAACTAGTTGCCTGATCTTTCTATAGCCACTGGAGAGAGCAGATACCTCTGAAAGGGATGAGTCAAGCTCTGGAGATGCCTGCCACATTCCCTTGACCACGGTGGGAGCATAGACAAGCTCAGATTAGATGCCTAATTTGTAACAGCTGAAGCCAGATGAGATTAATTCCTCCTCCTCCTCCTCCAGCAATTTAGTCAAAGGCATGCAGAAAACAATGGGAGAGCAAAACACTGAATTCAGCCTCCCAAACCTCTAGCCAGTGTTTAACCACCGAACTGAACTTCCCGCTTGGGAGGAGGTGTCAAAGGCACTGGCCAAAACATTTCCAATGGGTATATGACAGAAGACAATGAAAGTTGTGCTGGCTAAGCACAGAGTTGTGAGCCAGAGGGAGCCAAAGGGAGATACCCAAGCTTGAAGCCTTTTCATACGATCGACCAGTTCACAAGGGGAGTGAGACCACAAACACACACAGGCTGCAGCCACCCAAGGGACGAGAGCCGTGAACCGGGGAGCAGGACTCTGCCCAGCCATGGGTCCTGACAGCAGGAATCCAAAAGCAAAACCAGTTCCAGCTGACCAGCCATGCTAACTTTTCCCATCACGTATCTATCTCACTACCCTGATGGAGGTCAAAAGCACACATTTTCCCCTTGAAAAATATAACTGTTAATGATAAGGAAGCATAAATAGTAATTGTTTTCAACTACTTTAAAATCCCAGTGAAAGCTGAAGGTACTCTGAAGTTCTGCAATATAGTGCAATGTTAACTCACAGTGAGGCTCATGAAGGAATAGCTCTTATAAAACAGTTTAGAAAAATGCGGGTTTTATTAAAACTTTATGTTTCATTTGAAGATTACACTTTTTTTTTTTCCATTTTTCATTACATCTTATATTTGTTTCTCATTCTGATCAGGAAACTGTTCTCCCCCCAATGAACTCTGAATCTTACAGGGAAAATTATTTTAAAAAAACTTAAGAGGAGATGTTCTTTTCTTAAAAGATTTCCTACACTGCCTTTCAGCTTTTAAATAATAAGAAGCACCCAAAAGCGTGTCTTCTCATTACAAAACCAGCTGATTCAAAAAGCAATAGCTTCAAAAGTTATGGAAAGATGTCAACTACTTCTAATGGCTATTAAAGGCAAGAGAAGACTTTCCAAGAAAGTCTACTAACTGCATGCTGGTGCCTGTTCTCAGCATGCAACATAACTTCTTGCCATAAGACTCCTCAGGTCCTCTCTTCTTCCTCAGGCCTTTTAAATGACATTTGAGAATACAAAGCAGTTCAGCATCTACAATAGACACAGATTTTGGTCCTAGTGGCGAAGTCACTGGCAAACTCCTTGTTGCCAACCAGGTCAAGCCTTTACTCCATCCATCGCTTGTGAAACCCTGGGTAGAGCACAAACACAGACAGACTACAGACATGTCCTTCAGCATTAGGGTCTGGCAGCAGCTAGGTGACTCAGTCAATAAACTTATTATGATCTTCTGAACACTTACTGTGGTCACACTGTGATGTCAGAGGTTCAGGACAACATGCAGTTACTCTTATTCCAGTCAGAAAACCGACAACCAGCAATTTCATGTTATTAGTGTTTCAGTTTTGCTTGTGCCCCTATATGGCTTCAATCTTCTTAGCACTGTTGGTCACTGCAGTACCTGAACAACTCCCATTTAAGGTGCAATTGCAACCTCCTGTCCCCAGTCCATCCTGGCAAACAGCTGGAAGATTTACTCATCTTTTAACTTTCTGCTAGGCAGTTGCTAGACAAAAGCTTCAGAAGAGGTTGTGCTGGCTACTGTCAACACATAGAAACAGACTGATGAAAAATTAGATAAAAGGCTGCCAAGAAGACAAAATAGTACTTCACTTTCTGATTCAAATAGCTGAACAAATATTTACAGTCTTGTGAGTTTTCCCATAAGAAGAAATCAGCAGTCATCAGGTGTTTCAATGACTGACCTGAGGAACCTGTAAAGCAGCCGTGCTTTGGGAGGCCAGCAGCACAGGAGCCAGCTTTCAAGACTGTTGCCCAGTTAGAGCTTAACTGAAAGCCTCGTCCATCTTCTCAGCTTCTCAGCTTCTCACAGACCTGACCTTGATGCTTGCTTTGGCTGACAAAGCCCTGGGCATTTGTGCTTCTTCTCCTAGGTTATTTTTGCTGCTTCTCCCTCCCAGACACACAACCGACTGTCAGCGCCCTGGGTCATCCCCTCTCCGTGTCCAAGTATTATTCCAGCAACTTTTGCTCACATTCGTTTCTGAAGACACATTAACTTACGTGCCCGTGGCAAAGCAGAGTTTGCCATAGAACAGGATTTTCACCCCGATGTCTGTTACCTGCAGGACAATACTCTGGTGCTTGCCTTGGTGGTTTGGTACAGGAGGGTGACTTCTCACCGATTTCACTCCTTTTATTTTTCCTATCTTTTCATAGTTAAGAACAGAAGTAACACTGGGTCAATGGGACATGTCCTAAGTGTGTGTAAAGAACAGTGTCCATTTTAACAACTTTATATCCAGAACAGATTTGTCTTAATTAAATAACTGTATTATAACTTTCACTTCTCTGCATCAGTCTAGCCACTTGCAAGCTGCAGTGATTGCCGTAGATGCAAGATCATCACACTTCAGTACAGCTGCATCTTTGAGGCAAATGTGATTTTCTTTCCAGCATATTAGTTTAATAAAACAGCTCATTATGTCTCCAAATTCTACATTTCTTTTTATTTTAAATACTTCTAAAAGTAACTAAATTCTTATCTGAATATTTTTTTTTTTAAATGCCTGGTGTTTTTCAGGAGATTTGAACGCTTTTGAAAGCTGCCTGATGACAAGCCTGACAAGAGCAAGTGTATTGTATCTGGAGAGCAACACAGTTGATGTCCAAGTTCTTCCATCACCAGGACCATGGGATGAACCAGGTTCCACTCCAGCAGTGGATATTCCCCTACAGCCACCAATGCAGTGCCAAGCTGTATGGTCCTTTTTAGTCACACAGGCTTTGGACATGAAACAGTGTAATGGGGGATGGAGGAGGAAAGGAGACCTGGTGTCATGTCAAAAGAGTTGTACACACAAAGCCATCAGCATTAATCGCTCACAGTCTGGGCTGCATTTTAGCAAGTGAGCTAAAGATGAAAGGTTTTCTGTCCCCGTTGGAAATCCTCAGAGCCATCTATTCACCCTATCATATGTTCACTATCAGAAGCTGCTCTTCAAAGCTGAACAAATACTACTGTGCTGCATAAAATTGACAAAGTTAATCATATGCAGCATGTTTCCTCCACCATAAATATTCCCGAACACCATTTGTTTCTGGATTTCACTGTTCTCTTAACTAAAGAACAGCTACGTTATTGTTTCATCTGTAGCCCAACTGTTTTTTTTACATTTTTACCACTAAATTGAATCTACTGCCAGTAATCTAATTTACATTTAAAATGCACAATATGCCAACATGACCAGACTTCAATAAAATTTTTACTAAAACTAATAAATGCCTTGATTCCAGTGTTTATAGAAATTTTAGACTGTTCATTCCCTGAATGTTATGTCGCTAGCATCCTGAAATCATTCCCATATGAAATAAGAAACATTCTTAAATTCATGCTGCGTCAGGAAATACAAAATATATTGTCACTAGGCATCGCTCTCAAAATCAAAGATTTTTCAGCTCTCAACAAAATGATTTGGATGGTCTGTCCAGCCTACAGTAGCATGGGATATCAGCTCCACTCACCTGTTACGGTTGTTGACTGCAGCATATCTCATTCCCTGCTTTTGGAGGAAGTGTTCCTTATCACCTTTGCTTCATTTATTTTTCTTCCTGTGCACACAACTGTTTCTTTTCAAAATATTGCAGAATTCTTTAGAACACTTACAAGAACTCTCCATGGTCGCTGAATCTACCCAGAGGCATTTTTCCTGAGTAACTGCTTGACAATAACAGGAAGATGATAGGTTAGAGGTTTGGATTATATTTCTCAGGTGAATGATGATTTCCAAATTTGTAATATTAGCTAAATGAAAAATTATCAGGGATTCAGGTAATATTTGGAACAATGTTTCAGGGTGGGTGGCATTCTTTCTTTTTTGTTCTTTTTTTTTTTTTTTTTAATGTGGAAATGGATTATGTAGTAGACAGCTCATTTTTGTACTTTCTAAACATTTTGACTTCTTTTTTAAAAACAGTGTTTTCAGGGAGTATTAGCTAAATAGAGTTTTTAAAAGAAAAAATTGAAAACAAGGAATACATTTGGTTCCTATGAAATGACATTTTTATCTTTGAAACAACAGTGGTGGGATGTGTGCAGGAGTGCACGTGTTCATACACAGGGAATTAGAAAGGGTTGTTCTTTTTGAGTCAAACACTTGATTTCTTTTTTTGTTTTCATTTATTTTTTCACTTCAGCAGTCAAACCTATTATCAATTACTTCTGAAGTTCTACTCGCAACACGCACTTACATCCTTCAGCTAACCTTTCACTGTGAAAAACCATATTTGTCTGGTGGCCTGCTCATATCAGAAATGCACACAAGCTACAGCAGTAGCAGGATCAATGATCATCTCCTCAGCACAGTCGTCGTTTCAGTCAGTGTCCCTGTGCTGTTCTACGGTGTGGATACTCTGATTCAATAAACAACTGCTGATCCAAAGATATTTGCTTATTTAAAACTATTTATGTAAAGTTTTGCTTGGCAATTAAGGTCCAACATGGATGCCTGCCTCCTGATCCAAGTGGCTGAGAGAGAACAATGGGCCATATTTTATTTTACACCTCATGTTGAAAACTCAAGCTTTACATACTGGTATTACTCTGTGAAGGGGGAAAATAACCATCTAGAGTTTGCTGAATTTAGAGTAGCAAAAAGCTGAAGAGAGATGAACGAAGAGAAATGAACTCTTTTGTGCTTAGATATTGGAATTATAATAGCTTCAGGTAGAAGACAAGGTTGCAGCTGTTTCTTTCGAGGATGAATCAGATACCTCTAGGTATGCTTTCTCTCTCATCCCTAAATGCACATAATCAGTTTGAAGAGAACTTATCAGTACATTTTATTGCTTTCAAATATCAGTTCAGTTACGAATGTACTTTCCTATATTGGACCCTAGGATTGAATTCTAAGGGATCAATTCTGTACTTGGGTGCAAGCATCCAAAGGCACGGTTTGGCTCTGAATAAAGAAAAAAGTGAGGAGGGCTGGTTTTATGCACAACAAAACATTGCTCAAGCTGTATTCTTCTCTCAGGAAATTTTAATAGGATTTTGTGTACAATAGGATTGTTGTACTCCAGGGCGCAACTATTTTTGTAAATATAATCATGCTATTTATGTAAGAAATTGAAAGGTTTACAATAAGAATCAAGAACAATTTCATCCTGAAGGAGTAATCATTTAATTGAGAATGCAGACTTAAGGTTTAACGTTTCCTTTTTTCCTTCTCCAAGTGGTTTTTGCTAGCATTCTTACTGCACTCAGAGTTACATAAAATAAATATACATTTTAGCCAAGCCAAAACTGCTGTGCCAACAGAAAGCAATACCCTGCACCTGCTGAGAAAATCTCCCTTCTCAGCGCCTAATTTTTGCAAAAGCCCTTGTTGGGATGTGGAAGCTCTTGGTTGTCCTGCCTGATCAGCAAGCACCATAGTCCTTCTGAAAAATGAAGCACTCTGCACACTCCTGGGAGAGCAATGCCAGACACTTAAAGTCATGTAAAAAGCTACCCTGGAGACAGTGGGCTGGGATTTTTTGGCCAAGCATTTCAATTTCAAGAGTGTGTTTTTATTCATCTTGTCTATGCAACAACATTGTAAACCTGACCCATGTGGACCTGGAATCACAGTAGTGAACATGACACAATGCGTGAGGTCCATTTGCTCAAAACTCTTCACTTTTTCCATTCACTTACTAGAAACCAAGCTGCCCTGGTGTGGTCTTTGTCTTCCCTGCGGGGGATGTCAACAGCAATGTCCCGGTATCTTGAAATGGTACCCTGAATGGCACAGTGACAATGTGACACACCCGGCTATGAGACTGGAGACCCTCTGGTGCATGGGGAGAATTGTGAGGAAAAAAACTTGAGGGTGTTAAACCTAAAAATTTCCTTCCTGACCATCTGCAGACTTCAGTCTTGGTATAAGGTTTCCAAACAAGGTATTGAGGAAAAGTTACATTAAAAGTTTTAAGAAGAAATGTGATAACCCCACCAAGGGACAGAGTCAGATAACTCCAGAAATAGGGAATTAAACTTACAGTAGGCCTCTCTGGATGTCCAGTTACTAAGGGGTTACTGAGAGGGGATTGAGTGGTAGTAAATACTTAACACGTTTATACATTTATACAATACTGAATCAAGTTTTCAGGACTTTTATTGATTACTTGGGAGACTAGGAAGTATTTTTTCCCACTCTTCTGTTGGACAAGCTGTTTCTGGGTTGTTGTTTTTTTCCTCTGCCTTTGAAGCACTGAATATAGTGATAGCTAGGGACAACATATAGGCAAAGAGCACTAGTGTTCATTTGAGCATTGTACCAAAAGGCCGTTTCTTCCTGGGATCAGTGCTGAAGGATTAATGGAAAATTTATTTATTTTGCTCAATGTTCCTCTGAAGCATGGTCCACTAGAAAATGATAATGATGATAATAATAATACTAATAATAGAATATGCAAACGAGTGATGCACAGTGCAATTACTTACCACCCACTGACCAATGCCCAGCCTGTCCCTGGCTAGCTATCCTGGAGGAGAGAAATCCTGAAACTGCAATCCCTGAACAGAGAGAGAGAGAGAGCTTCCTGGCCAGCCCTCATTTATATATTGAGCAGAACGTCGCATGATGTGGAATATCCCATTGGCTGATCTGAATCTGTTGCTCTGGCTGTGTTCCCTCTCAGCTTCTTGTGCACCTGCACACTAGCAAAGCATGGGAAGTTGAAAAGTCCTTATTCTCTTAGCAAAAACTAAAAACATAGTGTATTATCAACATTCTTCTCATACCAAATCCCATATTAAATCCAAAACACAGCACTGTTCTAGCTGCTAAGAAGAAAATTATCTCTATCCCAGCCGAAACCAGTACACCAGAGATGGGGCATCCACCACCTTTCTGGGCAACCTGTGACAGTATTTCACCAGCCTCATTGTAAAAAATTTCTTTCCTATATCTAGTCTAAATTTTCCTTCTTTTATTTTAAAACCGTTACCCCTTGTCCTATCACTGCAGGCCCTGCTAAAAAGTCCCCGTCTTTCTTATAAGCCCCCTCAAAGTATCGAAAAACCACAACAAGATCTCCCTGGAGCCCTTTCTTCTCCAGGCTGAACAATCCCAACTCTCTTAGCCTTTCCTCATAGGAGAGGTGTTCCATCCCTCTGATCATTATCGTGGCCCTCCTCTGGACCCGCTCCAACAGGTCCATGTCTTTCCTATACTAAAGACTTCAGAGCTGGACACAGTACTGCAGGTGGAGTCTCAATAGAGCAGAGTAGAGGGGGGAGAATCAGCTCCCTTGAACTGCTGGCCACGCTTCTTTGGATGCAGCCTGGGATACAGTTGGCTTTCTGTGCTGTGAGCGCACATTGCCAGCTGATGTCCACCATTTCATCCACCAGTACCTCCAAGTCCTTCCCTGCAGGGCTACTCTCAATCCCTTCATCCCTCAGCCTGTGTTGATAATGAGAGTTGCCCCAACCCAGGTGCAGGACCTTACGGATGAAGAGGTTCACATGCGTCCATTTCTCGGGCTTGTCCCTCTGGATGGCATCCTAGCCCTCAGGCATGTCAACCACACCACTCAGCTTGGTGTCATCTGCATACTTCCTGAGAGTGCACTCGATCCCACTGTCTATGTCACTGATGAAGACATTGAACAGTACTGGTCCCAACACAGAGCCCTGAGGGACACCACTTGTCACTGATCTCGATCTGGATGTTGAGCCATTGACCACTATCCTCTGAATGTGACCATCCAACCAATTCCTCATCCACTGAACAGTCCACCCATCAAATCCATATCTCTCCATTTAGGAGAGAGGGATGTTGTGGGGGACTGTGTTAAAGGCCTTACAGAAGTCCAGGTAGATGACATCCTTAGCTCTTCCCTTGTCTACTGATATAGTCACTCCACTACAGAAGGCCATTGTGTTGGTCAGGTAGGACTTGGCCTCGGTGAAAACATGCTAGCTGTCTCAAATCACTTTCCTGTCCTCCATGAGTCTCAGCATAGCCTCTAGGAGGATCTGTTCCACGATCTTCCCAGGCACAGACATGAGGCTAATGGGTCAGTAGTTCTCTGCTCAAGACTTCTCCAGTCATAATAAACTATTGGTTGAAGGACAGCATATGACAAAAAAGATATAATAAGATTGCTTTGGAATTTTTTTGCACGAGCAATATTCTAAATTTCTTGATAAATTTAGCTTAGATAGCATGCTTCAGTACAGTCAGCTTGAAAAGTCAGACATCTAAGCACAAAGCTCATAGGTCTCATTTATGAGCCTGGGAAATGGTATCTCCGAAGGCACTTGGGGACCTTTGTGGATATTCAGATGAACATCATCTCTACCACTGTCTGTAAATGACTAGTCCTTCTCTGGAGTGGGTTCTGATGGGACAACTGAATGAGAGGTTGTTAAATCCTACGCCTGAGGGCTCAGACAGCTACAAAGCTGTCCGAGCTGCTTCTCCTCAAGTACCCGTACAGGCCACACACATATGATGACTGGCTGTGTCAGTTTTGGAGAGAAAAAATGTACAAGATCCAGTGGATGAAAAATGAATCCTGACATTTAAATCTTCAAATAAGACTGGTTTGCCTTGTGAGGAGTTGCAAACTGTGCAAGTGGACTTAGCCATGGGAATGTCACCATGCTGTGGGAGGCCCTCTGACACCGGAAAGTGGAAACCAAGATTAGAAGGTTGGTTTTGGGTTGTTTTCCTAAAATATATGCTCTAGCTCAACTAACGTTGTTACTGGTCTTGGAACGGCAGTCAAGCAGTCAAAGTGCATTATCACAGCGGTCTCTTTTGGCTATGGAAATCTACGAAAACAAGCAAAACACAAACAATGTTCCTGAGGCTTATTTTGTTAAAACCCAACAATTTCAATATATACATCCAATAATTAATTCGACTTCCCCTAGGGCCAGGGGCAGAGAAACTGACATGCCCAGCACTCTGTTCCAGCCCAGCACACACTCCCTTCTCAACAGAAGATCTTCCATCACCAAAGCCCCAGACTGAGGCCATTCACTTGAGCCAAGGATTTTATATTGCTGTGAATTCTGTGACTGCTGGTTAACCTGAGGACTGAAAAATCCACCGTAAGAGAGAGAATGAGATACAGGTTTATTCTTGGTGTCCCGAAAGTCCCAGATCCTAAGGTAGATCTCATGGTAGATCTCATGGTTGTTGGTGTTAAGAAGCCTGACACACAACTAAGCACTACTGTCTCTACCCAGCAGAGGGAAGCAGCAAAAAACAGAGCTATATTTGTTGGTTTATCATTTTAGTAACCACTAAATAGAATAACTAGATACTGCCTAAAGAAATATATTCATAACAGGCAGCCACAGCCAAACTCCTGACAGGCAGATTTGTTCATTTCTATCCATTGACTAAGACCATGTAAAAGCAGGACATTTTATCACACAGAGATGTTTCCTCTGAACCTGTCAAACACTTTAATATAACCTCAAATCCCTGCAAGCGACAAATAATCACTACAGATGATACTAAACCTACGCTTTTACCTGCCCCTGTAAAATTGAATAAAAGAGTAACAGTACCACTATTGTGATTCACACATAATTGAGTGTGCCAACTAATAATCTTTAATATCCACTGCTGACAGGATGGAATTAGCTGCATTTTTCCCTGTCCAACTTTCATTTTTTCCCTGTGGTGTAAGTCAGCATCTAATCCCATCCTTATATCATTTTGGCTATAGTAACTCAATTGAGGAGAAAGTACTTAGCCTAAAGCAGGTTAGGGTGAGACCTTGAAATAACAATGTTTACACAAGCTAAAGATGTCTTTTGTTGAAGCTCTCCACCGATGCTTGCCAACAAAAGCTTTTCATGCGCGAAAGAGTCAATACTGAATTATAGTTAAGCCATGTAATAATTATCCTCATTAGACGTAACCAGAGCATGGATAGGATGAATTCAGTTATAAACTCTGCTAATACTCAGGAAGAATATTCTATATGTAATTTAATAATCTTGGAAATAAATACACAGTTCTTTCTGTCTTTTAGCACGAAGTTTATTAAAGTAGAGAGGAGGTCCACTCCACAGTGAGAAGATTGATTTTTTTCATTATTTGTTTTTAACTTAATCTAGTGGGAGCTTTTGAATACAGCATTTAGGTGAGTCCAGCAGGGCTTCCTGAGAATAGGGCTGAGATGAGCTAAGCACACTACCTCAGGTGTATTGTCCTGCTGGGGAGATGGTCATGGGTGGGAACTTCTCCCCTGAGCAGGGAGTGCAGACCTGGGTGCACTTTGCCCCTGTCTTCTACTGAAGATGGATGGAGAGATGGAAAGGTGCCATGGGTGCACTGAGGCTTCCAACCTCTCCGTCCCTGACTCATGATTCCCTGCCCTCCCTGACCCACCCCTGTCAATTTTTGGAGATCCTTTGGCTGTTTTTAGCAGCCAAAGTGGTTTTAGCACAAGGAGCTAACATTCAGGTCCTGGCTAGAGGCTGCCAAACCGCTCCTCAGACGTTTTCTGCCCAGTACCTCAGAAGCTGGTGATTTGGCAATGTGGACGTGCTGTTGGCAATGCTGGCATAAGGAACTTTTCCTCCCATACCAGTCCCAAACTAGTGACTCTCCCTTGCTTTCCCCAGTTCTACTATTGACCACCTGCAAGTTTGTCAGGTGGCACTGTAGGCAGGTCACCTTAAAAACACCATCTCGAAAAAAATATTGAGGGAAGAGGATGGTGGTGGAGCTGGTTAAAAAAAAAAAAAAAAAAAGAGCCTTTTGCTTGATCTGATTTATAGCATCTCCTCACAACAAGGTGAAAAGAGAAGGGCAGGATAGGGGAGAGGATGATTCTCCAGGCTGGTACTGCTTTTAGCATCCTCATGTAGCAATCATGGACATCTCCCTGCATTACATACCCTGTGAGACCCTCCTGATCCTGCAGCAGGAAGTATGGCTGCTCTTTTCCCCGGGCTTTTCTTCCCCCAGGAGAGGAAGCCTGGCTTGGCTGCCAGCACACGGCATCAAACCCAAGGACAGTCTGGAGTCCTGGAGTCAACTGGGGCTCAGTTTCTCCCTGAACAGTTCACTTTCCACCTCTCTGACTTTGCTGCTTCTTCTGTAACAGCGGATAACATTACTTCCCTATCACAGAATTAAATAGCTGTGTCTGAAAGCATGCAAATATCACGTTCTCCTCTTCAATGTTTAAACCTGATGCCGCTCTGTGAACAAAACTTTCCAGAAAATTAGCTTTTGGAGGTTGAGAAACTACAAGAGACAGAAGGCAATTTCAGAGCTGCTCTGATCAGCTCTCAGGAGACTCTAGCATACCAAGGGGAAAGCACAGCAGATTGTGGCAGCTCCTGTCCATACTCTGCCTTAGCTGTTCAAGCCTTGCAAGCCCCAAACACAGCAACAGGTGTGTCTGCAAGAGGTCTGTGGCAAAGGATACTGGGCTGTGAGTCCACAAGTGTGCAGAAATATTTTAAAATAAGGGGCCGAACTAAAACAGCAGTCATGCCCCACATGGCCAACGGCTACAGCATTTGTCTCACTGATGGCACAGTCCGTGGGTGAAACCCTGCTGCTTTCTGTAAGCCGTTCTACTCCGTTTGAGGCAGTGGCAAAAATCCCATAATTACGATGAGTTGAAAATCTGCTCCTTTCTAGTGGTGTAACTCTGACGTAACTATCAAAGCTCGTGGTATTAAACTGGTGTGGCACTAATGCAGTTCTAAGTCTACCAAGGTAAGGAAAGCAGACAGGATGTGGAAAAAAAATATTGGTTAATGGATTTCTTTTTCCAATGATTATTTATTTACTTTTGGCAAGCTGCAGTTATTCAAGGAAGATTGATTTTTCAAGTATTGGCATGCCTCACAGTGACAAAGTGATCAGCGTTTCTCAGAATATCATGAAAAAGGCCTATGTTCCATGGAAAAGTCATACTCAAAACAACTGGTCTAAGAATATGTTTGTGTAGTCTGAACATTTTTAAGCAGTGAGGCCAGGGCGCTAAATTAAATATTCCATATTTTTAAGTTTTCATTGCAAAAATATTTTGTAGTTACATTCAAAGTTATCAACATTTGAGGAATGATATAAGTAAGATCTAACCTCTATGCTATTAAATTAAGCTGCTGCCAGCGTTATTATTGGCAGTAATATTACTTTGATTGCTATCAGCTATAATCAAATATAGGAAAAGCCTGGAATGCTGGTATCTTCCACAGTAGTGTGTTCTTAAACAGTAATTAAAAAAGAAAGCTCTGACATGACATATCCATTTAAAACTCTGCTCCACAGTAGCAGATAAATAGCATAATGAATTCCTGAGTTGCTGCAGCCTATGTGTTTAAGCTCAAGTTATTATTTTATTTCCATTTGTCTGTTTCAACAGTTTAACATTGTAAGTAAGCCACGGCTCACTACACTGAATTATTCACAAGCCTGTGGAGTGCAGATGCCTAACCCAGCAGTTCTGGAGAAATCTCTGTCAGCTCTAGCCAGGATGTGCATGCCAAAACGGAGAGGGGACCTCTCCAGTGACAGGGTGAATCTCTGCTTGCAGCCCATGGGTGGATTAATTTTTCCAAGAAGGAGCTGTTCAAATACACCAGCACCGAAAGTCAGGAGCGGTTCAGAGCAGAGCGAAGCGCCGCACAGCCAAAAGGAGAGAAATGGTGTTTGAACCGACTTCTGGGGTGGCTTCACAGCCAGTTCGCAGCCAGGCTTCATCAAAAGCTGCATGCAGATCTTGGGCTGAGCCTGAGGTTTGCTCCACTTATGGCTTTCATAGAAACCGAGAGAACATGGGCCGAGGCTGTAAACACAGCTGGATACCAGGGGCTGGGGTTTTTCCTTCCCTGGCAGGAACACCGCAGGACTGGTCTTCCCCTCACCCCAGGACACCCGCCTCCCCTCCTCACAAGGACATCTCCCCCAGGGACCTCTGAAAGCAGGCATCCGGGGTTGGGGCAGACTGGGAGAGGGTGGCAGCCATGGGGGATGTTCAAGTTCATCCCACCCTCACCCCACAAGGGAAATCTCAGGGGCTGGGTGGCTTCCCAGCTCCGCAAAGCCACACCACTACTGTGAAAGGTAAAAAAGAAAAAAAAAAAAGAAGATAAAAGTCTTCATAAAACTTGAAACATTACTGCTGATTGCACTTGGACTGCACCACAGAGGGCTTTTTGCTCCCATAAAGCTCACTGTGAAGCTGTTGCAGCAACAGCTGGGATTTTCAGAGGAGTTGCATGAGATGATAGTGCCACTAAGATCTCAGTTGGAATGCAGACCACAACAGATCATCCCTCCAACTAATTTGACTCTCTGCCTGTGACCCAGCTACGAACAGCAGTTGAGGAAAATACAAAGCTCTCCTTTACAAGATGTGCTTGTGCCAATTATGCAGTACAATCTCACCTCCAGAGGTAAAGGAACTTTCCTCTAATGGCTAATGTTCAATGTATGCCATAAGAATTCCATTTCACTATCCATCAGACAGTGGAAATTTAATATACGATGAGACAACATAGATGTCAGAGGAGCCAAATTCAGCCCCAGAATAATTCTATGGTGGTTGTTAAAAAGAAGCCTAGAATAAGAAAGAGTAGGTATTTTTAATAGTTAATAATTTTTTATTAAATATCAAGAGTTTTGAAAAAACAAGTGTTATTTCATAGAAGCTGTAGGGGAAGTGCCAGATACTGTTTTGAATTAATTTTTAATCGATTAATTAATATTTTAATTTTAAATTTATCAGTTGACTCCTTCCTTCAAAATTCTAAAAGGTTGTAATACGAAATCGCAGTTCATGCCATGTCCGGCAAGTCTGGGACACCAGGTGCAGCAGGAGCAGCTGGACCTTCCTCACCGCTGCCGCTGGTGCCAGGAGGTGCGCGGCCAGCTCCCCTGCTCCCGCGGCACCCAGCCCCTGCATCCCGGGCACCTCCGCAGCAGGTCCAGGCGCAGGAGAGCTCAGCTGAGAGATGCCTCCCGAGAAGGAGGTTCAAGAAGCGGCAGCCAGGCACAGAGTTCTGCCCCTACCCACCCCAGCTGAGCCCAGCTGATCCTCTCGCTCCTTGTGTAAAACCAGCACCCAAGCATCCACTCCCACCACTCTAAAAAATGGGCAGTAATGAAGAAAAGGTCAATAACAGCACGTTCTTTGCACCTATTCATGTTAAAAGCTTTTTTTTCCCATATTTTGGAAAGGTGGTGTATATTTGACGTCGTTGCATGAAAGAGAAAACAAGCCACTTTCAGTTATGTCACCGTACGCTACGTAGGAAAGCATGGACATTAACAAAGAGCCACGGCAAAGCATCGAGTGTATCTGAATTCTTTGTCTGCAGCCCAGGCTTTTCCTGCCTCACAGTGACAGGATCAGGGAAGAATTTTCTGTGACTAATTAGGTTTTAACTTGCCAGAGAGAATATGGACATTGGCAGTCTATTGTATAATAGCGAAGCAAAGTTTGAACTAGATTGAACTTAATTTCCTTTTCACTGAAAGGAAAGAAAGATTAATGAAATATCCCCAAATCCATCCTGTTAGCTTTTATTAAATCAGCAAATGAAATTTAACCTCCAATTCTGTTATAAAATCTTTTCCTGTAGATTAAGTTTCTGCAAACATAAATGAAATAGACATACTGTCCTCTGCAACATTTTAGATATGAAAATTACATTACTTCAATCAACATCAATGTTACTTTAGGCAAATGCCATATTAAGAAACAATTATTTCTTGTGTTTCTTTTCACAATGTTACCTAGATTTTATTAAATGCCAGAACTTTGCTAGTCATTTCTGAAAACCAATTGCTGATATTCCAACATGTCCTTGTTCTTTCTGCCAACAGTACAAAATTAACCCTCCAGGAATACAAAGCTTTTTTTTATTGATGCTGTACATCTCATCTGAGGGAGTCTAAGTCATGTTCCCCTCTCACCTTTTCTACTGCTTCTCACTTCTAGTTATTGCATTAACGCCCTGGCTTACACCTCTTCTCCTAAGCATCTCCCCAAAGTCAGCAGAGTTCCATGAGGAAAATCCAGCCCCCCCAGCCTCAGTGGACGATGACAGGTACTCGTGTTGGGCTAGATCAGTTCTCAGGCATTCTTTATGGAGAATCAGTCAGTCAAGCTTGGTCCCTAAACTCGATTCCAGTTGTAACCTTGATGGATCAATGGAGGTGAGATCTGCCTGGAGGATTAGTAACTGCATGGTGAACCCTGCACCTGGGGAGCTATTTATCTCCAAATGTTAAAACAAAGGGATTGGGAAATTTTGTTATTTCTCACCTGGTGAGTAAAGCAGACCTGTAAAAATGAGTGTAATGAGCACATCCTGCACCAGGAACGCTCCAGCCCTGCTGCCTGTAGACACCTCCTGCCAAGAGGCTGGAACGAGAGGCTCTGTGGACTCTCATGTGCTGCTGCAAAGGGCACAACCGGTCCTGCTGCTTCTCCCAGGTGAGTACTCCCACCGTGCCGAACAGGCCTCGCCAATGCTGAGCCTTCGGAAAGTGTAGGGCACTGCAGGGGGAAAAGGCGTCGCTGCCATAGAAGTTAAAACATTAACACTGTTTACGTCAAACCGCCAGTGCTCGGTACTACACAAGACAATGTGAAACTGTATAAAATATTTGCAACGATTGCCAAGAAAGTAGACGCTGCCAATACTCCGGAGCACATCCTCTGGAACTGATTACTTCTAATCCTTTAGAAAATGTATAAATAAAATGATGCCAAGACTGATGGACCAGCCAGGGCACCTACTCATGTTTCTAATATATTGCTTTCCCTCCACCCCCCTTCCTTTCTCTGTACAAAATACTCTCCTTTTTTAGTAACTTAAGTTGACAATCATCAAAAGAAATCAAACTGTATATAAATGAACATTCTGAAGCATGTCACAGTACGTCAGAAACTATTGAAATCTACTAGAAGTCTCCAAAACAAGTGTTTAAATGTTTTAGTAATGCTTTAGTAGAGTGATTATTTAATTTAGGAGCAAGAATGCATTTAGCAAGAAGACCAGAGGCGTTTACCCTTAGTATTAGCTACTCAATCACATAGCCTAATCCCGGAGGCCTAATCTGCGTGTTAGTGGGAACACAGCAATTACTTACATTCATTAGAAATTAGAAAGGGGGAAGGTGGAGAAGAAAACCTCAATGGGTGGATAATTAGTTTCACATACTCCCATTGTTTGCACAGGACCAAGTCCATATTGCCATTGAAGTCCAAAGAGCTTTCACTGGACTGTCCTGCTTTTTCTTGCCGTCCAGACCACCAGCTATGATCATCAGGGCTGCTTGTCTTAGCCGATGAGACACAAGCTTGTTATACCCTTAAATGTATTAGAATGGTCTTTCCTTCTCCTAAGTGTCTAGTAAGCTAGAATAAGTGGATTTCAACAGCCTGCTTGTTGGTAACTGCAGCTGGTGACTGCTTTGGGTTCTTTATTTTGTGCTTAACACAATACTGCTTAAGAAGAGATGGATTTAGCAAAGCCTGCTAAGATACTAAATAAGAATAGGGTGTTCTTAAAGCAGCTGGATACAAATTGGGTAAACATATAACGGAAGACTTCTTCTCTCATTCTCCATTCCCTAATAAACATGTAATGATTTATCATATAGCTAGAGGACTGAATTTCTCTCAATGAAAAGGTAGTGTTACGCCTCACTATGAGTCATTTATGTTTAATCCCAGAAAGGGGAAGAGAACAGGCTACTCTTGCAGTCTTATTTCTGCAAGCTCATTACAATTACAGCTGTCCTTCAGCTGAAGAATTCAGACATATTTAATATCTCCAAAGTTTTACTGTAGTTCTTTGTAGCAATAGATCCGTGTTCATTCTCAGTAAATGCCATGATAGTAATAAGATGTTCTACAGTATCCTGTACCCTTATAATCCTCTTTTTCTAATGCCAGAAATTGGTGAAACTGGTGTCATGAAGGTGATTGGACTTGTCTGTTCACTCCAAGTGACCAGGAAACTGTGCAAGGATCCATCTACAGATACTTATCCTAAGCTCAGGGTCAGAGATAGCTATTTAGAGAAGTTCTGCCTTCATTATTAGCACACCATAAATATAAATATTAAGTGCTTTCTAGGATGAAGAGCTTGGCAAATGCTTATAATTCTATTTCCTTTTAGAACATGCATTGAAATAAGTCTTGCTCTTAGGTCAACTGACAAAGTCTATATAGAAGTAGGAAAAATGCGTTTGAGCACAACTGATCACTGAGTCTGAGGTGTAAAATGTGGATTCCTCCACATATGAGATTCACATTCTTTGCTCAGTGTAATACTGGTCTTTGCAAGGCCTCTGCTACACAAGACAAAGAAGTATTGTGATGAGAGGAGATTAGGACCAAGCAGGGTGTGATGGGTCTATATACCAGTATGCTCAAGGAAGTGTGTGATGCCAGCTGCCTCGTGACTGCAGAAATGACCTGAAAGTGTCTCTGAAGTCATTAAGGCACTTTTGAGAGAGAGAAAGGACTTCAGTTTCTGGATCCATCCACAAATGGGCTCTCAGCTGTGGCAAAGAACAGCTACTTCAATTTTTCTCTAAGTGAAAGTTGAGAGAGGCAGAGGAAACAAAAGGTTGCAGAACATTGCCTTGATGCACAGGTGCTAAAGGACCAATTGCCCAAGTACAGCCGGGTACTGCAATGCCCAGCCTGCTATGTGAAATCTTGGCAGACATCTCAACTGCAAGTGCTTAGTGACAAAAATGTACAATGAGAAGAAGCAGAACAATTTCTAGCCTTGAGCTCATTTTCAGAAGGAGACCGGTGAGATGTTTTTAAAATGCACATAGGATCATAAGGTAATTTGGTTTGGACGAAGTCATCTAATCCAGCCTCCTAGTAACTTCCCCACCACACAGACACAGAGAAACTCCTTGTAATGGGGAAACGAATAGTTAAAAGCGTAGCATTACTCAAGGATGCCCTTTTGCTGGAATGATGTTTCTATAGTTAAAAGAGCATAAGGCCACTCTGTGATGGCAAGGAGATGCAGAAGTGCTATAGCCGAGGGCTGAAAGAAGAATTTATTGGGATGAATGGTTTGTAGCAGAGTAATTATTTTATGATGAAAAATCTGACTGATACCACTTTGGAAACTCTTACTAGGAAGTTAGTGGAAACAGATCCACAAAGCAGGAAGACAAACTCCTTCCATACAGCCCAAAAGCACATACCATTTGCATGGCAGAAAACAGAACTTGAAGACACTTCTTGGAAAAAAATGTGAAGAGCTCACTGAAAGCTTCTTTCCAAGATGTGTCTTGTTGCTTCCCGGCTTTCTGGGTGGTGGCGGTGGTTCTGCTTTCTCATGTATCAACTCAGCCTCAGACACAAACTCATTATTATGTAAAATACAACATGCAAGCTCAGAATCTAAAACCCTATAATCTTAAAATCCAGCATATGGAAAATGTAGATGAGCGGTATGTTGTAAGAAGCTGTTTTCATCTACTTCTGCCAACAGTTGATGCCCAGAAGAAAAAAAAAAGCTTTGTTTTTGTGCCATCCTTACACCAAAACAATTTCCAAAGAGCCATCATCTGTCCCAAGTGAGGCCACTGATTGTTTTATTCAGAAACCTTTCAAAGCACAACTTCAGCTGTGTGAGAAAATGAATTTAAAGAATTTTACCCAAATAATTTTGTTCTTTCTGTGGACGTTAAAACAAAACCACAGACACTTATCTTGTGACTGCTGCTTATTTGCTATGTAAGACAGGAGCAAAGTAGGGGTGCATCTTGGTTCCTTCTCCTGCCGGTGGCCTGTCCTTAGGCAATGGCAACAAGAAAGGGCATGGCAACACTGCATTTCCTAAAACCGCGCATCTGAGTAGCACGGAAGTCACCACCGAAAGACCTTTGGAGATGCAGCTGAATAATGGCCAGAGAGAGGTTCTGGGAGCAGTGCAGGTGGCCATGCTGCATGGGACTGCAGGGACACGTGGTACAGAGGGATGGCAGTCTGTGGTGGGATGGAGAGGAGCCTGTGGGGCCAGGGACCGGCAGCTCAGGGAGAAGGAACGGATTTTGTAGGACAACGGGAGAGAAGAACTTGGTCAAGAGATAGCAAAGACTTTCAGAGTTAAAGTAAAAGCCAAACCTCTCTTTATGAGGAACCTCTATCTCTGGTTCACAAACCTGCCTTAAACGGTAATACGGTGGGATGGCTATTGTTTTGAGGGGCTTTAAAATGCAGCAGCTCAACATATCTATGCAAATTCAGTTGTAAGCATGCAAAGTAATATACTTCAGCCATTATATTTCCACCAATAGTCTGGGCCCAAGTAGAAAAGACACCATTGTATGAACCAGTTAAAAGTACCTTGTAAAATAACAAATGTATGGGCCTCCAGAATTATACTGTTACAAGACACACAGTGCTAAAGGACACAGCCCAAGATTACAGATATCATTGCTACAGTTATGACCACATTTAATAATCAATCTCATTCAGTGTTTAAAAATCTCTCATAGGTTTTTAATTAAACTTCAGGGGATTCAAGTGATGGTTTTTGCTGTTACACAGTACGTGCTCACCATGAGATTAGTTCTGGTTGATTGATGTGCATGCACTCAAGCCAGTTGAGAGGATTCTGCTCACAAGGCATGCAGCCTGCTTGTACTGTAGCATACCTCAGCTGCAATTAGATGCCATGAATTTATTTTTCAGAGAAGGACTACCTATTTCAATTATCGTTACATTTTAGTAGCAGGTGAACTGGTTTAGCAATTATTACATTTCACTCAAACCTTTGTCTATTTTTAGAAATGAACTAAGCTGGATATTAGCCTACTTACCTAAGAAAACGAGGCTTTTGCAGTCACATTGTTTCTGTGTATATCTGTGTCTGTTCATCTGCAGGTCCCTGCCTTGAAACTTTTGAACCCCTTAGCAAAGGTCAGTTGAACTTGACAGAGGTGGAAGGTCTCTAAGGTACTATTTTCCTGCGTTTCCTGCAAACAGCCAATCTTCTGCAGAAGAGAAACTCCAGTATTTTCCCCACTGTGAGGAAAGCTGCCTTATTAGACACCAGAAATCCTACACAAGAAGGATAATTTAGAGACTCTCAGTCACAAGAAATATTTCATGGGACCATAGGGTATTTCTGGTTGGCAGGGACTCCAGCAGGACTCTTGTCCAACACCCTCAGTGAAACTATGAGGCCAGACCAGGTTGCCCAGGGCTTTGTCCAGACAGAGCTGGAGAACCTCCAAGGGTGGAGGCTGCACAGCCTGTCCAGACAACCTGTCCCATTGCTTACTGTCCTCACAGGGAGAAAGTGTTTCCATGTACCCACTGTGAACCTCTCCGGTTTCAATGTATGCCTGTCACCTCTTGTCCTCCCACCATGCAGGACTGAGCAGAACCTGGTTCCATCTTAGAATCATAGAATCATAGAATCATAGAATGGTTAGGGCTGGAAGGGACCTTCAAAGGTCATCTAGTCCAACCCCCCTGCAAGGAACAGGGATATCTCCAACTAGATCAGGTTGCTCAGGGCCTCATCCAACCGGGCCTTGAACGTCTCCAGGGATGGAGCATCCACCACCTCTCTGGGCAACCTGTTCCAGTGTTCTACAACTCTCATGGTAAAAAATTTTTTCCTAATATCCAGCCTGAATCTACCTCCCTCTATTTTAAAACCATTACCCCTTGTCCTATCACAACTGGCCCTCCTGAACAGCCTCTCCCCATCTTTCTTGTAGGCCCCCTTGAGGTACTGGAAGACCGCTATAAGGTCACCCCGGAGCCTCCTCTTCTCCAGGCTGAAGAGCCCCAACTCTTTCAGCCTGTCCTCATAGGAAAGGTGCTCCAGCCCTCTTATCATCTTCGTGGCCCTCCTCTGGACCCTCTCCAACTGGTCCATGTCCTTCTTATGTTGGGGACTCCAGAACTGGACGCAATACTCCAAGTGAGGTCTCACGAGGGCAGAGTAGAGGGGGAGAATCACCTCCCTCGACCTGCTGGCCACGCTCCTCCATGATCTCCCTGTTGGTACCAGGGGTCTGCTGTGCAGTGTCCACAAAACCGTCTCTCCTCCTGGTTGAGCAAACCCTGGTCCTGCAGCCTCTCCTCTGTGGGTCTGTGCCCAGCTCGCTGCCCAACGCCCCTGCAAGGCCCTTCCCGCAGAGCTGCCCAGCCAGGCAGTGCCAGCCCGGATCGCTGCCAGGGGCCCTGCCTTCCCGGGGCCAGTGCTTTGCATTTGTCCTTGATTGAAATGCCAGGAGCCTTATGAAATACAAGCCACTGGCCACCCTGTCACTGGTGTCGAAGCCTGGCCGTGTGGGATAGTCCAGCTGTGCTAAGCTGCAGCCAGAGCCCAGTGGCTTTCCAGTACGCCAAGAGCGATACAGGACATCTGCTCCCAAACAGCCTCTTAGCTAGGCTGGCTCTCAACTCCGTGGTCAGAGCCACAGCATGGGTCTATTTTAATGTCTACTTATTTTAAAGATATTTTGAAGGCAAAATTTTGCCCTCGCCACTTGGCAGAGGCTAGCAGGAGGGCTGACACACGTTCATCTCCTGCCACCCTGCTTGTGCAGGACTGGACACACATTAAGATGCTTTTCACCAGGAGCAGCATGCATTTCCCAGAGGTGCAAACCAAGAGAGCAAAGCAGCAGGTTCCAGATTCAGAGCAAACCAATTAGATTAATTTTAAGGGCCCTTCCAACCCAAATCATTCTATGATTCTATGATTCTACGAAATCATGCTTCATAAAACCTGCAGGTAAGTAACTGCCAAAAGTTAACTCAAGTTCAGACAGCAACTGGATAAAAGAGAAAACACATTCTCAGGTATCATGTGAGACAGACTCTCTCTCAGAAAATCCCTAAACCAAATGTCACTGGAAGACGAGATGATGGTATTCTGGGGAATATTTTTGCCTTTTTTGTATTCATGTACTCCTTCCTATGACATCTATGGCTCACTACACCAAAGACGGGATACCAAGCAGGGATAGGTATCTAGCACTGGTCTGGCATAGTATGGCTGTTCCTAAGCTGAGCCAACATGCAGCATTCATGCAGTCAGGTTGCCTGAATTGCCCCAATCACTGAAGCACCCATGCCATCCTCTTTCCTCCTCAGCTCCCAGGAAAGGTAACCATGCAGGCAGCCTCCCAGTCCTTATCCCACTCTTAGACACACAACACAGCAGAAGATCGCACCCCTGTTCCTTTAACTGGAAACTTCATTCCCATTCAGGTAGTAAAGATCCCAGAAATTGTCCAGTTTCAAATGGGACCGTAAGCCTGTCTGTTCAGTGGGCTCTTTCTCACTCTATCAATGCTTTCTTTACATACATATAGTAATGGCTTGCTGAAAAACTAGGCTATTTGACATTGGTTTGTAGTTCAGGCTGTCTTGAAGGCCCTTACCTTCAATTCACATGTTGTAAGCCTTTCAAGTCTGGTATTAATAATAAATATTATTGCCATGCATCCTTATTTTTTGCTTAATTTAATTACAGAAAATGTAATAGCCTTATGAAAACAATATATGAGTTTTCAAACCTAATTAACCTGATACAAGTGCACAGGTCACTAAAACAGTTGTTTTATCTGGAAGTCTTCCATGCAAACAGATAAAACCAAAACTACATTTAATTCAGCAACTTCAGTTGGAAGTTAAATCAAAGATGACTAGTTCTTGCCTAGGGCTGCAGCCTTGCTGGTAATAAATGCTTTCCTCTTGTCATGATTTTAGAAAAAGAGAAAGAGATATGAGAACCCTATCAAAGAGTTTAAAGTCTGTTCAAGTCAGCCATGACCAAGGCTTAGCTGTTAGATCAACCCTCTATCACCAAGGAGAAAATCAACCCAGATGTATCGTATTGTTTTATCGGGCTAACAGCAAGTTTTACTTTTAAGGTAAACTAACCCATTTCTCCCCCTTCCCTACCTTGATATACCTCTATACCACTCCTTAACACCCCCAGTCTGATACCACAATTACTTTTGGGGTAAAATGTAAGTCAGCAGGAGCTCTGCATCCAGTGAGACAAAAACTGAGCCTTATGCTTTTACTCTCATTTTACATTTTCTTGAGTATTCTTCAAGTGTTGGCCTGAAGAAAAAAAAAAAATAAAAAAAGAAAGCTCAATAATGGCAGCAGAAACATTTGTAATTCAGGCCTGGAGACCTACATTCAGCAAGTGGTTTATTGCTCCCAGAGCAAAAAGAGGCGATTCCCTCATTTCTTGGAAAAGGGAAAAAAATGGCTCTGGTATCCAAGAAGTCACGTGTCGGCCTACCCACAGGCATTCGTTTGTCCATCAGCCAAGGAGAAACTACTGCCCACTGAGAAATAGACAACGCTGTTTGACAGACATCAAGGCTGATTCATAGGAGGACTAAAGCAGACATTTTCTCTACAGCAGTTGAAGAAGCTCCTGCCTACCGCAACCTTGAACGGTGTTCCTGCTCCTGTGCAGCTGCCTGGTGCCCCTGCAACTCCTCAGGTGATGTGTACTCCTCACATCTGCATGCATGGCCATGCTGCCTATCATGCCATGGGATGACTGTGTTGGATTCCTCTCACCATTAGAGGGGATTCTCTTGGGTTTTCCATGGGTTGTGTCAGAACAGAGAGGTGAGTCCTGGGGCAGAGGAAAAATCGTGTAAAGGAAACACTCAAAGACCTGCATCCCTTGGGTGCAGGTGAGCTCAAACAGCCTGTATAGCTGCTTAGGTGTCTTGGAGCTTGAAGAAACTTTCATTTTAACCACAGCTTTCAGGAAACAAAAGCTATCCTATTAGCCCAGCTGCACATCAATCGAGGATGAGTTTTTAGCACCTGGAAAAGACAAATCCACTTAGGGTAAACAGATCAGCTGTTCCTTCACTGATGAGTGCCTCCAACTGGCAGGTTCAGCATGCACTGACAGCATCAAGGTGAGGGCATGGCAGTCAAGGACTGCTCTCAGTCAAAAACAGGGCTGGAGTACTAAGAGCCAGGCTTCCCAAAATGACTCAGTGGCTACAAAACTCGCTCGTGAAGCAGGAGACCCAACTCTGGAGTCCTTCCCAAGCTGAAGGTTTAGACCCACCTCTCTCTTACATCAGAACAGCCCAAGCACCAACAGCATTGTGCTTTGGGCTGAGCCCTGGAGAAACAGCAGACCTGGCTTCTGGCCCCTGCCTCTGTATTTGTTCATTTGAAAATACCATCACAAAAGCTATACAGGCAGATCAGGAGATGCAGAATCATAGAATCATAGAATGGTTAGGATTGGAAGGGACCTCAAAGATCATCTAGTTCCAACCCCCCTGCCATGGGCAGGGACACCCTCCACTACACCAGGTTGCCCAAAGCCTCATCCAGCCTAGCCTTGAACACTTCCAGGGATGGGGCATCTACAACTTCTCTGGGCAACCTGTTCCAATGCCTCACCACCCTCTGAGTGAAAAATTTCTTCCTTATATCTAACCTAAATCTGCCCTCTTTCAGTTTAAATCCATTGCCCCTTGTCCTATCACTACACGCCCTTGTAAAAAGTCCCTCTCCAGCTTTCCTGTAGGCCCCCCTTTAAGTACTGGAAGGCTGCTATAACTGCTGGTGGTTTCCCCCTCACCGATGCCTGCCATCCTCCTGCTTGCGATGCTTGCTTGGCTCAGGGACTGGCACAGCTGCCTGCTCTGGGGCTGCTTTGCTGGAGCTGCCCCATCGCAGCTTCCCCCACAGCTCCTCTCTTCCCCAAAATTTCCCCTCCACATGGCAGATATAATTCTGCAACAGAGCTGTAGGTGATGTGAACGTGTAACTCCACCCACTTTTCTAGGAGCTTCAGAAGATATCAAAGACATATGTGAAGATGTAAAAACCCCCATATCTCCATGTTCTCCATATCTCCATAATCCCCATATTCCAGTAACTTTCTCTGTACAACAGTCCATTAGCAGATTTTTAGAAACGGGCGCTCAGCTTTGTGAGTATAGTGTCAATGCCACAACTCAAAGCCTGTACCTCTCCTTAAACTAAAACATATCCCATTTTCACTTAAAGAATGGGATTCAAAATTTAATGCTGTGTTTCTGCTTAGTTCAAATGTTTGAAACACTGAAAGATGCTACCCACTCAAATCATTACCTCTACAATCCAGTGCAAAAATACACATTTTTTTCGATACCTTGATATCAAGACCTTCAACATTTTTAAACTTCTTTGCAACATCTACACCTAATGAGTAACAAAATGACCATTTTACAAGAAACCATAACAGCACAAGGGCAGGTTTTGGATGAGTGCAGAATTACGCAGTGAAACCAAGCAGGGTTTCCCCAAAGAAAGGCTGGTCATATGGCCAGCAGCTGTGACAGAGCAGTATCCCTATGTAATGCGAAAAGTAGCAATAATTACCATTTCCTGCGCTCCCCATTTCAGCAACAAGTAAATGATAGCTTAGAAGGAAAGAAAGAAATATAACTTTTCTTTGAAAGGACAAAATAAAAATGTGAAGATTCAAGACAAAAAGAAAAGCTAAAGAATGAATGAAAGGAATAATACTTCAAACAGAAAAAAAGAGGCTTTTGTACAGTCATACTTCGCCAGCTGCACAGAGCAGCTTGCAGTCTAGAATTACTAGGGACAATCAAAATGAAACAATAACAAATGCGTAGTCCAAAGGCAAGGCGATCCACTTTCCTCCCCGGGTCCCTCTCTGCCTGCAGCTGATCCAGGGAGCAAAAGGAGGTTTGTCCCCTGCAGGCAGGTAAAGCTGTAAAGCACGGGACAGAAAGTCACCACAGGTTCACACCAAAACGCATCTCAGCGCAGGTTTCCCAACACAAGCACAGCAGGGATTTTGCTGTCAGCATCAACGCTGCTAAATATAGATATTTCTCCCTTCTGCCCTCCTGAGGCACTCCCTTCTTGAGTCGTTGAAGAAAAAGCAGCGACCCGTCCCCGTCACATGCAGGAGAAAAGGTAGAAAATGTTAGGACTGACCGAATAATTAGAAGCAATAAGGAATAGTTATGAACACCCGGAGATTCCTCTGGAACAAGGAAAGAAAGACGTGACAAGAGCTACCAGCTGCAAAAGGAGACAGAGCAAGTGATGACAGGACCTAAAATGGCTCGCAGTTGCTTCTGGGCTGCTGCAGCTACTTTTTGCTATATTTAAAGAGCCAATGGCCAGAACAGCATTTTGGGAAAACATTCCTCTCACCAAGGCGCTAGAGGATGTCACTATTCATCGGGGACAGAGGCCTTGGGAATCTATCTCAAGCGAAAGGGTCGCTGCTATGTAATAATATATCCAGTGATGAACCCAAGCAGATTTATCTTGTCAAACTTTTTTCCTCCAAGAAATACAGTCTGAAGGAACAGCTCTTAAATTTCAGATGCAGAGAACTACAGAGATTATACTGTCATAGATCACTAGTGGCACTCTCCCACTCCTGTTCTGTGCCAGCCCCGACGGGTTCATATCCTTCATTCAGAACCCTTCTGTGCCCCACAAATACCCTCTGGCAAGATCTTGGTTTCCACGCAGGGCCCAAGAGCCACGCAGCAGCCCTGGGAGCACACGGCTGTTAGCTCTGGAGTCCCTGAGTCAGTCCCTGTGGTTGGCAGGACAGGTGCTGTAACACAGACACGAAGCAGGACTTCACAACGCTGCATGAGGCAGTTTGCTCATCTACCAGAACAAACAAAATCAAAAATGAGATGAAAATGTGTTCCTCTGCCCATGGCACATCCCCTTTCTACTAGGGATGTGTGAAACCAAAAATATGAATGCAATAGGGCCACAGCTTTTCTAGTCTTGTACCACAATACACACCTCCATTAGGGTATGTCCCAAAGCAGCTTGATTTTGGCAATTTCCTCTTCTTTCTGCTCATCTTGCTGGCATTTCTATTTCTTTTGCTAATCAAAATCTCCAAGGCCAGAATAGCAGGAAGGAGTGAGAACTGCAGCAGTCTCAAATCTTGACTAGTGATGAGGAAGCAAAGTGCAGGGAGAACGCTGTTTGCTGTAATCCTGTCTTCCCAATACCCACAAAAGTTCAAGGATTCAGGCTGTGATCTGTTCTGCTTGGATTTTAACCTGGGATGTCATACTGAAGCAGCGTGAAGGGCTTGAATTTGACAGCAAAGAAACTTCAGGAGCATTTCTTATTAAGGTTGTGCTCAAGATGGCAGAAACCTCAATATATTGGCCCTCTTCCCAAGAGGAACTGGCTAAATTAAGGCCCTTTTCAGTTGTGAATATAACCCTAAACCAAAACCACAGGGATCTGACTCAAAATCTGCCTTCTTGAAATTGAGGCAGCTGGAATTCAAAGCTGGAATTCAAAGGCTTTCAAAAGGAAGGTTTGAGCTTGCAAAGGAAAACCTAAATTTGTCAAACCCAAATAAACACACCTCAGCAGTGAGCTCTGAGCCCATCCTTGCCCTTTGAAAAGCCTCACGTTCCTCATGACCCTCTGAAAAGGCAGAATAGACCCATTATCCAGGTGCCTGCTTGCACAGAGGATGGATGGGATGTAAAGAAGTGATTCTAGGCACCGTTTTGCTCTTCCAGAGACCAGCACTGCCTGGGCTGCGTGTGCAGGTGGAGGATGCGCTGAAGCATGGCAGAGACATACCTCAGCTTCCTCAGGCACTGACAGCGACGGTCCACTGCTCGGAGAGCTTCTTGATGGAGATCAGGTGCTGCTCCCCGACACCCAGAGGCTGTAGCATAGGCAAGAAGTATCCTCATATCCTCACTCTCCTCAACTCTGTAATCAACAGTCAGCTTGACCTGGGTTTCTCAGTCTTGTTCATCAGGTGTAGCTGGATTGAAAAGAAAAAAAATAAAAAGAGCAGCTTGCTGCAGCTTTGTTAAAAAGGTGCTTCGGGAGCAGTTTAGGAGAGGGCATGTGGCTGCCCTTACAGCCCCCTCGGGATGCCGCGCTTGTGGGAAGTGCAGTGATGTTGGATGAAGTCTGCACAGCTCTAAATCTGCTGCAAACACCCCGCTGGTTCACAGCCAGGTGAGAACAAGGACCGAGGTACAGGGCTGGAGGCCACATCTTTATATCCGTGCAGTAGGGCATGGAGTCCCCTCTTTTTTAATCTCAAACAGATGGCCCTGCCATCAAATGCACTGCACCCTTCTTTCGATAATGCCTGAAGCAAACCGAAGAAGGCTGAAAACACAGATCTTAGTTGTGAGTCTGCGTTTTGCCCTGCAGGGACCATTGCTAACTGCGGTTCCGGATGAGCCTGCCTCAAACCTCCTCCGTGCGTTTCAAACACACCCCAGACTCTCTTTTCAGAGGTGCAGATGTAAACAGGGTGAAAATACAGGTTCTGCCCCTGTGTTTTAATTAGGACTCATCACCCATATTTCCACTTGGATCTATTTCTAATTTTAACTGCATCGATAATAACATTTAGGGTTTGTTCTCCCTGTTTTAAAATAGCAGAACTGTCAGCTCCATAGGCAGCCTCAGCCACGTTTGAGTTAATGTGCAAACACACCGACATATTTGTGTCTCTGCAGACACGGGTGAAAAGGCCAAATGCAGCTGGCTGAAATTCTCACCCAAAGTGAAAACACCATGTGATGTTCCAGTCACACGATGACTGTGACACAGGGCTGGCAGTCCAACGGCCTGTTGCATTTCTTTTAGGCTGTCACTCTGCCAAAGTTTGATCAGAGAGGAGCACCCAGGGCAGCAGCAGTTCCTTAAGGGTACCACAAAATTTGAAGATGTTGAGATGTGTGTAGCCAACACACAGCATCACTACACAAACCAGCATAAGCAAACATCCCTTCTGGGGATGAGATTATGATGGTTCCCCCTATCCAAACCCTCAAGGCTGCAAGTTTGGACCTGCAACGACTGGCTGGTTATAAAGCCTGTCTCTTTGGTTTGGTCTGAATACAAATCCATAAGAGAAATTATTTACATTTTTTCTTTTTTTTTTTTAATCCACATGTGCGCAACGAAAAAATTACATGTGGACAAGAAACTTTAAAGAACTCAATGTTCCTCATATTGGCCTGTACAAACTGTTACAGAGGCTTTGCTAGGACATCTCCCAGCAATTTTATAAAATAGGCTAAAGATACTTGTAAAAAGAAATCCCAATCCTGGATAAGAAATATGATCCATTTCTATATAACTCAGCATTAAGTAAACGTAAAGTGAATTTACTAATGTACTGTCCAATAGCCACTCAGACTAACACGGTTTGATTGGTCTCCTAAATTTTCTCACATCTATTGTCTCTTATTTCTACAACCTTGTCTTTAGGGCAGGGGCCATCTCTTTGTTCTGTATTTTTCCAGCACCATGTAGTTCTTGTCCACGCCTGGGATGCCTAAGCACTGCGGTATTGTTACTGTATAACGGTGAACAATAAAACTATATTGCTGTTACTGAGCAATATAAACACAGATACTAACCTAGTTTGAAAAATATATATTAGTACCACCCAGCCTGCAAAACTATGTGACTCTACTAGAACTAAAATACATACTTTGCTGGAATGTAAAGCACTGCCACGAGCAAAATCCTGAAACTGGCCTCATTTTCCTTCAATACCTCGCTAGCTTCTCCCTACAGTGACTGCCCGGCCGATTTGAAGTTCTTATGCCTAAAACCTGCATGCCTTGTCCCCTTTACTCCTTGGGGCTTCAGCTGTGAAGTAGAATAAGTATTGTGTCAGGAAATGAGTTTTCTTGCCCAGTTTATAATATTCTAGACAAACTGAGATTGTCCTGTGCTGAGGTCTTGTACCCTTCCATGCCTGGGAAATTCAGTCTCATGTCTTAAGATGTGGTGTCTTGGCACCAGGAGATACCTGTATGTACTTCCATACATATAGGTTGTGTACTCTTTCTTCTTAAGATAAAGACTACAACATTTTTCTGGGTGCTCTGTGCACTCCTGCTAGTGTTTGGTGCATACTATGTACTGACCTCAGACCAAGCCAATAGGTATTATCCATCACAGAAACTGGCCTGTAGGTCATCTAGAGCTTATATTCCTCAGTCAAAAAACAAACAATAAGAAAATTTTTGGTAGGAATACAATCAGGAGTTTTAATGGAATCTTCATCTCTGTCCTGTCTATTAAAGAGCTAGTCATAAATGTCCTCATTTTCCTAATTTTATTAGAGGACATCATGAGGTCATGGTAACTGACCCATGACTGGGCTGCACTAAGCAGTGGATTTAATCATGTTTCAGCTAAAAGTTTTCCTGTAAATATTGGGCTGTGAGAGGTGTTGAGGATTGACAGTGGTCTACTGATCCAAAAGTTTTGGAGAGAAAGTGGGCTAAAGCCCATGTAATGTAAAGAGCAACCATGCCTTAAGCTCAAGCTATGACCTCTGGAAGGACCGGGTCCATCTTTTCACTGTATGTCTCTGTTGTGCTCAACACCACAGAGCTGGTCATTGGCTGCTTCTCCAGTACAAGTGAACAGCAATACCAGCAAGCTGAGACATGTAAGTGCATTCAACATAAAATTTTCACAGAAGAATGTACCATGTAGTCAAAAGGACCATGACATGGTATCCTCATCATTAATCTGTGGAATACATGACTGTGTTTGAAGCGGGAGTTTCCAAGCCATTCCAAGAGATTAGATAAGCATTGTAGTTTTTTTTTTTCTGTTCCAGAGAATAGAACTGGCTTGGATACAAAAGTCTTATCCCAGGATAAAGATAAAAGTGATCCTTTTAAAGGGAGTTTCTTCTTGAAGAACCTGGGACAAAGGGTTTATGTCCTTCCTAAAGGAGGATTAGGGAGCTTCCACAGCAGCTCTTACACCACTGGCAGCATCTGCACCTACTGCTCATACAGCAGGTTGGAGGGGATTAGAGACCAACTAAATCTTAATTAAAATTAGTGTTATAAAAAGTTTCCAAACTGATTCTGGGAGTTAGACTGTAATTTTATTTACATGGATATTAATCAGGATAAGCTCCAGAGGCTGCCTAGAGAATAATAATCATGTTACTACAGGATTTAAACTGTTGTAATTATGTTCTAAATCTGGACTACTGGAATTACTCCAGTTTCATACCAGTGAAACTAAGCAAATAATCTAGGTGCTCCTATCCCGATCCCCCATGGAGCCCAGGATTGTAATGTTGAGCCTAAGGAATCCACTGCATTGTATAATCCAGGAGGTGGCCAAGTAACGACACTTACACCTTTTTTTCCTACTTTATCACTTCTATTTTCATAGTTACTTTGTTTACATTCTGATCCTGCCTTTAGCTGAAATGATGGTAAAAATAAATACATTTTTAAGCAAACTGAGTATCTTCTCTAAAAACCTGGCCGAATTCTAATTTCTTAACCTGTTGCTCTGAGAAATATTTTCGCTGTAATATGAAAATACTTGAACATATGCCAGTTCCTAACACCCTTACCTGTACTGTCTCATTTCCCTGTGGAACACAGCAAGTCTTTGAGAACATATGAAGAGTTGCTGTAACTCTAGTACAATGACAAAACCTAGTGAAAGGAAGCAAACATTTTTGGACTGAAATTCCAGGTGTGGTTTAAGATCTACTAGAGTTCTGCGATGAGCCCATGAAGGATTTACTTTTGGGGGCCAATGAAAAGAAGGCACAGTGAGGATGCTCTGATCTTAGGGAAGAGCGAATACCCACTGCTGATCCATATGTGATTTGCTTGGCCTCAGAAATTTTCCAGGCTGCTGTGGATGGATATTGTAAGTAGGCAAGTGAGCGGTGAAGGGGGATGCCAAAAGCCAAACTGTGGGGCGCAGAGCCACAGAGCTTCCCGGCTGCCACCTGGCCAGCCCACACCAGACAACTCCTCATCTACTGCAGAGCTTCCCTTTAGAAGATGAATTATTACAAATTATGGAAAGGTTTCCTAATAAAGGAAAAGGAATAAATCCATCAACCTCTCTTCTGCTTGGTTCAGCAGAGTCCCATAGCACTTGTTAAAGTTTGTGGCTGAAATGGGACTGTAGGTAGATTTTGATTTAATCTTGGCTCTGCTGAAGTAGATCGCAAAACCATCACTGAACTTCAGGAGGGGAAAGGTTAATAAATTAAACCTCTTGTCTCTTAGTGCTTCTGCTTTACAGAAGACAAGAAAGCATCACTGATTGCCTGAAGCATAGGCAAACAAGCTCTTGTTGGCTGTAGTTCATTTTCTAGGCTATGTAGAACTACTTGCCACTTTGCTCATTCGTTCCTAGCTCCCGCGTAAAATCTAAAGTGAACACACTTACCTCACTGTGCCAAGTTTTTGCAGGAAATGGTATAGCTAGTGAAAAATAAATAATTCACACTATTCCAGCTTCCCATTAAAGCAATCTCTCCCCTCCCTCTCCCAGTGAAGACAGCCTGGTCTAGTAGGCAACTCAAAGCTCCCGCCTTAGTAAAATCGATCTTCACGGCCTCCCTTCGGTTATCCTCATTTTGCAGAGCAAGCAGGGAGCAAAAGAGGTTCAGATTTTTTCAATTCATGCTGTTCATCAGTGATACGGGAGAAGCCAAAACTGTCACCTCATCATTTTTTACTCTACCACCACAGGTACCAGGACACCCAATTGCTTTCTTTCACCAGTAACAGACTCCTTTTTGAAGAATATCATAAATACTTGCTAGATAAGCTATTTCTATTAGAAGGTCATGGAATTTATAATATTCCATGCATCAGTTGGTATCTTCAAACCAAGGATTTTCAGGCTTTGGCATCACTAGCACTAACTTATTTTTTCAGACCTTATTTCATGATATTTGGAAAAGTTTATTTATAAGACTTGCTTTGAATGTTTTGTCTTAATTCTCTGTTTGGTTACAGTCTCAGTGGATAGCATTTTCCAGTGCCTACTAAAGCATACAGGAGGGACCAAAATGACAGTTAATTCAATAAGCTCAAAAAACCACATAGATTCTACTGAAGAGCAAAATCTCATAAATTGAGTCTGTGTTTTCATTGTATTCAGAAAAAAAAGATTTTTTTATTAACTATTAAAAAGTCCTGGGTTGATCAAATTGTTGCATATTTCTTTCTGGGTAAGTGGTAGTGAGTAGAGATTTCTGACAGTTGTATATTAAATGCAGGTGGCTCTATGAATGCTATTCCTGTCTGATACACTACATTAACCATAACCTGCAATTTCTTCCAAAAGAACTGGAATGAATTAAATTGTTTAATAAAACCTTGCTTACCTGGATAAACTCATTTCTAGTTTGCATTTAGGCTCCTCTAATGCATCTGTCCAGATTGTTACTTGTAACATAAAAAGCTATAAGTGTTTACTTAGAAAACCAAACATGGAGCGTAATCCTGGTAATTGTCCAAGATTTTCTTTTTTAAGACTGAACTTTTTAATATATCTCTCCTTACCATATTCTGAATTGCTAAATATTTCATTTAGCATGAATTGATAACTTCACTCCCACTCCACAGCTAAATTCAAAGCTCAAACACTTACCCTTCTGCAAAATTTGCAGTTCAATGCACTTCTTTTGAGCCTGCCTATAAACATGGATTCAGGCACTAAAGACATCAAGAGGTTTGGGAAAGGACATATCTGGATGCGAGTTTTTTTGCCTGTTGCTGTTGTTCAGTTTAAAGCAAATCCACAGAGTAGAATAAAATGCAGCATCATGGATTTATACCTTAATAAAATCATCTCTCATTGAAAGGAAGGTTTTTAACACAGCAGCAATGAAAAGCAGTTACATTTTGTCAGGAGCACAAATAAAAAAAGATTATTTCACTTTGCGCATGGTGAATACAATAAACTTAAAATTTCTGCTGTTTTAAAACTTACTTTAAATGCCAGAAAAAAAGTACGCTTGGGAGAAGATAACAGCTTTATCTTGTTTTCATAGTCAAAGCAAACGATAAAATTCTTTGCAACTGAGAGTGGCTGAGACACAAAATGCAGCCCCACGACTCCAAGTGTAGCATCATTTATATCCGTAAGCAGATTAAATTTTAAAAGTTCTCTCAATACCACTGACCAGAGGAGCGATGTCATTGTTAGAAAACACACACACTGGTTACCTTATAATCAAATTTTCACTGCCCTTTCTGACAGGTTTTTAAGTTACTTAAGGGATCTATTTATATGTGGAAGCATCAACATCATGCAGTAAATCCAACCACAACTCAGTCACATATTTTATTAAGTTTAAGTTCAGTGAAAGTGCAGAGTAAACTAGGGCCCTATGTCTCTCAGTTACATCTGATTTGCGGTTGCTATAAAAAGGCCCACATGCCGCTCTTTCAGATGTGTTTTGGATTGAAAATAGGATTAATGTGCTAAAGTGTGATTAGAATGGTTAAACACGATTAATTGGAACAGACTTGTATTGCCAAGGGAGCTCCGCTGTTACTGGCCGGCCTCCAGTTTACCAAGTGAACAAAGCAGGCCAACTGTCCAAGTTTTTCCATGTCTTTGCTTATGTGCCTTTTCCTTTGCATTTTCTCATAGCCAGCTTGTCTCAGAGCAGATTAAATACAGCTGAGAATGTTGGTCTAGGTCTGCAGCGAGGATCCTCGGGGAATAAGCAGGAACCTCAGGCCCAGACTTGGCTTCTCCAGCGCTGGTTGAAAACTGCCATGCACCTAGGGCAAGGGTCCAGGTGGATCGACGAGGGAGTGGGAGTAATTTGGGGTTTTTAAAATGATCTATTAAACCCCTGAACTTTAATCAAGCTGCTACCATACCGACAGCTGTGATTTACTCGCACACGGCTGCAAGGGGTAAAAGGGGCAGGGGCTGCCGAGCGCGGGCACTCCTCCCCGGCTTCGGAGACCATGCGGTCACCAAGCCAGCAGGCTGGTATGTTGGTATGGTGGGCAAATTCGCGTGTGTCTGTGCCACAGAAAATCTATTTCCGGTTTTGTTAGTGGATATTTGGCTGGACATTCAGCAAACCCTGCCCTTCTCCACTATCTGCCCACCCCTGCCTTTTCCAAGCACAGATTAAGGACTTAAAGCTTAGGCAATCAAAGCTTTAAACTGATCCTGCCTGGAGAAGTCAAAATAGTTTAGTATATTGTTCTAAAAACAGAAATACCTCAGTGGTTTGTTGCACAAAGATATTAAAGTTTGCACAAATTAAACTCAGGAGTGCAGGCATTTTGAGCTAAATTCCTGGCTACAAGCAACTAAAACTTTCCTAGCAATTAAAACCATGTTTGATATTTTTTTTGATAACTCCAGGCGCGATTCAAATCACAATGGGATTGCCTTTCCCAATAACTAAGTCGTTGTATGGCTTGCAGAGTAACACCGTTCTCTTTGGGAATGGACTTGGAAAACACACATACACACACAGGATCTCCGAGGCGGCATGCACGTGTGCACACAACAGTTTTTCAATATTTAGTATCCTTCTTTAAAAACTGTCTAACCACTGGGGACAAAAGGGTAACTGTATATTTATCTGCTGGGGTTTGAGATCCTGAAGCAATTATTAGAGAAAAAACTGGAAGATAATTCAGAGATATTTCTTGCTGCACTCTAGTTCATTTACATGACTGTACATAAATTTCCATTTCTCTGAACAATGGAGAGGCAAACAGCATGTGCTATCCTTCCTCATAATTTACAAACTTGTCTTGGAGTCAGTGTAGTGTCGCTTCCCCCTCAGGGACGCAGAGACAACACCTTCGCTTGCTTTCTGCTGGCTTTCCCTTCTCTGCCTTCCCACCTTCCACTCTCTCTGCCTCATATACAGCTTCCCCAAAACAGGCTTACAGCTCTTGTGTTTGTGGTCAAGGAGCATCTCAGCTCAGCCAGCTCAGCTTCTGATCAGGCTTGGCCGTGAAGTCCATTGCATTGGGTAGATGATATCGCTTCTGATACATAACGGATGTCTTTCCACTTTCCATTTGCGAGGGTGCTTAGCACACCAGAGTATGCCAGAACAAAAAGGAAGAAGATTCACAAGCCTCTTCATGAGCTTTTTACCCGCCCTTCACGTAAACGCAGCAACCTCCTTTAGCGCTGCTCAGTAAGCGCCGGCAGCAGCAGTCCCTTGCAGAGGTCTGATTTTCATGTGAGTTAAATTTGTAAGATTTTGTTGTATAGGTAGATGCTTAACACCTTTAAAAATTAACTCCATCTCCAGAAGAAAACAAGGGCAATTGCAGATGTCTGACTCATTATAAACTCTGTAGTTGCTGGATTGCTCTTGAAGACACTAACCTACTGTCCCAGTGCTTGCAATGAATGACTCACCCACATAAAGATATTCTCAGTGTTTCCTTTTGTTAGTGCTGGTGAGTTATTAAAGCCTTCTTGGCAAGCTGGAATCACGCTTTTACTGCCGGTACTTCAATGCATGCCTCTGCAGCTTACCAAGCCTGCCGCAAAGTACGCTGGCAGGTACCCTACCAGCTATGTTGTTACCCATCTTTGAACACCCACCTTGTCAAGCTTGTTGTCCCCACACCCAGAGCACACAGCCAAGCACTCTCCAGGGGAAAAACACATCCAGTAACAAAAGCAAATTCACCCCATCAAAAACGCCCATTGAAAGCAGGTTTCCAAAGCCCTACACGTGGACAGTCCTTCGGAGTAGTGTGGTTTGTCACTGAAACAATGAAGTAACCATCCAGATGCTTTGAAAATCCCTCATAAGGACTTCCCTTAATCAAAACCTGCTCTATTCACAACGCTGCTTTCTTTGAAGCGCAGTTTTACAATGCACTTGCAGACACTCGGAGGCCAGTTCTCCCTCCGTTACACTCATGTGGATGAGATATGGTTCGATGAGAAGAGGAGCAGTCTGTGGTTCACAAGTTCTGCCAGTTCTAGCTGTGATGTATAGAAGTTTCTGCTCCCCAGCTGGACAAGCTATCTAGCCAAGCTACGGTACCCATGTGAAGGTGGGAATACCAGGCAGCCTGCCTGTTCAGAAGCCTGGTATGCAAATAAAAAGATCAACATCTATTTCAGTTTATGTTACTGTGCTGGTCTGTGAACTAACTCAAAATCCCCATCAGGTGTAGCTGTTTTGACTGATGAAAGCACCACCCAACTAACTTCTTCAGTCACCACAGCTTAACCCAACAGTGCTTGCGAATCAGAGCCCTGGAAGGGAATTTTGTCTTTTAAGACTTCCCTGGAGAGGAAGGCTCAGCATAGCTGATGACAACAAGGTTGTCACACAGAGATTTCCCAGCGATCTGAGTCGTAGGTGTGTGGATGCCCCACCTTGGTTGAGAGCAAGTATTTCAATAACATCTTACAGAGAGCTACTGTATTTTTGACTCATTAGAAGACAAAATGAAAGGACAGTGTTTACATCTTTTATATGATAGAAAGCGGAAACATTCATTCTTTTTCAAACTATCGTTGCACTCTGCTAAAGTAGGTTTTAAGAACAGAAATCCCACTGTCAGATGGGTCAGATGATAGTTTCTCACCATGTTCACGTGTTGGATGTGACAGCTACGAAGTCATCAGACTGTAACAGTACCTATGCCAGGTCCAAAGGTCCAGGCAGACCCATGTCCTGTCTTTAATACCAGGCAGTTACATTTTTTTCAACCAAAAATGCTAGAAAGTCACTTTTTAGTTGAAAACTGTTTTTTCAGTTTGTTGTGAAGTACACTAAAAAAGCACAAGATACAACCTTCCCCACCGTCACATATTGGAAGCTGTCAGTGCTGAGAAGGAGAAAACTGTGCGTCCCATGAAACCCGGTGTAAGTGATGCGACCGTCCATGCATTCTATGCCTTAATTATGCATTTGAGTATCTTGCCTTAGGGGAGGTTTTAGTTTTTGCTTTTTTCTCAGATATGATCAGAGCTTAATGCATATGCAGACACATATAAGACCATTTCCAGATTTGTGTAGAACACAACTGTAAATCTCTGAGAAACGGTTGTTTACTTTGGTACTTATGTCTGCTGTAAGCCTTACTTTAGTTACCTAACCTCAACTTTAGTGATCTAATCTATCATCTCCTTATCAAATGTGAGATACGGCAGCAGAGAACCTGAAACTGAATTGTAAACTTTCTTGCGAGAGACATAGAGCAGTGACACATAAATGTACGGGATGGAGTTACAGGAGTGCGGGTGGAAGCAGAATTAGGACCCAGCCTATTTACAGCACTGAGTTAAAGCAATTCAGAAGTTGCAGCCTGAATAGGATGCCTGAGCCTTTGTATAGCAATCAATATTTTTGTGACCTATGGAAGGCACTTAGCTTCCCTTAGCTGTACATCCACAAAGCTGACGATACCAGAGTGACCTTGCACAGTGTAGTGAGAATGAATGCTCAGAAGACTTAAAAGAATGATGGTAATTGCTAATGTGTAAGTAAACTAGATATATCATGTTTCTTTTTCTACTAACGCTCCCACAAAATAATACGTGGACATATATAATTCACTTTCCTGAGGTTTTCTTTTACATACAGTGTAGCCTCACAAAATCCTTGCAAGCTGAGTACCGTTACCTGCATTTTTACAGTCAGTGAGGGAAAGAGCTGAAACAAAAACATTAAGGGCTGGATCCAATAAGGTACTGAATGCTCCAGTCCTGTTCAAGGAAAGCACAAGCACTGGATACGATACAGCCAGTGAGCTCTTTCTTTGATTTCGATAACATGCTAAAGTGTTTTGTTGGAAGGGGGCCAGAGCTCTCAGCACCTTGTAGGTCTGTGCACTCCCTGTGTTGCCCAAAGTCATGCAGCAAAGCAGCAGCAGAGCAGTCACATTGTGGGAATATCTCCTCTGGATTCCAGAACTGGATGACTGAGAAATAAAAGATAAGAGTGAGAGTCTGTCCCAGGTTTTAGACAAACCCCTGTGCATGTCAGGAGAAGAATTTGGAGAGCTTAGTTACTGCTGCCTAAATACATATTCAGAGCAAAATTCTTTTCTGCATGCACCTGGTTTGCATGAGTGCCACGTTTGTGCGTGCAAGTGTGCATGTGTGTGAGGAGCCTGAATAAAAATGACCCCTAATTGCATGTGGCACAGCAGGGGAAAAAGGCCAGCTTTACACTCGCAGGTGTATATAACTTTCTTTGCATCCAAAATCTGATATAGGAAACCGAGGTCTGAATATGAAATCTCTGGTTGGCTGGAATGTGGTCTTTCAACTTGAAAGTGATGCTCGTCCCTTTAAGCAACGCAGAAGAAATATATTGCCCACTCTGCCAGTTAAAATAGAGGGGAAAAAAAATCAGTCATCAATCCTTTAACATTTCTGTGTTGTCCTGCTAAATCCTCCCCCTTTTGGCTGCACCACACCCTTTGGGGAGGCTGAGGACTGTCATGACGCATGTGGAAAACACGCAGAGCTGGAGAGCAGCGTCTGGGGAGGAGGAGGAGAGCTGACCCTGTGTCCCGCCAGACCTGGGAGCCACCGGCACCCTCACGCAGGCATCTTCTCCTCCAGACACCCAGAGCCACAGAACAGAATCGGGCCCTTGAACAGGGTCCGAATGTAACGTGCAGGCACTCAGCAGCTTTTTATACATCTTTATCTCTTCTGCCATAAACTGCAGTGCACTGCACGGATTTATGGGAATTCTTTCCATGTTCACAACTTATAAGTATTAATAACCTGTCCAAGTTGGAAAATAATACACCATTCCTAACTCTATTAACTACAGAAAATCTGGCTTCAGTTAAAATGAGATCCCCTTTAGCAATGCCCAATATATAATAAATATTATATATAAGGAAAGCCAGGCCGCATCTTATCTGAGCTACGGTAACAGTAATGTTTTTGCCTGAGGCAAACTGCAAACTTCAGGCTTAAGAAGTCAAAATGACAGGGTGCAGATGATCACTGGAAAGTTATCATTTTTACCCCAAATAGTTACTTTAAAGGTTTTTTTTATCTAATAATGATTACAGACAGGCAAATTCAGCATGCCCACAAATCTATTCTGAAATATTAAAGTTATAGATAGCTTATTCAAAAAAATGATTTTTTACTACTTCTGTTTCTGTCATTGATCTGGAAGAAAAAGAGGCATTAGCATTTCTGCTGCTGCTATACAGAAGTGTCTCTGAGTTTCCCAAACATGTAGTTTCATCCATTTACCAGTGGTTTTAAAACTACTTGCCTAATTTAAGACTAAACCCTTCGGTCCTTAGTCTGACAAAACTCCTGTTGCAGTCAGTGGAAAGTCTTTGGCTGAATTAAGACTTCAAGATTCAGACTGAAATCTTCTAAAGCATTAAATATAAATGCTTAATTTATATTTTTTCAGTAGAGGTTTGGTACCTGAATGCCTAAGTCCGGGCTATAACGGTAAATGAGAACTACATCAGTGTGTTATGGTGTCTCAGTATCTTTCAGGATTAAATAAACCTAGAGATGTCCTCAGGGTTACTCAGTGAATCTTTAAGTTGGAAATACTTCAAACCAACACAGTCTCACTGGAGCTATAATTGTATGACTCTCGCGTTGCTTTAATCCAGCAGACGAGACTCGCTGCATATTCTGCCTTAGCAGGGGTCACTTGCAAACTCAGCTGCCAAATCTGTGCTATTGCAACCTGTTGGACAATGCAAATCCCTCAAATTATTTACTGAGAACAGCCTGCCTCTGACCTCAGAAGTTCAATTAACCTGATACCAGCTAATTAAAAGTTCAAACCAGCCATTGTCTCAGGTACTACTCAGATGCCTTTCACCAATTCCTGTGCCTCTATTACTACAGTTTACCCTTTTCTCTTCCCTGTTGCTTGGTGTAGCCTCGGTACCATCCCTGAGGAAGGTGTCAGTCTGGTGGCCTGACCAGAAGCTGTGTCACAGACCACATATATAATCCTGCTCTGTAGAAAAGCATTAGCCCGTGTATCTGTGCACTGGGGCAGGGCTGAGTGGGGACATCCGTGCTGCGATCGTCTATGAAACAGGGATAATGAAACGCGGATATTTCACTACGTGGTGTGAGATCCACAGGTGAAAAAACTAACTGGAATCACTGCAGCAGCACACCATGTGAAAAAAATTTGTGAATTTATTAATTATCACCCCATCATTAGCTATGATTACTATTTGCTCCATTTCTGACATCCTCAGAAATTCATGGTATTCATTAATTTAAATTTCCACTTTCTCGCATTCTTTCTTGGCCTAGTGTTAGTCTATAGGCTAGATACCAATTTAAAACCTTTAAATACAAAATTACCCAGAATTTGCTTATATTCAAGGGTGTGGATGAAACTGTGAGAGAAGGAAACAAGCTAGTCATGCAATTCACAGCAGTTTCTGATCCCTGCTGTACCTACAGATGCTAAATCCAGAACATTAGTTTGGATTAACATTTGTTAATCACATTGCAATACTTGCTGGATCAGTATGGCTTTTTTTTAGCGATTTTCGTCTGGGCAGAGAAAGTCAGAAAATTCTCTCTTTGACAAACAAGCTCTTTTATTTATCTATCTATCTATCTATCTATCTATCTATCTATCTATCTATCTATTTATTTTACTTACTTACCATCTTTGTCCAAGTTGACAGTCTAGCAAGCTTAGAACAACTGAAAATTAAAGTCAATGAAGAAATGGAAAGGTTTCACACACATACCAGAAAGTAGACCCATGTTCAGAATGAGATTTGAACACGGTTATCTCACTCTGAACATGACCTCATGAATCTGGCAGCTTTGTTGGCTTCCACCCTTCACCCTTCAGCAGAGTTTGAACTCTTTGGTGGATCAGTGGCTTAATCTCCAACTTGCTTTTTGTTGTAGCAGTGAGGGGAAAACCCCAATAATTTTGCAGGGTTTTTCAAGCAAGTGTCAAATCATTTATTCATCAGACTTATAAAGAGTTTGCTCTTGTTTTTATCCAGCTAAAGTCTGTTTTTTAGCTAGTTAGCTTCTGATTTTATTTTTTTTGTGTGTGTGAGTGGAGTGAGGAATTGCTTAGGTTTCCCATGGATTCTGAGAATATGGTACTTTTACCCTAGGAACACACCCTTAGCCAGATTTCACAAGAGCTGAAATCCCCAGGGCCAGCACTTCCAGTTGAACAATGTCCATTTTAAATCTGAGTCATGTCACTGACATCAGAAGGAAAATTTCAGATTTGCACAGGTTTGCACAGGGAAGCAAGCCCTTGGAGTTACTGCACACATTGCTCCTCCAGTGATGATGGGCTGTTCCGCTTGTCCAAACCTTTCAGACTTAACCAGACACAAGCCTGCGACACCCTGGCATGGGTTCAAACATGTCCCCACACTGTCCCCCATCGAGGGTCAATTTTAACCAAGGGCTTGGGAGATCTGATGGAAAGATGCTTCCACCACATATTGGATGCTCAATAGTGTCTTGGGAAACAGCCCGATGCTGAGCTGCAGGTGATACCAGGGCAGATGAGTTTGAATACAGCCCATTCTGCTCTTAAAGTGTTTTGAGAAATAAACAAAGGGCTAAATAATGGGAGTCCATCAGGGTGGGGGAAGTTCTTATTTTTATTTCTTGTTACTGTTTTCATCTATGAAAGAGGTTTGACCAAACACTGCTTTCTGAGCAGTAGCAGTCATACTTAGGGCAAAGATATTGTGAAAACTCTGGAAAAATTGAAAAACGCATTCTTTCATAACAAAGTATGAACTAAAGGTCTTGCCTGATCTTGTCATATAATTGACAGAAATTTGTGAAAGATGTGAAAAACGGAAAAAGAGAGAGTTTGCTTTGATCATCTGTATGGGAGAGATCTTCAGAAGTTTGACTTTCGAAATTATCCTAGGCAGTTACAACAAGTTTTGAAAGTCATCGAAGGCTCCTTTCACAAAATGGATTTGGATTGACATTTCCTCCAAACAGCCAAAGCTTCCTTTCTCAATCTTTTAAAGACCCTTTTTACCTATGACGGTTATTGTTGTTATGGAGGCCGGACACTTTTCCTGTTAAAAACTGCAGAAAAGTTTTTTTATGGGTTTCAGTTTGCACTCCATGGCTGTACCTGTAGAGTTTTTCAGGAGTAGGTCAGACCTAAGGCTAAGTCCAGTGCTTGCCTGGAGCCAAGGATGGTGCGAGGCTGGCAGCAGAGAGAGGTCCTCTGGCATAGCCCATGTCTCAAGCTCCATGAATGGCACAGCATTATCCCACCTCTGACCCCGGGCTGACCACGCAGCCCAGGGCCCTTTGTACAAGGGCTCAAACATCACCTGCTGCCAGGAACATCCATTTTGTAGACAACGTGATTTAAAGAAGACTCTCTTCATCCTTGTTCAGTCCTGTTTTTCCCTTGGGAGCACAGAAGTTTGCTACCTGTAGTAGCTTTCATAGTAATTTTAGGGCTCAAATCAGTAACACCTAATGCACATACTAGTTCCATTGAAGTGAACTTATGCAAAGATCAAATCTCCTGAGAAACTGTAGAACAAGAAGTCATGCTCTTAATAAATACTAGAAACATCCAGCCTCCTTAAGCACAGACGTTTTTAGTAATTAATTTGCTATAGATGTAGTTAGCTGATTTAAAGAGTCAGGTTTATTCTGATTAAAGCATTTACTTTGGTGTCAGCAGAAGGAAAATTTACTGCCTCAGGAAAACATAAATGTCAAACGTGTGCTTGGATATACAGAGTAAGGTAGATATAAAGAAGACGATGTTTTCACAGGCCATGTGCTTAAAGGTCAGTCGGGTTAAAGAGTACTTTTTTGTTGTTTTAAAGCTGCCATACCTGAAAGAGTTATGCAGCTGAAGGGAAAACAGCAAAAGGGAACGTGCTCTCACAACCACGGGAAGAGCACCAGCAGCACAAAAGGAGCCCATGCTATAAATAAGCTGAATTTGGCCCAAGACCATAAAGAAGACTTTTGTATAATATTGTTCCGGTGCCAGAACTCTTGCTTTTCTTTTCTGAGGTACATTGGCAGTTTTGGTTTTTTAGACAACCACAGTAATCATGGATACTCTCCTCTTCATAGACGTGCAACATCTAAGATGTGTGACACTATTGTAAAAAGTTGCTGCATTCAAATCGAATTCTTATTTGAGGAGAATTACAGTCTCCAAAAAACTGAGCCAGGAACATTTCACCTGCAGAAATGCAGTGGGAACATTGGAGAGAAATTAATGAAATATATTAATTATACCTCTTCCATCCAGATATTCCTGTTGGAACTAAAGGCACATGGATGATACCTAGCTGTAGGTATTGAGTGCCTTCCTGGACCTCTGAGTGTTCCTAGGATAAAGCACTGTCATGGTTTGATGTGGGGGTGAGGTCCGGGTGGCAGAAGCTGCTCATCAGACCAGACTCCCATCCCCCTCAGGGCTTGAGCCAGTCGCCTCTGCGAATTGCCCTATTTACGTTGGGACAAAGGAACCGGAAAGGTGTGCCTTTGCCCAGGAGCAAGGAGAGGGTAGGGGGGCACAGCCCCCGCTCCCCGGCACCCAGCTGGGCGGTGGCCCATGCCAGGCTGGGGCCATCCTCTGGGAACAGCCCCGATGGAGCCACTTGGGGAACTCAGGGAGAGCCTCGCTCCCGGGGTGCCCACTGGGCCGAGTTCACCCAGAAAAGGCTGAGATCTGAGACAAACAGCCACACAGATCATCCAGGTCAGTGAAGATGGAACAGAACGTGTGCCGCAGCTGAGTCCCCCTTGCAAGCGGCCCCTTTGCAACCAGTCCTCGGTGGAGCAAGCAGAGACCCACTCGCAGCCCGTGGAGGATCCAGGTCGAGAGGGGATGCCGGAGCCTGAGTACAGTACGCATCTAGAGTCCGTGGGATGACCCCCGCCGATGGGGAGGTGCTCTGTTAAAGGAGATGCCTGAGCCTGAGACTGTTGTGAATAATGGGCACAGGTCGAGGTGCATTTGCACATTTACGCATCTAAGTCTGTATGGAGGGAGACGCATTTAAGGTCGATATGACGACCCACGCTGGAGCGAGTGGCTACGACTCCCTAAGAACCCGAGACTGTGGTAAAGCCCGCACTTGGGGCAATCTGTTGGGGAAGGATTGCCTCCCAGCGGGTAGGACCTCACGCTTTCCCGTGAGTAGGGGATCCACTGGAGCAAGGGACAATGGTGTAAGGACTCCTCCTCCTTTAAGAGAAGCAGCAGTAACAACATGGAATGAACTGAGCCTCTTTTGCCCGGGATTGTGGTTGGTGAGTGCTCCTCTGTTCCTGTCTCGACCCTCAGCTCTTTTATTACATTTTTCTCCTCTCCATTTTACTGGAGTGGGAGAGCTGCGTGGGGTTTAGTTGCCGGATTGGCCTAACCCACGACAAGCACAAGGCCAGCAGAGATGACAGAGGACCTCTACAAAAGACTCATGCCGTTATTGAGTGGTGACTGGAAGCCATCTATATTTAGGGACCTGAATGTCTCCCAGAGTAACCGTAAGGGTGGGAATTTTTAAAGCAGAAATTAATATAGAAGACCATGAAATTCAGGCTACGCTAGACAGAAATGTGGAGGGGCTGATGACTCCTGGAGTTTGCGTGTTTTGGGGAATAGATCCCATGTTCCCAGCAGTGCTATCAGGGGCTGAAATACCACTCCATATTCCCAGTAACTTCAAGTCTCATCCTAAAAAAGTCTAGGCTTCTGCTGGCTGTGGTCAGTTTTGAGGCTGCTCACTCAGCACCCCAGAAGAGGTGTTGCAGGATGAGGCCATTAGCCTGTATTTACATTGCCTGTTAATGCCATCAAATATTCTACTTCTAGTCATTAGCAATCCATCCCTCCTGCCTTTCCTCTCCCTGAGGAAGTGCTCTACAAAACCTGTCTCATGGATTTCTGTTTTTTCATTATTGTGGTAGTGTCCCCAGTTTATCTTGCTCTTTCATTTAAACACAAACCACAGATATGGTTTCAACCTAACAGCCTGTTTGCAAGGAACTAACCATCCAGGAATATGAACACATCCTTTGCTCGTTCTTTAAAAATTCATTTAACATGATTCATTGCTTTATTCTTTACTCGAAGCATGTTTCACTTACATTAATAATATTTTACCTTTCACTTGTAAATTCAAACACAAAAGCGGTCATAGTTCTCCAAATGCTCATATACGTAAAATATTACAACATTATCGCTTTCCAAAGGTCAGCTTCTCTTCTTTCCCTTAATTAGGATTCAAGATTTCCAACAATAAGTTCTAGCAGCAGATGTATAGGTCTTTTATGTTTACTAATTCACATCTCTGCTTTTTCACTTTGCGAAGAGGAAAAAGGAAATGGTTTTAAGTGAGATAAGCACACTTTTTTCTAAACAAAATAAGAGGAGGAAGTTCCAAATATGGGGAAACAGAAGTAATTGGTGATCTGATTCGGTAAGAATTTACACACAAAGTCCATTACTTTTTGAAAAGCCTATCAGTCAGTCCCCACAAAAGCCACATTGGAGGGAAGTGGTATCAGCATCTGACGCACTGTGTCTTATGTGCCTGGATATGCAATTCAGAGTTCTTTATTAATAGAGCTCCAGTCCTGAAATGGATCTTCTCACATATAAAATGACAATGTAATCTCAATATCTTGACCATTTTTTAATGTTCTTGCAGGAGCAGATCTCATTTTGTAACTGATTATGATAAAGGGCAGGATTTAATTACAAAAATATACCCTAATTTGTCAGCTAATACCTGAACAGAAATAATTCTTGTTTGGAGTGAAAGAGGTGTGTTAAATCCACCAAGCCATGTGAGAGGACAAAGATAAACCTAGTGAGCAGTGTTATTTCCTGTAACATGATTTTACTGCATCTAAATGTAAAAATCTCACATAACTGGAACAGTGTCTTTTGTGTCTCACAAGAAAGAACCTTTCCAATGGGGCATGGAGAGACTTTATAAATTATTGCAAAAAATGTCTGTTTTAAAAAATACGAAATTTGAAAATGAGGAAAAGAGCAAGTGGTCCACGCACAAGGCGATATCTTACCTTTCAGAATTTTTCTTTATGCAATTCCAATTTTTCTGATTTCATGTGTGTATGTTCCTGGTGTTCCCTCTAACCTGCCTGTGCTACAAGGGAAGGGAACTTTTTGGTTTGGTTAAGTACATGGACCTCAGGGTCTGGGCTGGATCCGTGTCTCTATTGGAAACTGTCTGTGCGTCCATGAGCAGATTATTCCATTTCCCCCATATCTCAGTTAACCATTTGCATGATACTTGTATTTTCCTGCTGCATCCCTGTGCTTCCCAGATGCAGCACAGCCCCTGGAGTAATGCTGCTGCCACATGCAGGGAGAGTAGAGTCTAGAAAGTGGCGCCTGGACCTTGTCAGCAGTTCAAGGCATGGCAGCCCTTCAGGGTCCAGCCTCGCAGTCACCAGTACCCTCAAAAAGTGAAGCTCCTGCTGATCAGGTGGTTGGGCACAGTTTCCTAACCCAGATGCCAGCACTTTGCTTGGGAATTGCTGATTGCCTTCTGAGGATGGAGCAGCCCTTCCAGGCAGCGCAACGGCATTTCGTAGAATCATAGAATCATAGAATGGTTAGGGTTGGAAGGGACCTCAAAGATGATCTAATTCCAATCCCCCTGGTATCGGCAGGGAAACCCTCCACTACACCAGGTTGCCCAAAGCCTCATCCAACCTGGCCTTGAACACTTCCAGGGATGGGGCATCCACAGCTTCTCTGGGCAACCTGTTCCAGTGCCTCGCCACTCTCAGAGTGAAGAATTTCTTATTTTTAATTTTCTAAGAATTTCCTTATATCTAATCTAAATCTACCCTCCTTCAGTTTAAAGCCATTGCCCCTTGTCCTATCACTACACACCCTTGTAAAAAGTCCCTCTCCAGCTTTCCTGTAGGCCCCCTTTAAGTACTGGAAGGCTGCTATAAGATCACTCTGGAACCTTCTCTTCTCCAGGCTGAACAGCCCCAACTCTCTCAGCCTGTCTTCATAAGAGAGGTGCTCCAGCCCTTGGATCATCTTCGTGGCCCTCCTCTGGACCCGCTCCAGCAGCTCCATGTCCTTCTTATGTTGGGGACTCCAGAGTTGAACGCAGTATTCCAGGTGAGGTCTCACGAGAGCAGAGTAGAGGGGCAGAATCACCTCCCTTGACCTGCTGGCCACGCTCCTTTGGATGCAGCCCAGGATACGGTTGGCTTTCTGGGCTGCCAGCGCACATTGCTGCCTCATGTTGAGCTTCTCATCCACCAGCACTCCCAAGTCCTTTTCCTCAGGGCGGTTCTCAATCCATTCTCCGCCCAGCATGTACTTGTGCTTGGGATTTCAGCCACCAGCTGCCCCTTCCAGCCCCGTGTTTCAAGGTTTCCAGCTGCTTGTGAAGCCATATAAATACCATGGCAGTTTACAGCCCAGTGTAAACCAGCCTTGACTTAGATTTATCTTCATACACCAGCTGAAAATGGTGCCAGTTCTGATGTCAGTCAGACCCCTGAGTCGCCTCCTCATTAATTCCTACATACAAGTTTTAGGTGCTTTAATCCTTCCTCATAATTCAATTCCCCTGGATTCCCAGTTACTTTAACATCTTGTCTCTGAAGTCCTTCCAGTTTATCTAGATCCTTTTTGGTACTAGGGTGCCCAATAGTGAATGTAATTTTGTTTCCCTATATATTTTCTAAATCCTAGTTCTTAAAGTATCAGGGTTTTATGCGTGCTTATATATTCTACTATGTATTATAGTATATGGTATTAGAGATAATGTGAAGAATTTACCTTCATATCAGAGATACCAATTTTACTGAGAGAGATATATTAGCAAGATTTGATTTTAAGTCACCAGCTGTTTTTTCTTTAAGGATATTTCTTTCTTATTGGTGTCCCAGTGAACAACTAATATGTAAACTAAGTTAAGACTTAGCAAAACAGTGGGAGGATTCATTCAAGCAAAAAATCATATCAGTCCAAATTTTTCTGAAATCTCTGCAGAATGGTTTCACTTTACTGGACAGGTTTCAGGCTGCTATCACAAAAATCCAAAACCAGACTGAATCTTCTCAAGGCTCAGTTATCAGCCATCTCAAAGCTGTCAATGCCATTTCTCCTATCAAAATCTGCTTGGTGCCAAGCTTGGGCAGAGGACAAGCAACAGCAATGGTCACAGTAGAATTTAAGTTTTCAAATATCTACTATATTGATATACTATATCAAACACTTTTACTCCAGGTCAGTGATAGTAATAGATTCATAGATTCATAGATTTCTAGGTTGGAAAAGACCTTAGAGATCATCGAGTCCAACCATCCCTAATCCCCATTAAATTATATCCTCAAGTAGCTCATCCACCCTATTCTTAAACACATCCAGGGATGGGGACTCAACCACCTCCCTGGGCAGCCTATTCCAGTGGCTGACAACCCTTTCAGAGAAGAAATACTTCCTAACATCCAACCTGAATCTCCCCTGACTAAGCTTATGCCCATTTCCTCTTGTTCTATCACCCATCACTAATGTAAAGAGTCCTTCCCCTACCTCCCCACCATCTTTTCTCAAGTATTTATAGGCTGTAATCAGGTCTCCCCTCAGCCTCCTCTTCTCCAGGCTAAACAGCCCCAACTCCCTCAGCCTCTCTTCGTAAGTTTTATTTTCCAGCCCCTTGACCAGTTTAGTCGCCCTTCTTTGGACTCGCTCCAGGAGCTCAATATCTCTCTTAAAGCGAGGGGCCCAAAACTGGACACAATATTCCAGGTGCGGCCTCACCAGTGCCGAGTACAGGGGCAGGATCACTTCCCTGCTCCTGCTGGTCACACTATTCTTGATACACACCAGTGTCCCATTGGCCTTTTTGGCCACCTGGGCACACTGCTGGCTCATATCAAGCCGGTAGTCAACCAACACCCCCAGGTCCTTCTCCGCCAGGCAGCTCTCCAGCCACTCTTCCCCGAGCCTATGGCGATGCTTGGGGTTTTTATACCCCAAGTGAAGGACTCTGCACTTGGCCTTATTAAAGCTCATGCCATTGGCCTCAGCCCAACGATCCAGTCTGTTCAAATCCCTCTGAAGGGCCTTTTGATTGATTTCAGTGGGAATTGGCCCTTATATACACAGAAGAGAAGTGTATATATCAGCAGGTATTCACCTATGATAGCTAACATACATTGTCCCAGCAGAGATTTGTGTCCCAGCAGAAAGCTGTGTCAACATGTATAATCTAGGTGGAAAGACTTAAGCAGAGCTATTTCAGAGAGTTAAAAAAAAAAAAACCACAAACAAACAAAAAACCACCACCACAACAAAAACGACCAAACAGAAAAGTTATACATGATGTATGAACCTCTAGTTCAATTCTGAAGTCTACCACAGACTCCTTGGTGATACTGGGCAACCTACTTAATCTGTCCCCAGATTCTCCACCATAATGGAAGTCTTCCCTGCTTCTTCCAAAGAGAAGCCATAGGACCCAGCCCTTGCCTACTGTGACTCTTGATTACAGTAATTACAGTAATTGACTTCAGTGTCTTTGTTTCTGGGATAATTTGTTAGGTTGTTTTTTTTTTTTTGGTGTTCGTTTGGACAGAAAACTTTCCAGGAACTGGACTGCCTTTTACCAAGTGAGATGAAAGTTCCTCGCTTGCAGCCCACTGCCAGCTGGAAGGAAGGAGCTTTGCAGCTCCTGAAGTGGACAAAAACCAGGGGGAAAACCCCTGGGGGAAAGCATTTTTGTTGTGGAGGAGCAGCTGGGAAGCAGACACTGCCCCTGATCTCCGTTCACAGACAGAGTCAAAACTGGTCTCATGCCATCTCACCAGAAGGAGCGTGATGCTGATATCTGCTGTGCTTTGGGGGTACCATGCAGTGAACGGTGACTCAAAACCATTCACCACTGAACAGACCTGCTGAAAGTTGCCTGTGCTGTCCAACGCACCTCGAACAAGAGCAACTTGCTATAAACTCGTTATACGAATCTGGAAAAAGACTTTACAAACTTAACAATGTGTTTTAAGATAGTAGTATTTCATTTTCCAATTAGCTGAAAAAAAAATTCTCCACTGTCCCACACCTTGTGAAATAGCCCACCTAAAGGCTGGGAGGTAGCAGCTTATGCTAATTTTGCACTGATGCAAACGACAGAGGTGAGTAATAGAAAATCACACTGTGTACCAGGCTGAAAAACAGATAAAACTCCGCTCTTACACTGAATAACCATCTCTATAAGAGGGGATTCACATAACCTCCCCAGCCCAATAAAGTGCTGCAGGGGGTAAGTACTGTTGTTTAGGCTGAAAATCTTTGTCTCTACCAGAGATAACAGATGCTGCTACTAACTTCCAGGAGAAAAATCAGTGCTGAGCTAGGTGTGTTTTTTGAATGTAGGCTTTGAAGGATTTAAGTAATTTTAGTAAAGAAACCCCTCTTTCCTTTGTAAGCCACACAGTTACATACTATTGCAACCCACTCTGAAACTATTAAGCTAAAGGCAAGAAATAGGAAAACATGAGGACTTTTGAATAGTGAGAATTTGCACAGGGAATCAAAGAGGTTTCAAGTTCACTTAGTGCAGATGTTTCTATAATTGAGACACACTAGAAAAATGCATTAATGCACAAATCAGTCTTGCCTACAGTTATCTGAACCATAAAAAAATGTCCATAGTTGGGATATAATTCCCTATTAAATCCTATAGGATACTTAAAAAAAAAAAAAAAACACAACATAAGTTCTGTTTTCCTATTAAACTGTTTAGGACTTTTTCAGTAGAGGAGTCCACGGGGAGCATAAACAAACCTCAAATCTGTTGACCAATTCACCCCATAACCCCCTTTCATACACTCACCCACAGATATTAGGGACCTGTATTTTAATGAGGCCAGCTAAGTGCAGCTGGTGACCTGAAAGATTTATTCAGGTCCTGATCTCACTCCCATTTAAACCAGTAAGACTTCCTTTGGAACTGGCTCGAGCTCCCTTTACTACATGTGCCCAGTCAGCCATCCAACCCAAGTGCAAGTTCCTACATGCAAGGGCAGGAGTTGTACCTACACATATGCTGCTGATGCAAAATGCACAACCATTTCATAGGCAGAGGGAGAACAAGGGGTCACACTGGTTTTTGGCTTGTCAAAACTGTAATGCTTGAAGCATGGACACTATTTAAAGGAAAGAAAATGTCTAGGACAAACCTGAGGCAACCTGAAAAGAATAACTGAGTCCTCATCTTTCTAAATATGACATAATCCTCCAATTTTATCGTCCTATACCTGTAAAGAGAACTGGAATGTTCTTCTCAGCAGCATTTAGCTCCCTATCCAAAATCAGCAGAGACCAGCTGTGCCCTGCTGTAACATCCTTTCAGAAAGCTGCCTTTGCTGGAAGTCTAAAACCCCAGGAGTCACTCCTACCTGTAGGTTGCATGTCTATTCGTCTGTCCGCTCTCCAAGGACCCCTCAGGCACACAGCCTCCTGCTGCTACACTAAATTTTAACAAGGATCTCCTAACCCCAAATCCAGAGATTAATTAAGATTATCAGGTGCTGGCTCCCAAATATATCTGTTTACCCTGCATTGGTCCTCTAAAAGAACAGCAAACACCACCTTTTTTTTTTTCCATCGAGACCATGATTGCCTTGATGGATCAAAATAATTATACAAACAAGAAGGAAATTGTGTCTTTCCATAATCTTTATCTCAGCCCAGCGGGAGGCGGATGGCTAAGCATGAATAACAAATTATCTTGCAGTGGATTCCACTAATCAGCCCCAGGGCTGGCCTGGTTTAGCATGAAGCAATTCTTAGCTTTTTGCAGTGCTGGTTTAGGACTTGGGCAGAGGACCCTACCCCCTAATTAAGAACCTGAAACAAATTGAAAACAGCTGAGAATAATTAGACAATTTAAGTGCTGTTAAGAAGGAATAATTTTTGTAGCCATCGTAATAAATCTTACGCTGTCCGAACCCATACGTTTTACGTGAACTTTTTTCTGCTGGTGGGTTAGTGCATTACTCATAAAAGAAACAGTATCCCTTTTGTTTTGATTGGGCCTGTTTAATAACAAAAGAGCATATCACTATAGGTAGAAGTGTGATGACAAAGAGAATAACCTTTACTTTCCTTAATTTGCAATCGTTGCGGTTCAGATCCCATGTCAGATTCCTGGCATGTGAGTTTGGTGGGAAAAAAAAAAAAGAATTTTTGATTTGCACTGTAAATAATACCTGAGCCCGAGCTACTTAACATTTTTTAGATTTCTCTGGAAAAATACATGTCAGGAAAATATTTAAAAATTTAAAAACCGACCCTTTAGCTTTACATAGCAGATAAGTCCTTGAAGTATTGACTAAGACTTCAGGAAATCTATTTTTCTCTGAAATTTTCCACCTTTTTTTTAATCTTCCCACTTGTCTGGAACTCAGTTAAAGTGTTTTGCAGAAGGTGATTTACAGAAGGAAAGCTTTCATCATGTACTGCCAAACTATTCAGGGCCTGATTCAGCAACCTATAACTGGCTTTATTGGAAATTAGTTCTGTGAACACCTAAATATGTATTTAATTTTTTATGTTATGTATAGCTTTTCTGAAGGAGATGTATCTGCTCACACGTTTAATGGTAACACCATTCCTAAGTCTTTGTCAGATTCGGCCTCTGCTTAGATAATGGCATTACCTGTAAACAAGATATGTAATGAACTTGATTATTTAGAAGCGTGCTTTGGCTTTATTACTAACTTAGAATAAACTGCATTCCTCTGTCATTTTGATGGGCTTATATCACATCATTCAAATATGGACACAGATTCTGAACACCTAGTTTTTAGAGGACTCATGAGATGCTTTTTTGTTTTTCTTCATTTCCAGAGAAAAGAAAACAGAGCTAGTTCGCAGTATTTGCAACCCAGCCATCAGAAACGCAGCTGCGAGGAAATACCTGATGCAAAGTACCTGTTTCTGCACTCCAGTGGTCTAGATTTAAGTACAAAGAAGAAAACAATACATTGTGTAAAGCCTCAGAAAATGAACGGTATGAAAGTCGTCTAAGTGAAGATAAGGCTTGCAATCTATTTTTTCCTCTAGCTCATAAGGCATCAGTTCAGCCCCTGCTGTGCACCTCTCTGCTGTAGGTCCTACGACGCCTCTCGCTGTTCTGTGTTTGCCTGCAGATGAGACCTGTGGCAGTTGCTCCTGTACCTGAAGCTCTTCTCATCTTTGACAATGTTTAGCCAAGGCCCCATGGGACATTTCTTCAAGTCTGAATTAGCCTTTGTATGGCTTATCCCCAAAGTACCTGCTGCATATGGCATCATGACAAGGCTATGTGGCGACACCTTTCCAAGCTTTCCATGACTCTTATTTCTGTCCTTACATTGATATTCAGGTATTCTGCCAGTGGAATCAGTGGCCGCTCTGGGTACGAGGAGCTGAGATTTAAATTCCAATGTTATAGCACCTAAGAACCTGAAAACTACACATAGTAATTAAAAGTCTGCTTTGTAATAAGATATATTTCAGAAGTTGTTGCAGAAAAGTCAGGATGTCACGCAAGTAAGGTGACAGTTCTTTGCAAAGTTTACTGTGCAGAACCACGGCAAACATTTCCATCAGTGGAACTGATGGAGATCGAAAGCAGATCCAATTCATTAGGTCCTAATGATACTTTAAAGAGCAAAATTGATATAAATACACTATCCCTACTTTTCCACCCTTCATTTTTCATTTACATATTTGCAAGTGCATGTAGGAATTTCTTTTTCTGGGAACAAAGATTGAATGTCTTCCTCTGAAAAGAAGCACACACCAGTGATTAAGGATTCAGGAGCAATTCTACCAGAGCAAGCCTGTGGGTACGTGATTTGGAAAGAAATGCTATTCAGCAGAGAAACAGATTCCAGTTTCCAATTTTCTGAGGAGTTAGTGCTAAGCAGAAGGACAAGTGGGCAGGAAAGAAAGATTTTGGATGTTACAAAGATGTCTTTGTAGTTTCCTTTTACAGAAAGAGAAATTGAGTTAAAGGCGATTTAATATTTATTGAGGCTTGGACAGACTATCATCTCCATTATGTTACTTAAAAGCCTAACAGGCAAGTGTAGGGACAAGCACTGGTGCCTTGGGATACTGACAGGGAAGAGGGACTTAATAGATTGCTCTCTCATCAAGCAAGAGCAGAGAAATGTCAGCAGAGACATACTTATCTATTCATATGTTCTTCTCCTATTTCCTCTTTTTCAGACTGGTATCTTCTTTGGAGGACTAGTGTCTAACGAAGATCCCCAGACGTTTTCTAACCACTAGAGTTAGGCCAAATGAACTGTCAGTGTTTCAACAATACATCCTTTGGGAACAAGTTTAGGCACAAGCCATCAGTTGCATCCATGCTTGGGGCTCACCGTTAACCGTGGGGACGATTTCTGCATGGGTCAATGCAAGTCCTCAGAGGCCAACAGGCAAATATAAAGGGAAGCAGATGCAAATCAAAATCAACTCCTTTGGTTCTTGTTGGCCTTGATGGAGTTGCAGAAGGGGAAGGAGTGTCTTTGGCCACTGAAAGAAATGTCTGCGTGTCCTCCTACCAGCAGCCACCTCTGGCCCTCAGCTTCTGGTTCCATAAAATGGGGCTAATAGTTCTTTACCCAATACATAGTGGCAAGGCTTAATGCACAAAGGTTTGTAAGGTGCTTTAGGAGCCTTGACTGCAAGTTGCTATAGACTTACAAACTGCATTATTGCAAAATAAAATAAACACTCTTTATACAATCAAAAGTAAAAGAAAAAAAAGCTCACCACTCCTTCCTCCACTCTAAATCAGCTTCTCAGGACTTCTCCAGTGTACACTGCACTGCGCTCCATATTCAAGGTTTCATAAATAGACATAGCTGGTTGGCCAAGAGTTTTTTTTTATGCTGGTGTTTATAATTCCAATTGGTGTAAAATTTCCTGATGGTTAACACATCCCCTTACAGACACTTTTGAATAAATGACTCATTCCCAAATAATCGACTAGCTTTGTAATTTGGGAAGTAAAAATCACATTTATGAGTCCCTGGGGGGAGGACCTATAATGTTGTGCATAAAAAGTAGATAAATCATAAAACTTGATTTTTTTTTTCTTTTGTAAAAGCTTCCATTAGCCTTTGTGTGCACATTAAAGCAATACCCTCTAAATGTGTGCAGCTGCTTTAAATCACTGGTGCACTTTAAAATCAAGTCTTTTTATATCTTGATGCTAAAATTATATGTTGGTTACTGTAATTCTGTCTTGTTTTTTGTGGGACATCCTTGGATCATATCCGCTTCTGGAAAGACCTCTCCCTTTGCACTAAGTTTTCTAATCCCCGTAAGCCGAAGTCTAAGCGTTTTGCAGCCGGTGTAAACGGTATTTATCAGGTAAACAAGAGAGACAAACAAAGAGGACCAGTCAGTGCCAGGGCAATTAGGACCCCATCCTCACTTAGCAAATGCATGCATTTTAGATTGAGGTTACAAACAAACGTGCAATGTGATTCTAATGGGATTTGACAAGGGTATTTGATGGTTGCAAGGCAAATCTGTTATTATCTACAAAATATCTAGTTACAAATCTACCCCCCTGTCCCCCCAAAGGTGGTACTGAAACTACATAACATTTAAACTCCTGAATGAAATGGTCATGCCACTTGCCTTGCCTTTGCAGTCTAAAAGTCCCATATACCTTTATGCTAGCAAGGCCTTTTCCCACATTTTCAGAGTACTGTAAATTAGTTTAGTATGCTTGAAAGAACCTGTAATTGTAACTGCTCTTGTTGACACATCAGCTTGATGCCACACAGAGCACGACTGGGACCATATCCCTTGGTTTTGCAGCTACAGTGCATTTCAAGTGCTTGACAGGTCCAGCGTTAAGATGTTCTGAATTAGATTTGAATTACAACCGCTAAATGCCCTTGTCAAAGCTTGTTATGCCTGAAACTAGCCATATACATTTAACTGACTATTCCTATGGAAGGTATACTGCTTAAACAAAGACATACTCCAAAGTTTCATACAGAATTGTCAAAATATAATCGAGTTAAAAAAACAACTAAAGCATAAGAAGAGCAATCTTTACTGCCTTTTTTCCCCGCTTTTCCTTCTTTGAAATAAATCCAAGGGACAATTTAGTGGAATCTTAGTATGAAATAAAAAAAAACATATGCAGTTCCCACAGAGACATTGAAATCTATACGAATACCAGATTCATCCACACAAGTTGATCCTAGTGTCATGAAAGGCCATAGCAAAATTTCAGGATCTTGCCCTGTGAAAAAGGTTTCGTATCACATTGCTGCCATTGGAGCGCATCTGGCGCTGCAGGAATACAATGAACTAAAGCTAATACATATACGAGAATCTGGATCAGGCCTTGAAATCTAGAAGGCTCCAAATTTGTGCTTCATCAAATAAGAGAAGCACAATATTTATACATATACATATGCATATGCATGCGTATGCCTCTATGCCTATATGCAATATATAACACACGTATGCAATGTTTATACAGTTTAGCCACACATAATAGAAACTTTCCTTCTAACTTGCAGATGCATTCACGGTCACGTACTGGTTTCGTGAGGCTGTAATCATGCATTCTTAAGCTAGAAAATAGCAACCAAAGAGCACAAAACAGATTTAGACAGTGTTTGTCTAACAGTCCATGCTGTGGAGATCTCAGTAACTCACTGGGACTGCTCCTTGCTAAACCCTGGGCTGCTGACACCGGCTGCGTGATTTCTGGAGCGGTCTGCTGAGGCTGTCCTGGCTGGAAAAGAAAGTGCTGGCTGTAAGCACTGTTATGTGCAAAGGAGGTGGCCCAAAGCTGAAAGCTGAGAGAAAAGAGTGAGGCTCGTCTGCTGACTAGCTAGATATCTTAAACCCTCTTTGAAGAAGCAAGACAGAGTCGCTTAACCTAAACCCACAAAAGCTCAGGCAGCGCAGAAGAGGACACTAGCACATCCATTGAAGACAAGACAAACAGGGGCATGCTTGTGCATGTGACATAGCATCATGGGCTTCCCTTACTCCCAGATTCTCCTGCATGAATGAAAAAAAAACACACCACTTTGGGCAAAGAGCTGTTGCTTTGCCACAGGTTTCCCGGTTGAATTTGAAAGTTAACATAATCCTGGAAGTTTTCTAGACTGGAGGCAGGTATACACCATGACGAGCTCCCGGGTCTGTGTTCCCTGGCTGACCTACCTGGAGACATACCCTTGGTGCCCTCCCTTACCACCTCTCCCTTGCTTACAATAGGAACTGCCAGTGGAGGAGATTTTAGAGAGGGTTGTTGACGTTCTCCAGTAGGGAGCCAGCACATGGCAGAGGCATATATTCAGAAGGATCCCGTGTCCTTCCCTCCACAGTAGATATGGATGAAGACTCAACATAGAATCATAGAATGGCATAGGCTGGAAGGGACTTTAGAGATCATCTAATCCAGCCTCCCTGTCATGGGCAGGGATGCCTCTCAACTAGACCAGGCTACTCAAGGCTCCATCCGACCTGGCCTTGAACACCTCCAGGGAGGGGGCATCCACAACTTCTCTGGGCAATTTATTCCAAAGACTTACTGTCCTCGTACTGAAGAATTTCTTCCTAAAATCTAATCTAAATCTGTTCTCCTTCAACTTAAACCCATTTCCCCTTGTCCTATCAGTGGACACTCTTGTAAAAAGTCTCTCCCCAGCCTTCCTGTAAGTTCCCTTCAGGTATTGGAAGGCAGCTATTAGGTCCCCCCAAAGTCTTCTCTTTTCAAGGCTGAACAATCCCAGCTCCCGCAACCTGTCCTTGTAGCAGAGGTGCTCCAGCCCCTGGATCATCTTTGTGGCCCTCCTCTGAACATGCTCCAACAGATCTATGTCTCTCTTATGGTGGGGACACCAGAACTGGACGCAGTATTCGAGGGTCTCACAAGAGCAGAGTAAAGGGGGAGAATCACCTCTCTTGACCTGCTGACCACGCTTCTCTTGACACATCCCAGCATGCGGTTGGCCTTCTGGGCTGCATGAGCGCACTGCCAGCTCATGTTGAGCTTCTCATCTATAAACACCCCCAAATCCTTCTCTTCAGGGCTACTCTCAACCCACTCTGTGCCCAGTTTGTATTTGTGCCTAGGATTGGCCCGACCCAAGTGAAGGACCTTGCATTTTGACTTGTTGAAGTTCATGCAGTTTACACTGACCCATTTCTCAAGTCTGTCAAGGTCCCTCTGGATGACATCTCTTCCCTCAAGTGAGTCCACGGCACCACACAACTTGGTATCATCAGCAAACTTACTGAGGGTGCACTCAATGCTGTCATCCATGTCGCTGACAAAGATGTTGAACAGCACTGGACCCAGAACAGACCCCTGAGGGACACCGCTTGACACTGGTCTCCATGTAGACATCGCACCATTGACCACAACTCTTTGAGTGTGACCATCCAGCCAGTTCTTTATCCACCGAGTGGTCCATCTGTCAAATCTGTGTCTCTCCATTTTAGAGACAAGGATGTTATGTGGGACAGTGTCAAACGCCTTGCACAAGTCCAGGATCAGTCCTCTTTTTCCAAAATAAGGATAAAGGTCCTTCCTCTGTATGCCTTGGCTTGTACATTCTTCTTTGGGGAAGAGACTAGCCCTCCCTGGGAAGTGCATAAACACCCAGCACAATGGCATGCCGTTTCATCCGGGACCTCTAGAAGGTACTGTAAGACAGACAATAATCCTGCCTTACAGATGGACAAGGGCTAGACAAAGACCAGGGCAGCTGCAGTGGGGACACAGTGGTGAGGCGGTGCAAACAGATCGGGAGCGTGCGACTAAGATTTCTTCCATTGGAAGCTGCCCTAGGCATTACCTCAAAAGATGAATTGTCCAATAACAACAACAACAACAAAAAAAGATTTCTAACCCCATTCCAAGAGCAAAATGTGGCCTGAACTGGTCAAAACCTGCTGACAGCCTTAAGCAGCATGAGAAACCTGTTTCATGATGGCAGTTGGTTATTTTAAAACTGAGCTGAAAGATTAATGGTGAGATTTTCAAAAAATGTAGGCTCCCAATGACAGGAACCGACAATTTGCTCATGCAATTTCCCATCGCTATGTGTGCAATAGGGAGAAACGGGTGGGCAAAATGACACATGGCCGTTCCGTGCCTATACTTTTTCTGGAAAACTTAGCTCTATAAAGGCAATAAGCAAATAAGCAGAGCGTTTAAATGAAAGGCAGAAAGACTTAGGCTGAGAGATACATTGATATTCTTTGTTAATTTTTTTATTCAATTAAGAGGCACATGCTGATTATTTTTAGCAGTGTCCCCCTGATACAATTCAGATGTAAATCACATTTCTGCAGTCAGCTGCTGCTGTTTAAGCAGAAATATTTTGACACTATAATTATAGGGTTGAAACTATGCTTTACATTAGTGTATAAAACACTCATTAAATTAAAATTCTTCCATGAAATCATGAAAATAAACAGTCTGTCTGAACTAGCATCAACAAATTCACAAGATGCTTCTGCGTTTTCTCAGGGCTGGCCTTCAAGTGACTGTATTACAAGGCCCTTATTTAACCGTGAAGTGTTAAAGGTTCACATTCTTTTGAAGGTCCCATTCTGCTTATTTTTAAAATTATTGCTTTAATTGTTTTTACAACTTGTAAGATTTTAAAGCTATTAAGCCTCAAAGTTGTGGGAAAAATTAAAATGGTGATTATTACAACTTGTGTAGGTCTGTGAGATGGCAGTGGCACTGCTTTTTTTTTCAAGGGTGGATTAAATAAAAGGAGTCCATGGCACCATATGTGGCATGTCACATTGGTCTGTTATGGCTGAGAGGCAAGATACATAATGTATACATAGTGCCTTGAGGAATGGAAAAGAACTCAAAAGCTCAGAGTGGTAATGGTGGTAGGGGATCCTTCTTGCCCTCTCCCTTGCTCCCCGTCATCTTCCTGCCTTTCGTCACTCTCCCATCCATCATGGACCCAACAGTCCTGCAGACAACAGGTCTAATTGTCTGTGCCTCGGAGCAAACAGAATTTTTCAGCAGAAAGTGCAGGAGCAGGAGCATCGCACTGAGGTCCATCCATGTCACAAGAGAGGGAAAGAGGACGCGTGTTTTAGCCCTGCCCTGCTAACGCGGCGATTTGTGTATCAGGTCTGTTTTCATTTACTCAACTCCCCAAGTCGCTCCTCTTCAAACTTTCATGTGTCCCAAACTGAGGTCACTTGTCCATAGAAAGAGACAGTCTCCTCTGGCCCAATGGTCGGTCTCATTAGAGGGACCCACCTATGGGCCGTGGTGTCAACCTTGGTTCCTCCACCGCTCACCACGGGCTTGAGCAAAGCTTTCTGGATGGGACCATGGTCAAGACCCCTGAGCCTCACCCTTGACTCCCCAGGCATGCTAGCAAACCTGCACATGTTGGCACACTAATGCCAATAAGCCTTGATTGGGCTTTGTTTGTGTTCTCTTCATCTGTACAGTATCACTGATCTTTACAATGCACCGAGCGAGCTGTGGCGTGCTGGGCTTGGGAGCAAACGGCACGGGATCTTCAAAATGCAGATGATGTAATCACAGTGGTCTGAAACATTTTTGCTACATCTATATTCCATTGAAATCCACAATTATGGTTGACTTTTCTTTGATTGAAGATACTCCAGAAAGATGGACTGCAATGGTAATTGCACCATTTTATCTTAAGATATGAATCTGAGACTAATCCCTCTGGTCTTATGAAATTACAGTTAACATGTTATTTTCTCCATTTGTGCACGAAACGTATATACAATGGTGGTTGCCACAATGTATATTTAGTCTTAACTTGTCAGAATCATCAGCTAAAAAATATTCAAACCCTTCAACCATTTTATTAACCAGGGTTATGCACAAGAAAGTCTGTTTCAGAGTGTAAGTTTTAGAACACATTGTAATTTAATAGTAAAGATATTTTTTTTAATGCTATAGTTGTCTTCCTTCAGCAGCCACATGGATAGTTTTTGTCCAGCATTACTGGTATTATGGTTATACCTCGCTTTCCACAGGATGACATTTTCCACATTGGATAGCAACAACCCTCTTTTCAGACCCTGGATACTATAGTCCAGTGAATTCAATTAAAGTTTTCCTTGAGGAAAAAAAGAGAAAAAAAATATTAATAGAAAACATTATCTTTTTATTCTAGCTTCACATTATCATGAAACCTGCAGGGGATGTTCAGTGCCATTTTGGGAAATCCCACTTTCCAATAATAATTGAGTATAAGTCGCACTTTTCTTTTTGTTCCAGATCATTCTACAAAGTATTTTTAGTTCTCAAATTAGATAATTGACAAATAAATTTTTTTACTTAGGATGTTTATTCAGATGAATTAATGTAACTCTTGATCACTAGATTTTCAGGTCCTACACAGAATCTCATAAAAATTATTCAGATTTCTAAGCACTTTACACAGAAAGTTTAGTTGTTGAAATTGGAAAGAAAGGACAGAATAAAGAACCATTTCTTGGTTAGTATAGTCATCTTCAGAAGAGGGAGAAAGAATTTTTAAAAATCTAAATGTCTTTTTTCTTGGAAAAAAATATTTTTCCACTGCAAAAAATCTTTCTAGTGAGTAATTAGAGATATCGAACATCAAATTTATTGAACACGTTACACATTGCTGCTTCTATTTGGATTAACACAAGATAGGTTTAATGCACACTCTTACATAGTTATAGTTTACTTTCCATTGACATTCTCTAGTATCTGTTCAGCACACTTTTTTCTTGAAAACATCTCTACTAGCAAGGTTGTTACCTACAATATTCACAGAGGACAAGCGCAGCTGAAGTGAACTCAGGACTTGGCTTAACAAAAATATTTTTCTAGAAATTATTTTCTGGGACAATCTCTTATTAAAGACATTACATACATAAAATTTAATTTAGTGACAAGTAAGTGGTGACACATTAACACAAGAGTGAGTGTAAACTCTGAGGACAGAGTGACTTAAAATAGCACCTAGTGATGGCAACACAAACAGACATTAGAAAACTCTTGCAATGACCGATGCCCAAATAAATCAAATTACTCTGTGGTATATATGTTTATACAAATGGTTGTTTTGGTAAATGTAAGGCACTTCAGACATGAACCTTACATTTCAGAGCTTCATGACCTCCCATCCTGGGCAGAGGATTTAACTGCCTGGTCCTACCTCTTCTGGCAGAGCTTCTGGAATATTTGTGAGTAAGGTGGAAGCCACAAGTGAGATTCCATACTCTTCATTTCCGCCATCTATTGTGCCTTCCTATTTTCCCCTTGTGCCTGGAACCGCTCTGGGGAAGCACGGAGCTAGTCATGGATGAAGGAGACCAGTCACTGACCACCAGAACCCAGCGCCACGTGTTTCAAGAAAGGCAGTTTGACATCCATTCTGCAATCATTTTCAGCTGTCTTCAAGTATGTTCCCTTCCCTCAGGAACAAATCCATTTCTCCTACCCTGGCCCATGTGCAGGACCTTGCAGTTGGCCTTGTTGAACTTCATGAGGTTCTCACAGGCCCACCTCTCCAGCCTGTCTAGGTCCCTCTGGATGGCATCCCTTCCCTCCAGCGTGTCCGCAACACCACACAACTTGGTGTCATCTGCAAACTTGCTGAGGGTGCACTCGATCCCACTGCCCATGTCGCCAACAAAGATGTTAAATAGCATTGGCCCCAGTACCGACCCCTGAGGAACACCACTCGTCACTGGCCTACACTTGGATGTTGAACAGTTGTCCACAACTCTTTGAGTGTGACCATCCAGCCAATTCCTTATCCACCGAATGGTCCATCCATCAAAACCATGTCTTTCCAGTTTAGAGACAAGGATGTCTTGTGGGACAGTATCAAATGCTTTGGATAAGTCCAGGTAGACGATGTCAGTTGCTCTTCCCTTATCCATCAATGCTGTAACCTCATCACAGAAGGCCACCAAATTAGTCAGGCAGGATTCGCCCTTAGTGAAGCCATGTTGGCTGTCACCAATCACCTCCTTATTTTCCATGTGCCTTAGCATAGTCGCCAGGAGGATCTGCTGCATGATCTTGCCAGGCACAGAGGTGAGACTGACTGGCCTGTAGATCCCTGGGTCTTCTTTTTTTCCCTTTTTAAAGATGGGGGCTATGTTTCCCCTTTTCCAGTCAGTGGGAACTTCACCAGACTGCCACGACTTCTCAATATACACAGCTGAAGCAGGCAAGATGAAGACTTATGACCAGTGACTCATTCCCTCACTAAAGCAACTTTCCACAGGAGGTGCAATTTTACTTTTTCCTCAATTTTACAGTTGAGGAAGCTGCAGCCTAAGTCGTCCAGTGGTATAACCTCCTTCCCCCACCAGAAGGGCTTGGTAGGAGGCAGAAATGCAAGTGGCCAAGCAGACAGACAGACTATGCAAAACATGAATGTACAACTCCCACTACCATGGTGGCAAAGACTGTTAATGAATGACCAGATCATTGGCTGCCAGTTTTACAAATGGTAGCAAATTTCAATTTAATGCTCACATTTTTCCTGAAAACCAGAGAGATGCCTCGGGCACCTCTTCTTCAGAGACTCAGGAAATATTTGGGAGCAAAGAGGGTGACCAGCTCCCTTCTGTGCCCAGGACCTCTCCTGGACTTGCTCCAGGGTAGCTTGAAGGTCAAATTCCCACGCAGGACCTCTGCCAGAGGGAAATATGAGAGTCTCCTGCATCACTCAGGGAAGAGCGAAGCTTCAGTCAGAGATGCAGTGTTGTACTTCTTCTCCTCTCGCTTGATTACTAACCGTGAGACAGAAAGGAGCAACTCAAATGTTGGCTACTGCGCTCTTAAGTGCCACTGTAAGTCCAAGGGGTTCAGGAGGTGCTGGGCCAGGCACCTGCTAATCGGTCGAAGGGAAGGTGCTAGACAGTTGCCCCATCCTGAGTAAGGGATGAAGCCTCCTGCTGGGCATCACCTGCAAGGGGATATCTGCCAACAGGCGTTCGGCAATGGGGTGTTAATGGCCATCATCATCTCAGCAAACTGTCCGATGATGGTTAGAGCATTCACCATCAGACTGACAAAGAAAAAGTTAGGTGGAAACATTATCTGGCCTTGCTAGCAGCTAGAGCCCCTTCTCCCCACTGCCTCCACCTCCCTTGCACACTCTCTCACAGGTCCCCAGGCAGGCTTGCAGCCTCTGATGCCTTTATTGCTTCCAGGGGGAGAACGTTACTTGGTCTTTGCACAGATCTCTGTGCCTTCCCTTACATCTCTCTTTCTTACTGTCCTCAACTCCTGAATATGTTAGTAGTACTAAATAAGCAGCACTTCAAATGGCTTTGAAGCTTCCTCTGGCAAAACCATAAAATCCGTACTGGTAAAATATATATATATATTTCTGTCCCAGATTCCCTATCTGTTTCCTTTAAATCCAATAAAATTTATATCATAGGGCTTAAGGGCAGAGGGCTTCATACAATTGAAACTGATTCAGTAAATGCAAAACATAAAAATAAAGTATTGGTATTTGATATTCCTATATTTCAATATTGCTTTGATATTCCACTATGAAACTTAAACTGAGTTGGGGTTTTATGCATTCTTTCCCCCCTCCCTCTTTGATTTCTCCCACTTTTTCCTTTGAATTTCATCTCTTTAATCACTGGACCATGGATAAGAAATACTTGCAACTTGTTTGTGGAAGGCCAGAGTCTAAAGCAGCAGCTTGTGTAGAGAGTTATTTCACCATCTGTTCTCTCTTTTTCCATTAGTTGGCTGGTTTTACACAGAGATTCATTTTATCGAAGCCTCATTCGCTCTGTAGTGCATCATCTTGTTTCATTCATAGACTCACACAAACGCTCACTTATCTTTCTCTTTGTACACAGAACCGATTTGTACGACGATACATTGAGAGCACCCATACCTCAACAGGCAACATTCTCTACTGGTTTTCACCAATACCACATGTAATTCACTGGAGCCAGGACGGGCTTTTTCTAAAATTGTATAATAGATCCAAAGATCTTATGGCTGAAAGGGGCTGTTATGAACATCTACTCTGACTTTTGATATAATGAAGGCCATAAAATAACAAAGGCCAAGAAGCGATTCCTGAACCAAACCAATACCTTCTGGTTGAGCTGGAGAACATTAACATAGATCTACAGTTTGGGCAATCCACTACAGCCTTGGAGAAGTTACAGCGGTAACTGGCCTCTTTTTGTGAAGAAAACAGCACTGCCTTGTAAAGTTTCCCTTTACAGCCACAGATTTTTATTTCCTTTGCACAGGTAAAATCGAGACATATCTAATATCCAAAGTCTCCTCCCCATAAGGGATTTTGGATGCGCAGGTGGCCCCCAGATCAGAAGGCATGCATCCGGGCCATCCCTTTTAGCAGCAGTGAGCTGCTGGAGTTGTTCCTCTGCCACCTGCAACCATGACCCAGTCTCTGTCTGACAAAATAAATAGGTTAATTTCCTTCAATTTTCAATATAAAGCAGGTTTTGAAGACTTTATCAGCCCATACATTTCTGAACATTTCTCAGTCATAGTCCTCTAACAGACTGGTAAGAAGTGGCATTACAAAATACTCTTGATGCTGGGTTGAGGAAGATTTTCAACATCAGAAGTGAATCGTTTAATTCCTGCCTGTATGACGGTAACACATGAGCTCTGCTGTCTGAAAGCAAGAGCAGACGGCAATCTGCATAGATCACGCACTTCTAATCACATCAAACCCCTCAGCTAGCTAAGAAGTGGCAGATGAGACTCCACACAGAGCATAAAGTTGATCCCAACTCAGTGGAGAAAGTTGGAATAGTTAATTTTGGGAGTTTCTTTCCAGTCCTGTTTTCCATGAGTCTAAAATATATAAAATTTACAAGACTGTGTAGTTAATGTTTATTTAGATACCATCCCCCGAATTCAGTGAGTTAGGCATCTGCCTAAGGCTTTCCCAATCTCTAAGCAACTTCAAACAGCCTTTTTAAATCATACATACACATATTAGAAAAATCTTTTCTTTCTTTCCTCCAAAATGTGGGATTCTATACCAATACGGTCATTTCTTGACATCTACACTTTTCAACACTTGATGTGATTTAGTGATACCATTTCCATATGTAAAACTACCACAAGCAGAAAGACTGAGAGCTCACAGCCTGCAGGGTGAGATGCTGGAGCCTGGCACTGCTGGGAGAACGGAAGGAGCTGGAGCATAGATTCATAGATTCATAGATTTCTAGGTTGGAAAAGACCTTATAGATCATCGAGTCCAACCATGCAGGGTCAGCCAGTACTTGTCTCAGCCTTGGAACCAACCAAGGGATTAGACATTAAAATCTGAACGGTTTTAGCTTTAGAAAAAGCTAATTTTAGTACAGTTGTTTATTTATTACTTAGAAAAATTTTCCATCCAAAGAGTAGTATTTGTCAATGAGATTTTTTCAAAACATCTAGCCTTTTAGCTTTTCAGGAAGCTCTTCATAAGGGGAAGATTTGCACTGTTCACTGCTAAAAGAGGGGAAAAAAATCAGGAAGCTTCTTCATTACTTTTTTTTTCTGTTTTCTAACTAATTCTTATTTCAGGATTATCTTCTTACATCTCTGGCTTATTTGTTACAAACTATTATTGGTATTACTAAGAATAGCATCTGGGCTATGATTTCCTCCTCTATGAAGGTGAAAGGATACATGTCACCTTCCTTATCCTACTCAGTGCCTGTCAGAATTTTTCAAGGTTTTTATCTGATAAAGAGTTAATTGCAGAAATTCATTTTTCATGTATACACAGACATGGTACAGTGGAAGTTTGAAAGGGACAGAATTCATCTGGAGGATCACAAACTCTGAAACATCCTTTTAACAGCCGAATAGCTGACATTTGATTATTGGGAAGACGCTCTGGATAATTCAGCCCCATCTGCGGTCCCACTGTCATTTTTAAGTCATATCATGCCTGTTTCTTAGAGTGAATTGCTTAACACATCCACCCATTTTAAGACAGCAAAAAATCAGTTTGACAAGCATTCATTATTCTGAAATCACATACTAAAGAGAGCAACATTTGCAAAAGTACCACAACTATTAAGGGAGAAGAAGAACTTATATGAGGCATAATCTTACTGTGCAGTGGGTAACAGAAGCATTAATAGGAAGAACCTAAGTGGAAACAGTTGACAAAATGAATTAAAGCACAGCTCTCTCCTGAAAAGTGACTAAAAACGGCATCTTATGGTCCCATGTTTATTATGTGTTACTGACTCCAGATCAGATTTGCTCAGTGTACAAATAAGGGGTGAAATTCTAGCTGGGCTGAACTCAACTGGAGCTTTGTAGATTACTTCAGTGGGGCCAGGATTTAATTTAAGAGAATTTTTTTTTTTCCTTTTTGAGCAGCCTGTGGAAATTGGACTTGGAGGATCAAAAGGCTGGTTGAAATGTAAAATGAAAAAATCCTAAAAAATTTCAAATTTGTTTCCATTTTGTAGAGTTGAGAATAGGCCAGTTTTTCACTTCTCTGTTTTATAGCAGAAGATTTTGCATACAATGTTTTTAATCAATGTTCTCATCAAGGGTATCACTGACATGTTTATTTGCATTCTTTTCTGCCAAAACCACAGAATTTGGAAAAATGAATAATATAAATGATCATGCTGGCATTGACCTTGTTAATGCTTTTCAATAAAAATGTCAACAGAAAAAAAGAAGCCAAATCATGATATGTGAAAAATCCAGTTTTCTCTAATGATCCTTGTTTTGAACAAAAGTCACCTTTTCAAAGAGAGGAGGAGAGAAAGGCTTTCCCAAAATGGAGACTTGCTTTTCCCGTGCTTTGTGTCCCTGGACCAGTTTATGGGTGCCTTGGGTCACTTCTCATCCTGAAGCCCATGAAGGCTGGTGGCTGCCCGCTCTGGGTCTTTTAATGTGTCGGAGAAGCTGGCAGGGAAGGGTAACCCACTGCGCTTCCCTCTTCCCTGGTGCTGATGAGGCTGGGGAAGGAAGTTTGTTTTGCCATTTCCCATGCCGTACTCTTTCTGTGGTTAAAAAGAGACTCCAGACTCCAGAGCTGTCAATCTGGCACTTTTCACTAGCGCTTAAAAACAATTTCAAAATCTATTAAAAAAATTAGATCCCAAACCTGCCGTATGTGAACCGACAACAGCAAAGGCCGTACCAAGGGCTTTGATTGCAGGCGAGGCTGGTCGGAGAGAGTCGGTGCTGTGCGGATATTACATTTTATTTTTGATAGCGCAGGACCTCTCTACGCTTCTGTCATGTCCAAGCTGTCTGTTTCCGTCAGGGAAAGGTCTTACGAGCACAAAACACATGGGCAGCCTTTCGGACCTGTTTCAAATTTCTGCAACACAATAAATCTGTTTGTTTTTATTTCTTCTTTCTGTAAACATTTCTCCATCTAACATAGTAACTGCTGTTTATATAGCACAGTAAAAACACAGGTCAGAGCACAATAAGATTATAGTCTTACTTCAATATGTCCAATCCGTAATAAAATAAAACCTTACAAGATATCCAGAGGAACAGTTTGGGGTTCTCTCCGTATTAATGTATATCGTATGGGAAGGTTGTACTGGGGCATAATATTTTCCACAGCTGTCAGGACTTATTTAAAAGGCAATATCCTTTTTCTGGGATTTTATTTAGGTTCTGTTTATACCATGTGTAGGATTGTTAATCCCATGATGTATGACTCAGTGGTGTATGATTACTTGAAGGTAATATGTACAAAATGAGCTAAATGTTTAGGGATAGATCCTTGGGATCTGACACGCTGGGCTCACAACAGGAGAGGAGGGGCGCGATAAGGAGGGAACAGAAAGGTAATTGCAAATTGCTTTTGTGTCATGTGCTTGGCCCAAACGGAAACCACATCCATCCTGCTCTAGTTCATTCCCCATTCTCTATGGCCCCCATGCTCTCTTCTGCAAGGAGACACTGGACGGAAGCTCGGATGCTTTGGTCTTGAATCCTTTTTCACAACTCTCTGTGTTACATCTCCCAGTGTCGGGGAATGAAGAGGCATTTATCTCCCTGCCCTGGCTCTGCTCCATTCACAGGGCATGCCCGAAGAGGCAAAAATCCCTAAAAGGCCAGCTGTGTCAGCTTTCGTGGGTGATTGCATCATGAAGGACGGAAGTAGGCTGAAATAGCTTTGTAAGGGTTATTTGGTGTAAAATATGAAACACAGTATGTATTCAGATTTAAACGACGTGAAACACGGGTTCATTTCGTAGACTGCCTGAAAGTGTTGAGATGTGCTTTCTATTGGCTGTGAGTCACTTAGACATGGAAAACCGAGGCATACCTAAACCCACTGAGCTGAATTTGTCCCAAGTGCAACTTCATTGGCTTTACATCAGGAATGTGTTTGGCCCAGTGACTCCACATGTATTTATTTTCACCATTTAGTCAAATTCTTTCCAAGTGAATGGAAATGAAAGGAAACCGTTACAAGAACATAAAGTAGCCGTAGTATTATTAGGTGGCTAATTTTCTCTTAGTTATTCAGTATGTTGGTAACCAGCTTATTTGGTTGGAGAATTTGCAGGCACACCACCAGCTTCTGTGCTCCCAAACCCTAGGTGCTCCTGGGAATAAACGAAATATGTAGAGATGAAGCTTGTTAAGGTGCCAACAGGCTAGAGTTTTGTTAGGTATTTAAATGCCTGGAGAAGCAGGCGACTCCTAAGGGAATTTTTAAAAGTGCCGATATGCCTGACTCCCCCAGATCACAGGGGTGCAAGTGAGGAGGGAAGGAAGAGCTCAAACACCCGAGTAAGATGCCAAGCCAGGAAGATTTAGCGCCTGAGATCCTAATAAGTATTTTTGCTATTTTAGCGCATAATATAGCTAGTTTTTGAAGGATATAAAGCAGGCCATGTCTGTCTTGAAGCACAGGACCTGAAAAGGACTTCTCAGTTTCTGGGTGCATCACTAGGAGGCATTAATATGAAACCTTGAAACCTCTGAGATCTTGGCTGGTCCAAGGCCTGAGCTTACCTTGAATGACATTTTTGAGCCCTGGACATGCCTCTATTCTTATACAGTTCACACTTTTGTGAAACCACTGGGAACAACACGTGTTGCTGTGCAGTGTTTAAGGTCTCCTACGAACAAACACATAGCAAGAGGTGTCCCCCAGACGTGAGGCTGCCCAGGAGGCGGGCAGGTGTCCTTGGCCCCAGTCACGAGCAGGTGAAGGACAAGGGGACAACAGCAAAGGAGAGGGAGAGGACGTGGCCCCTGCAGCAGGAAGGTCCTGCTTTATGTGAGGTTTAGGCATCCACCCAGAGAGATGTCTTGCATGGGGCTGGAGGGTTACAGCCCTCTGTGCTGCGGCTCAGTGCATGCTGCCAGGCTTGATGCACAGAGAAACACAGGGAAGAGAGGAGAGAGCACGGATGAGAAGGACTCTCAGATCTTGTGAAATACTGGAGAGGTGCCTTTGTGGGACGGCATGGAACCAGGATGCTCAGCTGTGCTACCTCAGCATGAAGAAGTCGAGAAGAATATGGCCTGTTTCAGAGAAAATGGATAGTATTGAGGCCCCTTCATCATTTAAAGCCAGGTTCAGAAGTATACACGTATCCCTAGATAGAGATATGATACCTGATTAGAGGGGAAGACTGGAAGACACCCAACGTAGTGCAGCTGTGGTAGTCTGTATTTGTACACACCCTAGATGAAAAGAAATGTTCAAATCTTTCTCTTATCCACATCACTTAACTCTGCTAAAGACCAAAACAGCCATGTGGGCAGCCTTGGCAACAGAGTTGAGGGCAGGAACTGTATATAGTGGGGAGATGAATACGAGAGTGGGTAGGATGGTGAAAGCACTTGCGAGACTGAACTTCGGTGATAGAGTCAGTCATTCTGCTGTGACATTACTGCATACGCTTACGTACAGTGCTTCACCAGCAACATGAGCAGCAGCCTCAGTTACAGTTGAGCATTGTCTGCTTCAACGGAAAACAGTTCTTAATGGGGTGAACCGGATAAATGCAATTTTCCTGAAAATTGTCAGCATGAGACTTACTCAGCAGGGAAATGGCAGAGATTTTTTCCCACAGGGTGTTTAAGACTGCAGGATGCTACATGAGATGCTGCTGAACTGTCTGTAGGTGAGAAAACAACCAGACTGCTTGGCAGTGGCCACTGGCAGTCCAGGGGGCATCCACTGGCTGCGGTCACAGGCTCTTGTCCTCTCTTATTCCCAGACACCATGTTGCATTAAAAGAAAGAAACACTATGTGAAACTGCGCACAATATTACTTTCCCCATGTCAAAGTTTGCTGGAAAACCACAGGGAGGCAATGTGATTCCAGAGAGGGGGCAACAGGCAGAAGGATGCATCCTCCCTGTGCAAGAACAGCAGTACAGCCCCACAAAATAAGGACAGTAACTTAAAAATAGTCTGTGAGATTGATTTACTTAAACATGAAGGGCAAATGCTGCCTGCTCTCCTGATCTTCAATCCTGAACAGTGAGCTTGCTTCCAGTTTTTAAGTTTTCTGTGTCACCATGACATCTGAAAAATTCACATTTCTTCATTCAGAGGAGAAGGAATATTGTTTGCTTAGGTTTGCTTTTTTTTTTTTTTTACCCCTATCAACAAAGTGGGGCATTATGCCATATACTGGATATCATGGTACAGGGTAGTTTTTGGCATAGAGTCTCCATTAACGTACAGCCACAGTTAGAAAAAAAGTGAGAAATCTTATGTACACCCCATAATCTGATAGACCTATCCCATTTATCATTTCTATGGGCCAAATCCTGAAGATATTTATTAGCTATGGATAAGATCCTTATTTATTTTTCAGTGCAGATAAAAGACCTTGCCACAGAGCAGGACCTTCTGCGGGATGTTATACAAGCCTTCCTTTTAATTTAGGGAAAAGAACATTTACACAGTGTTCTCCAGGCAAGCATCAGCTCCCTCTGCACACACCCAGAGCAGGCTAAAAGCAATGGAGTCATGTTAGCACAGCGTTGTATCTATGCTAATCTACTTTTCTAATAATTAAGAGAGCTGTACCAACTATAAATTCTGGTCTAGACAGGCCATAGCAGAGAAAGTTTGCATTTGTTCAGAGCAAGGTTAAACTACTTGAGAAAACACGCAGACCAGGCTCATACATAGACAAGCTCTACAAGTGGCTTGCAGAAGACGTTGGTTTGAGCAGGTGAAGGATGTAGGATTTGGTGCTGAAATTTAATCTTCTTTACGCATAAAAGAGGCTGAAGACCTTCTGGAGTCATAAAGGTCAGTGATGAAAACCGTAGAAATCAACACAAGTTTTGTCTAATCTTTCTGTAAGCATTATTTGATGATGAAGGGAAAGCCAGAGTAGTACCTAGTGTTGCTAACTCGTGTGGTTTTTACCATGAGGACTTACTGCTCTTTGGAGTTCCCCTACCACACAAACCCCATGATTTCTACAAAACAATCCGCTCCCCCATGCCCCATATTCCTCTTCCCACTTTTCTCTGGAGCTAATTGACCTCTGAAGAGGAACTTTTCTGGAGAGCTGGTAGGTGGAGGCTGACACTGTGACCACTGTGCCCAGTCACAAGACATAGTTTTCAATTTTCTGCGTTGTGCGACACAGAAAACGAATTAAACTCCCATATTTGCATTTTAGAGGGAAAGAGGTTCCATGACAAACCTGGTATGCAAGGGCAGGGGCTTTCCTCTAATTCTCATTATTTGTGACAAGCTCTGGTTGCATGTAAATAACTCCTGCACACCATAACGTTATTTTCCAGTAGTGTCTTTTTCTTGTCTTTCTATATCATTGTCAAGTTTATTTTCACGGCCTCTTGCTCTTCACTTAACACTCTTCCAGACATACTGTTTTCCTGCTCTATAATTAGCAAGCCATTGTAAAGATAAATTGGCAGACACTATATTATAATTCTGGCACTTTTAGCCTAATTGGGGATAACCACATCAAGAGGAGATGGTCAGTGACAAATGAGCATTTTTTTGCCCTGAAAGATAATAGATAGCTGCTTCAATCACTTTTTTGACAGCTCAACATTTCTGTATCTTTTTGAGTATGTATTTCTACAAGGAGAAAGCTATTACCAATACAACACACGAGCATCTCCGCTCCATAAATCTGTTTTTTTTATTATGGGGAAGCTTTACAACTCAAGACAGTGTGGGCAGCTTTCTGCATTAATTTCAATAGGCACATCCAGCAGGACCTGCATCCTCTCCACCTAGTGAAGCAGAACCAAGCTCTGCTAGACAGCCTGTGGGCAGCTAAATGGGTCACGAAAGAGCTTAATGGACAAACCAGAGACACCACAGATGACTTCTGGTCTCTGCAATGTAAAAATCCAGGGCTGCTGCCTCTGGGATTAAAGGGGTTTTTTACACTTCGAAAAATATTTCATCTCACTCATGACATATGGGCCTTGGAAGTCATACAAGTCTTGTGAGATATTAAATATGCAATGCCTTGTGGTGACAAATGTACATTGCCGAGCGGAGGGTAACAGGGGCCATGTCCCCTGCTAGACCTGCCCAGGCACACACGTGGCATCCCAGGGGAGAGGCTGTCACCACGCAGCCTGCCCACACCACGCTGCCCCGCCATGCATTTGGCCTTCCTTCTCTGCATCTTTCTTATTAATTCCCTTAGTCAAAGACAAAACCTTTGGCCAGAAGCAACTTATTTTGCATACTTTTGGGGGATTTGATGTGACTACAGCACTCAGTGCTGGGAGGTGCCGGTGTAAACATCTACCCTGACCTAGCCAGCAGCCAAGCCACCACAGGTCCCCATGGGGCTGTCAAAAGAGACTTCAAATCCTCCAGAAACTACTCATGACATCACAAGGACATCCTGCCCCTCACAGGTCCCCCTTCTGCCTCAGGCCAGCTTCAAAACCCCTTTGGTCTGTGGGAAGATACTCCAGGAATCCAAAGCCACTCTTTCATTTTACTCTGGTGTTGATATCTAGGGCAGCATAAAAATAAAAGGACTCAAATCTTTCACAGGCTTTTAATCTAAGCATTTCAATGTATATATTTGTACCTTTCTTAAAGATGTTGCTTACTCAGCCTCCAAATTTCTGCATAATCCATCTATCCATTACACCCAATAACAAATGTTTTGCCTTGTCATCTCCTTGTAAATAGAGGGTGTCAAATACACAGCCAGCTCATTGGACACAGCTAGGGAAATAGTTTAATCTTCCCAGTGGAGTAATTAAAGAAATCATCCCAACTAGCTGGTCAGCTCTGGCCACACACCTAATCAGCCTGGCTGGAAGCAGGATTCTTGCGATACACATGCACTGGAAGGCAAAGGACACACAGGACGTGTGGTCATACATGGAGAATCCATGTTTTTGGCAGCTATGTTGCCAAGGACCCAACCATGGGATTTAGTCTGAGAAAAGTGGCCCTAAATACTGGAAAGACATTAAAAACCCTGGTAACTGCTTTAGGAAAGGCAAATCATTGAGTTCAGCTGAGATACTGTGCACATTTTGTTCCCACTTGATAAAATTGCTACCATGTTTTGGGCAGTAACCCTCCAGCTGCAGTCATGAGCAAGGAGCCTTGCCCATCCAAATGAGAATAAAGTTATCCTTGAAAGCAAGAACTACTTTTTCTCAAGTGTCATGGTTTAACCCCAGCTGGCAACTGAGTCCCACCCAGCTGCTCACTCACTCGCCCTCAGTGGCATGGGGAGACAATCAGAAAGCTAAAAGTGAAAAAATTCATTGGTTAAGATAAAAACAGTTTAGTAGGTAAAGCAAAAGCCGTGCTCACGGCAAAGCAAAACAAGGAATTCATTCACTACTTTCCATTGGCAGGCAGGTGTTCAGCCATCTACAGGAAAGCAGGGCTCCATCATGTGTAACGGTTACTTGAGAAGACAAACACCATCACTCCAAACATCTCTCCCTTCCTTCTTCTTCCTCCAGCCTTATATGCTGAGCATGACATCATATGGTGTGGAATATAGATTCATAGAATCATAGAATGGTTTGGGTTGGAAGGGACCTCAAAGATCATCTAGTTCCAACCCCTCTACCATGGGCAGGGAAAACCGTCCATTACACCAGGTTGCCCAAAGCCTCATCCAACCTGGCCATGAATACTTCCAGGGATGGGACATCCACAGCTTCTCTGGGCAACCTGTTCTACTGCCTCACCACCCTCAGAGTGAAGAATTTCTTCCTTATATCTGATCGAAATCTACCCTCTTTCAGTTTAAATCCATTGGCCCTTGTCCTCTCAATACATGCCCTTGTAAAAAACCCCTCTCCAGCTTTCCTGTAGGCCCCCTTTAAGTACTGGAAGGCTGCTATAAGATCACCCCGGAACCTTCTCTTCTCCAGGCTGAACAGCCCCAACTCTCTCAGCCTGTCTTCATAGCAGAGGTGCTCCAGCCCTGGATCATCTTCATGGCCCTCCTCTGGAGTCACTCATCCTTCTTGTGTTGGGGGCCCCAGAGCTGAACGCAGTATTCCAGGTGGGGTCTCATGAGAGCATAGTAGAGCGGCAGAATCACCTCCCTCGACCTGCTGGCCACGCTTCTTTGGATGCAGCCCAGGGTACGGTTGGCTTTCTGGGCTGCCAGCGCACATTGCCGGCTCATGTTGAGCTTCTCATCCACCAGCATTCCCAAGTCCTTTTTCTCAGGGCTGCTCTCAATCCATATCCCTTTAGTCAGTTGGAGTCAGCTGTTCCATCTGTGTCTCCTCCCAACTTTTTGTGCATCCCTGGACTAGTTGCTGGTGCGGTGATGTGAGAAGCAGAAAAGGCCTTGACTCTGTGTGAGCACCGCTCAGCAACAACGAAAACATCCCTGTTATCAACGCTGTTTTCAGCACAAATCCAAAACACAGCCCCATCCTAGCGACTATGAAGAAAATTAACTCTATCCCAGCCCAAACCAGCACAGCAAGTATTGTTCAAAGAGTATTGTACTGCATTGTATCCCACCATGTGCTTGCTACAAACTCCGGGCAAAAAGGATTTGATAACCCAGAGACTGAAGATTCCTCTTTTCCTCTTTTTCTTGAAGAAGTTTCCTTTTGCTCTATTTGGTTTTGTGCTGCATGTTAAAAAAATTTTCCAAAACAAAATAGTCTGTTATTACAATACTCTAACTTGACAACAAGTCTGGAATTTAATTAAAATCTCTTATTTCAGTCCTCCTATGTACAAGATAGCAATCCTTGAACTTTTCATGAACTAAGGTTTTTTTGAGGAGCCTGACAGTTTGGTAGAGGACAGATTGGAGACCAGTAAAACTCAGAAGTGCAAAGTCATCATGGTTCTTGCTGCTGCCTTCAGTTCTTTCAGGGGAGACAAGAAAAGGAACTTGACCAACAGTGAGAGACGACACTCATTTTTACTGTATCCCTTGGTGGCAACATAGGAATTGTTTATTTTCTTGTCTTTTTTTTCAGCCCTAGGATTTTAATGGGAAGTCTTTTCTCTTTTATTTCCATTTGCCTCACAAAAGGAGCCCTTCTTGGAAGAGGAAATAAAACTGGTTGTCTGAATGTGCTTCAAGTATGGTTCCACATTTGTATATGAGACTTAGCTGTGCTTCTGTTATGTGCTTTAATTAAGCCAAAGTGCAAAGTCCCACCATACCCAGTAGAAACATTTGGCTTGGAAGCGTGACTGGAGCCATCAAGGGAAACAAGGAATTCAGTGGAACGAGGTGGTCAGTGCACTAATTAGTGTCCAACAGCTGCACCAGAGGTTTGAAAAAGGTAATACTGAGCCTGCAGCTGACATGAGATGTTCTTTCCTTCGTGCTCAGCCACATGTACCTGCTGTTCTCACAGCAGGACTCGAGGGGATGAGGTCAATTAGATGAGGGTGTTGATCTGACTGACAACTAACCCTAAGAGAAAGGACAGGAAAATCCAACATAAACAGTATGTCTCTGGGATGAAGAGGAGGGAGCGTCTGGTTATAAAACTACAACCGGGTATATGGAAAATACCATTTAAAACATCTGATCTACGATTATTTAACGCTGTGCATCAGCAGAATATCCTGTTAGCAGAGAATAAATTCAGTCCAGAACTCTCCTGTCTCAGTTCACCAGAAAAGTTGTATTTTTAAGTTTCTAAACTCAAACACAAACATGTTTCTTTGAAGAGTAAAGTCTGCTTGGAATTCATAATGCGTGTTCTTGTATTCTGGGTTCTGGTATTTATTTTAACTTTCTGGAGCACCAGAAGAAAAAGGTTTCATTTATCAAATCATTCGGTGCGTTTCAACGGGACAAAGCTGCTTCCATAGGGGTGCCTGTCTGCTGCTGTTAGGAGGAGAAGGGCAGCAGGTCCCAAAGCCCAGGGAGTTTTGTCTGTTTATACTAGAGGTCTCCATTAGGTCAGTGTACCTCGTTTGCCGAAACAGGCTGCAATGAGATTTCCAAGCTGACATTAGGAAAATACTGCAACAGAATGAAAAATTATCTGACTTGTGACCTGAAATGAGGCTTTTGATAACTGCAGAACTAGAATACATCCTGTTCATCAGTGACATTCAGATGGGCCACTGCGTAAAACACGTCAGCATCACTGATTAGACATCTGCCAGAGAAAGGCAAGCAAACCTCATAGGACAAGACATTCTTCAATCAGCAGGGCTCATAACGCTCCCCGTGGAAGCTGCTCCATTATAAGCAGCTCTGTTTCCTCTACCAAAGGTGTTGTGGAAACATCTCATTTCTATTTAGCTGATGGGACAACCATTCCTTTGCAAACTGGAGTATGGTACACAACATTCAGAGTGAGCTCTTTAAGAAGTTATATGTTTTCTTGCACAGTTTTTAATTTTAGACCTCTGAGTCTTGTTACTATCCAGCCAGAGCTTGCTAGCACTTTGGGAGTGCCTGCCAGTTTCCTTAGTGTTTGAAGTGACAGCTACATGAACTGTGACATTTTAAAAGCATGATGTCTGCTAGGCATGTCTCAAAAGTTGTGTTTGTTAAGCCCGTAAATCTGCGTGTTCACTTGTTGCATTACAGTTTTAAATTCAGGTTCCAACTTTTGCTTCTTTTTGCCAAAAAAAAGTTGTATATGCCAGTGTTTAATATTCACTATAAATTTATTATAACTGGAAGAACTCATGCAGCGTCACAGTCTCAGAGAGAAGGGGTGTCCATGCTGCAACCTGAAGGTGTGACTGCAACTTGAGCAGACAGTGGAGCTAGCTTTCATCTGGCTTGCTGGGTACTGATAACAGCACAGTCATGGCAGCACGAGGCTGAATAACCCATCAAGAGCCATGCACCTGGCCGTGGTCTCCAAACACTCTGAGGCTGCTAGTTTCAAGCTAGGTTGGAGGGCTTTCATGAGCTGCAGTCACCTTGGGTTTCTGACATGGATAGGCAAATAGACAAGGAGACTGTATTAGAAAAAGATGCTTTTCAAATGAATTATGCCAATGGCTATTATGGCTTTCAGATCAACGAGTCTAGAGTTTCTAAAAAAGGTAAGAAACCAAGGGTTCTTACCAGTTTTGCCTCAGACCTAGGCTCCTCAAGGATAAGGGCAAGCTCCTCTTCCAGGTTAATAAATGGCTGAAATAAAAGGTATTCAAAAATCCATGTGAAAATGTACAGAGGAAAGGTCGCCCAAGCACTGTGAGAGTCAAAACAGATTTAGCCTCTGGCCAAGACATTTCCAAGCCACAGACTGGCATAATATAGAAAATATATACAGAAAATATCACAGTATATAACCTGGTTCTTCCCCTAAGCATCCACATGCCACTATCAGAGACAGAGTTGTGGGTAAGATGCACTTCTGGTCTGATTCAATATGGCCACAGTTTCATTCCCGTGAAGAAGCTAGAAGAAGTATTTTTTATTTCTTCAGTGGAGAGAAAATATCCACAAGGAGTTATCTCAAGGAGTTGTTCCCGGAGCTGTGCTCCTTAAGCAATCTCAAAAACTATTTAAGAGAGAGATCTAGGTCTCATTACAGTTTTTCCTCTGAAAGCATCAGCTCTGGGCTTCACAGTGGTCCAAAAGACAAACATGATTTTAGAGTTAGGAGAATACAACCACAGCACTCATCATCACACTATGTAAGTGCACGGTGCCCTCACATTGTGAATCCCTGGTGCTGCTTTGGCCACCCAGTCTCTAGCAGGGTGCAGCAGAACTCCAAATGTTGGAGAAAACTCCATCGTGGGCAGTAGAAGACAAGGATGTACTGAACTTTCATACACAAAGGAGTCCGTGGAAAAGAAATGACTAAGTGTGTTGAGGGTTCAGAGGGTAAGGAAATACCGTAGAAGGGCATAAAATCACAAATGCTACAGAGAAAGTCGATAACAAAAGCTTAGATCTGTTGGAAGGAGAGGGAGAAAAGGAAGTCAAATCTACTGCTTTGGGGACAGGGTACAAAACAGAGATTATTTCCAAGCCTCAGTGTCTCTTGCTGAACCCATCTGGGAAGAGGTGCTTCAGCTCTTCTTCGGAAGAAGAGAGTAAGGGAGCACCCAGGAGCTCTGAGATGTCTCAGGATCTGCTGAATGATAAGCTGGGAGGAGTCAGGAGGCAGAAGATATGAGAGACGCCCCTGGAGCTTGAGCATCTTGTAGGAATGACTGTTCGCTCTTGTTCGCCCCATGGGATCAGGCCAAGCAAGCTTAAAACAAACAAAAGAAGGCACCTTTTCACCCAGGGTGTAATTACAGCATTGGATGTCACTGCCACAGGATGTAGTGGAGGCCAAAATACAAAAAGGGTTCAAGAAGAAATAACAAACTTCAGTGTCTATTATGCCCTGTGGTGGGGAGGCAGACTCAAGCCCCAGGAGTCCACAAGCCATGAAGTGCCACAATCAGATGGTCTACCAGGAAGAATAACTCTACACTTACTCCACTGCTTATGTTCTTTCTTCAGACACCTACAGACCACTGCAAAGGTGCACCTTGGGCTGGGTAGCCTTTCAGTCTGACCTGTTTGGACAGCTTTATGTCACACTCTTATGTAGTTTGCTCGCTAAACAGACTGGCTTCCTCCATATGTATTTTTTCATTTCTAACAAACAGCTTGCCAGTGAGATGAAGTGACAATGAATCATTCAAATAATGGCAATCTACAAGAGTGACAGATCTGGGATCAAGTAAGATATATTTTTTAAGTCAGTTGAACAAGCAATTATTTCCTGGAGCAGAATAGGAACCAGGGTGAGTGCAGCTCCATTAGCTCCAGAGCACATCTGCTATACTGAATATTTAATAGGAAACATGTTTGCCAGAGTGGATCAGACCAGTGTTCTACTGTCTTCATCAGTAGCTATTCCCAGAAGCTTCACAGGAAGGTGCAAGACATCTCTTAATAGACCACTCGGAAATAATTCATCCATAAGAAAACCATCTCCTTAACTCACTTTAGTTAATGATGTCCTCCTTACTTTGAAGGCTGATACCTTTTCCACTTTGGATCTCTTATTATTCGTATAAATTCCTAACCCTGCAGAGCAGTTGGCCTCAGTAATACTTCCTGGCAGAGAGTTCCACAGGTTAATTATGTGTTAATTATTTCCCAAGTTCCCTTTAAAAAACCTGCATCCAAGTCAAAGAAAATCCTCACCTCCCTTTGGTTTCAGTAGACTCAGGGGCTCTCAGACCTCGGCTGTTGGGGGTGGCATTGACAAGGTGGTAAGGAATCCAGCTATGCATGTAGTTTGCATTAAATAGAGCATACTCCAGCTGCCCCCATTTTTGATAGAGATCTGAGGGCTGCGGAGATTTAAGGTTCCCCACAGTGATTCATCATGACTTAAGACGAAAACAGAGCTGCGTTCTGGGATGTGCAGCTCCCCATGGAGCATTTTTCCATGCCAACAAAGAAGTCATTGTGCGTGCATGTGTGCATGCGTTTGTGTACGCGTGAGTGTGTGTGCGCGCGCAAAAGATGGGGAAGGAGGTGAGTGGGAGTAAGCCCCAGCACACAGACTGATATATTCCAGAAGTATTAAGCAAACTTCTTCCGTCTCACCACTGAAGTAAACAGCTAAACGCTTGCTGCGTCTGACATGAACACACTGAGATGGTGCTTTGGTCTGTGCCTCTGTGCGGGCTCGGTCTCACACCATGCCTAGTCGGACCCAGCCACTGACTGCTGCCCAGAGCAGTGGCTCTCCCTCTCCTGCCCATTGTCATCCATTTCCAATCTTTTCCTTGTGCCAAGACTGCGTGGCCTTACGCAGACGCATTGTCTCATTGAGGGACCTGAGCACCAGGAGCTGGCCCTGGCAATGCTCCCACAGTTGGTGTGATACGAGACGGGCTGGGAGCACATGGCTGGCGGCCCCACGGCAGCTCAGGAACAGGGGACATGGAGTCTGGTGTCTGGATGCCTTCAGCAGCCCTGTCTTCTCCCTCCTGCTGATCCCAGTGCTCCTGAAGTTACGCAGTAGGTCAGATGAGGAACCCAATCCGACCGAAAGCCAACTCGACCATAAAACAGAAAACCACCCAGAGATACACCACGATGGGGCTAGTTCCCTCGCCCAGCTCAGCACACAGTCTGGTGCCAGGGAAAGTCAGAAGCAGAGCACCGGTGGGAAAGCAGGGGAGGGCACAAAGGCAGGGATGGATGTCAGTCTGCACAGCGGTTAGCTTATGGGGGCTGAAAAATCAAAACTTTTTTCACCTTTTAATCCTTACACTTAGGAAGCTCTAAAGATGCTTTCAGCAGAGCTGGCAGAGGCCAGCCCGTCGGTGAGGCTGAGCAGCCCCTGGCACACGTCGTGCTGCTCCCACCGGCGCTCCTTGGTGCAGGGGTGGGACATGGAGGGGAAGGTGAGGTTCAGCAGGAGTCCAGATAAAGGGAGCCTTGCAAAGAAAATGAAAACAAACAGTGCAGGGGGGTTCAAGGACATGAAATCAGAAGAGGACAAGGTGAGGTAGAAGCACATTGGTTTTCCAGGGTACACAAGTGTTATCACAAGAGCTCTGGAATGCCGTATGTTCACTGGGTCCCTCCCTCTGGGGACAGTGGCTGCCAGGACATGGTGGGAGGTGATGCTTTGTAGACTCGAGCCTCTCACCCAGGTCTGAGAGATCAGACAGATGCAATGTCCCTGCTAGACAGGATGGACGTTTTTTTTCAGACCGGAGCACCAAAGCTATTAGCCATGCTTAATGTCACCAGTGTTTCAGTCTTATCTTAATGGGTAGGGGGGCCCTATTTTTAGAATCAGTCAAGAATCTAAGAAGATCAGCTCAAACAACAGTTTCCTCCAGCATTCAGATTACGTTGCTCTGACTTTGAGGAAGGAGAATAAACCCAGAGACCACAATTTCAAAATGGAAACAAACGGACAGGGATATTTAAGGATATAATTTTTACAGGTCACAGAGTGCTTGGTGGATGTGACTCAACGTGTGCTAGCATCAGAAATGCTGGCTCCTGACCCGGCAGCCATTTCCTTCCATATTTCCAGACGCAGAATACTTTTTTCCAGTCTTAGTGCTACATTACGGAGGGCAGCACGAGGACAAGGATGGCTGGCTGTGCACCTACTAGAGCTTTCCTAGGGAAAGAAGCAAGGACAAATTTACCCCTTCCAGCCTCAAAGACAAATGGGCAAAGTCTGAAAACTTGGCCTTCACTCTTTCCCTCTGTAACTGCTGGGTTTTTTTAGCAGGGTAAAAATTATGACACCTAAATACTTAGGGGAGAACAGTCATTAAGAACATTATAAGCACTTCTGCTACACCTCGGCATTAGTAGTGACCGCATTGTTTTCTTTAGAAGCTTCTGAGTGGCAGAAAAGTGGATATAAAAAAGAAGAAATGGTTAGAAATTGTACAATATTCAAGCAGACTGTAATAATGTTAAATACCATTTTAAAGCCCCTAAACTACTTTAAAAACAACAAAAAAGGGACTGATTTACAACCTGCTTCACAGCTGAAGGGTGGAGTCCAGTAGGAGTATTTGCCTTTGGATATGCTAGTAAAATAACAAACCTATATTAATCCAGCCTTGAACATAACTGCCAACATTTTGAGTGTATCTGTCTGTTAACAGTATAGCAAAGCAGTCAAAACAGACTTTGTTTTAAAAAGGAATAAAAAGATGAAGGCACCACTAAGACAGAAGTCAGTTATTCATTATAATGCTTTTTGCAGCAGTGCTTTGGGTCAGAAGCTGTGGAGCTGGTTGTTTTCTTTGCTTTGTTGTCAGACGACTTGACGTGCGAGTCATATATGAGCAAGTCACGTACACATGTATATTGTGTGTGTATATATATACACTAAAGATTGAATTAGTTAACTTTTTTACTTGGAGAAGAAGTATGAGGTATAGATACACGTTCCAATGCACAAAAAAAAATTGTATTTTGATCTTGGTTCATGGGCACACTGGTAGAATAAGGTCACCTACCATGTACCCTCTTTTGATTGGCTTACCCCAATGTCATTAGCTAACGGCCATTAAGCAGGAAAGCAACTACCTTCAAAGTCATTGAACCGAATAAGCATGTTTAAATTGAAATACTACATGGGGACATGGTCATCATTGGCCAGGAAAAGGGAGAAGAGTTATCTAATACCATCGGCTCCTGCCTAACACTGCCCCATAGGAAGACACAAACTGCAAGAGCGATGCGGCTGTGAGCGGCAGAACAGCTCAGCAACATCTCTCTGCAAAACTCAGCTGATCAGATCATGGTGCTAACAGGCTTGCTCAAAATTGCTAACAGCTTGGCGATTATTCATACCACATAGACTATTACAGAGACTGAGCTGAGACATCTCTTATGGAAACCATTATAGAGCAAACCATTGGGCCCTATCTTCTCTGTGTAAATGAACAGAGCTCGACTGAGTCAGCAGAGGTTCCCCTTTTTACAAGAGCAAAGAATGCAGCCCCCTGCTTTGAACCCTCCAAATGTGCCAAAACTGTCACCTTTGAGAGCTGAGTGATCAAGGTTTGCTCTTTGCATCCAAAATGATTCTTTTGGCAAGTCCTTGAACGCAGGTAAAGTAAAGTAATTGAAACATTCCAACCCATACTTAAAATAAAATTAAATAATAAAAAAGACAGACTTACAGCAAAAGAATGGATTGCGTTTTATTCTTAGTGCCAAAGTCTTCCTCAGTGGGGAGTTTAACTTTTGCCTATTTGGCACATAATTGCAGAGAGTGCAGCAGAAACTCAAGCCTGCCCCAACACCAGGACCTGGCAGCTCTCTCAAGACATGGGATAGGAGAGGAACACCCCCTGGGGTGCACGGGGGTCTTGTGGAGCCACGTTGCTTACTACCCCTATCACCGCTACTCATTTGTGAATAAATAATAACAACCAAAGGTGTAAGTGATAGTTTTTCACCATTCAGGTTGCACTACAAAGATGAGTGAAGAAATCTTCCCTGCTCAAGGTAACTTCAAACACAAAAAGCAGAAGTCTAAGGGCACAAGCACATGCAACTATAAAATAAACATACGTTTTGTAATAAACAGCTGATCTACACACTTGTTCCAAAAAGGAGTCGTTGGTCATCTCTCATCTCTCATTGTCCATGGCAGAATAGCTATATTTTAGGTTGTAAAAGACTGCTATCACCATGCTGCTTCTTTACTTCGTGGTAAAGAGAAGCAGCCCTCCACCTCAGCAGCATTCTCCAGTCAGCTGGAGAATTCTACCATTCTACTGGTACATCCATGTTAAAGTCAGGACGACGTTGGCACTCCATCTAGCCAGCTGAGTCAGCTCCAAAATAACAGCTCTCATTTTAATGAGGAAAGCTTATAATTATGTGGTAACTCATCCATGACTCAGGCATCTGGGTGCTCTCCTCAAGTAAAGCAACAAACATGCCAGTGAGCTCCTGACAAGACTGAAGCCAATGGGAGTCTCACCATGAGCATCAAAGAATTGAGATTTCAATTCATGCTCTAGCTCAATCTCTGTCCCTCTATGGGCAAATCACTTAATGAAACATTTAACAATTTATTGCTCTTGGGAGAGTTACTTATTTCCCTCTGCCTTTGTTTTCTCCTTTTACAGGGACAACACTCAAAGCTTTACAAATCGTAATTAGCAAATTTCAAAGGTACTTTGAAATCTTGAGATAACAGCACGCTACAGGTGCACAGTGTATTTACTCTTAGCACTTCAGGCCAGTGGTCCCTAACCAAGAAGCAGGGTTGGGTGAAACCAGAAGACAGGTCCATCAGCTTTGCTTATTCCAGAATGGCTTAAGAAAGTCTTTGTACTGAGAAATATGTTTCCACTCAAAGCAAAAATGCAGTCTCACAGACCTGCTTTTCTGTTGAGCTCTCCCTCAAGAACAGAAAGTTCCACCTATGCCAGTGATCTACTAAATTAGATTTTACTTCAATATGTGTTAAGAGATTGGAAAAAGATTTTGAACAAATGTTTACTCCTCAAAAAATCTTAACAGACTCAAACCTATATTCACCGTGGGTATACATAATAACAATAACAATAACAATAATAATAATAATAATAATAATAATAATAATAATAACAACAACAACAACAACAACCACCCTCTGGGACATACTGTGAACATCATAGATTCATAGATTTCTAGGTTGGAAAAGACCTTAGAGATCATCGAGTCCAACCATCCCTAGTCCCCATTAAACCATATCCTCAAGTAGATCATCCACCCCATTCTTAAACACATCCAGGGATGGGGACTCAACCACCTCCCTGGGCAGCCTATTCCAGTGGCTGACAACCCTTTCAGAGAAGAAATACTTCCTAACATCCAACCTGAATCTCCCCTGACTAAGCTTATGCCCATTTCCTCTTGTTCTATCACTCATCACTAATGTAAAGAGCCCTTCCTCCACCTCCCCACCATCTTTTCTCAAGTATTTATAGGCCGTAATCAGGTCTCCCCTCAGCCTCCTCTTCTCCAGGCTAAACAGCCCCAACTCCCTCAGCCTCTCTTCATAAGTTTTATTTTCCAGCCCCTTGACCAGTTTAGTCGCCCTTCTTTGGACTCGCTCCAGGAGCTCAATATCTCTCTTAAAGCGAGGGGCCCAAAACTGGACACAATATTCCAGGTGCGGCCTCACCAGTGCCGAGTACAGGGGCAGGATCACTTCCCCGCTCCTGCTGGTCACACCATTCTTGATACACGCCAGTATCCCATTGGCCTTTTTGGCCACCTGGGCACACTGCTGGCTCATATCAAGCCGGTAGTCAACCAACACCCCCAGGTCCTTCTCCGCCAGGCAGCTCTCCAGCCACTCTTCCCCGAGCCTATAGCGATGCTTGGGGTTTTTATACCCCAAGTGAAGGACTCTGCACTTGGCCTTATTAAAGCTCATGCCATTGGCCTCAGCCCAACGATCCAGTCTGTTCAAATCCCTCTGAAGGGCCTCCCTACCCTCGAGCAGATCGACACAGCCTCCCAGCTTGGTGTCGTCCGCAAATTTACTGAGGGTACATTCAATCCCCAATTCAATACAATCAGATCGGCTACAGGCTTTGCTTCATGGAAAACTTCCCAGCAGGTTGCTGTAATCCTTCTAGAAAGGATCAGGGCTGGATCAGCAGTGCCTCAGGGAGTGAGGTGCCCATCTCTTATTGGATTTACACTGTGATAATCTGAGCACAAAACTGTTGCTTCTTGGGTTACTTCATTAAAAAGCTGAAATTTTCATTCATGATGCCGTGTCTAATCTAAGCACTTGGCTTGCAGTCAGTTTATTTTCTGGGTTTATCAATGGTAAATGACCGTTGTCTTCAACTTTTACAAAGCTTACTAGTTCTTCCTGGGCATTGGACTCTCTCTTTGTCCTAAAAAGTATATTTAATTTTTCAGGAACATTTTGTTCTGGAAAATGTTTTTCATAGGGCAGTAAAAAAAAAAAATAAAATAAATCCCCCCTCCCCCTATGGAAAACCCAAAGGGTTTTCATTTGTCAAATATAATATACGCCCACGTAAGATCCATTCCTTAAAATAAATACTGAAACCTCGGAGAAAAACCTTGCACGGGGTTTGCAAAGGGAAAAAGCACCACGTAAATGTGAGCGGTGTTCAGTGCAGCCTGAGCCCCGCCAGTATCCTCGGCGAGCAGAGCAGCAGACCAGGGTTTTTACTGGCCTCTGTTGTGTCTGTTGAACTGTTGCTCTGTCTTTAGCGAAATCTCGAGCAACAGAAATCCTCTATTAAAACCACCTGCGCGGCTTTGTCAGCCGAGCTCCGTGCTGTCAAATAACTTAGCTTCTTAAGCCAATACAAGTCATTAAGAAGAAGGTGAATTAGAGATTTAGACGTTGCCGATAGTAACTATCTCTGATCAATTGATATCTTCCTCTGATAAAGCGGTGCTCCACGGCCGACCCCCTCCCCTGCCTCATCCGCGCAGACCCCGACCACTGGATCTAATTAGGGGTGAGGAACACCAGGCTCTCGTCAGCGCTGAAAGGCCATCAGTAGGCCTATCCATTAATAACTCTCCTGTGCGCTGTACATTGTAATTGTCAGACTGCAATTTACAGTAATCCTCCAATGCAAAAACTTAAATAGCTGCAGCTGATTTGAAATTCATACAACCAGTTGAAAGAGAGAAAAACAAGATGCACGGGTTAAAAGGCCAAATTGTGCAAGTGTGTGCGCTGAGTGACAGACATTTTAGTACTAGCCTGGGACCATATTTTAAAAGGTCACTGAAAACTTTTGGCTTGGGCCCTCTGACAAACAATGAACTTTCCATATATTTATTTGCCATCTCTTTGTTTTTACAGCAAGCAGAATAAATGAGTTAAATGACGTTGTGCGGGTCTGCACATTGTCAGCACAGGTTATAAGTCATTATTAAACTCCATCAAATCAGACCAAACCCGGTCTAGGCAATGAGACTAAAAGTTATTTGCATTCCTTCTGTCATAAAAAATCATATCCCCTTACCCAAGACTTTCGTTTCTTTATTAAATGCAGCCACAAGAGTATTTCAGGTCTGGCAATGTGAGCTCAGGAAAACCTACTCTGTATAACTCAGTGTAACAGCTTAGAACCGATTCCACTAAAATGTCCCAGTTGAGTGTATCTGGGCACTCAATCAAGACACACATATTACTTTTAAATAAGATTAGCCTTTATATTTTGCTGCTTAAGTTAAAACTTTTCATGTCATTCTCTCATTTTACGTAAACTCCAACATAATTCTGTTTTAGAGAATACTTCAAACAAATTAAAACCCTCAACTCGAACGTGTTTAGCAAAACTTGCCTAATGGCATAGCAAGCTGTTTGGTGACACTAAAACACTTTTAAATAAGATGAATTTTCCCTTCGTTGCCCTGGCTTTGTAATTACTGCTGCTGAACAGCATACGCCTTTGGTTACAATGGCAAAAGCAGCGGCTTGCGCTCTGAAACTTATTTGACAAATAACTTACAAGTGACCTGCAACATCTGTTTAAAAAATCGTCCTTTGGTATCTACCTCGAGTCAACTTCAGCATTAATTATGAAATGCAAACATATCACATGGGGCCAAGAGTAGCTTTTACACATAGACAAGGCACAGCGTGGGGAGAGGGGTGGGGTGCGAACGCCTTCCTTACGCCAGTGAAGGGGAAGGAAAATGTTGAAGCAAACCTCCATCCGAGCTACTAGTTTGTAACACCACACTAGTGAGATCCAGCTACGCTCAATGATGGGCCTGATCCCGGCAGTGCCAAGCTCCCGGGGACTCAGAGAGGCATAAGCCATGGTGGGACGGGGCTTGGAGAGGCAGGCAGTGATGCCCGGCACCTTCAGCCACTCTGGACATCAGCTGGAGCGGTGGGAGCACAGCACCTCTGAAACCGAGCCCTGAGCCTTGCTCCACTGGAAGGTGCCAGCAACAGCTATGGAGGTGCGTAGGTCATGGAAAACCTCCTGGAGCTGCAAACACCTATGTGAAAAGCAAAGGGCTCCACACCTCAATAGACTTTAATAGAACTAATGACAGCCCAGTTTACACTCACAAAGTCTAATAGTGATGGAGAGGTGTTCTTCAGTCGCTAAGTTTTAAAACCTGGTCTTACCTCTAGATAGTTTACTGCTGTGATGCTTGGTGTAATGAGAGCTCAGGATGAGATTCAGCTCGTAATACAAAAGCAGATGGAAGAGTGAAATAGAGCGCTTCTCTCTTCTTCAGAGAAGGGAAACGTTTTTTCAAGGTCTTATAAGTCTTTTTTATGTGGAAGTCAGTAAAAATTAAAAATAAGAAATTCCGACCCTAGGTAATCCTCAATTACATTATTTTGGATCTGATTTAAAAACTATCCAGCAAGGTTTGATTCAAATAACATGTGCAGTACAGATTTCCCTTCACATCAATAAATATTAATAGTATAACTATTGAATATAAACTTTTAGAGAACTATGTCATTATTGCAATTTAAATAAACTGCTTCTAAACTATATGGAAACACATGTAAAACACAGTTGGACAACACCAAAACTTTTGATTTCTGCAGCTTTAAAAGATATTTGCTTGTAAGAGATCAAAGACAGATTTAAACATTTACTCCTGCAGATCTCTTTTCTCTGTGCTGCTTTTTTCATTTACCTTCTTATACACGAACTTAATCAGCAACCAAGCTCAGCCATCAAGTGATAACGTTTCTGCAGCTAATTGTAGAATATTGGAGTCTAGTAAGGAATATTATTAAACTGTCCTATAATTCACGTTCCGTGTGAAAAACTGAGACTTGAAAAACACCTGCCCAAACAATTCATAAACACACGGCACAGCAAATACCTATGGTAATTCACTGGATTTACAACCGTCATATTATATTAAACATACTGTATCAAAATTTATCGCCCATTACACAGATTCCTGTTTTAATAATATCTCGTACTTGTACAATAGCACCTTCTCTCCCAAAGGGTCCCAAAGCACTTTAAAAATCATCCATACAGGAATTGCTTCATTCACTGTGGAAATACAGCTGCCTCTGGGGTGGAACGGGGGTTAGGAGAGGGGAGTAATTGCACACAGCGGTTATAAACACTGACAGTTGAGAGAGATGGTTGGGGATGGGGAGCGGAGAAAATTATACCACAGTCTCAGGAGCCTCATATAAAAGGCATAACCCCAGTCGCAGGTGAGGGAGGTGCGTCGGCAGCCGTGGCAGAACGTGCACCGATTCAGGGTACTCTTGCGGTAACCATCACTGGTGAGCAGTCCCCTCCGTAGGGTCAAGCTGCAGCCTGCAGCTCCAGTCCTTAGGTAGTGGGTCAGGGAAAGGGATGAGCCTTCCTGCGGGGCAGCCCCTGGCTGCTGAGGCAATGGAGCCGAAGGCTTGGAGGATCCACCTCCAGTATCACCACACCGCATTGCCCAGATTCCCCGAAGATAACCCAGCTGCGCCTCCAGGAAACCACAGGAAAATGGGAGCCCACTGACTGGAGACATCTGCGGTAGGCAGCTAGGTGAAATTGTCCAAAAATAGTGCAACATTAGAAAAAATAAGGCAGATGCATGGATTTATGGCTAGGCTGTTGACTCAGTTCAAATTTGGCTGTCAAAGACTGCTGTTACCTACACGACTGAAAAATGTTTGAGTTCCTCAGTTTACTGCAGTTGAGCTTCATCTGCTTCTTCGTACTTGCCATAATTGCCAAAGTAGTCTCCTGTGCCTTCGTGTCAGCCTCAAATCTCTCCAGCCTGGTCTCACTCAAGACCTTCTCAGAATCTCTTTGATCATGGCAACGAACCAACTTCTGAACGTTGGGTTAGATTCAGATTTACAAGGAAATCAGTCAAAAGCTTAAAGCTGTCCCCTGAAAATCACCACCGATGGGCTTATTCCTGCCTCTTAGACTTCAACCAGAGAACTGAAACCCTAAGCTGCAATTGCTTGTCTTTAGTTTGAGACATGTTATCCTGGTGACAGCTCAGGACAGAGATGCTTTTTCAAAAAAGACAGAAGACTGTGCCAATACGGGGAATGAGCAAACGTAGCTCTCAATGTGAGCAGTCACAACGAGGTGAAAACCAGCAGGGGGTTTTAAGCTGACTGATGTCAAAAGGCCACAACTACAGTCTTATCTCTATCAGGAAAACTGGTTTCCTCCCTATCAAACACAGCCCTATCGTGCCTGCTGTCTGTGGCATGGCTGACACAGAAGCTGTACCTTTACTGCGGGCACAGAGGGCAGGCCACGGCTCTTCTCACCACAAGCCTGCCTTGGATGCAAGGCAGAGTTTTCACTATTGCAGTTAAGACATGGAGTCCTCACAGAGGTGACATCCAAAGAGTCACAAACTCCACAGCACTTGTTTCAGGCCTCAGAGGACTAAGTTCAGGGATACTTAAGGCTTAAATGCTGTTGGAAGTGGCAAAAACTGGTAAGGGACTTCTGCAGTTCTCAGTGGCCAAGCTCAACTCCTGCTTCTTGCAAGGCTCTACTTCAGTTAGTCTCCTTCCCAGTCCCTCCTGCATGTCCCGCTGTCACCTTAAAACTTGATGCTGGAATGAGCAAACTTTGGCTCTGCCTGTTTCTACCACCGCCCAGCTCTCCTTCATGATGCTCACCCCTTTCTGGGGAGCTGATTTATGAGCCAAGTTGCCCAGGTCTCTTCCCTTTCCTCTCTGTATTTGAAGTGCCTCTGAATCTTGGCATTTCTTCCAAAATATTTCCAGCCTACAACTTTCTCTATTTGTTGACACATCTCAGGTGTTTATGCAGATCCCCCATCACTCCTTGCCTCAGTCACTGCAGTTTCTGGGATTTCCTGACACACGTCAATGCACCATATCCTATACCAAAAGCAGCTGCTATATATCTAGCGCAGACTACGTACTCAGGTTTAGTTTAGTTCCTGCAGCCTGTGTGCCACAGGGTCTGTTGCGATTTATTTAGCTGCTGCATAAAGTAACCCTTCACCTTAGCTAAACTGCCAATAAACCAACATCACTTTACAAGAAACCTTCCACAGAGGTTGCCGTGTGGTTATTTTACACTAATTTAGCGGCTTGCAACTAAACGTTAACATAAAATGAGGAGTACCCTCGCGATGCACACGCACAAGGATGTGTGCTCGATTCAGCTCTGCGAGGTGGGTCAGGAGGGTCTGAATCATGGAATGGTTAGGGTTGGAAGGGACCTCAAAGATCATCTAGTTCCAACCCCCCTGCCATGGGCAGGGAAACCCTCCACTACACCAGGTTGCCCAAAGCCTCATCCAACCCGGCCTTGAACACTTCCAGGGATGGGGCATCCACAACTTCTCTGGACAACCTGTTCCAGTACCTCACCACCCTCAACGTAAAAAATTTCTTCCTTATCTCTAATCTAAATCTGCCCTCTTTCAATTTAAATCCATTGCCCCTTGTTCTATCACTACACGCCCTTGTAAAAAGTCCCTCTCCAGCTTTCCTGTAGGCCCCCTTTAGGTACTGAAAAGCTGCTATAAGATCACCCCGGAGCCTTCTCTTCTCCTGGCTGAACAGCCCCAACTCTCTCAGCCTGTCTTCATAGGAGAGGTGCTCCAGCCCTTGGATCATCTTCATGGCCCTCCTCTGGACCTGCTCCAACAGCTCCATGTCCTTTTTGTGTTGGGGACTCCAGAGCTGAACACAATACTGCAGGTGGGGTTTCACAAGAGCAGAGCAGTGCTCTGCCAGGAACCTTCTAGCTGAAGAGTTTCACAGAAAGGGTAACTTTTTAAAGCCCAGCAAAGACATTTTGTCCAGGAAAAAAATGGTCGCTACATCTTCCATAGATCCCTTCCCACCTCCACCACCAGCAACTTCAACACCATTGTTGAGGCAGAATCCTGGGAAATTTTGCCCTTGTTTTAAGCGAGCTTTTTGCTGGCACAGCCCTGCACAGCAGCCAGTGGGCCATACAGGGAGTACAGCTGCCTGTGCCACACTTGTTTGTATAGAGATCTCTTTTGCCTGGAGCACATGAACTATGTAAAGTGAGAGGAAGGTGATGAGTGTTGCTGGCAGGAACATAATGCCCTGCTATTCCAGCTAGAATCACACTGAAAGCAATAATTTCTTAACTTAAAATTGATGCTGCAAAATACTATTAATTGCTATAGATGTGTGAGAGAATAGGGCAGATCTTGGCTGTCGAGATACTGAGGCTCTATTGAATTCAGGGAGGGTTTCGTTCCGACACCAGGGTCTTGCCAAAACTCAGTTGACTGAAGAGTGAATATGATGTCTGTGCTTAATGATTCCCGTGTTCACTGACGCTTGTGCTAATGCTGGTAGTTGTGAAACAGGCAACTCGTACAACCATAGCGCTGCTCCTGTTTGCTTTATAAATGAGAATCAAAGTAAGTTAAAAATCTTACCCTAAAATTGATGCCAAAGTGCCACTCAAGTACTCCTGTGAAAACTACTTTCTTAAAGGAATATATAGTTGAGGACTGGACTGGTGATCCTGCGGTCCCCTCATGGAGCTCAGAGCTTGGTAAGTGAAGTCTGCCAACTTGACGCCAGTTTGCTACAAGCGCTGGAACAGCTGCAACAGTTCATACTCACTCCCCTGCTTCAGGCTGAGTGGCAGCAAAGAAGAGGGGATCATTCTCACCTCGGCAAGTTGATGAGCGTGCCCCTGGAGTAACTGGTGACTCACTGGCCACGCTGCAGCTAGGTGAAATCTCTTCTCCCTGAATGAACATTCCCAGCTTGAAGCTACAGCGTGGGATCCATCTTATCATCTTGAGTGCCAGCCCTGGGCTGGGGAGGAAGGAGCCTCCCCCTCATTCAACTCACCTCATTTCAAAAGGGTGATCTAAGGGCAGGAACACCCAACGGTGCCCTGCAGCTGCTGACGCGGCTCCACTGACAGCAGAAATGGGTGGGATTTAGCCCAGATGGAGCTGCCTGCAGAATGCATCCTGAAGTTACCTGCACAATTGTAGATGTTAACAGAAGCTCTGAGGAAGACGGCCCTTGTTCTTCCTCCCCGCTAACTGGAGCAAGCAGTTGGATAGTCACTGCAATAGGCAGGCTATCTCAAAAGCAGGTAGCTGGTGACCATGCCATATACTTCGTACTTTATACTTCAGAGCCTGAAAAAACAGAAGCAGACCAGGAGAGGCTGCCTTTGCACATCACTGCGTCACTCAACTTTCGCTAGACTCCTGGAATTTACACTTACTATGTCTGACAGACTTTTGTGTTAAGTTCAAATGCACACAAATTACAGAGCCCAAGTGGATGTCTTCCTAGTGAGTTCAGTGGGAGCTGGACAGGAACTCAAAACTAGAGGAAATTTTCAAGTTCAGTTGAAGTAATTTTCTTCTGTTAAGAGTTAGCATAAAGCTTCCAATAAAATATATAGAAAAGTAATGTTTTTTTTAAAAAAAAGTATAAGCCAGGTAAGTGGAGGTGGCTAAGCTGCAAAGTAAATGATACTGTTTTCATAACATATGGAAGGTCCTCGGTTATTTTACTCGCCGAAATGAAAGCATTGTTCACATCTACAGTAAGGAAGGTCATAATCACAGCTATGAGAAAAATAAAACCCACTTACACGTCAGTACTGCCGGTGTCCACTGACATGGAGATTTCCTCTGAGGAACGGATCCTGCACCTGGACTCTAGCAGAAGTGTTAAGGAAAGCTCAGCCAAGCACCAAACCTGCTCCTCTGCGCTTCTGGACTTGGAAGTTACGATTAGCTTCGTTGCTACCTCATATTCAAAGCCTGATTTTTCTCAGTTTTCACTCAGATTTGTTTTTGTACATGGCTTTACTTAAGAATAGCAGCTAACCAAATAATATCTTCACTCTATTGATGCAATTATGAAACACATTTATTGTTATAACAATAAGGAGCTGAGAAACCAGTACCTGTAAACTCCTCTTCAGATAGATATAGAGGTATTCTCTTTTCTGAGGTTTGTCAGAACGACAATTGGTAACTATCCTGAAAATTTGCGTCTCGATGTTACAGCTTTACTGAAGTTAATTATTCCTGTTTTTAAGTCGAGCCTGATGTTCCTTTGGGGGGCAGGAAGAACCCAGTTGCTGCTGCGTTCTGAGTAGCTTAAATTTAAAAAACTATAAGCATCTTTATTTTACGTTATAGAATTTCAACACCATCGCTAATAAGCTGTACTCAAAATTTACAATAAGTAGGTGATGCTCCTGTACTGGCAAAAAACACAGTCACCTGCCTTTGACGCAGAACCTTGACTGATTTCACACTTTGACTTTCTGGAGAACTCTGGATGCTCATTACTACCCAGCAAGGGACGGACCACTGCCTTTGAGACTCAAGTTTAAATGGCCACCCCTCATCTCATTCCTCCACAATGAACAGGAAGATAGTGGAATCTTCAACTATTCATTTTTAAAAAATCATTCTTCTCCAGCCTATTTTCCTGTAGAAAATTTGGAGAAAAAAAGTTTTATGGTTTGAACCACTTGCTAGAACTCGGGGGGGGGGGGGGGGGGGGGGGAGCTGTGTTGTCATCCCCTACTATGGCTTACTAGCCTATGCATTGGAGCTTAAAGGGCCTTACCTACCGATGCCATCAGTGTCAGGGTGGAACCTAGAGAGGAGGTGGGAAAAAAGCTGGGAAGCCATAGAATATCCACAGGGTTCCTCAAGATTCTCAGCTGAGAATTGCTTGCTTCATTACAGCTGAGACAAGGAAAAAACACACTGTGGAAAGACTTGGGTGATTCAGCCCTCCTCCAAGTCCCAGAAAAAGGTAGCACCATGCCTATCAGCAGTTCAGCAGGCATTTCTCTATAACCGAAGACAAAACGCATACTAGAAGTTGCCCACTGCAGACGCCAGGAAACTGACTGCTGCACTGGGAAGTTTTCAAAAAGGAAGACTCCTGCTCTTTGACTGGCAGGCCTGTCCCATCTCCATAAAACAGGCACATGATGCTGGTGTGCTGGCCAGAACACTCTACAAACACGCTTTCAGTAGTCAGGATAAGTGAAAGACTAACAGAAAACAAGTAGAAAAAAACAACTAAAATAACTTAATTAATTTTGAGACCATTGGCAAATATTAACATGTTATTCTTAAAAGATGTGCCGAATTGTGCAAACCTGTGCTACTGAACCCTTGTGCTCTGGGGCCTCCCAGCTCCAACAGGAATTTTGCAGGTATAATGGTCAACACAGAGATCAAATTGTAGCACGTACATCATCATTTTTAACCTGAGTGTCCCTTAAGAGTCTTCACATAGCTATGAAGACAGTTCATTCATCAGAGGAAGGAGACAAGCAGACTTGTCTTTAAACAAGGTCAAGAAATAATATTTTCACAATTCCTTTTTTTTATTTAGACTGAGACTGAAAAGTAATTTTTTGTAAACTCTACAAGATTTATGGAAAGATAAGGAGGAACTAAAAACAAAAGCAAAAAGACAATATAAGGTGAACAGACCATAACTTTATTGGAGATATACTCAGCTACAATTATTACAAAAAACTATTAAAGGTAATTGTGATCCATAAGGTGCAGATTGCAAACTTCTGCAGCATGATTACAGTATGAATGAATTACATTTTATGTCCCTTAAAGACAGCTGCAGCATGTGATGGTAAATATTTTATTGTCCATCAAATTATATTTGTTATTCATTCTACTTGATTTTAACCATCTTTTCAGTCAAACTATTTACAATAAAAACACCTGCAATTTCCAATTCTTTTTCACAAACATTTTTCTCTCCAACTTGCTGCTGCAGTAAATTCTGAGTGCATCTACAAAGCAATTAGTCTGTGGTTGCCATTCAAATGAAAGAGGGAAAAAACCCAAGGACTTTATTGGATAAAATTTATTTTCAAGAAATGTAGTTAGCTTTGACAGAAGTTAATTTTATCTGCTAGTGGAGTATACTACAATGACCTCTGGGTATTTGCTAACAGAATTCAGGCTGAGTTACAGCTGATATTTAGATTACATTTCACGGTCATGAACTGTAGTGTTTTAAGTTTTAAACCTAATATGAAAGTAAAGAAATTAACTTTTAACTTCTCCAAAATTAGAGCAATTGGAAAAGGATCAATGTCAGTAATTAAGTACCAAAAATCAAAATCCTTCTCGCTTCACTCTTGTAATAAACACAGAGATTTCCACGACAACGTTTTTGTAGGGAACCCCACCCAAAACATACAAACCCAGAATCCTGTCAGACAGAGGCAAGTGTAATGTCACAGCAGACCACGATGCTGTTTGTCATTTTCAGATTACATGTGCTGCTGTGACTGGGATACAAAGATTTCGCTTTCTATACAGACAAATGCATGTAGCATAGTTATGTCGTATGCAGCAACATAAAAAACACCTTTTCCAGTTTAGGGTTCTGCGTTTGCTTACAAGGAGGAAAACTCAAACTTCACAACATACGTATAAGCACAAGATCTTCAGGTATGTAAAGAATGCAGTTCCATTGATTAAATGACACCACATCAATTTGCACCAGCCGAGGATCTGGCACTTTATCCTGGGGCCACCACTATATTCCTCCCCAGCACGGAAACTGGTTCCTGTCCAAGTTCTGTACTCTGCAGTCACAACACACTATTGTGTCACAAGACTTAAAAATAGTAGGCTTTTTTTCTGTACGGACTTTAGCAGCATCAAGCTGAACAAACATTTCAGAAGTCGCTACTGGGCACTCAATATTCAGACCAAGCAGAGATTTGGTTGAGGTTGACCGAATTACTAGGGGCTGTCTTCTCGCAAAACTACATTATACGCATAATACGTTGGTTCATTCAGAGATAATTACTGGAGTGTCAGAGGTCATTCTAATTTTAATTACTTCACATAACAGTAAAATGATGTAGTAGAAAAAAAATAGCTTTAAAATACAATCAAGAGGTGTTACACATCTTTGTTGTATTTTTCCACATACAGTAAAAATGCCACAGACATTACAAATGACCTATTTAAGTTGTGCAAGTAAATGACACATTGCAGGCGTTATAATTATCTTTTTCAAATTCAGTAAATCAGAACAGCAGCAAGGCCAAACCACATTTTTCCTCTCTGTTAAGCAATTTTTCCTTGAAATGAGGTAAAGCATGGTACCAAGTGCAATGCTTATTTGTGCTACATGAACAGAACAGCGCAAAAAAAGCCATAAAAATAAAAACGCAGCATAGTTAAAAGGACTGTTTAAAGTACAGTATAACAGGACTTAGATAAAAAAACCAAGGTTCATGCCAACTAACCCCCACACTATTTATGATGAGCCTGTGTGGTTGCTTTTGAAGATGGGTTGCAACAGTCCGCTTACACTTGTGCTTATAGCATGTCAAGTGATTCTATCCCAACCTTCAAACAATCAGATTTAGGTCTTTAATAGCATACACTGTCCAAGATCAAAATCATATCAACTGTAGGGTAAAACACACAGATGTATAACATGGAAACTAATACAAATTTTCTATCTCAAAAGATAAAAAATATTTCAATGAGGTCACACTGGAAAAAATTACGGCATTTAAAACCCATTTAAAAACGCATCAGCAGCAGAAACTACTTTATAGTCAGCCACTACACATTTCAGATTTCCAATTCATAGGCTCTATCTAGTAACAAAGTGATCATTAAACTGTTCTGAAACACAGAGCAAGTTCAGTTCATTTTCTTTGCATCCAAACACTCTGTAGCACTTTACTGCTAACGATTACCTGAAACCCTGAGAATCTATAACATTGTAACAATAAGTAAGCAATTTTAGGCATTCGAAGACTAACTTAAGTTTTAGTTTTTCGTAACGCAGTTAAAACTAATTACGACTTTCTAGATGGTCTGATTTTATCTGCTGATTGATGTCTGGCCAAAACCACGGAATTGTTAACACCAGTAATCAAGTATTTTCGCTAAGAAACTTCACTCTTATCATGAAGGAAGAATTGTAACTTAAAATCAGTGATTTTATTGTTTTAAACAGCTAACTCAAAGCAATTTACCTTTGAAAATTTACACTGCATGTTTTTACTGTTCCATCTCATTTACATTTGTTATATACACATCAAGACTTGCAGGTCTTATACGTCCTTGTTATGTTTTCATGATTGAAGTACCAAACAACGCTAGAATATTTTATAAGCTAGTATCTTAATTCTCGGTCTGACTACTGTAACAATGCTGCTTTCAAATACAAGACTGGTCCTTTTTGCAGAATGAAAAGTGACTGAGATAGAAAATACAGGAACTTTTGAAAACTGTATTTCAGAAAAGCTTAATGTCTATTTCCTTGTCACTAAGGCATTTATTTTATTTTTTTTGTTAAGAAAGCAAGAGCTGACAGTTTTTGTTTTGTTTTAGTGTGCATTTGTGAGGAAAGGAATAGGGTTTACAAGCAGGAAATACAGTATTTATTTGTAATTTAATACATAAGACACAGCATCAAGTTCAAACTATTGTGCTGGAAAACGTTTAAAACACCTTGCTCTGCTTTCTCAAACTTCAAGCATAATTAACAGGGCAAAATTGCAGCAAACCTCTACTGATATTGGTGGGAATACGAGACCCACAGCTTTTTTTAAAAGGTAAATTAAGAGGTATTATAGTTACAGTGCAAAAAAATTAAAATTTCAAGCATAATATATAAACATAGCACCAAAACAGAAAAAAAAACAATGCATGCAAAAAAGGAAAGAAAAGAAAAGAAGAACTGAGGTATTTAAGTGAAGAGTGCCTACAAAAATCTAATTAAGAAGTATAGGCAAAGCCTAAAAAATAAAGTATGATTTCCCCCCCCCGCCAGTAGACCAAAATACCAATGAGCTAGTTTCTCTAAATTAAGGACCTAAATCACAGATGTATCAAAAGTACGGCAGTTATATCTCAAACATCAACTTTCATGTTATTTAACAGCACAGCTTTGGTAGGTGAAATATGCATGCAACTCTGAAAAGTACAGTAAGAAATTTACGTGGAAATATCTCTAAGTGTAAAGGTGCTCTGTTTGTTAAACACGTAACAATTGACTATAAAATCTGCAGCATATTTTAGGTGTGATATGTCTAAGGTTATTTTGTAGAGTGACAGTTTGCACTGTGCAATAATTCATTACTGTTTCCAGTATTGGAACTATCTAGCTTGCAGGTTTGTGTAAATTGGAATTCTAGCCAAAGATCATATTTTTGCTTATGGTATAAAAAAAAACCCCAAACTGTAGACTAACCACCTCCTCAGAATTGTTAAAAATAACCTAATTACATATATATGAATACAATTTCTATTATAATCCTGTAACAAGTCACAGCTATAGTAATGAGTTGTACTGTAAATATAGAGCTGTATCATTGTAAAATGCATAACAAAATGAAGGGAATGTAAAACAGTTTGTTCCAAAAAAGATCAGAAATTAAAGATTATTAATGAGGGTTTATTTATTTTTAAGGCAAGAACCTTTTTATGCAAGACTGTGTGGCATAAGGAAACTGAAGTTTCCTTCTACCAGTATGCCAGCCGTTTCAATTAAATCTGTCCCTAACAAATAAGTGCAATAATGATTGGGAATGCCATCTTAATGTAAAAAGATGACATGGAGAGAAAAAAAGGAGAAAAAAAAAAAAGAATACTGGCACACTTATTCTTTCTTATACCAAATCATCCAGTACAGTTTATCAACTGCTTTATGACTGGCACTAGTGCACAGATTGAAGAATTTCAAGATTACTATATATAAATCTAGCAACTGCATTAGGCATAAGCTCCCTGGCCTTCTAACACTAAGCAAAGCTGTACTGACAATAAAAGTAAACCAAAAGACCTGACAACAATTATTCTGACACTTGCTAAATGTCATCATTAAAGCACTCTCGTGATTAAACAAAGCAGAAGTGAGGAAAGAAGACAAGATTGTGTTTGCGCAAAAAAACTATAACTACAATTAGTTCCAAAATTTATACATGTTAAATGTTTTGTTATCTATTCTGTTATCAAACAAACTTTAAATTCTGTCTTCCAATTTGTTCCTCTCAACATCAACATTTTTAAAAATTTGCTTTTTTGTACGTGTTGTTTTCCCCCATTTTTTTTATTTTAAGAGGAGTCTCAGCTGTTCGGGACCTGAGGTTGATTTGCTTTGAGGCTTCGTAGTGCTCTTCTCGCAGCTGCAGATTTGGCAATCCTGTAGCTTCTGCCGACACCTTAAACTTTCCCTTTCCTACAACTTCCACTGTTACTCTGACCTTTCCATCGTAAGTTCTTTCTGCAGGACTGCAAAAATATACACAAGAATTACTTACTGCCTAGGCAAGTTAATGTGAAGTAAGAGACCTGCATTCTCTTTTCTACAGAAGTTAAAGCAGTATAGTCAAACAGCAATCATTGCTTTTCTCAGAAAGCTTTGCGAGGAAAGAAAATAAAAATCAGTGAACACAATGATCATGCTAGCTGCTTAGCGCAAAAGAAATCAAAAGTAATTCATGACACTTAAAAACCCCCAGTAGTTTATGAAGCACAGCTTAAAAACATTTATAGCAGTACCAAAGGGAATGTATTCTTACCTAAATTTGGCTGTCTCTGGCTCCATCTCCAGCAGCTCTCGCACTGGGGAACGGGGCACATTAGCAGAAAATTTTTTCTATTTGGAAAAAAAAAAAAAAAATTAGCTTTGTTCTCTTCATGGCAGATGACACTCAATTATTAATTTTATTCTGAAAGTTGACAATACCTATTAATGGCCTCATCATTGGGTAGTACACTTGCCAAACCATTTCCAAAGACATTCCACTATCCATATAAATGGCACCAGCAAGGGACTCAAATATATCCCCCATGGCCTTTGGTACTTCAATGTCTTCCTCTTTTTCTTCATCTTCTTCAGATCTTCTGAGCTGTTTGCAATTAAAAAAAGCCGAGGTGGGGAGAGAGAAAGAAGGAGAGGAGAAAAGAGAAACAATTGCTTCTTTTAAAATAAAACAAAGATCTTCAGAAGTATAAACTCTCTTACATCCCATCCTGAGCTGCTTCCTTTAAGTTTTCATTGACAACTTTCCACAGTGAAATTTTCTTTTATTCCCCAATGAAACCAAGTTGCTGGATATATCATTTTTCAAATGGGGAGAAAAAAATACTAAACACCATTGTGTACAGAGACCTTATATGCTTGTGAATTCCTCCTGTAATAATTCTGTAGCATTTCATCATAGGTCTGTTTTTTTCCAACGAGAAACAGACTTGGCTCTATAACTTAACACTAGAAAGCCACTCATAACAAAGGAAGAGTTCATACATTAAACATCTCCTAGAAGGAGATTTTAAAATCTGTAAGTCTCCTGGATGAAAGTCGGATGTACCTTTTCTTATCTCATTTACCACAGAAGACAGGCATGAAACAAGTATCAGTAAAATAAGCCATTAATATCTGCTAACCAGCAACATTAGACTGAGCTAACAGGCACACTTAGGTATCTTTTAAGCGTAGCAGGCAGTGTTTTCTTCTATGCTACTAATTTACGACAATAGTCTAGTCTCATTATTAAAACCAAACTTTCAGTTTATGTCTTAAGGTCTTGAGTTAATCTATTCCTTTGCCAAAGTATCTCAAATACATGCAATATACATTCACCTAAGCCCAAACAAAGTAACCTGAAAACAAAGCTTTTGACCATTACTCTGCCTAAAGAGAAGTAAGTTTGTCGTTCTTTTCCCTAGCAGCTACCCTTTCACTCCATTTGGCCTCTATTTGGGGTTTAAACCCGATTCAGTCCTCTTAAGAGTCACCCTAATACTTCATAATCTAGGCCCACCCAATATTTCTACCCAAAATAAGGAAGTCAGACCTGATGCCTACACACTCCAAACGGGGATTCTGACGTCAAAAAAACAAATTCAATTGTTCTGAATAGTGTATTTCATACTAAGTGTAAACTAAAGTGCTTTTGTGTTACACTGGAATAACAGAAGGAGGAGAGAAACTGAGCTATAAGGCAAGGGACAACAGATGTTTCAGGAGTGAGATGTGAAAAAAGAAAAGCAGATGACGTGGAAAACACACATGGAAACCAGTCTAGCTGGCATGAACTGCAGAAACAAGACTCTTGCGTTAACTCTGATGAAATAAGAGTTTCAGTAATTCAGTGCCAGACCAAGATCGGGAGCTGACACAGGGAGACTGAAACAAGAATTTTATTTGAAACAGCTATCATACAATTTGGTTGCAACTTCGGTGAAAGTTTCTAGGCAATCTTTCTGCATACTAGCAAAACTGAACAAAGCTAAAATCACTACTATGAGCTGTTGAAGTTTTCGCTCACATTGTGAAGAAAACAAGACAGATAACGGAGTTGATCTTCTGATGCAAAATAATTTATATTATCTAAATTTCAGTGACAAATTCCTTAGTCAATGTTTTCTGAATCTTCCCATGAACATGGTTTTCACTCTGCAGAGTGCAAGGGCTGTAAACATATGTAACTGAAGTATTTTGATTCCTAAGCTTTTAAACTGTGTATCAGAAAGAAGAAATTACTATAGACAAAGATAACATGCTTATTTAGTGCTGCAGTATTCTCAGATGGAATAATTTTTAAGAGATCGGTCATAGTATTCAGAAGACAAACTACTAGCGATATCCATTGGATAACACTTTTAAAGAAAGGATACTGAGAAAGTCATCTCCTCCAGGACCCTGATCAGAATTTGACGACTCACTAGGCCCTTGCTCTCATACATTTTCTGAGCAGTTTATCAAAATGAATTAGTTTTAGCCCATTCTCCAGCATTATCATTAGCTTTCCGCATAGCACAAACACGATCTGTGTTTGCAGGTCTTCAAATAGTAAACTATTTTTCAAGTGGCTTATTTGAAAGATGCAAATAAATGTTTCCATGGTTAGCAGATATAAAACCTTCAGGAGCATGTCAACACACTTGAGTGCAGCGCAGTAACAGTGCTCCAGCAGAAATCATCAAAAGAAAAAACAGGGCAGATCTCTGTCAGTGTGCTACGTTAAATAATCCCAGCACTGTGCCAGGTAGTGTTGTTCATGTTGCATGGATATCCTATCCTGAGTCAGTATGACATACCTCATTAACTCTTCATCCCAATTTTATGGTATAGCAGCAGTTCCAATCAGTTAGTGAAGAAAGCAAGCTAAGTGGTCCCTCCTCCCTCCATGTTGTTCTAACATCACCACCACAAAAGCAAAATAGCGACTGAAATCAAACATCACAGAAAAAATCTAGAGGCAAACTGGTTTCAATTTAATTATTTTCTGAATGTTCTTACTGACTTTATACTTCCTGAAGATTGTGTTTTACTTCGCATATTGCATGCTTTATTACTGGGAGCCTGCTTATTCAGCTTCTGAATTCAAAAACTAAAACATTACAAAAATGCGCATCACACTACAAATCCAGTGACATGCTTCAAATCAGATACTGAACGCGTTTCTTCTACTTCACTAACCTCAGAATCCATTCCTTGCATTTCATTCTTTTCCATTTGAAACTGCACAAGTCATCAATAACATGAAACAGTTCAGGAGAGACAGCTTTGAAGTACTTGTGGTAGTCATATTTTACAGCTAATGATGCAAAAAATGGTATTATTGACTAGAGCAGATCGTAGGTCAGTAAGAACTCCTGGAGAGTGTTGCCGTGGGTCTTCATAAAGGTGCTTGGTTATGAGGTAGTCCAAAATTGCATCTCCCAGGAATTCTAAGCGCTGGTAACAATCTTAAAGCATTGGAAATAAAGAATGTACAACACCACAATTAAGTTTAACACCCCATTCTTTCCAGGCCTTTCTGGATAAGAGGTTTGGTACAACGCCATGTAAATTCCACAAACTAACCAATGTTCAAAGACGACAATCTGTTTTAAAAACAGGTATCTTTGTGTTTAAAGAGATTGTTATTGAGTTATTAAAAAAATAATCAGAGAAACAGAAGTTATATCTAATAATAAAGCCACTTTTGAACAAATGATAATTTGTCAGGCTTGCAGAACACTTGTGTTTATACTCAGTTAGTGCTTTTACTCAAGCTCTTGACATTGTGCTGAGAAATATCAAAAAATGAAATCAAGAGGATTCCACCAGTAGGCTGAACTGAAAATGGTAACAATGAAAAACCTCAAAAAAATTAATAAAGAAATTAATGTATTAAAGCAGGGGGAATATACAAGCTGATATTTGTCATCTAATTTGCCACACATGTAGATTTCTCAGAAAGCATTGACAAAGATTCCCATCCAGAATGGGTCTTTTAAACTAAACTAAAATTGCCAAGCTTTGCCTGTTTGGAAAATGGACAAGAGGCATAGGAACGGAGAGCTATGGAGATCTGTTTTTAGAATATATGCAAAAAAACAAAAAACCCTCTCGAAAGTAAACAGAGATAGGTGGGTTAGAGAAGGAAGGAAGACAAAATTACCTCACAACAAGCAACATGACAGTGAAATGGCTAGTACCAAGTTGCTTTTATAGCAGCTGAACCCAAGATGCTGCCAGATCTCAATTGCTAGCTACTCCTTAAGAGAAAAAAGTTACAGGTAACAGCAATTCACAGTTATCTTACTTGGTAAACAGAAAAGGAATCAAAAGTTTCTGCTACCAACAACCTCATTTCATCTAGACACTATGCTTTCAAGGTTTCTGTTTGTTAGTATATATAAGAAGAATCAGCTACCTTCTCTGTTTTTTTGAAATATTTGTAAAAGTAAATATATACGTGAATGAAAAATCAAAGGCGCATTCAGTGTTCTGTCAGAACTGTTTCTCAATGTATTAACATTTCAAAATGACTTATTTCTTTAATTAAAGCAGAGCTTTCTTACTCCTTGGAATAAGGAACCAATTCACTATGGCGAAAAATTGAGACTGCTGACTGCACAGGAATTTGCCATTCACTTCAAAGAGGGCTGCAATTTTACTGTGGTTTGTTTTTTAATTGTATATTATCATAGGAAATTTTTAAAGTTTTAGAATGAATGAATACCAAGCTAATTAGTATAAGCAAAAGTAATTCAAGAAGATTATAGAAATACAACTTGCACTGCTGTAAAATCTTTTATGAAATTATGTACAGAAACATTAAATAGTTAACGTGAAATTAATATTTAGTCTGTTTTAGGCAAATGCTTCAAACTTTGACTTTAAATATTTACTCAATAAAATGCCTAGACTTAAATTAAGCCTTCTAATTCACAGCTTCAAATGAAATCTACATATTTTGGTATCCTATAGACTATTCAGCTAATAAAAGTTGTATAGTCTACTTTTAATCTTCAGAAGTACAGTCAAAGTGTAATATTCTTGAGATTAAATTATGGGACAATTTGTTAATATATTGCTAAACATGATTGCTACTTCTAGATGTACACTGCAATTTTCCAGAGTTCTACAATAACTTATTTCAGTTAAATGAAGATCTAATGTCAGTCATGTGCAACTAGTGATACAGCACCAGAGATTAAAAATGCTGCTCTTTCCTAAAACTTTGTAAAACTTCATTAAACCTTCTATCTGTATCAAGTCAAAATATGAATAAAAGTGAGATACAGCTTCAACCCCCTCTAAATAAGAGGCAAGATACTGTTTTCTAAGATTTTGTATTCCGAGACTACTGACTTCTTAAGTGACATGTGATGTCTAAAAAAAGACTACGCATGAGAACACAAGATACACTGTTTCGCTTGCATTTACAATACAGGAAAAAAACCTTAATTTCTTTAAGACCAACTTACCAGTAATGGTATTATAATGGTACGAGGCATGAGTAAATGCCTGAAGGAAGATAAGCCTTGTTCTTAAAACTGTAGTTTATTTTCTTCTCAAAGTTTTCAAAACCAGAAATAAGGTGATTTAAGGTTTTTCAGCATCTGGGTGATCAAACATACACCTCGGAGGAATCTTCAAACAGCCATACTCCAGGTCTTTATACAGAGAAGTCTCTGAATTAGCTACAGAAGCAGAAACAGAGTTTGGTGAAAGACACTTCTGCTCACTCTTACAATTCTCTCTGGTAGCACACAAAGTGCCTTCCCAATCAGTCTTTTTAATTACAGGGAGCACCTTCAGCCCCAACGAACACAGGAAAAGCTGAGCAGCTCTTTCACCACAGCTGGTCAGATAGCAGCCCAACAGGGCTTCCACACAGTCTGCAATGCTTTTGTCGCAATACACTGCTCTGTATGCAAGTCATATGAGATAGACTGTTTTCCTGCATCAACACCACAGTTTTCTTCTGATGGATTCCAGAAGCCCACTACAAAGTCATCCTCTTCAACAGCCTTGCTAGGATCCAAATAGCACATAGCATCCCAAGAGCTATAGTCAAAATCATCAAAATCTGATGAAAACTGAACATTACCAGGGATGACTTTTTGGGTGCTTTCCATTCATAATTTGAATCAGTGGTTGAAAAGTGTGAGAGAGAAATTTTCTTCACAAAAGCCCCTGACCCCATTAACATATTATCAATGAATTTGATATGCTCCTGATCATACTCCAGAAAATCATCTTCAAAATCTGTTTCTTCCTTGGGTAACTTCCACATTAGGTCTTCATCCTCTTCATCATCATCATAATCATCAAGTTACCATTAGCCAACAAGTTCTCCTTTGTCTATGAAAGAACACAAAAAATATGGTACTGCACACGGAAATGAGAAACTTTTATTCCAGAACTGTCAGAAGAGTAGGATTTGAGTAGTGTTTTCTAATAAGATGCCTGATTTTTTAATGTTCCTAATTACACTGTCTGATTAGATGCACAATACAACCTCAATTAACACCAGCATTTGTTCTAAGACTTGTCTTGGAATGCAAACCCTTTATTACTAACCTATAATAGCATATATTCTGCATATAACACATGCTGCATTTCATAAGAACTCGTGCTATACTTGAATGCGATGCACAGAGAATCAACTTCAAATCCACTAAACATTATATACACTTGCACTCCAAAGTAAACAAAATAAAGAATTCTAAATGAACAAATTTAGAGAATACATGAAACAGTTTGGGCTGCATTCTTCTCTCCAGTTGCTAAATAATGCTATTACAAGTGCTGAATGAACCTAATTTTGAAGATACTTTCTACATCCTTCTATGGCCAGTACTAAGAGATTTGCAGGGTTTTCTACAGTCACAATCACAATCTTGGTTTTGGGACACAAAACGGAAAACGCATTCAATGAAACAACTGCAAGAACTTCTTAATCCTAGCTCTTCAACAATCAGCGCCTGAAACAGCAAAATAAGTTTCTCTGTGCTGTCACACACAGTTAGCTGTAAATTAATTCAGTCTACTTGGCAAACCAGTAGAAAGTACGTTTAGTGAATCAGTGTAGGTGATTATATGACAGATCAAAAACAAGAGTCTAATACCAATTACTTGGCACTAATTCAATGCTTTTGTGGGTCACAGTCTTGACTGCATGTGCTGGGGATTCAGTAAGTGATCTTGCTGCTTATTAGACGTTAGATACAGGCCAATTTTTGGCTCTGTAAAGAACCACAGTACAAGTGAATAATTCTTAATTTTAACAAATATGAAATCTATCCAGTTTGTCATACATTTAATATCACCAGGATTTTAATATAGCAGGTTTTAAAAACGGAAAAAGCAGAAAAAATGGCACAGTTCTGTAATATAGGTGTTTGTTTTTAGACTGAATATTAACATATACATGAAATCATGAAGTAGGAATAACTCACTGCAAAGGCAACAAGTATTAATCCTATCCTTTAAACAAGTACATATTTGTTTTAAGTTTGGGTTTTTTTCAGGCTATTCTTAAGTCGCAACTAAGTGAAAGAAAAGTTGAAGTTGTCAACAGTTTTCTAATACTTACATACATGCCCACAACAGCAAAGCTAATGATGTCTCATGTCTTTTCCCTGCTCATATTGAGCAAACTGTTACGGACTGATGTAAATTATAAATTGAACACAGATATGTCCAAGCTATACAATGCTGTACAATTTGCCATGGCCTCAATCCAGGAAAGCACTTAAACATATTAGCTAAATGCACAAGTAGTCTTCCTAACATCAAAAGGACTATTCAACCCAGAATCACTGATGTCAGTAGGAATTCTGCCACTGAATTTGACAGGAGCAAGATCAGATTCAAATGCTTTTCTGGACAGGGTCCTGCAAGCCAACACCATTTTGAATCAAGTGAAAGAGCCCGTATCTGCCCTCAATCTATGTATGTTGTATTGTAGGTCTCACCCACTTAATCATGCAAATCTGTGAACCAGATGCTACCCACCGGGGAACCTCTCCCTTTGGGCCAAATGCACAACTCTAGAGGTGTGGACGGGTGGCAGCTGAGAGGTGCACTAGGCAGCACTTGAAACCATCTAAGGATCAAACAGATCACAATGTTCCTCACCAGGATGGAGCAGGCTTGGTCAGGTTTACTAGTGAGAGGAGAGGGGAAAAAAGTGGCTATAGAATCATAGAATGGTTAGGAATTAATAGTTTACATGTTTCACCAAAAGTATTTCTGCTCCTGCAATTATCCATCTCACATATACACAGCGGAGACTTCTGTAACTTGATCAGAAAGAGATTGCAAAATTTGATCTGAAATAGTTATTTTGGATACTAATAGCAGTATAGTGCTCAAAATAAGAGTAATTTAACCAGTTCCAACTAGAGCTAGTAATGATTTTTTCTTGTTACACACTACCTGTAGTATCAGTCACTGAAATAAAAACACAATCTCTGAATGAGACATGTATATATGGACAATTCAAAATAGATTTCAATGTCTGTTGATAGGACAGATTTTAAAAAAGATTTAACAAATGATAAATGTCATTTTTACTAGTTTCATTACAAGTTTTTTAAATAAAATTTATTTTAATAAACAGGACAGCTACATGAACTACCCTAACATTGTCTGCACATTGCTTCTTGTATTAAAAAAACCCAGAAATTCTAAGTGATGAGAATGAACAGTAGGTAAAGGAGTCAAGAAGCAATTCTGATAGCTGATTTTTTTTTCCCATCATTAGACAGCATTTCAAAAATAAATCAACAATGAACTCCAGAAGAAAGAATCTTTTCTTAAAGAATACTTGATTGATTTTGAATAAGTTATGGCCACTTACAAGCTGAAGATAAATATATTTAAGTGCTTTTTCTTCATGTTTTTTGGAAATCAGCTATTTGATCAAATGAACAAAGGAAGATCTTTGCCCTTAATAAAGCTTGATAACACCAAAAAAAAATCTCAACATTTGATCAGGACGTTTTAGTAATAATTTATCATAATGATATGAGATTTCTAGCCCAGTCATAGACCATGAGCCATGGATGAAGAATGGAATTTATGTCCAAGAAAGCAAAGTATCTACTTGGCACAAAACCCCTACTTCTTAATTGCACCACTGCCTACATTTTGGTCTGAAATTGCGTTTATTCACAAATAAACAGTGACTAGCAAAGAGGAAGAGGTCACTGAAAAGTTACGGAGAACTGAAAGCTTTTTAAAAAGCAATGATTAGCCCCTGTCCCAGATGTGCTATTTTATTTTCAGAAAGGTAGAGCAGTCAGTCTCTTTGAAATGAAGTCTTGGCACAATACAGAACCACAATAATCAAGTTGTTTTATTCTGCAATAAACATTTATTTGCACAGCACATCTACGTAGCAGTCCTCTCATGTGCCCTCTGGTGGTTTCTACAATCCAAGTGTGGTCTTCAGAAATGGGAAAATGAAAAAAAAAAAAAAAAAAAAAAAAAATCGCTCCACTCCCTTCCACTGACCTCCAAACTGGTCTCAAGCACTTAAAGATTACCTTACTGACTGCTGTGGTCAGTGATATTTCTTATATGTGTACTTCTACTCTCAACATACAATGAGTTTAGACAGAAAATAACCTGAATTGCTCCTCATTAAGATTTGTCATTCTGAAGCTTTTGATGATACACAGTGAGGGTGTCTCAGACAGCATTGTATTTTGGATGAGAAGCAGCTCTCAGTCATACCCATGGTTTAGCTAACAGCAATCGATATTAAACATTTTCTCATTACAGTTCTAATCTTCATTCTGCCTCAGCACTATGAAAAACAGCAACTCCTTTCCATACATTCTACAAAGGTAAACATTATTTATTAAAAGCACTCAATCTCCTGCCTATACATATTACAGCAAAACCAGTAATGATAATTCCGTTTGAAATTTCCAAGAGAAACTTCAGAAAAACCTCCTGAAAGCATGCTAACTACAAGCAAAAAGTTTTTCTTCTGTGCTCTTCTATTAATATACACACTCATTGCTGGATGATGTTCAGTAAGTTTCCTTACGTCAGGTTCTATTCAGGATCAGTTCTCCTTTCGTTTTCTGTAAGTTATAGCGAAGTTTAAAAAAGGAAACAAAGATACAGATGTACTTTTTTTTTTTTTCTGAAAACATAGCAAAATATCTGGGGGGTGGGAAGAGGTAAAGGTGAGAGAATACAGACAAATTATTCCTCAACACAAATAAAGTCTTACCGTTTCATCTTTCTCCCATTTATCAGTGTTGCTCTTGTCCTGGTTTACTACATAACCAGGAGGAAGCCAATTGACCGGGGGATCAAAAATCGATACCACCATACGACTAGGCAGTCCTTTCTTTTTTCCAAGGCGATACAAGTTACAGTTGCTGACCTTCAAGAAAAATGTTCTGATAAGCCTCTGGACACATATTACATAAAAGTTGGTTAAAATACAAAACGAGCAAAACAAGTCTATGCGTCGAGCCAGATCTTGTCCCATCATGCATTTTCTCTAGTTCTCAAAAGGGAGATTAGCTTTCTTAATATAGTACAAACAATTCACAGCAAAGTACAGACTTTTTTTAAGTCAAGCATATTAGTTGTGATGATTTCAGTTAAAGAAGTCTGATATATTAAATTCTCTTTGTAAAATAAATTATTGCTACTTTGAAAATAATAGTAAATATGACCTATACAAGTGTCATTAATCACCAGTATTAATAATCAACATTCAAATTAGATTTTAAAGGAAAAACAATTGCTATTATGGGCAGATTGACGTAAACCTTGGCAGTAGAAAGTGTTAAAACAGTTCCATATAACAAATCTTATTAAGTCACAATCCAGATGTTATTTTGACAGCCTCTAATTTTTTTTTTTAAATATTTTAAAGGGAAGGGGGAAAACAAGTACTTTCACATACGCAAACATACTTCCTTTTCCTTTTTACCTATCAACTTCTGATCTTCATTTCTCATTTTAAACACACTTTCCATATTCTTTTTAAAGTCTTGAAATTTGAACTTGAATGTTCAACCATACCCTTTATTTGAACTGTGCAATTTATTCAGCCCTCTTTATTTTCCAAGATTAAACTACTCAATCATTTAATTCTCAGTGATGCAGTTTATTAGAGGCAGACAATCAAATCTTTAGCATTTAATTCAAGTTATCACATTATGTGGGGAAAAAAAACCACAAACTTTCACGATTGATTATTACAGAATTTAAAAACACCAGCAGTAGAACTGAAGGCTCTACTCACTACTGTTTACATTTACTTTAATAAAATACTTCTGAAAGTTTTGATGCAATATCTCTGTAAGGCTTTTTGTTGTTTCCTTTTTAGTGTTCCTCTAAGATCATGCCAAAATTTTTCAAGGAAAGTAGCTTACTAAGGAAAAAAAAAAAGGAAAGGTCAAACAAAGCTACAACATAAGGCTCTGTGCTGCTAACTCTCACGCCTTCATTCAAGCACTTCTGTTAGAAGTGTTTCTACTCAATACAGCTCTAGTGTTCAGTCCACCAAATGTCCTCATGAACCTGGAATTTTTAGTTCTATTCAGTCCTGTCCTTTCTTAGGCTGATAATCAGACGGTTTAGATTTCAAAATTAACTGCAGAAAACAGTTTCAATCAATCACAGTTGTAGCAACTTTAATCCTGTATTTTATTCCTAATATGCATGCTACTCAATGTATAATCAGTAAGGCTGTGGAATTAAATCAACCCGTTATCATTCAATTTTCTAGTAAAATTTTTACATATATGGCTTGCTACAGCATGTCTTTTACTTAATATCACTGAATTGTTACTACTTACTTTTTTGCTTCTCATATATGACAGCCGTCCCTCATGAGCATCAGGGTAAGTGCAAAACAAGTATGTAGTGATGGCATGCTTTAAAAATGAATCACCAAGCATTTCTAGCCGCTCCAGATTAAATCCATCACTAGCATTCGAAAGAGTCAAAGCTTGAAGAATAAGACCAGGATTAGGACCAAGAGTTTTTGAGGAGTACCCACTGGAAGGGTTCTTTTCAGAATCTGCTCTGTCTTTTGAAAGATTAATAGCTTTTGAAGTACTGGTGGTCACTGCCATTTTGGGGCATCCATCTGAGGTAGATCTGTTAGCATTTCCATCAAGGTATTTATTACTCAGTAGAGTACATTCATTGCTGGGCTTGGGCTGGTTCTCACTGCTGTATAAATTCTGAATGGGATATGAGGTAGTTGGTTGTACAGGTATTTCCTGCCCGCAGTAATTCAGCTGATTTCCTTGGCAAAAGTCTCTGTTAACTAAATCACAATTGCCATTGGCAAGATTTTTATTGTAAGAAACACCATAATTGCTGCAAGTTCTGTCGAGACATCAATTTGGAGTTTACTGGGTGATTCATTGAGCAACGTTCTGTAACTCACAGACATTTGGTCATGGTTTTCTGCAGAAGAGCTTCTATTAGCACCTTGATGTGCAGCATTTTCAGGGACTACAATTGTGCTGTGCTTACAGTAATTTTCATTCTCTACTAAAGAGGAGTTAGGAATAGAGATGAAGGATTGCTGTCAATCGACTTTTTCCATCCGAAGTCCAAGTTAGGATATCTGTAAAGATACATGTCGATTTTGTAAAAAAAAAAAAATAAAGAAATAAAAAAATAACCAGATAAGAAGTCTCTACATGTACATACATGTTTATAACAGCCACGTTCTTCTGAAAAGAACAGTGACTGCAGCATCTAACTTCATCACTCACAATCAAGTCCGTTTAAACTATGTTTCACTGAAAACTGACATGAGTTAAACAAGGGTATCAGTTTTAAATTCACATAGTAATGGTTAAGTTTCTACTTTGTTTTCCAATAAAGTTAGATATTCTTCTGAAAAACACATATTGAAAAAATACATGCCTGAAATCTGCAGGAAGTGATTTAACCCCCACACCAGCATCAGTGGCTGTTTGAGCTCTTAGTTCCTCTGCTGTCAAAAGGCAGTGCAGGCGGTAAAGTATGCTGGGGAGGCAAACTGCTTTTCTCCATAAAGATGCTGGAATAGGATGTATAGCACAGAGCTCTGGAACAAGTATCTGGAGAGAACAGGGGGGAAGAAAAGAATTTTACCCGTAAAGGTGGTCATCAGATCACTGTAAAGAGAGAGGCAACTTGAGTTAAATGCTTCTATTTTACCTGCTTATTCTGCAAACTTTCCCACTTTGCTTTCCTCTTCTCAGCACTGCTTAGTGGAAGTGCTTTCCCCTTCTGATTCAAATGGCGAGGAGTCAAAAGATTAAGTCTAAAAACCATGTGAAAATACTTTAATATAAGTACATAATTAATGAATAGAACTTACTAGCCTAAGCTTTCTACAGTGACGACTTATTCTTAGTATTTCAACTTTAATGCATTGTGAAGTGACAGCACAGTTACCTCTGGAAAAAAAATTACTCAATGTGACTCAAGTTCAAGGCCAGGTTGGATGAGGCTTTGGGCAACCTGGTGTAGCGGAGGGTTTCCCTGTCCATGGCAGGGGGGTGGGAACTAGATGATCTTTGAGGTCCCTTCCAACCGGAACCATTCCATGATTCTATAAGTTACAGTTGTTGTAACACGAGTTAAGTATCTTTCAAGAAAAAAAAAAAAATCTGTAATTATTTTGAAAACACAAGCCCTCAGCTTTATCCCACTAAAAAAAAAAGGCACTTTATTGTCAAACTACAAACATCAGATACAAAAATAAAAATGACTGCTGTTACCTTGAAGATGTGTGGTCCACATCCAGCAGCGGCTGGTTGAGATTGGTCAGGTCAAGATTATACTTTGTTTTATAATATTCAGCAAAAGTTTCATATTCAGGGGAAGGGAATTTACTGAGTGGAGTAAGATCAGTGTATACATCAGCTACATAGAATCGATGAGGCTGATCAAAATTTCGATACCTAAAAAAAATTAAGAAAAATTTAGATTTGCATATTAACTTATTTCATACTTTGATCTGCTGCATCTATCATTTTAAGCTTGTATTCAAATATCTAAATAGACATCTCTAAATAAAATTAACACATTATTAATGAGACTTTTTAGATTTCTTCCAAACAGAAGAATCAAGAAAACCATATTCCCAGGCTGTCTGAACTTCAACGAAAAACATGCTGGTTAAAGGAGCTTTCAGGAAATCCTTTTTTCTTCTCTTATTCACAATCACGCCTATTCTGAAGAATTCAACCAGAACTGTACCAATACACCATCATTGCATTATGCTTCCTCTAAGGACCTTACAACCAAGTAGGACAGAGAAGGATAAGCACATATTTCCACCATTTTTATGTTGATTGAAAACAGAAGTACTTGAAATCCAGAGATTTCTTAATGTATGAAAAAGGTAAAAAATTTTTGACTTCTCCAAAGCCCGAACATTATCAGATGGCAACTAATAATTTTCATAAAAGAGATGTACTCAGTCACCTACCCCAGCCCCATCTCTAATAAAATTTAAAGAAAAAAAAAAATAGAGAGGGAAGGGGGGAAGAACAATACTGGTTTAGGTGCTGTGGCCAGCTCTCCAGACAGGTGAAATACCATTGCTTCACTGAAGTTCAGCAACTGTGCTAATTTTCACCACCTATGAGCTACTTCTAAGGTGTTAACTCTAATCACATGAGGTAATGCTGATGCACAGTGATGGTCTGTCACCACTGTTTTACACTTGCATTTTTACCATAGTAGTCATCAGCACAGGCAGGAAGACATTTAAAGAAAAAAAAAAAAAGCCCTACACAGATGTGGCCAAACCAAAGTAATATTTATCTTCTATATATATATTCTGCAACTACTGTTGTTCACAACATACTAGGTAGCACAAGCCAGTCAGTCCATTTTGTTTTTTCCACATCATGCCAAACATGACATAGGGAATAACTAAGTCTTCACAAAAGCTACCGATTCTGGAGAACCTTTGCATATCTAGTACATAAAATGATGTAAATTTCTACTACTACTCAACAGAAAGATACTTTTAACTGGTCTTTTTCACTTGTTAATTTTTCCATCTATCAATAGCATACCCTCCTTTCACAGGCTGTCGGTTGAACAAGCAGTGACCAGGGAATAAGACTCCCACTCAATCTTCTAAATTAAAATTGGTTTCAATAGGCCAGTTCTTGATGAAGTCACAACGTTTTATCAGAATACTACCTAAGTTTTGTGGTGAACTCTACCATTCCTAATAAAAGGTAATGAGTCTTGGGAGGCCTAAACACATAAATCCTACAATATAAGATTAACTATTGAGTAAAAAATATTTATCAATTATTTGAGACACCACCAGATACCTCCAGATTAGTAGTATACATTTCTTACAAGTAATTCTGTTGCAGATATTAACATCCCCTTATTACAAGTGCGTGTATAAATACAATAGGTACATACCTGAAGTATGTATAAGTACTCACCGTGGAATGATAACCGCATCCTGGTAATCTTCTAACTTGAAAATAAAAGGCATTTCTTTGTATATTGTGTACTGGGAATGCCTGTACGCGCTTCAGATTTCTCAATGTCTTCCATAAACTTAAAGTCAATGTCCAAAGTGCTGGAGTCATCAACTTAAAAAGGAAAATGCATAACTCAGTTATTCAGGGGAGAGTGTTCCAGGCTGAACTTTTCTGGGAAGCTGTAAATTACAAAGTTTTTTTCTTATTCCATACACATATTTGCTTATTTAAAAAAAATTTCAAGGAGACATATATATGATTTTAGATCCTTATGGAGTCAGCTGAACCCTACTATAAATCAACTCATATCACCAAGTTAACACAAATTTGGAATTGTGAAGAAGTAATAAAAATATAACTGACAAATTTCCATAGTACAACATATGGTATTACTTCAACAGCTAACACCTGAAATTTAACACAAACACTAACAAACGTGTTGCCAAAGGAATTCAAAGTGAATATCTAAAAACCAAAAGCACTGTTCTTACCAACATTAAGAGGTAGAACACAATAGGCTGAATCAGCTTCTGTGGGTTTGAACTCTAGTGCAGGTTTCTCAAGACGAAGTATGTGTGAAAAAATGTACTGGTGGAGTCGCGTTATCAGCTCAAGCATTTGCAGAGACAGCGTAAAACCAGATTTCTTAAGCTCAATAGATATTGTAACCTCTCCAGAGCGAGTATACACAGGAAAGTGAGGAATCTAAATAAGAAAAAAAAACAAAAGATGAACTCAAGAGAGAAAATCCAGAGTAGGATTCCTCTAAAGTACTAGTTGTTTAGTTCAGATGCTGAGGTAGCACTTGCCTGATCCCCAGCAAACTGGATCAGAATTTTGACCTTTGATGATCTTCAATTATAGACAAGATTTTGAAGGCTTAAAGAATGACTTTTTTTTTTTAATAGTTCTCCTTGTGTTTTACAGTTCTTCTGTTTATATAAGACAAAGTAAAAATAGAAGTCTCTTCCATTATGGAGGAAGAAATATGAAAGCCAATATTCCTGAAATGTTTTCTTCTGCGGACAACAGAAAATATAATTTGAAAAAAATCTTCCTCAGCTGAGTCTCATCCACAGAAAATGCCTTTCTATTAAAAGTTTTCTGAAGCAAGAGGTGCTAATTTCAACTAAAATGGACTACTTTTTCTGCTGCTGCAGAGTAGGAATGCTGAGAGGACTTGTTAGCATCGCTTTCATACAGAGAAGGTAGCACTGCAAGCCACCTCTGTAGCTGATACAGCACTCCTATCCTAGCTCATACAAAAAAGGAGGAACATTTTGAATTGGCCACTGCAAAATAATAAAAAATGAAATTGTAAAACAAAAGCTTGTCAAAAATAGAACAGATTGTGCCATCACTAAAGACAGAAAATGAAGTGGTGACTGGACTGGATGGATACTATTGTTTATTTTCTGGAGGTTACTTGATACAAGCAGCACTTACAGTCATTTCTAACTCATCAGTCTAGAGGTTAGGAAGAAGCGAAATATGACAGGTAGTAAGGCATGTAGAGTAAGGAAAGCAGCTGGATTCATTACCTGAGGTATAGGTTTGGCTGTCAATATACCAAAACATCTTGTTGTATCCTCAGGAGGATATAGCTTTCGTCTCCTGAAGTTGAGCTCATCAGGTAGTGGAGTTGTTAACACCATTCCTATTACATACAGGTAACAGGGCTGATCAGGTTTGGGATAACTATCCCTCAAACATTCTGGAATCTAAAAATAAATAAAATTTTAAAAAAATCAACATCGTAAAAATCAGTAAAATTCACCTAAAGACTATTCTTTGAACAAGGCTTCACATGTTTATTTGTAAATGTATTGCTAAAAATTAGGAATATAAAAAAAATTAATCTGGACTTCAGTAACGTTTTCTTTCTTAAGCAAAAACATTTGATCAGCAGCCTGGCCTGGTGACCATGAGATGTGTCCAAACACTTGCATCAAGGAAGCACAATGCTCTCAGATCTTCCTATTTGCCAAGAGGCAACCTCCATTACATTCCTAAACCTCCTTCATATTCACCCTGTGTTACAGATGCAAGTCTAATTGCAGAACATAGACAGCACTTCACCATAATACAACTGAAGTTTTGATGCAACTTCCATATTTAGCCAGTAACTCCAGAGCATACTTTATGTTCAAGGTCTTTGGACCTTAACAGTAGAAGGAAGAGGGGAGGAAAAAAAAAAAAAAGAGAGAGAAATAAAAAGAAAAATGTGTGCGCACAGGAAAAAGCATACATCCCAGTAATTCAATTTTCATATAAGCTTGGCTGAACTTACAGCTTCATTAACACAGATTCTTTTCCCCAGAAGAACTGTTTAAAAGTATCAAAAATGTTTTTATACACTTGGGACAAACATACAAACCAAAATTGGATACACTGCCCCTTTGCCCAGGCACTATAAGTTTTCTAATAACAATTTAGCTTGCAGATGTGAACACTCACAACAGCCACTAGCATTTTAACTCTGCTACTCGTATTTGTCATAGATGTTAAGAAATCATGCTTCATGTTTGGTAGTTCATTACTTTGTAGGTCTCAAAAATGATCCTCCTGTTTATCTGCAACTAAATTGTAATACATGTAGTCCTGGATTTTAAAGTTATAGTGTAGGAAAACTATGGCCTTGGTTTAATGGAAAATTACTCATAAGTTTAATAACTATATTAAGCCCAAGAGGATCTTGCAGACCTTAAACATTTGCCAAAACTTCTTTTCCAGATGTGAAAAGTTGGGACAAAAGCAAGGGAAAGTATTCTTGGATTCTGTATTAAAAAACATAACTGAGAAAGAATGATGCAACATTTGACAAATCAACTACTCTGAATGAGAGATACAATAATCATGCATTTTACAAGTCACTTCTATTCCAAAAATCATTAGTGAGGTAAGGGGACTTAGAAAGGCACTTGTAAGAAGCACCACCAAGAAACACTGTGCAAAGATTCAAACTGTTTGTGAGTATTGCAAGAAAAAGGTGTTTTCTTCTGTTGTTCCCTCTGTAATATACTCAATGATGCCACGGTATCCTTTCCTAAGCTTTCCTAATAACCAATTATTTAAACTACTAATAAAACTGGAGCATGTGGAGGATGCCAAGAATGGAATTACTTAAGGGCTACCACCATAACTGAGGCCACATGTGAACGTACAACACAGCACTGCAGCCTACTACTGTGAGCGTACATGCTGATACTCCTACACGTGACCAAAGGCTATCGGTTTCTTTGTGAAATGCAAAGATTATCAGAAGCTGCTATGCAATCTACTCTGAACAAGTGACCTGTCCTATACAAAGCACCTCAGAAGCTGTAACAACTGCAGGGGAAGAAAGAAGGTCGCAGAGCTGTTGCAACACACTCTGACAAAGCTTCGTTTGTCCATTTTCTTTTGAAGTATTTGACATTCCCCCATAAATACTATCTATGAAGTCCAATTCTATGAACTGATGTGGCTGAAACCTGTTGTAACAGATTTATGGATGTTACTCAATGCAGAGCTATAGCAAGTATGTGACCCCTTTAGTGTATTAAGTATAATACTTAGAAAGTACAAAAATATTAAAAGTATACTTTTTTGATATTCTAAGATTTAAACCAAAAATTATGAAAATCTGTGTTCCACCAGTAAAGTCACCAAACCAAATCAAGTATCTAAAAAAAAAAAAAAAGAAAAAAAAAATTTATGCGTTTAACACCTGGCAGATAACTTTGACCCCTTGGGCATTTCCTTCAGTCTTCAATTATTTGTCTAGAACATCATTAATTCTTCCTTTGCTCTAGTATATTTACCACAGAACTTAAATTTTCTACAGATTAATTAATGCAGCACAATTTTTCCTCCCCGTTACTTCTATACGGGGCAAATACAGTCAAGAAGCTTTATAGAAAGTGTATATTCTTTGAACTACAGACATGATTCCAAAGCATATGGTCGCATAAGCTCATTTCGGTAATCGTACAAGTTTCTATACAGTTAAAATTGCAAAATATTTCCACTATAAATGCAAGATTTGTTGTAAAAGATTCTTATCAGCTAAGATTAAGAGTTGGCATTTTTGTCTTCTTATCAATATATACAGCATCTGACCGGAGATGTGGATAGCAGTGAGTGATACTAACAGCTTTAGGATAGCACTGTCTTCGTTTTGTAGAGCCTGGCCTTCCTGGAACACTGGTTTCTTCTTCATCATGTAAATCAAGCTCCTCCTCATATTTAACTGTTTCTTTACCAACTGGCATCAAATGATCATCCAGTTCACCTGAATATTATGAAAGAGCACAAACAAATAGCATTATGAAATTATCAAATCTTGGTTCCTTCATATACTATGCAGCAGACATGACTGCTCATGAAAACACCTCACCTAAGTTTTTAAAATACACTTACTACTGCAAGGCTCCAAAAGTGTAACTTTGGGGAAAGAGTGATAAAACTTGAATTTTTGGCAAAAATACTTATTTATAGTAAAAATCTCTGAAATTTTAATAAAAAAATTGAATTCTATAATGAAAATAACAAAGAAAAATAAACTTAATTTCCTATAAAAACCAATCAGTGACTGAAATACTTGTTTAAAATCACTTGCATGGAGTTATGCCAAAAAAGAGGGAACAGTTATATTTCTATATCACTCTAAAAAGAGAATTACTACTGTTGAATGTCCACTCTCAACACCGAGCTAAGCCATCACAGTGTTATTCTTGGAAGCATCTATCGGTATGAATTCAGTGATCAAAAGGTTAACTCAGAAAGAATAAAAAATACAAACTCCAGACCTACAAATTTTTTTGCTTAAGAGAAACATAAATACTCCTGTACTTCATCAAAGCACCCATAACACGGAATTCTCTTTAAAACATTCCACAATAAAGAAGCCCCATCCCTGGAAGAGTTCAAAGCCAGGTTGGATGAGGCTTTGGGCAACCTGGTGTAGTGGAGGGTTTCCCTGCCCATGGCAGGGGGGTTGGAACTAGATGATCTTTGAAGTCCCTTCCAACCCGAACCATTCTATGATTCTATGATTATAATACGCTCTATTACACTTAATAAAGACAAGAGAGCTAAAATAATCCTGCAATGTTCTATTTTTGGAACAAGATTTATGATGCAGTAGAGAACACAATAAATTTAGGACTGTGTGTTTTGTATTTTAATTTGTCACAATTCACTTTAAAAAAAAAGTTATTTTTGGCTGCAGGATGTAGTCCCTGACCTATAATGAAAATCTTCAAGAACAAGACTCTTTTTCCCTTCATTGAGTGTATTTAATGTCAAAATCTGTGTGTCTTGTATTAACGTTGCATTTGCTGTTTAAGACAAAATACGTTAAAAAAATTCTCCTGGAAAATTTAACTTTAGCTTACAAAGTGTAAGCTAAATCAGTAAGTACACGATCATATTACAAAACAAGGCAAGAGAAAGGAAGCTATCGTAGATGGCTATCGCAGAAATGCATGTATATGCATAACATCCGTACCATGTTCAATTTCTTAATTATAAAATACCCTGTACCAAAGAGGTGTTGCTTTTCCAGTTCTTACCAATTTTGTGCAGTTTTTCACAGCAAATAAGAGCTACAACTCTCTCAGCCAGTCTTGCACAACTCATTGGAGGACCCTATAAACACAAAAACATTTCTTTAAAACTTTGGTTGATTAGCATATTACTTATTATACATGTTACAAACAGTTAATTTAACGCAAACATTAGGTAAGCAAAACTTTGTAAAATATTACATTGATGACAGTTTTGTGAAAATACTCAAGCTTATGATGTTTTTCCACAGAAGTCAAAATTTCAAGTTTTTGAACTCAACATATTATTGATCGCAATCAATAAAGGATGTTTTCCTACAATCAATACGTAAGTGTGTGAAAAAACAAGGCATTGTCAAGAACATCTAAATATTTTGCCTTTGGAATAAACAGAAACTACTGGAAAACAGATTATAACAGAAACAAATAGGCTTCTAAATACAATTACAGAGCACAATACAGGAAAAGAAAAATCATGTCCTTACAACAATGAAACAAACTAATTCTAGAAAAAACACACAGACATCTACACCAACATATTCACTTATTTCTAGGCGCTTCCTTCCCCAAACACTTACAACAATTGAAGCTCGAAGAGGTGAGTGATTGGCAGGTAGAGTGTAGAGTAAAATGTATGATCAGGTAGTTCTCGGGTTTTACACTTGGGAGCTAGGTGTGTAAATGGATCACTCGGTAATCTAGCGCAGTACCTAAGTCGACAAAACATTTTACAAATCATCAAAACCTGCAAACTGAAACCTAAAGACATTTCAATGGAAACTTGCCTTACTGGTGTAATCACTTCAGAAGATGACTTCAGGCCATACTGAGCATCGCAAGGTTATACTGCTAACTGATGTTCAACTAACTGTCAAGCAGGAGATCTTCAAGTTGTTTACTACAAAGCTGGTCTCTACAAAGGTGGCTCCAAGGTTGTACTGATGCACAGGACTATTCCATCCCAGGTATCAGAGTTTGCATTTGTCCTTTTAATCTCCGGAGTTAACTGTTGTCTCATTTCTCCTATTTGTCATGGTTCCCCTCTGAACAGCAGCCTTAACTTCACTGCACTCACTTCCCCCTCTCCCAGCTCAGTGTCAAATGCAAACGTGCTGATGTTAAACTGGACTGGACCTCTTCATAGCCCATGAGGAAAGCCACACATAAGCAGCTGCCAGCTAGCCTTTGAATCATCTACCGTTACACCCTTCGGACCTGACTGCTTTGCCAAGTTGTATTTTACGAGGCAGTCCACTGAAACAGTCTGCATATCACGAATTTGGCCACTAAGGTGCTATGGCAATTGCACTGAAAGCTTTACTTAAACAAACGACATTCACTGCTTTTCTACTGTTCATAGAGTCAAGCAAGCACTTCATCACACAGGAGACAAGGTTGGTCAGGCAAAAAACTGTCCTCAATAAAACTCCTGTCGGCTGCTGTCAACCACTTTTTCCTTTACGTGCCTGGAAACAGTTTCCATAAGGACTTGGTCCCACTATTCTATACAGCTATGGTAAAATTGACCAGTCCCTGGATCTTCTTCCCTGCCTCTTCTGAAGTGTCATAACACCTTTTCCTGTCACTGAGGATCTATCTCCTCTAATCGCCATGGCCTTACAAAGACAATACTGCCTAGCTCCCTTGGAAGCATATCATCCTCTCTTGTGGACTTCTATTATGTTCAGTTAACTTACCATGTTTTGTTTTTTTTTTTTTTTTTAAACATGAAAACAGATTGCTATTACAAATGTGAATATCAGAACTGGAAGGTTTTACCATTTTGAAGAGGAATGTTTTCATGGCAGCTTTTAATTCAACAGGAATAGATATCACTAAATTTATTATCAGAGCTAGAATCTCCGTAGGATAAAGGGACAAAAAGTAAACTATTCCTTCAACCTGCTGTAACCACTTTCTTTAGGAGGAAAGATGCTACAAGATTCCTAAGACGAAATGCACACAATGCCCCAGCGTACACTTCCATGTTGTGAGACAGACTAAGAAACTTTATTTAAAGACAAGAGGTAAAAAGTGAATACATCTCTTACCTATTTATGTGTCCAATAGCAGTGTTAATAGTAACTCTTGGGCTGTTCTCATCTGGCCTCAACACATAGGGTGGAAATACATCATCATCATCCACAATGGGTTCAGTTTCAGTTTCATTGGTATCGACAGATTTTGAGCATTTGTTTCTCAGGATCTTAACAATTCAAGAACAGAGCATATTGAGAGATTTCTCCTTTAAAATACTATGATAATTTAACAAAATCAGGCATGATTCTTTGACCTCATACCTTCTCAATTGCTTTGTATGTCTTAAGATCTTCTTCAAAACTTTTGATTTTGTCTGTATCTGCTAACATGATGTAATTGGAAATTGGTGCTCTAGCTCTTCCTTTTGACTGCACATAGGAACGGTATTCTGTGGGCAAATCAAAACGCACCACCAAGTTGCATTTTGGTATGTCAACACCCTCTTCTACAATACTAGTAGCAATAAGTAGGTTGGTCTCATGTGCACGAAATTTTCTAAGAACCTGCAAAAGTAATGAAGACAAATTTGAAAGATTAGTCCAAGACCCGTTTCCATCATCAGATTCATCAAAACCCAACAAAAAGGAGAGTGGATCAGACACTTCAAAAACTTGTCTAAATACGCAGATACAAAACTATTACAAAAAGTCTTTTCAGAAACACAGCAAGACTATTTTTCAGAAAAGGCAGATTTCTAGGAATCAAATCTGATATGTGGAATTACATGAGTCCATGCAGCTACTACAGCCACTAGCAATGGAGAGGAACCCACCAGTTTATTTACAACTTTTCAGCTATAGTATTAAAAAAAGCCGCTGTCAAGACAGTATCTTTTCTAATTATTTCTGAAGTTGAAACATTAGGGTGGGAAGCACATTCCAGAACTGGTACTTCTGATATTTATACTATTTACTAGACAATACTAAGAAAAGGTTTGGGCCAGGGAGGAAGGGAAAGGTCAGAAGGACAACTCAGACAGAGGTGAGGGGGAGGAACAAATGCATTTGCTTTCAAAATACTTCACGTGTTTTCAGTGAGGTCAAAATCACAGAGATTTCTATTTACATCATTTAATGATTTATCAAATTCACTTTTAGCAAAGATAACTATTAAAACTGTTCAACTGTTGAAAATGTCAGGAACTTGGATTTTCTTTACAGTATTACTGTACTACTAACCCAATGCAGAAAAATTGACAGTTGATGATCTGACTAGACACAAGCATGATTGTACATGAAGTTTTAATTTCAGTTTGCTTAATATGCCATAGCAACATCTCTAAACATGTGGGGGTTTTTTTTGTTTAGGTTTTTGTTTGGTTTTTAGTGAAGAACATTTGTATCTCCAATACATATGCATATTTGTTAAACCAAGGGTATTCCCTGAACTTCCAATGACTGTGCCCAGACTCTGCCTGTTGGTTCGTTTTTAAAGACACACACACATTAAAAAAGGCTCTGAAGGTACTGTTAGTTTCAGTTACTTTTATTGAAGTTACCTCTTCCTGTTTTCTGAATTCTACTTCCATCTGCTTGTTACGAGGCTGGTTCTTGCCTATGCCGTGTCCAGTTATAAAATTGCTACTGATGTAAGCGAGTTCTGGATCTTGCTTGCCAGCTTCTTTTATCAACCTAAAAACATTATGTGCATTTTTAGAAGTCACGCAAACCAGAAAATGGAAGACAATCTTTTGTTTGCAAGACCTATATCAAAAATGAAAAAGGAAGCACCACAAATAATCCATGCTAACACATAAACTGAACGTAGTATTCTCTAAAAACACCAGTTCTAGTGAAAACCTCCATAAGAATAATAAAAGACAGACTGCATATATACACAGCACGAATGTGCATGCATCACAGGCGTTTCAGACCCATCATGGCAAAACCAAATATTTTTAAACCAATTTATTACTCAGGCTCCCTGTTAAGGCACCCTACTCACGTGTTTAGTTAACCTCATTTTCTGTAAATGATGACTGATTTTAGAAGAAAGGCCTGTAACTGCTCCCTCAACAAAATATGCTTCCTCAATATAAGGTGTTAATTTTTAGGCTAATATTAAGAAGAATAACAATCTATGTTTTAAAATACATATTCTGTTCAGGTATACTAATAACAAAACATTGACCTGTTTTTCTGATGAGCGATGCTCAGCTTACACAGTGAGATGTTTGCTATTTTTGAAGTTAACCCAAACATATCTACAGTTGGAGGATTTAATTCAATTTTTTAAAAGGAACACTGAACAGACAAGTGAGGATCATCCATGCTCTCAGTTTATTCCCCTACATCCTTCTTTAGGTTACAGAAGCAGAAAAGGCTGGCTTCTGCAGTGTTTTGATTTCACAGACAAGGTAGAAGACTGCTCATATAAACAATGCACTGAATTTAGAACTAGGCATTTATGGATTTAAAAGCATAATTACATCGTGTAACCAAAGCAATTACGCAGCAGCATCCTTAGTTAATCTGTTTTCAGCATGGACAGAACCTAGGATTTCTCAACTGTAACAGGTTTTTGAGCAGCGGAGCCAATAAAAATCAAGAGATTATATACAAAATATCACACCCCTTGCATATAGCCCCCCGAGTACCACTCTGCTTACAGCATATCCATCATGTCCATCACCAGGTGCCCATCATATCCAAAGGACAGTCTGCCTCTGTATACCCCCAACGCTAACTCAAATCTTTCTCAATTACATCGCTAGCAGTTCTGCCCCACATACAAGAATATGGGTGCTGTGCCAGTCCCCAGCTACATGCCTACCACCTGCCCAGTAAGTTGCTACCAAACCAGATGGAAAATGGAAAATGGCAAAGGTCTCCCTGCCCCTTCTACCCTTGGAAAACTACTGAAGTCTCTCCCCTTTACCCAGTCACTGTTTTAAACAAGATTTATAGGAACATAAAACACCTTGAAGACTTCCTTACTTAGCAACGTTAAAAATGGAATGGACAGGGAGTATAGGCAAGAGAATGGAAGAGTGGCAAATAGCTTGGTATCTTTATGGAAACAGACTAGACGGATCCTCCTGCACTAAAATGCAAGTGAATTGTTAGTTCAAGGCTAAACAGATTCACATTTTTCTATGTGGTCAAAGCTCTTGAGACAGACATGCTAAGAAAGTATGGGCTAATAACTAGACAAAAACTAATTATTGTTTTTATATTTCTTTTTCCACATGGCATTTCTGTCAAGTCATATAGCTTCAGTTTGAGTACCTACTAAGCATCTCAAACAGTATCTCACTTATTACAGAAACGGACAATTAAAACCATCTGAATAAACATTTCACTGTGGACATCTTTGGGAAGTTCTTAAGAAACATTCAAGACCCCAACCTTGTGGTTAAAAAAGTATTACTAGTAGTAGGTAATAAGTAGTGTTTTTCAAATAGATATCCCTTCCCTAAGGCAGCTGAGAGGCATCGCAATAAAAATGGAAGACAACTGGGCTTTAGAAAGTGTTCTCTCTTCTGAAAAGGAGCTTTTAGGAACCAGAACTCAACTGTATACACTAAATAAAACAATAAATAAGCCACTTCATCACTTAGTTTTCTGGTTTTGTTTGTTTGTTTTTTTCTAATTTGTAGTACTTAAATATGTGCAGTAGCTGTTGCTAAAGATCTCTAAAGAAAGAGACTAGCTCTAATTACTGCTTCAGAGAAATTCCTACCCATTTCTCCCAGAAAGTACAACACATGCTATAAATTTTACCCTCCCGCAGTCATCATAAACTATAGACTTCATAAACCAGTATTCTAGTCTCTAAAAAATATATTTTAAGAAAAATTACATTTCTGCTTTAACTTAGTTCAGTTTCATGATCCATACTGGATTATAGGAGGCTTGAGTAGTTTTGATACAGTAATTCCTTATTCAGGAGACAGTCCTTCCACTTGATATACAGTGTAAGTATAGCCACAACCAACAGAGGCCCTTGAACCAAATCCACTCAAGTGAAGTGAGCCTACAGCAAGGTTCTCCACTGAAGGCCTTCAGTCTTTTGCCCAACAGCTCAGGTCTGCTGATCATCCATGTATTTTGAGACCAGGTGTGTTACATGAAGTAAAGGAGTATTCTGAGTGTCTGCTACCTGGCTTTCAGAAGTGGACAGAGTTACATATGGGTGGGTTTTTTTTTCTGCCAATAACCTGTACTACAGGTGCCTAAAGCTTAAAGATGGCAGAATTTGGTACCTATTTGATCTAGACATCCTATTCTGACAGGTTCAACAGCAGTTAGGATACAGTAGAGTGCATAAATCACAGCCTACAAGAATGTACAGTGGAAAAAAAGAGTATAATTTAAATCATATTCATAACTTAGCAGAGAATAAAAAACCAGTTCTGTTCACTTCCTGTAGAATAATGAAATAATAATTTCAGCTCAGCAAAAATTTATCACAATCTGTTTGTGTTATTTTTTCAGGAGTTATTAACAGAACATGTCCATTTCACTGAACGGCCTCGTTTGCATCATATTGCATATTTATGCAAACACATTTAAAATGCCAAAAAGGCAAAGAAAAAAAGAGATGGGAGTTCACAGAAAACCACATAGGTGAGACTGCAGACCAAAGAATGTATTATGCACTCAAACTATTGACTCAGGCAAAAAGGTAACAACAGAAGGGTCAGCTGCAGAGGTATCCAGAATGCAATAAACAAATTGCACAGGACATTTAGCACACTATTGAAAAAAACCTACCAAAACCCCAACATCAAGATAGGCGAGTAAATCAGATGTCATTCATGGTTTGTGGCGAATCGCATTTAACAAGTACGTGTTACATATAACTAACATGGATAACATTCAGGAATAATAACTGATAAGGAACTAGAGCATTGCAAAGTATATCTTGGCAAATATTCCAGGGTTCATATTTTTCTTGGTGGAGACTGTAAGAAAGTGCTTACTGTTTAAACCGAACAGGCATTTTATAAACACCAACTGTTGAAGTAGTACTGCTAAATTTTAAGATATATTTGTGCAAAGGCAAATTTGATTTTCTGTAGACTTGGGTCATATAATAACGCGATTTAGTAAGGTAATGGTAAAATTTCCAGACGTGTTGCACTCAGTAGGTTAGAGATGTTTCTAGCATCCATTGCAAATATGAATTTAAAGACTGATAAAGACAAATCAGTATATGGCTGTTTTACAGGCTAAGCGCAGTACTTCACGTTTTGCCTTCTAAAGAAATCAAAATCCAATCTCGGGTCCCAAACAAGCCCTTGAGCACAATTTTCAGAGACACATGTTCTTCCCATCCACCCGATCCACACATAGCCTGAATTATCTTTTTTATTGTTGTTGTTATTCTTTATGGCGATCCAGTACAATCTCCTAAACCAATTTAAATAGAGTTCTGAAAATACAAGACAATCCTCTACATATTTATAATATTAACATCCATGTGCTGGCAGCTGAGTCTGCCTTTTTTTTTTTCACATTTTTTTTTTTTTTTAAATGAAAAGCTTTACCTATTTAGAACAACTGCTGTGTATCTTCTTTCCACAAAAATAATTCCACATAAAATATTAGTAAAGGGAGATGGGAAATTAGTCTCTGGCTTCTCTTTCTCTTCAATTTCTTCATCCTCGTCATCATCTTCAGAATCACTCCAAGATACGTAATTATCCTGATTCCTATTGTTATACCACTCAACACTTTCAAACTGCTGCCGTTCATATGGTTTATATTTGCGCAAGATTTCAAGCAGCTTTATTACTTTTGGGGTTACAAATTTCAGGTCAAGTGAGGCAGGCGAGAAGTGCTCTTCACAGAGTGCATGTATTTTCCTTAGGAAAGTGTCTGTAAACAATAAAAATTTCCTGTGCAGCTCCTCTTGTTCGTGTTTGATATACTTCTGTAGCTCTCTCACCATCATCCCAGCTACCTTATCTGCACACCAGGGTCCCAGAACAACCAACACAGCTCGACAGTCTGACAATATCTACAACAAATGAATTCAAATATCAGTTCAAAGAGTACATTCATGAACTATTCATTTAAGACTGGGATCTTGTTTCTTATGTAGCACAATCTTTGTAAGGACTACGACAATTGTTCTATTATAAAAATATTTAGAAGTCTGCTTTTGTTATTTAGACGACCTTGGGAACTTTGGTGTTTCTAATGGAGCAAGTTTCCCCCTCCCATCTAAATTACTACAACTAAATTTTGAACTGTGTACATTTCTGAATCTCAAAAAAAAACAAGTTTAAAGAATATTTTACAATTTTGTGGAATTTTAATTTGAAATTTACCTTAAGATAATTATGCTAAAAAGAAGAATACTTCTTGAGGCAGTGAGATAAACAAAGCAGAAATTACCACCCTTTATATTTATCTAGACCCAATAAAATAAATGCTTCAACGAACATTTTTACTTTTTTTGTTACTGATACTTGCCAGGCTTTCAAAAGTATCTAGCCAGAAAGTTGTACAGTAGCCTTAGAGTAATCTTCATTAAGTCTAGCCTCGCAAAGAAAAAAAAAAAAAAAAAAAAAAAGGTTTGTCTATGTGGGTGGAATAGGAAAAACAGAGAGAATTATACTCAGACAGTACAGCATAGGCACTTGAGTACCATCAACGTCTTATCTGATGGCAAGTTGTCTCCTCCTAAGCGCCAAGAGGTCAAACAATAAACTAGGAATCCGGAAATAGATAAATTGATAATACTATTAAAAAGATTCATGATTTGGATGTACTATTACAACTACAACAGAACTCTAACAACAGTCAGGATGATACAGTTTTCAGCTGATGCTTTTATTTCTCTTCCTTCTTCCCTTCAGTGAGGCAGTAAAGAACATATGGTCATCCTCTTTACACTATCCTCCCTGAAGTTTGTCAGCTGCCAGACTTAATTAAGGGCAAAATTTATCTAAACTAATTGTAACTGCACATAGAGGTTTGATGCTTTCCAGTGCCAAGACAAAAAGCAACTCAGGCTGAAAAACAATTTCTTGTTCTTAATATGGGTGCCTCCATCTTCTTGGAGAGCTACTGGATCAGAAAACAAGCACAGAGGGTTACGTGCATCAGAAGCATAGCAGTTAATCCACCTTTCTGGACTATGCAAATCCTGGGGACTGCCCCAGCTGCCAGCATTCTTTATATATTTTAGTCTATTACATTTTAAGTTTATCACAAAAGTAACCAGGACTTCCTTTTCCTACGAAGTCATGATAGGCCTTCTTATGTATCATCCTTCCCTCTGGCCTAAACAACCATTTCCTGGACAGCATCAGAGTGCTGGGTTTCTAAGAATGTTAAAGGAAACTGGAATACTTTGGGCTGAAGAAAGAAAAATGTCCTCCAACTTCCTCATAGACTACTACAGAAATGTGATTCATTACTGACTCCTTGTTAAATAAACATGCATGTATCTACATAGTTGTAACTCAGGAGGCAATTCCAGACGACATAGCCCAAGAGGTGAAAAAAAAGTTGCCTGGACCCCAGACCCCAAGTGTGATGGGTCCCGCTCAATACACCATGCCTTCTGGACCCTCCTCTGTCATCTCGCATGATAACATAGGGCCAAACACACAGAAAGGTAGGGGCAAGCTTGAGGTTCAAATTCTATTCCAGCAAGGTGTGGCACTAGTCCAATATTGTTCTAAGATAAATTGTAGAAACTGTAGATCTATGGCTGGAATTTTTGTCTGAATTCTTACTTTTAATACACCTGGGTACTGTTTTCCCAAATACTTCCTGAGGCCCTACTTCCTCTTCTGTACTGAATTATTCAAAGGTCATGGGATATCACAAAGATGTCAAGTTCTTTGCTTCCGAAATAAGGACCCACAACATCAGGGTGCAGAATTATTTTACTGCCTTAAGCAAATATGAATACAAGATTGTCTAATCAGATGAAGTTCTAATCAATGGTTGACTAGAGCCCCACACGTTTATTGAAAGACTTGAACTGTTAATGAGTACAAAAAGCAGAAGTCTTTGGCTCAGATACTCTAGGCTGGCTAGCTTAGAAACTTTCAGTAATGTAACATACATGGCAAGGAAAAACAGTACTAAGACTTCTATTCCCCATGTTTTTCACGTAGCTGCATGTCCTTACCTGCTTAGAAATTAGCGTAGAATCTCTTTCTTTTGAATGTACAGATATGTTGCAGTCATTTAGAAAAGTAAGTGCTTCATCCAATTCCTTTAATAATCTTCCATACAACCCACTTTTGTCAGTATATGGTCCACAGTCCACAACAATCTCACACGGCTGAGAAGTATATCTTAATTGAGGGCAAAGATCAAGTTAAACACAGCTTCTCAAAGTCAGAGCTATTTCAGCCTGTTAAGACTATACAGCAAATAACAGCAGCAACATGAAGTGTATTCAAGGACATTTCTTTCCCCACCATGAATTAGTAACGGTTACACAGTTAAACACTGTAAAGCAAAAAAACCTCCACCAATTCAAATACTAAACTATTTCATTCTAAAATACTCTTCTTTCTGATACACTCCCTAAAAAGGAGGTTAGCATCACTATCTTTGTTTCAAACATTGGAAAATTAAAGGCAAAGCAAAATATGATTTACTTGACCACCATCTTCACTTTTGGTTTTCCAAAATGCACTCTTTTGATATGCCAAACAAATACGATCCACGTAACATAAATTTAGGTCTATAAACACACTCCCATAAGTAAAGTAATTACTGTTCTTGAATGGCAGAGCTATGAGTGAGAAATTCTTAAAAAGTAAATGGTTCACACAAGATCAGAAAAATGCTTTTAAAAAAACGTATCCACAAAACATCTGTTCCAAAACAGGAAATAACCATTATTTGACTTTGTCTGAAACTCAATTCATACAACACAGTACAGCTGGTGCAAGAAAACATGCTACATATGAATCATTTCACACTAATTTTCCTCTACAACAAATCATCACATTATCACCATCTTTATTTTAAACAATATTCACAGGATTCTACATTCTGTAAGAACACAGAGGAAAACACCCACTTGCTCTGCTATTTAGATAGTCTTTACTACTTCCTCTCATCTCCCTCTGTCTTTCATCAGCCTCTAAATGCAGGCTACTCATTTGGGGAAAGGGGAGGCTGGGGTGGGGGAAATAAATAAATAACAGAAAACCCCACACTTTTCTTGCATTAAGAACATCTTGTACTGTGGCTGTTGCAACATTTTTTTTAATTAAATATTTAATTACATAACAACATTATGGCATACACTGAACATGAACCAGTTAGTCTTCAAACATAAGACAGTGCCTTTTACAAGCTCAGAAACATGTTGTGGAATGTAAATTTTCTAGGTTGGTGGTGTGTTGGGTTGGCTGTTTTTTGGTTGCTTAGTTGGGATTTTTGGTTTGTTTGGGTTTTTACTTGTTTTGGTGGGTCTTTTTGTTTTTGTTTGGGTTTTTGTTTGCATGTTTATTTGTTTGTTTTTTTCAACAACTACAGAAAATCTCTGAATATCAAGGTCAATCAGCCTTTGTACTTAACTTTATGGAAAGATGTACCTCAACACTCAAAAGTGTTACTCAAAAAGCAATTTAACGTTCCCTCCCCATCCATAACAGAAGTAATGGCATCACATACATACAAACTTTCCTAAAATCTAAGAGGAAATATTTCTACTGGCTTATTCCTCTATACAAAACGAAAACACAGGCATCAATTTAAGAGCCATAATTGTACAACATACCTGTCTAAGACCACCAAATCAGTTGCAGTTTCAGCATTGCTCTTCAAAATTTTCTCCAGTTTCTGGATCTTCTCCTCTAACTCAGCAGGATCACATTTCCCATTTAAAATGGAAGCTGTTAATCCCAAGATTCGAGGACATGATGGATAATCCTCACAGATCTGTGAAGTAAAAGAGAATGAAATACCTTAGGACAGTTATCCTGCAAATCCACCATCAAGCTAGCAGACTGAAAACTTAGATGCTTAGTTGGAAACTAGTATTTCAATAGCAGGTGTTGGAAAAGGAATCAAGTGTTGAATGAATATTTTCTATTCTATTGACTGGAAGTTAAATATTTAACAGCAATCATCTCTAAAGGTAAATATTTACAATGTGGGGAAAATAAACAAACCGTTAGCATTGCACAGAATATCCTTTCCACATTTACAATACACATATCATAATACTTCTACACCATGTAGAAACTGAAGGATCATCTAAAAAATTACAAGTTCCATACTCTAGTTAAACTTGAGAAGAGATTTGGAAAGACATCTGTTATACAGGTTTCTCGTATTCTCTTAAGCCAAATGCAACATGGAGTCAAGAATATCCCAAAAGAGACCTACAAACATCTTTAGAAATTATTATTTTAAAAATAATAAAAACTGATTAGAACATCCTATTCCCAAACTCCAATATTGTAATCAATGAATTTACAAAATTCCCCTAATTCCATAAATTTAGCTTCTATTCTCTATTGTCAGATTTTTCTTTAATCTCTACCATAAAAGACAATAAATACACATTTTTTTATCTCAGAATAGCACTGAGGTCTGTTCATTACAGTAATTTCACAGTCCCAGAACATGCTAAAATATGGTTCCACTGATATTTTCCCTTGGTAGCAAAAGATGCCTTAACTGGTTCCCACTTCTCCAACCCTCCCACCTGACTCCTCCTCCTCAAGCAAGTATTAAAACATTCATGCAATGGATACCCACCTTCATAATTTCACGGTATGGGTGATCCTGGATTGCAAGATGGCACTCATCGAACACCAGAAGATTAATATGTGATAGGGATAAATACTCATTTCTCAAAACTGTCAAAGCAACATGACATGTCATAACCAGAACCTAAATTGAAAGGGAAAAAAGAGAAGTGTCAGTGCAAGAAGAGCACAAGCTTCTGATCAAGCCTAATTTACTGTAGGCTCTGCTTACACGTATAGTTTATACTTAATACACTACCTGATGCTTAGAGAATTCCTGACTCCACTTCTCTTTTGTCCATGATTCAGTTGTCTCTACACTTGAATACTCTCCCACTTTAAGATCTGAATGTGTCCTGACAGCTGACACTTGTTGAGCAACTTGATTTGCTTAAGAAAAAAACATAAAAACTCAATCATATAAAGGTCTTTTCATACATTAATTTTTGAGATGTGTGTCATATTACTTAGTACCATGTTTCATAACGTAGCTTAAACTAACGTTAAACCAGGTGTACAAGACAACTGCTTCCACGTAAAACCACAGCAAGGAAACGGACTGGTAACTAAATTGCACTTGAGATTTCATGTCTTAATTTTAAACCAAGAAGCAGAAGATTCCATACAGATAAAGAGGTTGTATTAAGTAGATTATAAGCAAAAGATGAAAGGTATCACATTCTTTAAGCAGTTTAGTGTCCTTGCTGTTGAAGACTTTATGCAAAAGTTTCTCCTAACTTTGCTTTCACACAACTTCTATCAGGGTATACTCCATGGAAATACTAGCAGCATGTCTAGGAACTTAGTATACTTTTCCCCTTACCTGAGTTGACCAAGAATACAGTTCTTTTTCCATTTTTGCTGAAATCTCCCCTGATCTGATAGGACAGCTCTTTAGTGAGTAGTACTGCAATAAAAGTCTTCCCTGAGCCAGTGTTTAAGCAGACTATTGTATTATGATCCAAAGCTGCTTCAAGCAGTTCAACCTAGGTTTGAAAAACAATAACATGCTTACTTGCAGCAATGCAGTGAAAAAGCTGACAAAAAAAATAACACAAGTGGTAAATAAACTACAGATAAGTCAGTAGGATCTCTAGAGATCTTTCCAGTGCCATTGAACTAACATGTCTCTTTCATAACAATGTACTATCACAGTCCTTCAAAAAGTATTAATACATACTATATATAGTCTAGCTTCTAAATCTAAAATCCTTTAAGTATCACAATTTGCTGCTATTTTAAGTAGCTTTCTAACAATGTCTTTTTAATAGATGATTCTCTTGCTAGACACACTGTGTGAAGAAAGGCACAGTTTTCAAATCTAACAGTATACATCACTTCAGCCAAATAAGCAAGTATATTAGCTCAAGGTGAACTAAGTGCTAGCTTTCAGGCACTTCTGCAGTGCAAAGAGAATTAAAATTCTAGAACTCAGAAATGGCTTTCCTTAAAAAAATGAGAACGTCCTGATGGGGTTTCTGACATTACTGAGCTGCTTTTACCAGTAGGTGAACCATAAATCAAGATTTACCACACAGTAGGCAGAAGGTCAGAGGGGGAAGGAGACATGATTGTATGCATGCAATTGAGATGCACAGTGTAACGTTTACTGTATTTCTCCCCAACAGGATTTCGCAGAGAGCAGCAAGAGAATATTCAGCTTAAAAGCTGTTCTGCTTGTTAGAGCAAAATGAGAAGAGAGCATAGGGGATGTTACAAACGTAGAACAGAGCCAAGCTAAAGAAAAAGAGACACAAGGAACTCTCAACAGGTGGAGCTGTAAGAGAGACATGCCTACACCATGTGCAATGCTGCACATTCTCCAGCTGCTCTGCTTCTTTTTCTAGTACGTTACTGGATTTAATTGTACTTTTTTCTGACATTACTGTATTATCACTAGTACCTGATATTTTCTTGGCGTGTAAATGTTATCATGAATTGCTTCTTGTTGCCATGGTAGTCCAAAAAATGGACCCATTGGGGAGGAAGCAGGGGTCATGAGCTGCAGTCCTGCCATGCTGAGGGATTGCAAAGCAGAGCTTTTCATTCATTCATCCAGTGTTTCTTTCATTGCATTTTTGTTCCAGCACAGCCTACTATGAGAAGAAAAAGAAACATTATCAGATACAGTCACAATATAAAGCAAGAAAAGAAAATTTATTCTAAGATTCTACTTGATTTTACTTCAAGTGCTAAATCTCATCTTTAATAAATTTTTTAAAATAAATCTGTTTTAGTTTTACTTCAGGAAAGAAAAATATTGATTTTCTAGAGCACAGGCGTAAATAAGTATCACATTTTCCATTTCTCTTTCCAACCAAAAGGTCTCTATCACCAGTTAAAGCTTTACATACACACACGCAACAGGAACCTTATTCTAATCAGTGGGAAAAGAACAGGAACTACACAAGAACCTCAGCATTTTCAAATCAAAAGATTCTGATAAGGTTATCTATTTAAGGAACTGGCAAAATTATTATAAATAATTGCTGATGACTCTGATAAAGACTAATGGAGAAAGGGATCCTTATCATGTTAACCACCAATTTCCAGAAAGATATTCTAATTGATAAACAAATAAACCATTCAGAACTTGATGACATTTTCCTACTGGAAATCTGGAAAATACTCTCCTACTAACGCTATGAAGTCCTCATCGCTGGGTTTTTTTTCTAATGTTTCCTATCTGTCAAGAATGATCAAGGTAAAAAAACATTGAAATAAAAAATATAAATTCTACTTTTCCCAGGGAAACTGATTAAGGTCTGACAATACAGAAAAATACTGCTGAAGTATAATACGAACATACTGCATCAAATCTAAGAAACTTTGAATACTTCCCTCCCGTCAAATCAGATACACATCCAATTCAACAAAACAACATTTTCAAAAGTTAGTTTTCCTCAAAATTCCTAGATGCTCTATATTCATTTTGGCATCAATCTCAAAATAAGAAATCCATAAAATTGAAAATGCTTTCAAATTTAATTATTCATTAGAAATACATGAAGAAAAGCTAATTACCATCCTATTGCATAAAAATGTCATTGCTTTTCTATATAACAGGAAAGTTGGTTAAGTTTTGTAAATGTGCAGTAGGGAAAAAAAACTTGAGTAAAGTACGATATGGCATCAAACAGAAAATACTAACCACTAATGATTATGAGAAATAACTGCTTTGAGATATTACAAATAAAGCAGTACAATTTATTTTTTTTAAAAAAGGTATTCATTTACTTTTGTACTAAGACAATATTTTATTTACCATAGTCTTCAACTAATAAAACACTATAGTCCTTTGTTGTATATTCACATTTTTAAGTTAAATATTATAATTTGGGCCATGTCTAAACACTAATTGGTATTCTAACTTAACTAATATTTATGAGAAGCTCTGACAAAAGAGATCAAACTGATTCTCTCTAGTTTTCCATCTCAGGTGTATCTTGTAAAATAAAGAGAAGGCAACACATTGAATTATATGACCACTCCTCTTGCAGATTCCTGCAGAATGTCACTTTACAGAAAGCAGTTGGAGGTTTTTTCCAAAGGGGTAGGGGGAGTCTTGAAGGACAGTGTGGTTAAGTTGAAGCAACATTGCTCTATTCCATTACAAAGCATTCTTTCTCTTTTGAAGACAAGCATTCGGTGGTAACTGCTACTTAGTTAAAGAGGGCAAACATAACTTCTTGGTCTTTGGCTCAGCAATCAATGTACTTCCCCCTCCACCAAAAACAGTATTTCTTTACTAAGAGAACTGTGTTGTTATTGCTGGAATCTTGTCTGATATTTTAATTTGAGCTTCACAGAAACTGTCAAGGTGAGAAGAGTCCAGAAAGAAAAGATGTATTCAAATGTTTGGTGGTTTTTTTTTAAAAAAAGGAATGAATGTACATTTCCATAGGACATTAATTAAATAATGCTCTTGATATTTTAATGTTTGCGTTTTTTTTTCCAGTCGCTTTTGAACAAATCTCTTAGCTCATGCAAATCTTCTCATTTACTTTTAGTCCTGTAACCTAAGCTACTGTTTCAGCCTGAGTCTTTCAGATTATTTAAGCAGATAAAATGGATCAATATGATACTGCTTCATGTAGCTGTGAACAGAGCACAACATAGTCCACACACATCATAAAATCAGTAATACATTGTTATTCATTACAATTATAATACAAAGACTCCTGTAGATTTTAAAATTGTTTTTAAACATTTCAAATAACGCATACAAGCACGTGCAGGTTCTGTTCCAACAATTCAACTAGTAAATTTATGGAGCGTTCAAATCTGGCACAACTAAAAGATGTTTTGGTTCACTTCCTCTTTGGAAATAGTGGCTTCATGGCCATTCCTCCACTGTGACTCCACAGCTTTGGGTTGTGGTAGACAACCAAAGGAAAGATGTGTTCATGCTATACAGTCCCATGTAGCAAAGATGATCATCCTTGACATTTTCATCTACTGAGCATTTGCTCATCAAACGTACTGATGTTAATCACTATGTGACTAAACAAATTAAATCAGACAGATGGCAAGGTCAGTAGCATGATACACGACATTCCCCAGCCACTCGCAGAAAGCATCTGGAAACTCTGGGCACTGCCAACATAAGCAAAGTTTTCGCATGTACCAACAGCTTAAATGTATGAGAGCAGGTGAGAAGAGAGAAAACGCAGGGAAAGGTGTGTCATCCCCAACTCCTCTCCAAGCTTATAGATTAAGCTCCTCTTTAATGTATCTAGCTTCCCTTCTGTTATGGTTTGAAGTGAGGGGGGAGGTCCGGGTGGCAGAAGCTGCCCATCACACCGGACTCCCATCCCCCTCGGGGCTTGAGCCAATCGGCGCCTCTGCGAATTGCCCTATTTACGTCGGACAAAGGAACCGGAAAGGTGTGCCTTTGCCCAGGAGCAAGGAGACAGGAGGGGGGCACGGCCCCGGCTCCCGGCCGGGCCTGTGCCCGCTCCGTGCCGGTGTCCGCCCCGTCGAGGATGGCGGCGGCGGAGGTGCTTGGGGAACTCGGGGAGAGCCCCGCTGCCGGGGCGCCCACCGGGCCGAGTTCACCCAGAAAGGACTGAAATCTAAGAGAAACGGCCACACAGATAAGAGGTCAGTGAAGATGGAACGGAACAACGTGTGCCGCGGCTGAGTCCCCCTTGCCAGCAGCCCCTTTGCAAACAAGTCCTTGGTGGAGCAAGCAGAGACTCACTCGCAGCCCGTGGAGGACCCACGTCGAGAAGAGATGCCAGAGCCTGAGCACGGTACGCATCTAGAGTCCGTGGGATGACCCCCGCCGATGGGGAGGTGCTTTGTTAAAGGAGATGCCTGAGCCTATTGTGAATCATGGGCACAGGTCGAGGCGCATTTACGCATTTTGCATTTACGCATCTAAGTCTGTATGGAGGCACATTTAAGGTCGATGTGACGACCCACGCCGGAGCGCATTTAAAGTTTGTTGATGACCCACGCCAGAGCGAGTGGCTACAGCTCCTTAAAGGTCCAGGACTGGTAAAGCCCGCACTTGGGCAAATCCGATGGGGTAAGGATTTGCCTCCCAGCGGGCAGGATTCACGCTTTCGCCGTGAGTAGGGGATCCACTGGATCAAGGGACAATGGTGTAAGGACTCCTTTTCCTTTAAGAGAAGCGGCAGTAACAACATGGAATGAACTGACCTGCACTCCCCCATTCCCTGCCCCCATGCGCCGCTGGGGGGAGGAGGTAGAGCCGGGAAGAAGAGGCAAAGGGGGGGAGTGGTGTTGTTTTTAAGACCTGGCCTTGTTTTCTTGTTATTCTCTTAAGTAACCGGTTTTGTGTGCTTTTCTCTTTCTAGGTAGCTGTTAATAAATAGTTTTGCATTAAGAAAAAAGCCTCTTTTGCCCGGGACCGTGGTTGGTGGGTGCTCCTCTGTTCCTGTCTCGATCCTCAGCTCTTTTATTACATTTTTCTCTCCTCTCCATTTTACTGGACTGGGAGAGCTGCGTGAGTTTAGTTGCCGGATCGGCCTAAGCCACGACACCTTCTTATAGTCTAATGAGTATCATGCTAGTAACACATACAAAGAACATAAAAGTCTTTATCATGACTACAATATTTCATTCAAATGGTCTCAGGCATGTTTCTCTACTCACATACAGCAACTCATGTGGAAACACAATTAGTGTTTGCTTTGTTTAAAACGAGACCTGGTCAAAGCCATGGTAATTGTTCAAGGCTAGAAGAGACCAGGGAAAAAACATTTTGCATAATATAAGCTAAGGCTGACACCCCAATCATTCTTGTATCTAAGTTCAGCCACTTCAGTTTTATAAATCACTTTAGATCAGTAGTGTCTTCTCTTTGTTTACTATTCCATCTGTTTTGTGTTTCTTTTCGAAATCCTAAGTACAACCTTGGGAACATATAAAATAGTTGTATTGCATCACCAGGAGGGAATTAAGGAAAGAAAATCAAACTTATTTGAGAAGACTGCTAATAAAAAACAAGCATAGGATTTAATATTTACAAATAAGTGTTATCTCCTTTGCTACACAATTCGTGACAGTGATACTAGGTTAGCTATCCCACTGCAAGAAGCAAAGGGATTTATACTTATGCATGGTTCCAGTTTGATCTGGAAGAGCTGTGAAACAACATATACTCTAAACTACATTTTTGGCTTCTGTGTATCTTCATGAAAGACCTGCCCTAAAGCACAATCATCTCATCAAAATCAAAAAGTATTCTCATAAAAACTTCTGAAGTGCAAAAGAAGTATCTGCACATTTGCAACTTGAAAAGCACAAGCAAAACAGCATTGCCTGCCAGTTAACCATACCATTATCACCGTGCAATCTGACAAAAAAAAAAAAAAAAGAATTTACCTATGATAAACTTCACAATTAATTCGCAAAACAATACAGTTAAACTCACATTAGGCAGAATGCACTTGAAACAGCTTAAATTCCCTCGTACTGCATGCTAACTCAGGTAAGATGAAAAAGTTCTCCCTAAATCATCAATGCTACTTCCTGCTGTGCTAAAGTTTCCTAGTCCTGGCCTTCCTTTGTATTATTTGTATTGAAAGTATATAAGATCCAACAAGATCAACGTCAACGTTATTACAGGAGTAAGCCAGAATAATGAAGTAATTGTACCATTCTAAGTCTCTATTTTAATAGCAAAGAAAAATATCAAGTTCTTCAATAAAAGAAAAGCAGTACAGGACCATCTAGAAAAAAAAAGGGGAAAAAAAACCCCACATCTACTTGAAGAACAGGTTTTAAATTGAAAACATTTGAGATACAAGTACATGTGTTCAGAATTTGCGGACAGAAGCCAACTGAACCTAACTGAAACTATCTTACAGGGAAGCAGAAAAAAACAAAGTAGTCCTGCTCAGCCAGTGCGAGTAACAAAGATACGTGCTAAGATGTTCCATCTTTATCCACTGCATTATTTTGAAAAATGATAGAACAAGACACTGTATGAACTTGCTGAAACTGAATCTGGAGAGAGAAACACAGGAAACAAGTCCTGCTTCCTGTGCCTTCAGACTAGCTTACAGAAGCTGGACAAAGCAGCACAGTGCCCAAGTTTATCTGTTCTGCTAAAATAATACTGAAAGGTCCACTTTTATGGTCATCAATCCAAGAGTAAAATCCACAATGTCCTTACTTCATTCAGCACACATTTATGTGAACAGTGAACTGCACAGCTAAAAACTCTCTCCTTGTTCTACCAACCATCTAAAGAACTCAGAACGGCACGAGGTTGGGAATGAACAGTCAGCAACATTTAATATCTGTTTCTTCCAGTCTACAATAATTCTGGAACTGTGGCGTAGGTTTTTCAGTCACAGCACAATATTGAATTTGAAACAGTCCCTTAGTGCACAAAAAAATTTCCAGGTTTACTGAACTAAGGAAGGAATACAAGCCAAATCAAGTAGGGCACTCACCTGGAATCATCCTGGATCTAGTCCTGCTCCAAGGAGTGCTTAAAACATTTATGGAATGACACTCTGAAGTAAACAGAGAAGAGACTAGAGCCTTGGTGACACATCTTTCAAGTTTTTACCACCATTTGTGTGCACAGTATGTGTTATATTCATATCAAGTTAATGCAAAACTACACCTCATATTAACAACAAAAATTTATTACTGCCATACGGTGTATTTCATCTGCTTTCTTCACCTATATAAAAATGGTTTCTAATGTTATAGGTTTTTTTCTTTGTCCAGGAATGTTTAATTTATTTTCTAAAATGTTTAATTTATTTTCTAAAAACACTCTCAGCATCAGCCAAAAAAAAGTTAACCTGAAGAGGTAGAAAAAAAAAAATCCACTCTAAAGTAAATAAACCATAATCTATACAAAAAATATGAACAGAATCTGTTTGCTTGAGTGTTCTCCTAGAAGAACGCCTAAAGAGTCTGAATATCGCGTTCTTTATAGTTAAGTTCTACACTCGAATGTCTCGTGCAACATTACCTTGCTAAAAGACCTAACACAGAAAATTTTTACTTGGGTAACGGAGGAACAAAAAGAAAAGCATACAATATTACAAATATAAAATAAAGAGTAGAAAATGAATGTAAATGTTAATTTACAAAATGTAAAATATTCACCAAGGATGTTCCCATACCAGCTACTGCACAAGTCTGCAGTACAGTGACTTCTAATTACACCAGACGCATTCAGTGGCAAGGTTTTTGCCCAAGTGAAGGTCAACATACGAGATTACTACATTGTCTGGTTTCTAAACCTGTTTTTAAAATTATATTTTTCAAAAGGATTTGACTTTTCCTGTGATAGTCCAAAAGCATTACAAAAGTGTATTTTGTGAATATTACTCCTGTAACTTCAGTTCTCTTAGAGAACTAAAAAAACCCACAAAACCAACATACCGAGTTTTTATTTGAGAAAAAACAAACAAAAAACCCCAAACAAGCCCAAAACTCAAAACATCTCAGAAACAATTAATAAAGTTTCATTTTCCTAAGAACAGGTATTTTTCCTCCCTTCATTTAGCAGCCAATATCTAGGACATTGTGAAAATTAAGCATTGAGATTTCTGCTCCCACCTCAAAATTCAAAGTTTCTGAACAACATCATTCAGCCCAGAAGGTCTAAAGTGAGGAAATACTGTCAAACAATATTATTCAATATGATGAATCAGAAGTCTCTTTTATATTATGCCATCTTTAACATACAACACAGCTGCATGAGACACTCCTTATCTGTTATCCTTCAAAGACCTTCATCACATGCATTGCCTAACAGCAGTTTTTCTATTTGGTCTTACAATATTCTTGAAGTAAAAAAAAAAATAATCATATTTCAGATCTGTTCCCTTTCAAGAAGGCATAAATGCTTACAAAGCTCAAATGTAAGCATTCCTAAAAGAACAAGCTTCCCTGGTTTCCCTAGAACAAGCATCCATGTTCATTGTGCATGTTCATCTTGAACCAGAAGAATTTTAATTCTTCTAGTTTTCTGATACAGAACTAATCTAACAGCACAAGCAGAACGTTAGTCTCTAATAGCATACCGAGACATACCAAAGCAGCAAAGGTTGCTTTCTGTTGCTCAGAAAAGTTTCATTAAGGAGTTTATTAAATGAAGATTACATTGAAGCTCTACATTTGAATGAGCTGCTTCTGAAGCATTTCTACAAGCAATACAGTATATTTGACAGCTGGAATTCCTGGCAGATTCCTCCTAAATGTCTGTATATAAAAGAGAAATGAAGTACAACATGACACTTAGCAGACTCAGAAAAATGCATAACCCTGAAGTCCTTCATCTAGTGCTCAGTCACCGGTACAACCAAACTCGGATTTGAGGCAGAAGCCTAATAAACACTTTCTGTTGCAATTATTCTAGCTCTATCAACAGAGTCAGCAAGACACAGCTCACACCAAAGTTATGCTGCTGTACGTTTTAACAGTCTCTAATGCAAAAGGATTATACCTTTATGTACCAACATAACATTCAGGGACCACAGAGCATTTACCAGTACAGAAATAAAACATGAAAACAAAAATCAGTTTTCTAGCATATCTATAGTGACACCAGTATATGAGGCATTCAGAATAAAAGTTTAGAGGAGAAATACCCCCTTTCTAACAAATGCAAACGACATGTAGCCAGATTTTGGAACAAACCGTTTCATTTTTTCAAATCTATGAGTATAAGGCCCTGTGCAAGAGTCCAACTATATAGTTGCTTAATCAGTGGTGCAGAACTGGTGCTATGCAGATTCCTCTTCTTTTACCTCCTTAACACAAAAGAAGATAAAATGTGAAGGGCACCTAAGATGCAAGGCGCAGTGAAACTCAATACACTTCTGTCTTCACTATGTTATTAACTACTTATCAACTCTTCTTTCTATATAGCTTTAATTGGAGCCTCTTTTCCTGTTTTTGCTGAACGCATAATTCAAACTTTTGAAACTAAGGCCTTAAAAATTTACCTGCTGTTTACTTTCCTCACCATTTACTTTTTATCTCTCATCTGGAACAACATATAAATTCAATTCTAATTCCAACTCTTTGTATTTCCCCTCTTCTCACCTTTTTTTTTCGTTTTTAAAATATTTCACCAACAGAACCATATTTGAATATAAAACTCACAAGAAATACTTAAAAACACACACACATTTAAAAAAATGAATACATTTCTTATCATATTCAGCTTCATAAGAAATACCAAAGCATGTGTTTCATGACAAACACCTTTTTATCTATGCCATTGCTGCATCTAACCATCTATGGATAAAACAGTCACTTTCATTATTCTTTCCAAATAAATTTACAGTAAATTTCTATAACCTCACACACAGAAGTTACTTCATGGTCATGAAGAAGTTTTAAATATAAAATAGGAGAATACAGTGAGTGACACATAAAAATCTGCTTCTCCCACACTACAAAGCATACTCTTACCGTTTTAATTTCCGCAGTCTCTGTGTTTATGCTTCCCAAATTGCATTTTGACATCATGATATCAGCTGGTAGATTAATCACATAATTTGCAAGCTTCGGCTCTTAAAAACAACAACAACAAAACCTATGAACCATAAAAATGGTTTGAAAAGGGAACTACAATAGCAGAGTTAATTGTGGCAATTCAGTTGCTTATAAACATTTAAATGTGTCAACTCTACATTACAACTTGCTGGCAGAAAACAAACTATTTAAGTCCATCCTGAACATGAATTATTTTAGTTTAGTATTAGAAACAAAAAGAGTGATTTAAAAGCTAATTTTTGGTAGTTTAAATGTGCAAGTAAAATGTACTTCCCTAATCCTATTTAACAGGTTACTGTGATTAATGTTTAACAACTGGTCCATGTGAGAAATGCAGCAGTAGTATGTTCTACACAGTTTTACTATGTTCCATGTAATTGTACTGCCTTTTCCATGCACATGTATTTTCAATTTACTAGAATTAAACATTAAAAAAAAAATAACATCAGAATTCAAACTTCCTTAAAGCATTTCGATTTGAAGCCACAAATAATGCAGTAAAATCATGAAAAAGCAATAACCATTTCTTCCTAAGTAAATTAACACACGTGTTTTTTAATAAAAGTAAAAATATTGTGCAATTAATATGATGATTTGCATAAAAATACATTTAGCTATTCAAGTAAAATTAGGACAGTCGTTCATGACAAAGAATTTCATAGACATATTAGTCATTCTATAAAGCTACAACTTATACCAAAAATATCATATCTAAGCAGATCTACAATGCTCCCAAAGCTCTAACATAAAAAATTTATATGATATATTCACCTAAAGTATGAGTTTTCCCAGACCTAGAAAGAGAGATTCTGAAGTCAAATATTTTAAAATCAATACTGAAAACTTAAATGCAAAATGGATCTTGATGAAAATTTCTACTCCAATCAGTTCCATAAAGTTAACAAGGACACTCCCAAGATTACTTCAGTATGTTCATTTTTACCTCAACTGCTGATGCTGAGCTTTTCCAGAGTCTCCAAGCCTGTAATTTTGTTTCACCCTAGGTAACCTAAAAGGCAATATAAAAAGAGAGCATTTTAACATGAACTGCCATAAAAAAAAAAATTTATTCAATCGTGCCATGTGGTAGTCTGCTTTCTCGCATTTTAATATTTAGCTGTGTAGCAACAGCACATGGTTCTTTAAAATCTAATTACCGTATGTCCTTTTTTGGCCAGGGATTCGGACAGTCAGTGCCTGAAAGATCAGCCTTAGAGAGCTCAGGAGATATTTGCATATTTTGTTTTATCTGCTAAAGTAATTGCTAGCTGAGTCCAACTAGGTTTACAGTTTTCCTCCCCTGTGCTCCCTCTGCACGTTTCACTTAACACAGTAACGAAATCTTGAAGAAACATATTTTTTAAATGTGTTGAATGGTATCTTAAAGAATGTGTATGTTTTGAGAAAATAAAATAAATGAGCTGTTATTGTTTTATTTTACAACAAGAATACGTAGGGAGTGCAGCGTAGAAAATCAGATGAGTACTGTGTTCGTGTACAAAATACACCTACAAAAATTTTATTCCCAGGGCTATTTCTTAAATTTGTGTTTCTACCATATACACATCTTTTGTTTCCCCCGCACAAAATACAGCAAATTGCTGCTAAGATGCAGCAACTAGAACTGAAATTTATTGTAGCATGTCCCTGTCATGTCTAGGTTATTCATTTATTCACCACCTCTAAAACATGAGCCAGAATATGTATTCCATTGAACCAGAAAATAGCCTAAGAACGGAAAACTGTCACGTCTCCTGTAAAAATACATAAATATATTCCACTTTATATTTGCAAGAAAAGCAGAAAGGAAGAACATAGCATTTAGTTACCCCACCATATAACACACATGAACAGGAAGAAAAGATTCAACCATGTCAGTAAAGTTAATGCCATACATGGCTCCACATAGCAAATTTACTTTACTTCCTCACCGCAGCTGGCAAACAAGAAGCATACAGATCAGCAGGTAAGATCTGGGAGAACCACAAAAAAGTCTGTAATTCTCCACCAACCCCAACAATTTCCTCTGGCACATCAAAGCCGTAAAACAGAAGATGGCAGCTTTAATCGATTGGCAGACATGAATTACAGTAGCCCCTTTTAATGCCGAAGCCAACACAAAACCAGACAGGCCGCATTCCTGAGATGCGGTCAAGTTCTAGTACAAAACAGCGAGGTTACACCACATTAGCATCTAAATGGTGTTGGTGCACCCACTTAGACAAAAGCCTGTTGGGGTAGAGGGCCAATCCTTCCCCTCCGCAGGCCAAAGGCATCTGCAGCTTGCCAGTGATCCCAGCCAAACAATGGACACAGCTCGGGGCTACCTCAGCCAGTAACCTAACCCCTCCAGCATTTATTAACTATAACGTTGGAGTCCAATCTGGTAAGATTTCTCTTACCACATTAAAAAAAAAAAAAATGTATCTATCTATCTATCCATCTATATATCTCTATCTCATTTTACGGTGACTGGGGATCTTGATAAAAGAAAGTGTAAGGGACAAAAAGGAAGAATTAATGACACTGACATCGCTAAAAATTAGACTTCTAGAATATCTTCGGTTGAACAGTACCACTACCATTAAAAAAAATTAAAATGTTTCTATTAAGAGCTCAACATTCAAATATTTTATCTAAAGTTAGAAGGTGAGAGCTCCAACTAGCCATCTGGAGTGTCTAACTAGACTCACCACAAACATATCAAATACTAAAAGAATAAAGCAGCAACATGAAAAAAAAAAATCATCAGTTCCTATAAAGACATCAAGAGAAGCATCCAAGAAGTGTTAAACCAGTCACTTCTGCAAATCTCCAGTGCTCCAGCAATCTGCAAGCTACCACTAGTTACTTCTGCAAAACTCAGTCAAGATCTTCCTGGGCCATTTGCTACTTAAACATTTGCTAATACAAAACCCAAGTATCCAAATATACCAAAGAGCATACAGAAGAATGTATCAACAGGTTTTGTTTCTATTTCCCTGTTATGTAATTCAGTATTTGAAAATGATCATGTTACTGATACCTAATCGTTGCTGTTTAAAAAGATTGTCAGAAAAAGGACTGAAATTTTCTAAGTAAAAGACCTACTGACAACACCACAAGCAACACGTTGAATCTGAAACAGACTATCAACGTTCTTGTTCTTACACGTACTCTACAGTTCAAATTTAAATAACTATTCCTTCTGTCCAAATGACAATTTCAATATTTAATTAAACCATTATTCAAACTGTTAACAACTTGAAAACGAAGTTCTTATCTTTCAAGATGTATACAATTGGACTCTTAAGCTCACGATGGAGCTATGATGAAGTGAATTATCTTCATGCAAATACAAACGAATTCCAGCATGAATCAAAGTCCTGCAGCATCAGAGGGGGTAAGGTAAAAAATACCATTGTGATGGAGAAGAAAAAGTCCATCTGAGCTGGCATCCTGTCTCGCTATAAGTTACAGCTGGTCACAGATGCTGGAGGGAGGAAGGGGTGACTATAAGGCAGGACTTACTTATCCTTCTCTTCGATACATTATTCCAGTAACCTTACATTTCAAACATTTTTCTTTGGTTTATTATGGTACAACCAATACAGTTAGTCAGAAACCACAGTACAAACTCCCTACTGCCTCACATTAACTCCAAAACAAAATATTCCCAGCATCCAAGGAACTAAGCCTTCTCCATGGAAGTTGGGAAAAGATAGCTACACTCAGGAAACATCTCTCCAAATAAAAAAATCTGAGCTACCTGAACACTCTGAAACACATTTAATAGATTTAACAATGAGCAATGAGAATTACATTATTCCACATAATATTTAATTCAATTTTTTTCAAGCTGCTGCTTGAAAACTAACACACAGAAAAATCACAGCTAAGTTTATAGATCCTAATTTACATAGGTAACTATACTATTATTACCTCAATATCACAGGAAAGGATAACTGACCATATCTGTGAATTTATTTATCACCTGGTCCTTTACTTGGGTACCAAATTATTTACTTCTGATTATTTAATTTATTTAAAGGTTATGTTCAAGCCTTTCAGGCAGCTATGTCTTTCAAAATGAAGGCAATTAAGCAGATCTTAGGGCAAGGATTTCTCTCTTCCCCAATCCCAGGGGCAAGCTGTGAGGCAAGTACAGTTACAAAGCACCAATTATTCTTGTTTATGATAAATAAAAGCAGCAGCTGCCCCCTGAATATAACCCCATGCAGGGATTTCAATCCCATTATTTGCATAAACATAAATCCTTTCTCTCCATGGGACAGAGTCAAGCTCCCCAAAACACGTGTGTTTGACAGTTTCCTGTTATCTCTGTGCCAGAACATCCAAAATTACTGAGAGTCCTGTGTTACAAAAGGCTTTTTCTGAAGTCATTAATTGTATGATGCAAGACCTGCAGATATTTGGGTTTTAAGTCAACCTCTAAAATTTCCATCAAGTCTAAAATGAGAGTTCAAATCTCCTATAGTTGGTCATAGTATCAATTTACATATCACCCAAGAATCAGTCTACAAACAACTGACCTATTTTCAAAAAATAATTTATTTTATAAAACGGTGCATTGAACTAACTCATCCTAACGTAGCCTTAAAACACAGAAATAGCACGTACTAGTTAGCACATTATTTACTCCAATTACTTTTTGGTCTTCGTAGTTTTTAATCTGTCTTCCTAAAAGAGAAAGGCTTCTCGCCATTTACGTAGTTACGCCATACGTCTGCAGATGTTCTTTCCCTACAAAGAACTTGTGGGCACACTACTGGAATTTCCTTTTATGTGAAGCTAGGATGAAGTCAATATGAAGCTCATAAAAGAATATATAGTATAAAGAGACTATTTTTGCTCCCAAATTCAGAAAATATTCAAAGCTGCTCAGATGCCACAGAAACCAGCCTCCAGAGAGAACATCTTGGGGGGGGGAGGAGGGGGCGGGAAGACCACCCCAAAACACACACAATTCATTGGTACATTTCCACAGGCCAACCAATTTTTTCTCGGAATATGTAAGAATGTCTAAAGGTGTAAATCAAAGTGCTCTATAGAAGATAGTGTTGCAAGGGCTCTCACACAAGATGTGAAGAACAGTGTTTTCCATACCAGTACTGCAAGAAAACAATACATGTGCCTGATTATAAAGTGATCTGAATCAATTCCAAAATGGAAAAGGTCATCAGAAAAGGGAATTCTTAGTATCTTAACGGACATATATGGCTAACCAATTTACTGTGTAGAGCAGCCAGAAAAAGCTTTCATGTTGAGCCATTTCTTGTCTTAAGAACTGAGGATCAACCAGGCCAATGTTAATCACCTATGTGATGATAACCTCAAATCACGAAGCGCAGTGCATTCTGCAGCATTAATGGGCCAATGCTAAAAAACTCTGTCCACCATGAAGCACTTTACATAGATTACAGGTATCCTTTAACTTAACAGTAGTAATTAATGCTTCCTATTTGAGTCAAACTAGAAAGAACCGAAATCTTTTAAGGCAGAGGCTTTTATACCCTACTGAAGTGTTAAGCCCCAGCATAGAAGCCAGTAGGTAGATCATACATACCTAGCTGAGTACAATGAACATCATGTTAAAAAGCTGCAGCATTTTATAAAAACTGTTACTTCCCTCCATGTAAATACATGCATTTATAATACAGCATGATCATCCCTTTACGTTTTTACAGTTAAATTAATACAAGACATCAGCAGATCATACCAATTAATAATTTTTATTTATTTTAATGCATCAATCTTCACTTTTCAGTGTTGTCAAATAAAGCACATAGATTTGCATACTGATTGGGGTTTAAAAGTGGTGACAAGCCATAAATATTGCATTTTAACAGTATAAAGCCAGAAGCTTCATGTTGTACTTCCATATCTACAGTACTAACCATATCACAGGTTATTTGTAGCACTGTTGACCTTCAAGAACAACGGACATGATACTGAAACTGATACAGATATATTCAAAAATTTACTTGGGAAAAAGGTAGCTATGGGAGAGCTGAAGCCCTTATCTGAGATAAAGTGGCAAAAAATAACAGCATGTGATGAGACATGCTTGTTTTGGGTATTCTTAGTCCTGAAATATAGGTAAGAAAAACTGGAACAGTTTGCAAAGATTTTAGAACTTCATCTCGTGCTGTATAACTTAAAGTTTTCATTGAAGTAAAAAAAACTTTATTTTTTACAGATTCCCTTAATAGAAGTCTTCAATCTAAGAGTAAGTACTGAATCACGATTGACTTTGAAAAATATTTATATTCAAGATCCACAAAATACAACTGGAACAGCTTCCTCTCCCCAATATGTGGGATCACAGATGTCTAAACATGGACTGAGAAGCTTTAAATTTTAAAGCTTTTTTCCTTCTCCTTTGAAAGCTTTTCACATTTTGATCGACTATGAAAGACAGCACAAGGTCAAAAAGATACACAGCCTCCCATGTTAGAGTTGTGAAGTAACTGGTTCGTAAGGGTCCCTTAGCTCCAATACTGATGCAACTAAGCACCAGTAACACTTTCAGTGCACAGACCCGAATCAGGAAACAGACCCATTCCTGATTCAACCATCTGTCAATCTTCCACAGTAGCAGAATGAATGCAAGATGAAAAAGAAAAATTGGAGATAAAATAGGTATCCTTGAGAGATATCTGTGAATGTATATTAATAGGTACCTTTGCCTAATGCCAAGTCTACATCACAGTTAAGAATCTTTTCAGTTCAGCGCAGCATTAGTCCAATTTTTCATGTTAACTCTGCACTTTACATATATAGTAATGGATACTCATATTATGCGGCTGAAAAAAAAAGTATCCAAGTCGCTCCTCCTTGTTGAGTGATATGCTGTTTTGCTACAGTTGTCACAAAAAAAAAAAGAGAGGGAGATAAGCTAATTTTTTTACCCTTTGTTTCTCAGAACAGAGTGAAAACTACTTCTGCATATAAGCAAAACCATTCCTATCTATGCAAACGAAAGGATGGTTCCAGACATCAAAGCAGTTGTGGTTTACTGAATACTGCATCACTCAATGATTATCAAGGCAGATTAGAAGGAAAGATAATGGAATATTGCTACACAATTCCACTTTTCTATATTATCTAAAATCACTCAAGGCTGAGAAATAATGTTTTGAAGGAGTTAAATGCCTGTAAATGGTGCAGTTGAGGGTTTCTGACACTAGTCTGGGTTCTGGAAGCAATATAATTAATACAGCACTGCACCTGCCAATTAACTCTTCTGCTGAGCACAACTCAGAATTAATATATTTCTATGGTTCTTTCAATTCCAGACCATGTCTGAATAACTGGCACAAAATCGCACTTGGAAAGACAGACACACCTACAGGATCCTGGTCCATGGCCATCAGTTGGAGGGAGTTCCTCTCTTCTGCAACACTAAAATATAGTCCTGTAAGCCAACCAGTTCTGAACTGAATTTTTAGGACAGAACACTAGTTTCAGTAGGGCCTCTTTCCTAAAAATATCACTGTAGATTTTGCTTTACCTGAATCATCAGCTCCACAGTACTGGTTAGCAAGTAACAGTAGTATCAAAAAAATAGAAAATATGAAGCAAAAGAAAGAATTCTGTCCTGTTCTTACGGTATCAGTTGTTTGCACGGAAGTTGTTAAACCACCTACCATTACACCTAATTACCATAATAGCAGATATTTTACAAGTTGCTTGACTGTTGCAACATTAAGCAGTCAACATCAAACAGGCATCAGAAAAATTTCCGGGGTGTTCTACTATTTCATTAGTTCTGAGTTTTCAGAAAACACACAGCCAAATTCTGTGAGGTCTACCTGACAGCAAAGCCTGGACCATCTCCTCTTTCTGCCGATGTCTTAAGCTTCTACTCTGGATATATTAGGACCTACAAAAAAAAGTGACAGCCTAGCAGGCACATTCATTGCAGAAATCCTGGTAATTGACAAGAAAAGGACTGGGAGATGACAGGAGAATCAGATAAGCAGTAGAATACATCTCCACCATTTTGAATTTGGGAAAAGAAAATACAGATTCACACATGATCTTTTGCAGTTACCACCATATAATTCTTCCAATCTAGGCTAACTTGAGAAAAATCCAGTGTTTGACATCGTATGACTCTTTCTAGGGCAGGCACATCGTGGAAACATTCCTTGACACCTTTTTGTTTGGCAGCTCTGCAAATACTTCAATATTTTCACTTAGTGGTGAGTACTGGATTAGGAGTATTTTCTTGCTTTCATTTATCTTCACAGTACCCTACAGATGACCGATTCCAGCAGGTCAGATTGACTGAATACGTAGTTTTCCAGAGGTCAATCAAATCCAGACTCTCTGAAGGCATCCATGAAGCAGCACAGAAGAGGATGGAGAGCAGAGCAGCTGTAATGAATGTATAACCTTCTAGGTAGGATCAGAAGAAACACTGCTAGCATTTAAATGACAAAAAACTCAATCTAGTTATGAGTGAATAAAAAAAAAGGAGCAAGTTTCTAGTAGCAAACCAGAAAAACATGAATGCAATTAAAGTCTTGGAAAAGTAGAGATACTTCTGCTTAAAAAATAAAGCTCAAAAAAACCCACCACCTTACTAGAAGTCTTTAGATACCAAATAATTTGGTATAAAAGCAGGGGAATAATCCAGCATTTTAAGGTAAATCACTTCACCATAAAACCACTATACAGCAAGTCTGATTAAATCAAAGGCATTAACATCTCTTAATTTAATCTTGATTTATATTGGGAAAACTTAGATGTAAGTTTTCTTACTAAAACTATAGTTTAACACTAATGTTTCTATCATTTAGAAACTTATTTTGGTTTTGCAGTTTTCTTCAGAAACAACTGCTTCCATATTGATACTATTTACTTTAATTTGCAACTAGAAAATACAGGCATCTTATTATCATAGAATGGCATAGGCTGGAAGGGACCTCAGAGATCATCTAATCCAACCTCCCTGTCACGGGCAGGGACGCCTCTCAACTATATCAGACCACTCAAGGCTCCGTCCAACCTGGCCTTGAACACCTCCAGGGAGGGGGCATCCACAACCTCTCTGGGCAATCTATTCCAAAGTCTCACCACCCTCATACTGAAGGAGGGTGGTGTCACAGCCATTATTAACATTCAAGTAATTACATCACTTAGTTTACTAACTGGTATATTCCATTATGTAGAATAATTTCTCCCCCTGCCTAATATGCATATTTCATTGTGTTTGGAAAGAATTTACAACTCAATTAATGCAAACATATCTTAACTTACAATAAATACACCTTTATATTATGCAAAATATTACTTGCTTTCAATTTCAATTTGCTTTCATCAGCTACAGTTAATGAGCTGACTTATTTGAGTAGGCATAAACAGATAAACTGAGATGCCTAAAGAGGCAGATAATTGATTGGTAAGACTTTCAGAATGATTTAAGCAGATTACATCCCCAACTTTCAATGGAGATTTGAAAGATTTCCCACTTCTTCCTCAGCATTGCTTTTTCAACCCCAAACAAAAGGAAATGTCTAACTTCTCCTTAGCTAACAGATTAATTACAACACCTTTCTTGCACAATAAAAATCAAAAAGTCCTACTATTTGGAAAAATGCAGAGTTAGCTTTCACCATTTTAAAGACCAAATAGACAGATAGTTATTACCTCACCGAAGGTACGATACAATTCCAACACTCAAAACCTTTCCTCTTCTCTATAACCAAATATAATTAATTAAAAAACGGTCATTTTCATAATTTACAATTTACAATTAAAGTTACTTCAGCATCTTTCAAACTCATACTAAAACTAACTAGTGAAAAAAACCAAACCAAACCGATTTCCCAGGCTTAAGTCTAGGCCTTTAAGACCTACAATATAAAAACAGTTTTGAAATGAAATTTGAAGAGTATATTGTTTTTAGAAATTTGAGGTTCTGCACAGACAAGAGCTTAGAGAATCTGAGACTAATCAACTATGGCAATGAAGTTCATTCAAAAAGTAAAAGTGTGTTAAGACCTATGGGCAAGCTGTCACTGAGAAGAGTGAGCTTATTATTCCTCTTCTAGTAGGACCGAACAGAGCATATGCAGAGGTTAACATACCATAATTTCACCAGATTGGTATTTCAGTTTAGCACTCTCAAATTATGATCAGAAAAATCTGTGTCTGGTTGTACAGTCAAATTTTTCAAAACAATCACAGAAGAAATACGGTAACTGGTGTAGACAAAATATTGGAAAGCCACTTTGTATTATCACTTTTCTTTCATTTTCACACAGCAGTGAGAAAAAACGCTGTATGATAAAGGCTCCCAGATCACAGCTTAACATGCATATAATATGGCACTGCTATACATACAAGATCATAACTCTTATTCATTCTTCAACCTACATGCTGCCTCAAATCCTCTCTATGCTGGCACAACTCTTCCCAGGTAGTTTGTGACCACATCTAGAGACAGACCATAAGAGAATAAAGAAATCACAAAGAATAACGAAATCACAAAGAATAACATTCTTCTCCGATGAATTAGTCTTCTTAATCCACTTTACCACACAACTTCAGAAATGCTTGCACCAATAAAGCTTGACAACAAATACCACTAGCAGAGAACACAGAGGTATTTTCTTCCTAGGCAGAAATCCCGTCTAAAAACGCGTGTCAAACCACAGCCCAAGATAGAGCCTACACACCTTGGATGCCTAACAGGAAAAGGGATATACTGTCTTGAGTAGCACTGCCATGATCATATATCCCCTAACTACAATGCAAACTTTTAAAAATATGAGTATTTCATACTAAAATTTTCAGCTTTTAATTAATCCTCTAGACAGTATCATTGCATCAATTGCAAATACTGCTGCATTAAGCATTAGCTACTATTTCATATGAAAATAACACATACAGTCAACTTAGAAGTATACCTGTAAATTGAAACTTGCAAATATTGTTTATCCCATAAATCCAACAGGATACAAAAGTTTAGCCCACACTAAGTGCTGAACTCCAAACATTGAAAGGCACATTATTGACGTTTTGGATATTCTTGCTTAAAGAGTCTGTGTCTCTTAACTGCACTATCACCATTCAATTACATGTTTTAACAAAAACTGCAGTCAATTTACACCATAAACTGAGTTCAGACTATTGGAAAAAAAAAAAAGTCTGGAAAATTTGTATACCCTAGCCCCACTCCCAGTTCTACTCTATGAGCAAATTTATGGGGAGGGGAGAAACAGGACTTGAGTTGAGGAAAAATCAGAAAGTTTTCCTGATACACAAAGGTGAGACACCTCTCTCAACTAGTCCAACTTGTTACTTTTGAACTTTCCACAGTTATTTAAAGATTTCTGTTGTGCATAGTGTGGGGTCCTAAAGCTTTGATTTCAAACTAAGGATTATGAACCTCTACCATGCTGGTTGTAAACAAACTAGGGAGTTGTTTGTTTGGGTTTTTTTGAGGGTTTTGTTTCTGAGTGTGGTTGGGTTTTTTTGCGAGCTGGTTTTTGGGGATTTGAGAGAGGGGGTGTATGGGTTTGGTTTTTGTTTGGTTTTTTTTTTTTGCAATGATTTGCCTTTCCCTCACTGAAGCTTAACCACTCTGCTTTCAAGAGCTTTCAAAGCTAATCAAAGTACGCCTGAGAACTTGAACACAAAGTTACAAAAAAACCCCATCACTTTCAGAACAATGGAACACTGGATAGAGGAACACACTCATTTTTTAGGTTATTAGGCTTTGATTTGTGTTCAATTATATTACTATCTTGGAATCATCACTACATTTGAGGAAACCTCAAAAAAATTCCTAAAATATAGAGCAGTTTCTTGCACAGCTCCCTAATTATGGTGTCCTGACTACAAATTACAATTAGATAAAAATGAGAGGTTTTAAACTAGGCATAACTTAACCTCTAGCAATTACCTTGGGAAATTCAGATCCAGAGTGTTCCATCTTGATTATTGCGCTGACGATTGTTACCTTCGTTAAAAAGCTGTTAAAGCCTCAAAAGATTACTCACTAAAGGAATGTAGTTAAATCTAATGGAATTTTTATTTCATTTTCACAACACACCATTAGCTCCCCTCCACCTTGGTTCATATCCTGAATTTACTACAGATGATTTTCATAAAAAACCCCACAAGATTACTATAATAATACACCTGTTTATAACAGCAGCCATTAACAGTAAGTAAGAAAGTAGAAAGTTAAAAATATGAAAATCATTTTAATTAATAGGTGAGAACAGAAATCGGTATTCATACAGTAAGGAATACAATCAAGTGGAAAGTAGCATTTTGGGATCAGATTTTGTAAGACTGTGGATCCAATCCCATGGAAACCTAGTGCTAGATTAGGCACTCACTGCTCCTTCTATTCTCTAAATGCAGTGAATTTAGAAGTGAATTCTTCTATTCACTTGCATGACAGAGAAAAATAGTTTGGCACACTAACTGATTTATTGTTTTTTCTTGATGTACACAAGTTTTCTGCAGGTTCAGCAAGCTGAATTAAGTAGCTGATGGGGATCAGATGAGTATTAGAGCAGGCAGGAGGAGACAGTTGTCATCCATTTTGACAGCCACTAGACTGCCCACATTACAGAAAACAAGCAAATTGAATTCAACAGGTTTTTCACTGTCACTCAAAACCAGACACCAGCTTCTCTTCTCTATTGCCAACTGTTTCTGAACTGTGTTACGCCAGTGACAATAAACCTAAAACTTCCAGAAACAAAACTTCTTGCTATCTAGTCCAAAACTAATTGAACACAGCAAATGCAAACCCCTAGTGGCAGCAGACAGCAATAACAGAGTGAATCGATAAAGATTTTAACAATTGTTAAGAGTTGGCAGTCAATGTATACATTAGCAGCATCATTGGCATGCTACTAAAAACGCTCGCCAGAATGAGCACCTGCTTCATCATTATGCCAGTCACTACATGCCCTGAAATCACCCAGTAAGTCCTTGTAGACCCTCATCCACCGAGATACCAGTCAGGAGACAGTTTTAACAAATCATGAACTTTGTCACTGAAAACTCACCTTCTATTCGGTTTAGGTAACACATAGTCTTTAGAAAAGCATTTTCCAGACAATTCAGTATTAATCAAGGCAAGTTTCACTTCTCACCTTTTACATAGTAGAGCATTAACTATGCAAAGATTCCCATAAGAAAAATTACTCATCTCCTGGAAGTTGATCGTACATCTTTCAAAGTCTCAGGGAGCTCATAAGTGTTTTCAACACTCTCCCAGTCCTTTTTCAATGAACTACTGCAAGGTAAAAATACAGGCCTATTACCTTCACAAAGCTCCTCCTTCAGAGCTCTGTCACCTGTCACAGCTCTCTTTCCTCTCAAATCCCAGGACAAATTGCTTGGTACACAGTGAAGTCATACTTCTTCAGAAGAAGATTTCACTAAATCATAGTCTGTTTACAGAGTAAACAAATCAACTGATCTATTAATCATATACCCAGGTATGCAAGTGCATAGGTTTACACATTTCTTAATTTTTTCATCTATAATCTTTGAAAGTATAGAAACAGACAGCTTTTTCTTGCTCTACCAATTACAGCTTGTTATCTTTCTTTAGTGTCAAAATAAGTCAACTCAGGACGCTGATGCAGACAGTTCAATATTCTTTGGAAAGAATAAAAAAAACTTTTTCCCTCTCACTTTTTTTTACAAGTAGTAAAAAATTATAAGGTAGACCATGGGATTTTGTTTAATTTGCATAAGCAAACAGAAAACTTAGAACTTGCTTACAATAACTGTAGAAATAGTGAGAAAGAGAGAAGGATAAATCCATGGCTCTTATCAACATGCTTCTGTCACTTTCCTTGCAGTCTCTGCCATTCATGCTGACTCCTTTCACTACACTGGCAGAAACTATCTATTTCCTAGGGTAAATTTTCCTCTTATTTTGCCTCACAGAAACAGGAAAGTGTAAGTAGCAAGAACAACAAATGCAAAAGACATCTTCCTAGGGACTCAGAACATAGAGAAGAAACAGAGGTTCAAATATTTATCTTTTTTTTTTAGAAGTAGCGTACTTTTTCATGCTCATTATCCACCTCCAATACTCATTTGGTTTCTAAGGTCTTGAAGATGATGGAGACAGCACTACGTTAGACAGTAACAGTAACTAAAAGTGATCTTCAGTAACTTGAGGGGTGGTGGGGCAGAAGGCATGTCTTTTTTTTTAAAAATTCACAGACTTCATATCACTTCTTAATAAATTTACACAGCAAATTGACAATATAGGCATTTAGTTTTAGTGGAAAGACGGCAAAAGGTCACGGGTTACTGAAAAAAGTGGGAGGCCAAAGCTTTTAGTTGTATTGTAAGCACTTTCTTTCATTTTACGTCCCCTTCCGAAAAGGAAAACCCACCAGCCACTGACCATGAAGATAACAAGGCAGACAGGTTTGTATGCTCAGAAATATAAAGCTTAAGTGAGAACTAGAAGTCTTGAGATTGACCCCAGGCACTAATATTCTGATTAAAGATGATCAAATACACTCAATGAACATGATGAATTCATAAAGCCATAATTAATAAGTCAGCTTAAATATACCTAAATGTCTTAATGTTCAGAGGCAGAATATAAACATCTAAATACTGTCTTTGATTTAAAGCACTTGAAAGTTAAACTAAAAGGAGGTAGTGAGAAGAGAAATACCTGAATCAACCTGCCAAAACTCAGGGTCAGTGAGAGAAGTTAGATCTTCTGAATCCTAGACAATATCGTAATGACTAGATCACCCCTAGAAGTCTATACTATCTACCACAAAGCAACTTCACCTTTAGGTAGGTATGCCTTGTTCATTTGTCTGGAACAAAAAAATATACAAAGTCATCAGAAAGAGCCAGTGACAGTTGCAAGAAAGCTGTAAGAAACTTTATCTAGATCAGAAACAAAGCAGACTTTGCAAACAAAAGAAAAACACGAATTGCAAAGTTAGCCAGCCCAGACATGCTTACATAGCCAAATCATCTCAATGGAGTCAAACAAGTCAACTTTAAAGAGCAAGTTGGATTTGCCTAACTTCATAAGGAAAAGAAATTTATGCTATCAGTAAGTGGGCCAGTCTAAAACTCAAAACTAGTTTTCAAAAATAAAAGACTTTTTAAAAATCCTAAACTCTTTAGTTTTCAAGAAGATCATTTTTTTCACCACTACCCAGATACTTAGTAGCATTTCTGCTGATAAAAAGGTTGCTACATTACTTGACAATTTATCAGGAATCAGATTCCAAAACAGGAGGAAAACAGATTTTAATAACTAATAGTAAGAGGTTTGGGTTGTTTTGTTTGGGTTTTTTTTGTTTGTTTGCAAATGAAAACACACAAGGATATCGAGGAGCAGTTTAAAACTAAACAAAAAACATCCCAATGCCAGCTAAATTAGTACCAACCTGACCACTTCTGTTTCCAGCAACCAATCCCTCAAGTCAGCAGCCCCTCTGCTGCATCTCAGATATAAATTTACACTTATTTGGTGAACCTAAAGGAACTGATCCTTTATGAAAAGTAATAGACGCAAAACATGGGCAGAAACTGATCATGCCAGCTTACACAGCATAAATACTGAGCCACGGACATAAAGATAAAAAAAAAAAGGCCACTAAACCGTTTTTCTAAAATACTATCATATATTAGCAAGGATCAAGCGAGAACACTTTTGGTTCTTTTTCCTTGTTAAGAAAGGACACAAAAGTAACACCTATGTCAACCAAAACAAGGATCACAGATTCACAAGTGCGTTGCACTTAAGTAAAAGCCACAGCAAGAGGTACTAAAGTCTCCTGGATTTAGGAGTATTTATGCAAGAAGTTGGAGACCACTGCTCTTCCTTCTTTTCCCACTAGAGGAGGAGATTTCAACACCTCCAGCTCCGAAACGATGCAAGTAAATTCCTTGATACTGGTCTCAGTTCTCTGCTTCATGACTCCAAAAGCTGCAGGAATTTGAAGGTGACAAGCACCATGGAAAATTTACTTAACTAAAGCAGTCTGCAATATAGAGCAGAAATAAGGGAATTTGAGATACATCACTTAACATTTGAACTTGAAAAACTAGAACATTACTAGACAAGGCATGCAAGAACTACCAAAATCAAGAGTTCATCTAATATAATATCATGGCATACATTAAAGTGGGCACTGCTTTGTCTTGTAGATTAAATCTTTTAGAATGTTCATTTTAATGACATTCCTACATCTGTCCATCCCACCGAAGTGATCAACACAGTTTGAACACTGAACTTTCAAATTGCAACCAAAGACTGCAGTAACTTCAACTAAAAAATGAACTTTTCGTTTTTATGATATATCAGGTTTCTTCTCTTCTGGTTTATCATGGTACATATGGAAGTCATGAAAGGCTAAAGGATCAAGAAAAGACGCCTGGGTGGTATAAAGAAAAATCACGCTTTCTCCTCTACTCCAATCATTCTTAGCCTTCAGGGTAGAGTGTTCTAAAAGCATATTGCACATAATTATACAGAAGCTACTGTTCTATACAATACTATAATTACACTTTTACTTTTTTCAATGGAAGCCATTTCCTAGAAAAAAAAAAAAAAAAATCAAACTTCTGTGCTATCAGTCTGAAGAAATTACTGTTGAACATATGAAGGTGATGGGATACAGATGGTTGACGGTTACACAGCTAGGCATTAGGACAGGAGGGAAGCAAAGCATAGGAACCATCTCGCTGTTCTGCCAACAATCTATCAAGCTCAGTATACTTCCTAATTTGTACCATCTACATGAGAGAAAAAAAAAAACAACTGAATTTCCTCACAGGGAATTATGGAAAAGCCCATCTCAAAGAATGATTTGATGTTGTTCTACCTGCTGCCTGGTAGACTAGATCATGCCCTGAAGTAAAACTTCTGTCTGTAGTCTTAGCATTTACTATAATGCTTGTCATCTCTAAAGTGTACAATCCTTTTCAAAATCTTCCTAAACTCTTGCTCTCACTTATATTCCACAGCTTATTCAAAGAGTAAGCAGAGTATTTCAACTCTAAGTTGGCCATATCCATTTTACTAAATGGCTCCTTGCTCTTCCTAAGAAGGATATACGGGGTTTTTGTATTTGGTTTTGCGAGCAATTTGCTTTCAGTTACAGATCAATGCACATTTAGTCAGTTCATACTGAAAGTGAACATGCGTGAAGTAGTGATACTCAGGCTCTAGCCAGCTGTGCTAAAGCAACTTTGTGCAATCCATTAACTTCTCTGAAAAATGGGAAAAGTGCTTTACTAATTTTTGAAATGAGAAACATCTATAGAGTACAGAAAAACCATGGCAACAGTTTTTTGAACTGCAGGTTCTGCTTTTTCTTCTCATAGGCTACAGATGATCAAGTTATTTCTCAAAAAGTGTAAGTTCTATAAAAACATTATTTTAATATTATGTCAGACAAAATAGCTTTCTAGTTTGTTGGCTTTCCTTTCCCAGTAACCAATGGAGGACATGTACAAAGGAGTGTAATAGTAGGGCAAGCAGGAATACCTCCCCCTGACTGGTGACCTTAATGTTTGCTGAGTCTGAGAAGATATTCCTCTGTTTGATAGCCTCTAATGATTTACCCTATAAATTAATTGTTTCAACTTTCTTGTAAACTTTTGGCGTTCCCAATATGCTGCTGCACCAGGTATTTTACTCATGCACAGGATAAAGAAGTATCTCCTTTGTTTTGAATCTGTAGAATACAGCCATCTTTCAAAAACGGGAAAAAAAAATAAAAAAGTCCTACAGCTCTCTATCTACTTTCTTCATGACTCTAAGTTTCATAACATCTCTTATCCCTCCACTGGTATCTCCTCCCCTGGGTGAAAAGCTCTAGTCAATTTCTGATTTGTCTTTTTCTTAGCCTAAACCCACCTTTTTCAGGTAGTAGAGAGATAAAGGGAAATACTCAAATTGCTTTTAGTATTAAATATATGACCCCAGAAAGGATTTATACAATGGCATATTGATGTCATTTTCTTCTCAATTAATTGTCAAGTCTAGCACTATTAATCTTTTGACTGTCGAGTACTGAGCTGCCGCTTTCACAGAACTGTATCACCAAGATGCTTTCATGAAGAGCAGTAGCTAATTCAGGGTTCAGTGCTTCTGAATAAATACAAATATATTTTTTAATCCTATAGACTAATAAATAACGAAGTAAAAACTCAATGATTATATACATAAAACCACCTTCCAGCTGAAAACTTCTAGTAGCATCTCCAGAGCTTTTAAATAGACTACAGCTTATCTTTACACAGAGACAATGGGAAAGACTCTCTAAAGAGAGGGATTTAGGAGAATAATTGTGACATAACAGAAATCGAGTTCAGTTTATGTCTACATCAACTTGTTAAAACAAACACCACCACACAACTTAAACATACATCTACAGTTTGCACTTCAACAGAGAATCCAAAATGGCTTATAAAAAGTAAAAGCATAAAACTTAATACAATATAGTGTAAAGTCAGTGTCAGCAAAGTTAATTCTGTTTGGTTTTCCATTTTGTCTTCTTTCTCTGAAAGTTGTAATGGCCTCTCAGCCTACACACTTTCACCACTTGAGCCCACCACATAACTTCAACTTCAAAATCTTAACATCAAAAATACTCATAACTGATCATCTGAAGTGCCAAACATCCTCCAGACTTTTAGCAGTTGAAGTTAACTGAACCACTAACAGATTCACTTTTCTGAAAAAACAATTTCTGGTTAATGATAATACACGAAAAATATCCCCCTTTATGTTAGTATCACAACTCATTTTCTACTCATTCGGGTTTTTTTTTTAGATTATCTAACACAGTAACGAACTCCAGTGCGAAAATATTTGGCTTTTTAACCTTTTGTTTATCAACTTAAGGTCACACAGCACAAGGTTGGCCTTAATCACGCTGCCACTACGTTTTTTTCACTCCATGTGCTGCCTTCATTTAAACTGGGAAAGGACAGAAAGGAAGCAAAGCGAAGAATTAAGAGTTTCTTACATCGCTTTTAACATTAGCACTTCAGAGCGCAAACTCTTTTACCACCCTACACTGCTTTCTCCAAGCCCATTACAACACGGCAGGAGGGCTCCGGAGACCCCCAAGCCTCGGAAGGAAGCGCAGGCCCTCCGGGCGCCCACCTCGGCGGCCCTCCAGCGCGGCTGCCCGGGGGGCGCGGAGCCAGAGGAGACAAAGCCGAGAGGGGCCGGAGCGCGGCCCCCGCCGTGCGGGCCCTGCCGCCACCCCACACGCCGAGCCCGGGCCCCACGGGCGTCGGGCCTCGCGGTAAGCTGCCGAGGCCGATCCCGGGGCCCGGAGATCGGTGCTGGCGGCCCCAGGACCGGCGGGGCCCCGCGGGGACAGGGACGGCCGCTGGGACGGAGGCGGGGCAGACCGAACCGGGCCCCAGCAGCAGGAGGGCGGGGAGGAAGCTACCGCCGCCATCCCACACCACACGGCGGCGGCGCCGCGGCTGCAGGAGCTCAGGCAGGCGCGGGCGGCGTGCTCCGAGACCCATGCTCGGCCGCCATGCAGCTCCCCGGGCGAGGGGCAGGCGCGCCCGGGCCGCCATCTCCTACCTGCTCGGACGGGAACCAGCCTGGCGCTTCCCCCCACTACAGGCCGCGTCTCATTGTGCTGCCGCCGCCGCCATTTCCCTGCCGCCGCCGCCTCACTCCCCCCAACTGTCAGGTTCCTCCATTCACCTGGGCCCGGGACAGCCTCCTCCCCCTCCCTTCCCCCTGCGCTGACGGCCCTACGCAAACGGAGCACCTCCCCCACCCCTCCCACTCACACCAACGAGGGCCGCCCAACGCCCGCAACGCAAGCCTGCTCCGAGAATTCCACCCTGCGCAGCTCACACGCTCCAGATCCCCACGCTATGAAAAAAGCCAGGCGATTGGCGGCGAAAGCCGGGTAAAAGGTGAAAGGTTCACGAGGCAGCCAATGCGATAGCGGGATACAACAACTGCCGGGGAGCCGCCGGGTGGTCCAGGGGCTCACGTGTGTGCGCGCTCCCCTCCCCCTGCAGGAGGGCTGCGGGCCGGCTGCCCTGGGCGCTCCCCCTTGCGCAGGCGCTTGGGCGAGGCTCGCGCGCGCGGGAGGCGGCGGGCGGCAGCTCTGAGGCGAGGGCGGTGCCCGCCATCTTGGGGGGATAGGCTGGCGGGTGGTGGGGCTGCTGAGCCTGCCTCCAGGGCACCGGTCTTCCCTCTGAGGCAGGACCGGTGACGTAGACGGATCTGAGGGAATGGGGTTGTCCTATTGTACGGCTCCAGGAAAGCCCTGGGAGAAAGGGGATCGTTTTGGCAGTGTCTGGGAAAATAAGGAGCTGAGCTTTCTCATTGCTTTGTAACAAAATTGCTCCTTTCCATAGACACAGGTGGTCATTTCCATCAGGAGTGTCCTTCCTGCCAAAGCCAAAGTGCTGCTTTTCCACCAGGGACCTGGCATTGTTGGCCCTTGCTAGTGCAAGGCTTAGAGGGTGAAAGAAGAAAGGACTGCTGAAGGTGTTTGGGTTTATGTGTATTTGCTAAGCATCATCTCCTTTTGCCATTGCTTGAGGCAGGTTGCTGACTAGCTGGATCACTGGTCTCACTCCCGTTTCTTGTCAACACTGTCTTGAATGACGTTATTAGCTACTACTACATTGTTTAAAAAGTGTTCTGAAATTTCTTGAATTAAACAGGTGGTGTAGGGTAAACTCTTTTCTACCATCAAAAGCTTTCAGCCACAGATGGAAGAACCAAAGGGAAGTCTGGTGCCGAAACACGGGAAAACAACAGCAGCCTTACGTGCTACTGTTTTCCAGCTTTTATTTCCATGTTGGCATAAAAATGTAGAATCTATGTTCTTGGAAAATTATGGGGAAACTTGTAAAACCATAAAAAAGCTTTGAACAAATTATCTACCTAAACTGGGCAGTAATGCAACAAAACCGCCATACAATATCTGATATAGGAGAAGGTTCGGTTGTAAGTGTGAAGAACTAGTCAGTGAGATACGACGTAGGGCTGGAGTGAATCAGTTTACAAGAACTAGCACATTTGGAGCTACCTTATAGTTTATTTTAATTCCAGTCCCAGTTAGTTCCCTAGTTCTTACCTCCCATGGCATCACTTGCCAATGCTGTTCTGTTTGTGACTGGTGAGAAGGCTGAGCCCTCATCGCAGAGATGTAGCTAATAACCAAACTTCCAGGCTTGATTACTACATGACTTGCAGCCACAGCTGGGACCAGGTAGACGCATAGGGCAAGTACTGAAAAGGATTGACAGGCTGAGAGAGTTGGGGCTGTTCAGCCTGGAGAAGAGAAGGCACCGGGGTGATCTTATTGCAGCCTTCCAATACTTAAAGGGGGCCTACAGGAAAGCTGGAGAGAGACTTTTTACAAGGGCGTGTAGTGATAGGACAAGGGGCAATGGATTTAAACTGAAAGAGGGTAGATTTAGATTAGATATAAGGAAGAAATTCTTCACTCTGAGGGTGGTGAGGCACTGGAACAGGTTGCCCAGAGAAGTTGTGGCTGCCCCACCCCTGGAAGTGTTCAAGGCCAGGTTGGATGAGGCTTTGGGCAACCTGGTGTAATGGAGGATTTCCCTGCCCATGGCAGGGGGGTTGGAACTAGATGATCTTTGAGGTCCCTTCCAACCCGAACCATTCTATGATTCTATGATAACCATGACCATGAAAAAGCTGCATCTGGCCCAAATCACCCTACCTGTTCTTCAGTGCATTGCGCGTATCTTTTGCAGTGTCAGTGAATGCTTGTCAGTGTCAATCTGCAGCTGTTAAAATTATCCTGTTACTCTCGTGTAGTTAATAGCTCATCCTTTTTACCTTGATGCCCTTCTTCTCAGGGTTTCCTTTGCATTATGGAGAAATAAAATTCCTGACCAAGAAGAAAGGGTTTGGTTGTGGGTTGGTTATGTGGTTTGTGATTTTTTTTTCTGAGCATGTAAAAAGGAAGTGTGCCAAAAGATGGACATACGTGGTGACAATCTTTACTATTAGGGACAATAGTTTGCTTTGGTGTCAGTTTAACTGCCAAATGCATGATTCAGTTTTGAAGCTGAACGCTTTCTTCCTGTCCTTCACTCACACCCATGTCCCAAAGCTCTATTACTTTTCAGCACTTCTCTTACTTTTTTGTGCAAGAAAGAAAAATACTGTATTTTACCATAAGTTACCATTGTGCTGGGATACACACACTTAAAGGTCAGAAGAACAGGCCTACCTATAGCGCTAACGAGCAGTCAGATCTGTGGACTGACTGCTCATACAAATCACCACACCAAAAATGTAAAGATATAGCCACATGTGGGTCATGTGGTGGCTCTTGTGGAAGGAAATCTTTAAAGAATGTAAATACACATTGCTGGCCCCATCCTGCCTCCTCCTGGCACCTCCTTTCCATGGTGGATGGATTTGGTTGTGTGTTGTGTTTCGCTGATCTTATTTGCCCTGTTGCAAAACCGTGCAGGCTGTGCAGAACCAGTTACACTTGTGTTAAGCCAGGTGACCGAGTTAGAGTCTCCTAAGCTCACCTGTACTTGCACAAGGACTGGAGATCGTCCTCGTTGCCTAATAAAGACGATGACGACGACCATAAATGCAATGCAAAGCCACTTCTGGCCGGCCACTCCCCTTTTAAGTTGTGCTAAAGGCAGCGTGTGAGCAATCTGTCACTGGATGTCCAGCCTCCCTCATTCCATCTGCACTGTATCAGGGACTTACCATCTTCCTTTATATAACTGTGCCTACAAAATCAGCATGAGAAGATAAAGCCAACTGGAGCACTCTAAGGTTTGTTTAAACCAACCTTAGTAAAATTATTTCAGATTAAAAGTGATATAGAGGCCTAGGGTATTATCAAATTAAGTGTTTTCTTGGCTCAAACCTCCATTGCTATTTAAAGCGCGTCTTCTGTAATGCCCATGTTGTTAAATATTACAGTATTAGGTATTTTTATAGCATTGAAGGGGCATCCTTCTGTTTTTTATGGATGGAAGAATAATTATATCCCATGACAAAAGCTTAGGAAGAGGAGCAGCTGTTCAGTCTTATCCAGTGGGAGCTGTCAGAACATATGGGTCTATTTTTCCAATTTTAGCTGAAGTACTGAAGGAAATTGGCATTCTTGATTATTTCTAACATAAAATAGAGCAGAAAGAAACCCTCCTTAATCCTCTGCAGGCCATGATTAAATAATGAATTTTATCCAATTCAAGTAGGTTCAAAGAGAAGGCGAGCAGAGTACTTAAAATACAGAAAACAAAACACACGAATGCCAGGAGAATTCTGTAAGTTATTTTCCTATAAAGAAAAGGGTGTCTTTCTCCACAGCTACTTCCTCCTTGAGCCTGCCTGCTGACAGGTGTTTTTGATTTAAAAGCAGAGTTAGGATAAAATGTGTTCTATTCCTTATTATTCTATCACCGCTATCCTCTCTCCTTTGTAAGAAATTGATATTTTATGTCATGTATAATGATAGCTAACCTTCAGAGTTTAAGCTCAAATAAAAAATTGACTTTTGTGTTGGTTTCACAAATGTCTCACTAAGTAAGATGAAGTCATCCATGTGATACACAACTCTAAAAAATTCCACATATTTCAAACTGCTTGGCCTTCAGTATTTGGTAAAAACCACACAATCAACCATAAAACCAAAGCAAACAGGCCTTTGGATGAAAAGAATAGAAGAGCCCAAATGATTCATATCCATATCTCCCTTCCCCTTTTAAAAAAAATTGTATCAATAAGGGATGGGGGAGGGCAGAGTGTTTCTATTTTTTCCTGTTGAGTAACTGAAAAAAAATTGTGTTTGGGTTAGAAACAAGCAAAGTGCAATTTAAAAAATAAATGTGTCACAAGTAATTGTCTTTGTTCATGCTATAGAACCGTGTAATCACGCCAGCAGAAACCAGGCGCTGTGCTTTTTGGCTCTAGGTGTCTCGTCAGGTTCTAAAATGGACTCTGAAGACATTCGCTCCCGCGAGACAATGGTGACCTCTGTTGTTCCCTCTTGTTGATAACCAGCCATGATGCTATTTTGTCATTGTGTCGCACGCTGTTTCAATAACGCACTTTGAAGCAAGCTGGCAGTTACTGAGAAAGTACAGGCCAGAGTGTTGTAAGCAAGTTTCTGGCCAGGAGGGGATGTGTCTATTCTGCACTCCACTTGAGAGAATTTAACTTGAGGTTTTCCTCTCAAACAGCCCCTGGTCTGGTTACCAGGTTTTTCAGTTCATTGCTGTAGAAAAGAGCAGTTGCAAACATTTTAAACCACAGCGCTAACAATAACACCTGCAATCTATTATGAGAAAAAGCTGCAGATACAGTTATGGAGGAGGAAGGCAGAAGAAAGAACGAACTTGTTTTGGACAGAGTCCATTCCTAAAACTGGAGCTTAGATTTAAAAAAGGTGTTGGGTTGCAAAACTTCTGGTCCCCTCCTAAGATGCTATTTAAAAAAAAATTTTGGCATACTTTCACACTTCAGTGATTCGGACTGTGTAACTCTAAATAAGGATGTTTCCCCTAGTGCAAGAGAAACTTTTAATTCCCTAGAGTCTTTTTTTGACCTTTTTAAACTGCTGGTCTACCTTTTTACATCACTATTAAAAATGGGGTATCCACTCATTCACTCTTCCGAGGCAGACATTCAGTATTGATTACTACTGCCTAAAAAAAAATGTTGCTGTTCCTGATTGTGGAAAGCCATCGCTTAGCAGGAGCGTAATTGGGAATCTTTTTCCCTCTATCACTGACTTAAGGTTACGTTAAGCAAGTCGTGTAATTTCTGCATATCACAAGCAGCTGCAATGACACAGTACAAACTATCTATCACACAATAATTAACAAAAGTTCCTAATGTCCTTGAAATACACATTTTCGTTGTCCTTGATATACACATTTTCATTGTCCTTGAAATACACAGCCCTCGAAGACGATTCGAGGGCTGGAGCACCTCTGCTATGAAGACAGGCTGAGAGAGTTGGGGCTGTTCAGCCTGGAGAAGAGAAGGCTCCGGGGTGATCTTATAGCAGCTTTCCAGTACTTAAAGGGGCCTACAGGAAAGCTGGAGAGGGACTTTTTACAAGGGCGGGTAGTGATAGGACAAGGGGCAATGGATTTAAACTGAAGGAGGGAAGATTTAGATTAGAGATAAGGAAGAAATTTTTTTCATTGAGGGTGGTGAGGCAGTGGAACAGGTTGGCCAGAGAAGTTGTGGATGCCCCATCCCTGGAAGTGTTCAAGGCCAGGTTGGATGAGGCTTTGGGCAACCTGGTGTAGTGGAGGGTTTCCCTGGCCATGGCAGGGGGGTTGGAACTAGATGATCTTTGAGGTCCCTTCCAACCCGAACCATTCTATGATTCTATGATTCTATTTTTATGCTCCTTTTTGTCTGAGAACTGGGAAATGTCACTTCACAAGGTATAAACGTACTTAGCTGCTGTATTTACGCTGATTCTTGATGACGTGCAGAAAATACGTATCAGCAAAGTGATACATCAGTTCCCCAGGGTACAGATCAGCCATAAAATGTAATGCAAAAATAATCAATTCAAAGTATTTACAGCAGATGGAGCTATACATGTTGCTCTGATCATATGTTATGTGATATTCCAAGGTAAAGTGTTCAGTTTGGCAAGGACAGAGAACTGCCAACAGTACCGTCTAACCACGGAATGGAGTTAGTCACTAAAGGCATTTCATAAATTTCTGTAATTAACTCTTCTGGAAATAATCCTTGTGGCATCCATAGGAATAGTAACTCAAGAAAATCTTACTGCTGTATATGGGTGTCTTAAGAGAAATCACAGCTCCAGCCTGAGAGTTTGATGTATCCGCCCAGCAGTTTGAAGGTGCTCGTGCCTCTGCTGGCTTCTGTTCACCAGTCAGGTAAAATAAGCACTGAGGAGAGAACGCGGGTTTCAGCATACACTGCCAGCCAGAATGTATACGTGATGTCCATGGGTTATCCTTAGGGGGTCTGGGCTCCGACACAGCCGACGTGTGCGCACTGAGTGTACATACTTGCACATGGCTCCTTATCTGAAATGAACCTGTGCTCCTCTTTTTTGCTGCCATGATCCAGATGAGTATTTTTCCCATGCTGCATTTGCATCTTCTTTAAGCTACAAAAGTTGTGTTTACACAGCAAGGATAAGGGAGATTATTTTTGCCCTTTCTAACAATCAGAATGATTTTACCCCAGAGCAGTGAAGAGAAATCAAGTCCAACAATTCCTATTCTCACCATGTTTGAATGTGAACTAAAGTTTGGGTCCCATACTCTTGTAAAAGCTTGCCCTACTCCCATGTTCTGAGCTGACCCATCTTGCGTATTTGAACTTCACCCTGCCCCCCACGGTCTGCTTGTCAATTCCCAATCACTGTGTCACTTGCAAAAAAAATAACCCAATTTAAAAAAAAAAAAAAAAAAATCACAAGCTTTTTATTCGCCACTTAAGTATCATTCATGACACCAATAAAAGCTACTGGTCTCAAATCGTATCTGGAGATTTTAAAGTTATGGTAATGAAGAGGTGGTAGATGCCCCATCACTGGAAACATTCAAGGTCAGGTTGATGGGGTTCTGAGCAACCTGGTCTAGTTGAAGATGCCCTTGCTCGTTGCAGGGAGGTTCAACTAGAGGACCTTTAAAGGTCCCTTCCAACCCAAACCATTCTATGATTATGCAAGTCAGCACTGCTAACAGGACTGGACCCAAATATCCCAAATTCTTAACAGCATGATGAATATTCTGTTACTACCCACAAAATAGGTGTGGGGGAGGATGATCCAATACAATAGGCAGGTACCAGCTACTCCAGGGGTGATGAGAAACACATAGAAGGCATGTGAGATGATTTGATTTTATAGAAAGAACAGAGGAACATTTATGATTCCTGAAGCGTGATACCCACCAAACTTTTCGAGAAGAAGCACGCCTACTCCATTCCCCATTTACTATTTTCTTTCTCCGTGTTTATCCAGTTCAGACATATTTTTCAGGAGACAGATCATGGGGCTGATTGTGAACTGTGTTGCATCTCTGTTGTACTTTATTTTGCTTTTCTCGTATATTGCAAAGGGAATTAAGGTGTAGGGGGAGGGACATAGTAAATATGAATCAGCACTGCACCCAGTAATTTACTGATCCACTGGTCGAAATATTTACATAGAAACAGGCCAGATAAACTGAATTGTAAGAACAGTATATAATTCAGCACAACTGGTTTTGTAAGCTTTCCCATGGCTTGCCCTTATAATGCCAATTTCTCTGCATTAAAAAAATGAATAAATCTTCACCTTTATAAAAATTTAAAATTCATTCTGTTTGTTGACTGGAATAAAAGTTTAGATTCTTCCTCCAAAATTAAAAGTCACTTTCTGGGTAGGTGGGAAAACAATGCGCTTTATGAATTTGCTGTGTTTACTGAGATCTTCTCTGCCAAAAACTGAATATGGTTTCTGGGCGTGAAAATGAATACATAAATTAAAAAAATACATAATAATAACAACTATTTAAAATATATACAATATATACTATATGTAATAATAATGAATAAATAAGTAAAATAAGAATGAAATGGTGGTATCTCCTGAAATGAGATGTTTGAAGATATTTTCTTAGGAGGACAAGGACGAACCCACAGATAACATTATATACAGGAAGCTTGTCCATTTATTTCAAAATTGGAGATTTTATAAAATAAAGTAGAACTATTCACTAGTAAATACTATTCTTATTACAGCATAACACTTTCTAAAAACATTTTCTTTTCTAGTGTACCAACTATACAGAAGAATATATTTCTTTCTCACAAAAATTAGCTTTGAGCAACAAGTGCAAACATTCAATACAAACCACTGATTGAAAGCATTCAGAAGAAATGTATTAGAAAGTACACAGAAATGCATCTCCTTCAGTATATCTTTTGGTGCCACTCAAATCCTCCCAGCATTTGATTCCATGTAAATAACCGTCACTCCTCACCACTTGCCAAAGAGCAACATGTATTTTAAATATTACATTCCTTACTTACAAATGATTTCTTCAGGGTAAACGTCCCTCATTAACTCTTCAGCACTTTACAGATTTCATTTTAGACTGGAGAACTCTAACAAGAAGAGTAAAACACTTTCTTCAGCTTTTTACACAGAAGAATATAATAGCACAAAGTGGTATACCTACTAAAATATGATTTGTTCAAGACAAAGGCAGAAATTGTGGGTTTTTTTATTACAATAAAAATAGACTTATTTGACTTGTGTTAAGTTATTTGGCATTAAAAAATGACTGCATTATTTCTCTCAAAAAATGAGCAGCATATAATTTGAAAGTTACTTGATTTATATCAGACCAGTAATTTCTAACTAAACACTGGTGATTTTCTGTTACAGTCTAATAACGGCTGTGGATCAGGGCCCCCCGGTATGAATTGGTCCTTGGACACAGAGCACATCTAGTCCGTGAATCGAAGAGATTCCAGGAAGGCCCAGAAAAAGTAATGAAACTACTTGGGGAATAAAATATTACCTGACCTGAAGACAGCAGCAAAGGCCAGGATCTAGCCTTTCTTGGAATGGTAGATTCTAGTATTTCTCACCAAGGTAAAATGAATTAGTTTTATTGCCCCATCTGAACTTTTCATGAGGAAACAAGCATATTAATCACCCAGGGGCCAATTTTATGTTCCAGAGACATACACTTAAGACATTCCCCTCATGGTGAGAAAATTATACAGTTCTTGTTTTCCAATATCAGCAGTGGCATCTGCCTGGAAAGGAGTCATCCAAAGTGCCGCTGAGATGGAAGGAAGTTTTCCACATCTCACATTTGGAGGAAGAACGAAATACTTTGATGTTCCACAATTTCAGTTAAGGTAACCCTGAAATGGACATGGCACTTGAAAATAAAAGGGTTAATTTTTCACCCTTTGTGAGATCTAGAGTTGTGTCAAGTGAAGGACAGAGTAAGCAAGCTATCCCATTCAGCATATGGCTTTTCCCTATGATTTAATGTGCATATACCTCCCATCCTCCTGCATGAAGGGTGGGTGGGAACAAGCCATACAGCAGGGCCCTTTTAGATACAAACCTGGAACGTGAACAATTGTAAGTTGGGCAGCTGTAAATTAGTGTTATCGGTGGTATGCCGAGGGGAAGAACGTGATGTTATTTACCTGACAAAAAACTGCACAATGTGGAAATACACAAACTTAGGGTTTTTTTACCGCTGTTAAGATCCGCTACCTGTTAGCTCAACGGAAAACAGTGGGCAACCTATTGTCAGGGTAAGAGCTTTCGGCTGTAGCCGTTTGGGAACTTTCATGGCCACATTCCAGCCTGCAAACTCACCCTCGTCTCCCAGCCATTCGTTCCCCACTGTTCAGAAACAGAAGTAGAAGTTAACTTCCTCAAAGAAAGAGAGAATTGATCCCGCAGAATTTAGGCAAACAAATCCTATGCCTGCAGAGGGGTTAACTGAAGTCAGTGGCATTGTTTGTGTACATTGGATTTGGGGGATCCAGCGCTAAGGGCAATGCTAGGCTTCAGCTAGTTCCTGGCCTATGTGATTAACCTCTATTCAGGTCCCCTCAGGGCCAGATCCCATAGCGTGTGCGTAGCACACAGAAGATGTGTTGCATTGACTTCCACAGAAGTAGAGGAACTGAACACATCACTGGATGCATTCAAGTTTGCGCTTGACAAGATGGGACTCCAAGTACTTAAAGCTAGCATAAGTGATAATGCACTATTATAACTGTTATCTTGTTAGATGGCTGAATACGATTCCATATACACTGGCCAAATTAATCTTCTAAAAGCTCTGATTCTGTGGGGATTGGTGTGGAAAACCCTAAAAAAAACCCCATTGGGTATTGCATGGTACCCCTGTAAACTCAATGGAGCACTACTTGGATAAAGAAATTACAGGCATACTGAGCTGGAGTAAATTGAGTCTCCAGAAAATGTAGAAGATTTAAGTGTGTTTAGACACCAAATATCGACATGTAGAAATTTCAGCCTCTGGAATTTTTAATGGAAGAAAGTAGCTTAATCACTCAGTATATTTCGCAACTTTAGCTGAAAGTTTAACATCACAAAATGACATATTGCTATGCAGCTTTAAGAATCACACAATTGTATTCAATCATTTCCCATGTTTTTCAAGTCTGCTGTTCATTAAAAACTCTTGTTTGAAGTTTCCAGTTTTCCAATGGATGACACAACCGATGCATAGCTTAATGTTCATTTTCATGGGTCATAATTAATAAATAATCATATCACATACATAGAATTTTACAGGTACTCTTAAAATGGTTTTACAGTTCTATTAAATATATAGATAAAATAATCACTGCTATATAAAAAAATCATTTTAAAACAGCTGAACTCTAAAGCTTTGCATAAAATTCTGTAGACACATTCATTACAATCTAGAAACTCAATAAAAATACATTTTAGAGCTCAATCCATCAAAAATATTCATGGCATTGAAAAGTGATTGTCATTTTACTGTAATCTGTGCATGCCCTATGTTTGCACTGATAATTTCCTCCAATTTGGCAAAGGCTATTTTCAATTCAGTTTGTAGATTGTGTGACTGTTTAACTCGTTTCTTCAACTCTAAGACATCTGCCCCATAAATGTTGTCTTTAATAGCATATCTTTCCTTGCACTTTCTATAAAATCACAATGAAACATTTTGCAGTAAAGTTACATGACTGCAATAACATTGAACCATCCTATTATAGTTGTCTCTCAGTCTTTAAAGGTGCTTCTGTGAACACAAAACGTCCCTTATCCAGTGATCCTCAAGCACTTCCTGACACACTTCACAATACTCTGCTCCCACACATTTGCTCAACAACAGTTTTAGAAATGGTCTTAACAGATCGGTACCCTTGTGTATCTGAATTCTGCTGCTAAATCAAAGTACCAAACGTGGTCAGTTCAAACTTAGCATTTTTCAAAAACCCAGGCAAAAATTCAGCAAAAACTTCCTTATTCTGACAGTGCACATATCCATTGGAAAATGGATAGATGATAGATTGCCCACCAGCCTTTAAAACCTCTGCTCCCTCAAGTCAGTTGTCTGGCCAGTGAGTTAAAACAGGCTTTGCCATAGTGAGGGCTTCACAATCAGCCTTTTTTAGACTGTAAGCTGAGAATAGGACACAAAGTCCAACAACAAGCAATGTTTTCGGAATAGTGTGCTTGCATTGAGGGATTGGTTCTTGCTCTGTGGAAGAAGAGATGCAGGCTTACAAGTCATTTTAAGTGGGGGAAGCTGCTGCTTCTGCAGGTGTCATTTTTTGTAGTTCCAAGTAATGGCAAAACTCTTGAAGAGTTCAGTCCCTTTCATGCACAGTTGACCATACCAGTATAATCACTTAACTCTTTACCCTGGATCTTCTTACCCATGGAATGGCTATGGTAGCCTGCTTCTGTTATAGCAAAAAAAACCCCAGCAAACCCAAATACGGAAAGCAACTTAATACCAAGTATCATGGACTAATTTAGTATTTGTTTTCATCTATTTTGCGTGGAAGAAACAATCTCCGTCTCTTCATGGGATAGGCTGGAAAGCGTACATCAGTTTAAACATTGGGTGAGATGATCAAGACAATTGCTGGGTGCTGTTTGAAACTTAAACTGCCCATTTCACTGTTTCAGTCACTGTTCAGCAGTGGGAGACAAGAAAGAAAACCCTGGGTTTCCTCCCTCTTGGAAGAAATTACTGTGTAACGAAATTGCCAGCACCACTGCATTCCTATTCACTTTTCCATTCTTTGTGGGCATCGGTTGCTTAGATGAGACTTCCAAAGACCTCCTTATTCTGATTCATATTCTTGCGAGGAAGGAGAGAAGACAACAAGAAGGAAGCTTATTTTATTTGATTTAACTTTGATAGCTGTAAAGTTCTAGGAAGAGACTGTAATTCAACTCCAGATAACCTCTGCTGAAGACTAAGAAACGTGGAAGAACCAGAGAACAAGACAGAGGCTCAGAAAAAGTTGTCATAAATCAAAGGAGCCTATGAAGACTGGCACATAATGAAGAGCTGTCAACACTTTTGCTCCAAACTAACGTACATTGCTCCTTGCTAAATAGCAGCCATGCCCCAGCCTAGTATTCAATGGTTTTCAGGATGAAGATAAAAAGTTTCTTGTATTAAGTTTTATTTTTTCAAAGAAAACGTACCAGAGCTTCAATGTTATATTTTAGCCTACTTCAAGAGAGCATCTTCAAAAATTCTAACACAGGTTTTCTTCTGGAAGAAAGTATCACAGTCATCATCAGCAAGCACAAACAGGTTCATGCATCACAAAGCAGTTGATTCAAAACTCTGAAGAATATTTTCATTAGCAAGATGAAAGACTATTTTTTTTACTTATGTTGATATACACAGAATTAAGTTGAGAAGTTTGGATCTGTTCCTCACCAAGCACAAGGGATCTTATTTTTAGGTTCATGAGGTGAATCCAGCTTTAGTCAACGGTGACGAGACAGAATAGAAAAGATTTCAGCTTTCTGTTGACTGAAAGAGATGCAGATTTTTACCTTCAATGTTTGAGATCTCCTGCCATGCACTGCTGCTATTGAATTCTAACTGCAGCTTGGAAGAAAAATCCCAGGGAAACAAAAAGCTTATAAAGAAGAATTAAGTGTGATGGATGGTTAGTATTACCCCAGCAGACGACTTGACTGCAAAGAGGTTTTAAATACCTGCAAATAAATTGCTATATAGTCTAATGTGTTCTGACACAAAGTACTATTCGTTCAGCTGAAAACTAAGAGGGCAGAGACACACATGCTAAAACAAAACATGTAAAACTTATAGCCACATGTTGTAACTTTCACTCAATGAAAATTATGAAACCTCTCATTTTATGAAGCACATTGCATTCAACCTTAGCAATTTTCAAGTGGAAGAAGCAACATGACGTAATCTCATAAAGCATACCATGAAACTGAAAATGTCCCAATGAAAAATAGTGACTTCACTAAAAGTCACACAGAGAAAAGTTACTGCAATTAAAGCCTTCTCTTTTCTCCTGTAATGCACAGGTACACCTCCTCTGGCAACAATCCTAAATCCAATATCCTAAAGTGATCACTGATGTGGACAAAAATTACAAGATGGAGAAGAGGCTCAACTGTGTCTACGGACAAGCCACATGAGTCTTCAGTTGCACTAGAAAGTCAATACCAGCTGTCAGCATTTCGCTATATTTACGTTTACATCTGTCATTTCTTTCTCCATTGATTCAGGCACTTAAAGGATGTTTCTAATCCTTTTACCATGCACTCATGCCTTAAGACAAGCTTCAGCAAATTAAATTACCTATTATTTTTTGTATCTTCAGAAAAGAGAAATCTTCATGTGATCTAGTAAGTAAAAGCAGCAGAGAAAAAGAAGCAGAAGCAGCCTCAGGAGGAGTAAGGTACTTTAAAAAAACAAAACAAAACAAAAACTATGGTTTTGGTATCTATTCGTGATAAAACTATTAAGCTTCTTGAACATCTTTTCAGAGATGGCCACCATCAGTAATGTAGAAAAAGGGTATTTCTTCAGGTATTCTCTACAGAATTTTCTGGGCTAAGATTTCCTGTATGATCCCTCCTAAGAAGCAGCTAGCATGTATGTTCTTCACAGTTCTCCACATCCAATTTATTCCTGCAAATTAAACATAACAAAAGGTGCAAGATAAAGATGAATTTAAAACCTAAAAAAACAAACTCCCCTACCCAAATAAACCTTCAACCTGATTTTGTTGTTCCACCAAACTGCCATTAGAATTGTCAATTCCTGGGGTCAGCATGTTCCACCACCTGCAGTTCTGCTCTACCTACAGCTCTCTCAAAGAATTCCATGGAAAAAGTGAAAAAGCATTTCAAGCCTTGCCCCTGGAGCTGGAGGTGGGCCAGATTCATGGGCAAGTCACCACTACCCCTCTTCCACAGCTGTCAGGCCCTACATCCCTGCCTAAGTAAATGAAGCCAGAAGAATAATTTTTGAAGACTAGAGCTCTGAATTGTTTATATTTCTACTGATAATTATCTGGTTTTATTTAGCATCTTATAAAGCAAGGCACAAATGTACAAAATTGCATCTACTAAATCAGGTAATTTTTATATATATTTACACAATTACCATAATATAAAATGTGCTTAGACACTGTCATAGCACAAGTAAAGGAACTGAGAACAACCTGATAATAAACACAAATACCAGGTCCTACATTTCTGTTTGTGCTTCACCTGAAGGAACTTAATTCATATGCAGATACACAAAGCAATCCAGCCACCATCATTTTTTTTTCCACACCTCACAGAGATCAAACTTTCTTGCTAAGAAGCTGTGGAAGGAGTAAAAGGCAGTAGACAAGGACCCAGAAGAAAATGATGAAGTAGAATAGTTCTGGCTGCTCAACAGTCGTAATCTCATGAGTTGATGCTGGAGTCTCACTTGCTTCTAAGTCTTTTTTCGTCCTGAAAGCAGGAGAAAATTTGATAAGAGGCACGAAAAAGAAGAAAAAACACTCACTGTTAATATTTCCTGTAAAGATCAGAGAGTGGAATAAAAGACAGTGGCTAAATGAACCATTTCAATCTAGTCAGCTGGAGCCCAAGCTAGCTTATGAGGTGCACGATGGGCTTTAGCAGCAGGTTTCCCTAGGAGCCAATGTACATAGCAATTAATCCTCTGAAAACGCTGGCCAAATTCTCAGGTAGTTTAAACGCATGCCATTACAGCACAGTCCTTTGACGTAAGATGACTTCCGTCAGTCAAAAAGATGCCCTTTTTATATTCAGAACCCTAAACATAGCTCTGGGCAACACATACCACACTTCCACAAATTTACTTATACACTGTATCCGACTTGATATACTCTCCCCAAATCATCAGCTTTCAGAGATTCTCATGTCAGACACCAGAATATTAAACAGAAAAAGCCCAAGACTTCCAGAAACCAAGTAGCAGTCTGGGATTTTGTAGGACAACTCCAAAATTCCAGCTTTCCAAAATTGCAGCTTCATAAAGGCAAAGCCTCTTGGACTCTGCCAGCACCACAGAGCACTCACAAAGACAAGAAAAGGTCTTATTTAAAAAGGCACAGGATGTTACACTCATTTTAGAATTTTATAATACTACATGAATCACCCTCTGGTAGACTTTTTTTTAATCTACTTTTGGAGAAAATTGCTTTTTGGCCTGTTTTAATGAGTCTTTTTTCTGGCCTGAGGCATCTTACTTGCTCAGATATTACACTGGATATATACCTATTACACAAAACTTGCTCAATATCAGCAGTCTGCAAACAGGCATAACTGTGACGACTATTCATGTATTTTTGTAACAGTGTGTTTTCTGCATTTAAATGAAACCATCATGTTAACTAGAACTTCTAGGAGGTACTATGCAGCATCAACTGAGAGGGAAAGCCTAAAGCAATCCTTGTTCCTTAGATATGTAGACTCTAATACCAAAGGGATACACACTCTCTGTTCAGGATCCGTCACCCTAAGTCTAAACTAAACATGCATACAAATAATGAAAACTCCTGGGTGCTCTAACAGAGGCCAGAACTCCACTGAATTATCATCCTTCCCTAGCACTGACCACACTGAACATTGCCTTGACAGTCTTCCACACCTGGCAAGAGTCACCACTGCCAGAGGGTCTCGTATTTGAAGACCTCCCACTGTTTTCTTGGTCTGAAATATCCACCATGTGGGGAGAGTGCTCACAATCTTGCTTGGGCAGCTGAATCTTTCCTCTCAAGTCAAGAAAAAACCTTTTAGTCATGGCAGAGATCGAGCAATAAAGAAAGTTTGTATGTTACACCTATGGGAAATACGGACTCTGAGCCATTACACAAGACATCCAGTCAGTCTCTACCATTATAGTTAATTTTCATTTCCCTTTGTAACATTGTTAGAAGTACCCAGGAGTTACGGATTCCTTGCAAAAGGCTTTGTTTGAATAAGAATGACTCACCTGATGATTAATGGATTTTCACTCTTATCTGTCATCTTCTGCTCATTTACACCATAGGTTTCCTTAAACAAACCAGGAATAGATTATATAAAAAAATAAAATTCAGCATCTTGCAAAGATGGTAATTGTGTGTGTATTTTATGCAGAGTATGTCTAACGCTTGCTCAAATAAAATGAAAGTGCGCCTATAAATTTATTCCCTGCCAGCACATCCACCACTGCATCTGGTACACACATAGAAAAGGAAAAAAGATGTGAAAAAAAAATTTTTTTGCTTTCAACTGCTTTCACTCAGTTGAATAAAGCTCCCCTCATTGATATATATTTCTAGTAGCTCTGATAGCGTTGCAAAACTAAAGCATCTGTGTGAAACCTCAGTTTCTTTGAACATTGGTAGCAGCGTTTCTTTAAAACTCTAAGATGGTCAGAATTTTTATTTTGTGCTGAGAAGAGCCATATTCCTACCCTTGCTTAGTGTGCCCAGATTGCTGATGCTGTCCATTCCTTCTGACTCAGAAAGTAAAAACCCAGAGCTCAGTTGTATAGCGTGCTCTCAAGAAACCAATATGAATTTCATCTGCCATTAAGGATGCAGTTTCACATTACAACTAAATTTCTTTTAGGGCTAGCTGCGGCTATTGAGTTAATGTAATACACCGCCAGTATGATGGAGAGGGAAAGAGGCCAATCTTTCATAAAAAGTGCACTGCAAGAGACACCCAGCGTTTTTGCAGGGCTGTAACCAGGACACCAACATACATACAGAGAATGCACACACTAAAAGAAACCGGAGCAGAAAATAAAGACAGCTTCAAAGAAGTGAAATGTTGCAGCTATACAGTTATGATGAAGTAAGCCTTGAAGTTACAATAGATTTAACTGTAGCATTAGGTACTCCTTTCTGTGTTTGTTCAACGTTCAGTAAGGTCAGTTCCATACATTTAGGAGAGTTCAGTAAAGCTTTTCAGCTATGCCTGGTTTTGGTGCTAAAATTATTAGAAGTCCCAGGGCTTTTGTATTATCACAGAGCTTTGGATATGTAGTAGACCCTTTTATGGTATGTGAACTTTTGGAGTTTAAGAGAAATGGAGAAACAAGGATAGGTAAATTGCCACAGACTTACCTCCTCAGAAGTATTAGGAGATTTTTTTCGGAGGTAAATGTTGGAATCGCTGTCACTGGTTCTGAAATATATGTAAAAGCAAAGTTTTTAAATTCATAAAGCTAAGTTTTGTTTTGACTTCAGAGAGAGCCACTGCAATTGCACATGCTAGTTTGAAGCTATGCAAAACCACAAATATGCATTGTTACAAGTATTAGAATATGGACTTGAATTTATCAGTAACATTATGAAAAATAGCTTTGGGAAAATCTGACCCACGATAAAGAATCTCTATGCTCAAATTGGAGTCTTTTCTGAAAATGGGATCTGATAGGCTTTTTGCGCCTTTGACATCACTGACAATTAAGTGAGAGTATACCCCCGGTTCTATGGCTGTTTATATAAATAAAAAATTGACAGACCTTGCAGGGAACAGAAAGATTGAAGGAGGCAATGGGTTCTTCTACACAAACTCTTTCAAATTCATTACAGTGCTATAGTGATAAGCATCAACAAATTACAGTTCATGTCCCACTCTAATACGTTACCTAAGAGCTAAATCAGGGCATAAGAGAGAACAGAAGAGAATGGAGTGTGTCCACTCCAAAATTAGTGGAGTGTGTTGGACATTAGGATTCCACTAATTTTGGAGTGTCCAACCCACTCCATGTCCAAAATTAGCTGAGCGTGTCTGTACTGGGTCTGGCTGGGGTGCAGTTAACTTTCCCTCTAGCAGCCCTTCTAGTGCTGTGCTTTGTATTTGTAGCCAGAACGGTGCTGATAACGCACCAGTGTGTCAGCTGACCCAAACTGACCAAAGGGATATTCCATACCAGATGAAAACATCTAAGAAAAAGGAGGAAGCTGGCAGAGGGAGGGACACACATACACATTCCTTATTAAGGCATTTGTCTTCTGAGGCAACCACTACACCTACTGAGGCCCTACTTCCCAGGAAGTGGCTGGATATTGCCTGCTGATGGGAAGTAGAGAATAAATATTTTCTTTTTCTTTTGGTCTTCTTTTGCTTCGTTTCCACATGTGGCCTTTGCTTTTTTTCATTAAACTGCCTTTACCTTGACTCATAAGTTTTTCATCTTATTTTCTCCCTCCATTCTGCTGAGGATGGGGAGTGAGAGAGTGGCTTGGTGGGCAGCTGGTGGCCAGCCAAGGTCAACCTATCCCAGTGTTGTTCACTTGTTCAGAGATAGAAAAAAGGCCAGCAAATATCTGTAGGAATGAATATTTCATCTACGTTACAGAACACTCGGTTGGAAAAACAGTTGTAACACTGCCATGTTCAAAATGCACTGAGGTTCCAGTTGGGTTTTGCACAGCAAAGCTTGTATAGCAAAGTCAAATCAAGTCCCTTTGGCACCAAATCACTCAACGTGTTTAAGTTAAACACAGGAAGAAGCCAAGGAGTCCAATACACTGCTCCTAAAAGAAGTCTACAAGAAACACCAAATGAACAGGGCACACTTCAAAAGACCATGCATTCATACTAGTTAGGTGTATTTAAGACAAAGTTAATGTGAAATACCTGATAAATTCCTGACAATCAGCAATTGCTTCCAGTTTATCTTCTGACAGAGCAGTAGTGGCAACTTCTGAGATCTGCAGGTCTTCTGCTTTTATGATATTTTTCCCTTCTTCCTCCCTATTACTACTGTTTTCTGGTGTCTTTATGGCTATTGATAAATCCTCTAGATGTTCTACTATGGCCTGCTGAAATTAAGAAATGTTCTGCATTAGACAACAAGACTGTTTCCCTGCCCTTCTAAATATCTTAGTGGTGTAGCCTACTCAGATGCTAAATTGTATGTAGCGCAAGATTGAAGGTCTCACTAATGAGAATAAAAAGCAATTCATTTCTTGAAAATCATTTTGGATACATTGAGCTATAATGTATCATCAGTTCAACACACATACAATTAGTCGTCAGTTCTTTTTATATAAGAAGTCTTGACATGACATGACTCTTTGAAGTAATCTGCTAAGGCTTTTTTTAATCTATCTCAAATTGAAGCTAACAGCAAATTGACTTCATTACTCTAGTAAGTGGCAGGACCAAAACATGTCCAAGCAACTTGTCTAAGTAACATATAGAGTAACATTAAATGGACACTCATTCCTGAAAAACACTGTCTAAAATTACTGCGTTAGAAAACTTTTAAGACAATTCAAAATCGGTGTCTGCGAGAAGAGATGCAGCAGCAAAATGCCTAAATCCAATACACAGAATAATTACCAAAAATCACCCTTTTCTCTTCCTCCAGTGTAGACAAGCCTTCATTCTACCCACGTCATTTATCCTACTCAAATTGGTTTAGGTTTTCATAGGCAAACTTACCTGCATTCAGACAAAAATTACCCTTGCCTGCATCCTTTCTGTATCAGCAATACTACTTTCTGTTCATCTCATTACAAATTATTGAAAAACCCATCTGTGACCATCTTTTATGCCTAAGGATTATACAGGAGCTTCAAACTACTTTAAAACATAATTAAAATTCATATTTTTGCAGTACTATTAGTATTAGAGCTTATTCTCTCTTTTAATGTCAGATCTTCTCAGGGATCTGCAATTCCCTTCATTCCAGTAGAGGGCTGTGGCAAACAGCTTTACTGGACAGGAAACCAAGCATATTTTACATATTTCTCCAAAGCATTGCAAAACAAAAGCAAATGAAAACCATTAAGGTCAGATGCTAATCCTCCATATATATGCAACGAAATGCTGGTAATAAAAAAATAAAATACCTCAGGATGTTGTGGAATGGTGGAATCTTGATAGTTGGTGGCCTTTTTGCCATCTTTTTCAATTTCTAACTCTTCTCCTACTAGTAATGGCACTTCTTTTTCATCGGAAGAATTCATGTGACTGTTAATATCTGTTGTTTCCTCCTCCCCATTCTCAGTATCCATTTCTGATGGAGGGACACCTAGCTTATTCCCTAAGTCTGGCTCTGGAGCATCTTCCTTGTAGTTCTGTTCTGGTAAGCCCTTCACATGTAAAACATCCATTACTGTTTCAGAAGAAGCTTTGTCATTTCCAGTATCATAACCTTCAATACAAGGCTCAAGGTAAGCATCCAAAACTGCTGATATGGGAACATTATAATGTGGGTAATAAAAGAGATCATGGGGTATTACAGATACTTTCGAAGAACTGGAGAGCACTTCAACTGAAGACTCAAATTCATCACAGCTGTCTGGGTCCTCTGGATTTCTAGATACATATGAGAGAGAGTCATCATCTGTTTCATGCTGTGTAGATGGTTCTTGGCTTTTGAGATTAGAACCATTCAGTGAACAATGATTAGTTTCTGTTGCCTCAAAGACAGGTGATTGCTTTGTATGTTCATTTTCTGGAAGTTTCAGTATTTCCTCGTTCAGCAGATGAAGAACATACTTATGTGTGTCATCTTGTTTTGAGGTATCTTCTGGTAAAAGAATTGGAGTTTGGGGTTTGCTCTCTTCTACTCTATTTATAGATTCATCTGTAAGTATGCCTGAAGTCCAGGATAATGGACTCAAAGAAGAAGTATTGGCTGAAAAGCTCTTAGTTTCATTGTCATATTCAGTAGAGGATTCTTTAGTTAATTCTTCAGAGTAGTCTTCAAAAGAGTTGACAGAATTTTTCTGATCTGTCAGAACAGCTGGAGAAAGGTCATCATTCTGTTTCAGTGGATCATCAGATATGCCTCCTTCACCTGGCACGAATTTATCACTTAGAACCTCCCAAGAGGAACTAGATTCAAAACTGACAGATCCTGTAATGTTAAGTGAGGTAGGCCTCTGAGGCTCCTCTTCAGATGTTTCCTGTGCATCATCTGACACTTGACTTGATTTCCCATTACATTTTTCAGGAATGGTTTCTGATGGGATTCTCTCAGGTGCATCATCAATATGAACCTTTGGAGGAGCAGGATGACTCCTTTCATGATTAACAGTATACATGTTTTCTTCACTTTCCCTTAAAATCAAGATTTTGCCTTCCTTTTCTGAAGGTGTGTCTTTGATGTGGACGTACGTGGATTCAATTGGAAGCTCCTTGTCAGGATCTATAAAGTCTTCCTATAAGCGATGATACAACATTAAAAGACAAATCATACCTCAGACACCATTTTACTTTTTCCAGGCACTACAGAAAGAGTAACTAGGTAGCCCATCACCTCATTACCTTGTGAATGGCCAATTGATGACTCACTTATTTTGAAAGTAAGGAAACCAATTTGGCAAGTCAAGTGAGTTGAACAAAGCTCAATGTCAAGAAGCCACTTGTACAGGAAGATTAGAATACAGACAAGCCTATTCCTCAGTTGTTAATGTATTCATCTCTCCCTGCTGCACCTGTGGAGACAACTGACTTGGCTTTTTGACACAATCCCAAACCATGGGGATAAAATAAATCTAACAAGTCCGTTAAATCCACTGTTAAATATATTAATATACTAGATTATTCCATTCCAATTTAAATTTAAAAAAAGAAAAATTTTTTTTTTAAAAAGTAGGCTTTTTTTTTATTAAAATGCCCACAAATCCTAATGCCAACAAATCTTACTGCTCATCTAATCTAATAATCATAATTAGATTACTATAATAATTCTAACTCTAGTAACTTTAGTAATGCCCACCAATTTTATAAGCTACAAAATACACACCAACTGGAGCATTCAGTCAAGAAATGAGAGGAAATGCCTTTCATGTAGGAACCATCATTTATGTGCATGTACTCTAATACAAAAACTTACCCAGATACTCGAGGGACACAGAGTCCCTTGGGAACCCTTTCAAAGCAAAAAGACTACGTTGAACTAGGTTTGTCTGGAAGTATGAGCAGCCTCCAGAACAGTTTGACAGCTTATGCAGATCTCTTCTCCAGTTCCTGAGACTTCCCATTTTTTCTTCAGTTTTCTGTCTCCTATCCTTTATAATTCCTCTATAAGTTTATCCTGTTTCTCCAAAACACCTCTGTCAATCCCTGACACTGTCAGTCCCTACTTGCTCCTCAATTCTTCGTTTTTGATGAAATCTGCATTAAAGTCCTATTCCTTTAGCTGCAGTTTATTAGTGCCTTTGACTGCTGCGTCGACAACATTCAGCCTCTGGTATCTTGTGTCTGACCTGCTACATTCAGGTTGATTGTGGCCCTCAAACTTGAGAAGACAGAAGTCAAAATGAAATTCAAAGTCCATCGAATCATGATAGATGAAGGGATAAATTTCAGCCTTATTCTGAGACTAATATAGCAAAGTAGTAGAACCCTATGTAACCAATTCTAACCTCTGAAAGTTATAGCTGGATGCAGATTTTTAAAAGTACTATTCTACCTAAAGCATTTTAGCAATCGCCAATGAAAGCCTATTTGACTGGGTTTAATAAAAGGATGAAAAATTAAAACTGAGTTTGTGGTTTATTTTAAACAGTTTAGAAAGAAAACTAGAAGATAAATACAGCAATATCTGACATGTTAAGTATGGCAAAACAAATTTAAAAAATGATGTGATGTAGGAGTAAACACATACCCCTTCCAGCTCCGGGAAGTGCTCCAGAAATTGTGCCACGTACGTCACAATTGACTGTTCATCAGGTGATTCCACCATGATATCTATGGAGACAGATGGAAGGGGCTTGAGCACACATGACTTTAAAATGCCCTTCCAGAGGAACAGATCATCAGACATTTATCCTGCCTTTATGATGAGAGAAATAACAGCTACAAATGCATTTCTTTTTCTGACAATCAGAGAGAATGGTCCTTTTCATCTTTCATGGTACTCAAAAGTTCTTAACATCTTACTCACATTAATTTTTCCCTATTTCCAAACACATACCGAACCCTGATCAGAATCCCTTTTCATCCACCTTCGTACTGTCATTAGACAGTGATCTTGCTGAGTGACAGCAGAGGTTTACTTTCAGCAGGATGGCCCACTCTTCTACCAGGTGACCAGTGAAAGCACAAATAACCAATCTGTGCTTTCAGTCATAAAATCAAGGCCTAATACCTGTCTAGTAGAGTTCAGTAGAAAAGACTGCAAGAAGCAGCTCCATTTATATACATATATTTATATACAAACATGTATGCTTATATTTACATATATAAATATATATATATGTGTATATATGCATTGTAAAGAAGAAAACTGGAAGATGCAAATACATTTGAATAGGTATCTACCCATTTTGCTGGTATGGCAGACTCACATACTTCATCCTGGAGTGACATTTAGTCTCTACAGACTGTAGGCATTACGAACTGGTGCTAACCTACTGAGACACCTCTTGGCATAACAGAGTGGTGATTAATGCCCACTAGTAATGCAGATGTCACACAGCATCTAAACATTAACCTGGACCAGTGTACATAGCTAAAACTATGGTAAGATCTCTGCTCCCCAGGAGCTTACAAATATGATACAACCACGACCCAGTTACCAACTCATTTTTATATTTCTTATCAATCAGCCCAACACGCTGATCACATCGACAGCCTAATCACTGGGAGGTATTACAATACAATATTCATGAATTCATTATAGTTTGAATGTTACCCAACGAAGTTGATGTAGGTGTTTTACCTTCTGGTTCTAGGAGCCGAGGAACACCCAGCTTATTTTGTGCTATGCTGAAAGCATCCTCCAAGTTTTCTCGAGCTGATTTCTCCAGTGCTTGCTTCATGTCTACCAGAGTCGAGTCTATTGCTTTTATGACAGCTAAGAAAGCAAGGCCACTCCTCCAACTGCTGGCAAAGTCCTGAACTGCAACACCGTACCTAAACAGAATGACATATTTACATGGGTGGTTGTGTTACAAAATCCAAAGCAAAGGCATCATCATTTTCCAAGACTCCTGAAAGTTAAAAGTAAGGTTGCTCAGTTGCACTTGTCACATTTGAGATCTTTTTGGATTTCAAAATGCACAAAATATGTCCATAAAACACAGGGATTCACAAACTGGATCGGTGTGGATAACAGCTGACATCAACCTGCTTGTAGGAAGTCATTAGTAAAAACAAAGCCCTCAAGAACTCAGCAACAACATTTAATGTTCACAAAAGCAAATGTCTCTGTGATTCCTGTTTCTGTTGCTCTCCAGCATTTGAATGCCATAGCTTGGGAAGACTGCCAACACTTAAGTATTGAAAAACATAAGCATAAATGATTCACATTCCTGTGTACTTGGCCTTCTACAGCAGAAAATTGGGCTTTGCCAAATGCAAATGGCGTCAGTATATGCATAAACCACAAGTGTGTTAGATGCCCAGAGTTTTAGAGGAAAAAACAACCATCCAACTTGCAATGAAATACAGACCCAGAATAGAAAATTCTGCACAGGTCATTGGATAACAAGATTATAATGACGCTATTCTGGTTTTAATAGTGCAGTTGCAAGAACAGTTTTCTCCTATTAGATGTTTTCAATTTGTACTCTTTGCTGGACTGAAAAGTCTATGGCGTTTACTTCTCTGGTCTTCACTTTCCTTACACCACCTCCCTGTTAATGACATGATCAGCATTAATTTGGGACTAAAACTGTGCTTCCTCTACGCTTTGCGCTGGCAGCAGTGAACTACGGTTCTCAATGGAGTGAGTTTATCTGCACAAGCACCCTTAGCTTCACTGGAGATAACCAAGGGATGATGTCGCCCACAGGACCAAGTATTTAAGATGTAAATTTGTATCATCTTCAACACTAGACACAGAACATTTGTGTTCACAGGCAGATTTGGACATGTAAGTCCATCAACAGATAAAAATGCCAAATATTCAGCTATGCAACTTGTACAACTAAGTTTGACCCATGCCCTCTTTAAAACTCTGACAGTCAGAAAACAATATACGTAAAATACACTCCAAGCATTTACACGTGCACTAGACATCTCACACTGAAGTTTTTCAACCCAACAGTAACTCTGCCACCTTAAAGCATTACTAGACAAAATGCTTTGGCGGAAGAAGTGCTTTTTTATTAAATAGGAGAGAGATGTGTTGAGCAACAGAAATGGACCCAAATGTTACACGTTCTTGAGAAGCAACCTAAGATTCACCCCTTCCCCTCTTTAGTTCTGAGAAAAGAGGGACCATCACAGGGGCTCTGTCCTTCGAGGCACTCTGCAGCACACCGAGAAGCTCCCTCGGGGCTGCTGCTTAATTCAAAAGGCTGTTGCTAAAGTCTTTCAATATATTTATTTTTTCAGTTCACCCCTTGTTTATGCCTATCCTTTTCATTAGCAAAAGACATCAAACGAACTGCACGAAAGCCAGGGGGCAGGGGGAGGAGGAAACGATCTCGTTTTAAGCAGCGCCAAGCAGATTAGTGCAAGTTAACATTTAACGCTTGGATCACGAAACCAGCGACGCACGCGGCGCCAAGGTCAGGTGGCCACTGCTGGCACAGGGCCGTAGTGAGGCACCCCCTGCAGAGATTGCACGCCTGCAGACTTCCAAAGCATGGTAGTGCACACACCAGGAACGAGAGAGAAAAGAGCTTCAGCTTCAAAAGTGCAGGTGGCAAAATATGGTTTCCCATGAGGGTTTGTGAGCTTACTTTCTGGTTTTCCTCTGCACCCAGATTAAAAGGGCTCTGATGGCTTTCCGCTGATCCTTCACTGTAATGGACACATTTCTCTCCACACTGGGAGTGCTGGGGTGGGATGTGTCTGACTCCGGACCGCTGGGCCCGGAGGACAGGCTGGAGGAGGAGGAGTTCCTGTTGAGGTTGCCTGTCAGCTCCTTAATCTGTAAAAAAAGGTGAAACACACAGTGCTGTGGTTTAGCACCGGCTGCACGGGGAACTCAGTGCTTGTTTTCATGCAAACTTTAAAGATAACAGCACCATAAGTGAATTTTTAGAGGTAATCACAGGGTTGTCCATTATAACTCTCGACTTGTATTGCGCAGGCGCGATGGCCAGCAGCAGCCCAGCTGGCGATCCCAGGAACCAGACAGGGCAAGGTGTCAGTTAAGGCTGAACTCAGTGAACTTGTATTAAACAAAAAGCAAAGCAGCATGTCCTTGAAAGAAAAGCTAGTCTAATTGAAATCGTTCTTTCTCTTCACAGGACTCGCTTGAGTGAAATATTTTTAGTCAAGAAACGGTGACCAGCAGTAGCACTCCTGTCCTTGGTCAGTACTGATATCTGAGTCCAAATTAGCCACTCTGCTGCTCCCCATGCCCTCTGCTGCCAGGGTGGCAGATTCTGGTTGCACCATCTCTGCCCACAAGTCCGTCTGGCCAAATTGGTGCTGTGAAGCGCTCTTCAGATTGAGAAATCTCAGTGCAACTTCAAGATTATTTTTTAAACCTGTAGCCATTTTTAGAAATGAGTCCAAGAGAACAAAAGAGCCTCATAATCTTAGGAGATTTGCAGAAACCCTCCCTTTATCTCTATCTGTTCATTAGAATTTGGTACTGTCTAGATGGATGTTTTCAAAATAGGTGTAGATTAGGGAGCAGTTTTAATCTAAGCCCGGCACTAAATCAGTTTTCAGGCTCCAATCAGTTTTATCAGTTCTAGGCCCTTCAATATCTTTCATTTGGCCCTCCACATCAGTTGCAAATTTTTGCCACGTTGACTAAGTCTCCAGAGATCAGTGATTCTACATGGAATTTCCCACATTGGACCAAATCCAGAAAAGGTTATTGAAAATAGACTGTGACCTGGAACCAAACCCGAGACCTTGGTTCAGATCCAAGGAATCTGGAGCAAAACCCTGAGAAGACACAGAAGAGAAGGGAAAATAGTAATCTGAAGCTCTAATTCTGGTCCAAGTCAAACAAGGGCTTAAATTATCTCCTATTTACACCAAAATAGGTCCAGTGAAGTAAAATGAAAGCAGCTGCAGGTATAAAATTAGTGTATATTAAGAGGGAAAAGCTCAGGTTTAGCATGTTTAATTATATTCTTTAGGATTAAAAATCAATTTAAAAAACAGTATTCAGATGGAATAGATTGATACCATGAAGACTGTTCACTTTTGATTAAAGTATTCAAGTTTTATTACCTGAAAAAACAGGATTATATTCCATATTAGTCCAAGCACCAGAGAGGAATTTCCATCTGCTATTTCCGCTGCATCAATGCTAACAAGCTTTACCTGTAGAAGAGATCACAAATTCGGAGCTGAATTCAAAGAAGCAAGGTAAATGCAAAAAATGCACTGAGACTACTGGATATGTCCAGAACAGTTCTGCCACTGACTGGCCAGCCAAAAAGCAAGACTGAAATCTTGTGCTAATTATAATTTGCCCTGATCACAACCACCCTGCTCATTGAACTGTTATCTCAAGCCCCCCTAGCATAGTCTGCAGAACAGAAGCGAGCCCAGTTCTGCATCCTCAGGATCACAAATGTGTTTCCTCCATACTAAAATGTAACGAGATGGTGCCCCCTCCAGTGGATCTCATTCTTAAAAAGCAGAGAGTCACTTCTCGTACAAAAATTAAAATCCTATTAAGATCTGCTTACTTCTGTTTTGCTATACATCTCCTTTCTCCTTGCTTATCTCACCTTACACAGCTTGTCACGGAGTTCTGATTAAATCAGTTAGCAAAGGATAGAGTTGCCTAATCCAAGCAAACTCGACTTTCCCACACTGAGGTTTCTTCTACCTGATAACACCAGGATGTTATTCTCTTAGACAACACAGACTTGGTTTTGGCAAAGGTCACGGAGGAGGGAGGAAGCAAGGAAGCTGTCAGTACCACACATGGCACCCAGACTGAGTTAAAGCCCAGCATACAGCCCATTTATCACTAAGAAATCCTGTACATGACGAATCACTTAGCAGTACTTTAGCCTGCTGCCCCACTTCCACAGAAGCGTACGGTGACGGGTTCCACCCACTGTGGTTTAATATCTAACCCCGAAGCTCCTGGCAGCCAAGGCATTTTGCCAACACTTTCATCATCACCCTTTACTAACCGGTTTGGTTAAACTGAAAAAAGGAAAGCAAAATAACTTTTTATCTAGTGGTTCGCACAGTAGTTTTTAATCTTAGCAAGAAGACACCTCTAGCTGTCATATTTCGAGGCTTAGATTTCTTGCTAGCTCCAAGTTATTTGCCATGGGGAAACCTTTAAGACCTAGTACATTTTAACGGCAGTTTCTCCAAAATGGGGAGCAAGTGGCATTTAACATTAGACTGCTCTCAGTGTCAGCTCTGTCCTCTTACTGCTGCTTATGTTTGTCACCCAGCCCAGTAGAGATACCTGGCTATAAGATACTGGCTGCTTACTCTTAAGGAAACAAGAAATCCATAGAAAAGTAGGTGGTTTAGCGCTACTAAGTAAAAGTCTGCCTGTGTCCAAGGCTCCTCCTGTCTGCCCTTGCTCATTGAGTTTCTGGCTTCTTCCTTAGCAAGGTCCCAGCAAACAGACACACTTCAGCTGCAGCTCTGCAACGCATTGGTATCAGCAGAGAGAAAAAAAACTCATCTGCCAGTGGGACTTAGCTGGATTTGGGTAGAAAGCAACTGGGAAACTGTTAAGAAATCTGAGAACTTGTAAAATATTTCTTAGCAGTTCTATAGCAGGACATGTAGACATACACATCTAGGGCCAGAGCAGCCCTTACTGGTGGACTTTCCAAAAGGAGATTGGAACATCTGGAAGTGTGGATTTAGAATAAAGCCCTAATGGGAGAAATCCAAAAAGAAAAATGATAATTGAACCATTTCAAGCTAGAAGGTCTGATATTGCTTGGTCACTTACAATTTTAGGAAGTGATGTTGCAGTGCCACACTGGCTATGAGGGAAGTTATATCCTGTATTAAGCATTTATGTCATGTTCCCAGATTCAATTTTCTTTTGCCTTTGACTCATGATCAGCTGCTGCAGCAGTTTACAAGATAAATACATGTTTTTAATACTGTAAGTATTTCTGATGAAAGGAAGGAAAGTCATCTACCTTCAGCATAACCGAAGTAATGCCACTAAGACCTAGTTCATAAAGATTACTTGCATTTCTTTTTCTTTTCTTTTAATATTGGGTTCCTAATCCTTTAATCCTGTTGAACTTTTACATTATAAAATGAACAAATAATCCTCGTTTTAGACTCTGTAAGTGTTCTCGTTGAGCATTTTTATGTGGCTTTTGAGCCTTGCTAAGGTAAGTCACAGTGCCTTTAAGCAGTGCATTGCTCCTGTGTACATGCAGTGCATCAGACTAGTTACAATTACAACAACCACAATTTGCAACATATATCAAGAGGAGGTATCAAGACCAGCCTTTGGAAATACTCACATTACTGTCCTCCAAGAACTTAAGTGCTTTGGCTATGTTGTTCAAACGAAAAATGCGATGGGTTGAAGATTTGTATTCGTGCATCTAGAAAAAAATAAGAGCCATGCTGTTTTTAAAAATAGTGGAGTTATTCACCATGTCACACACAGCTTAAAAACCTACAAACACAGAAGCTAAACAAAGCTAAAGAAATCTACCTATATAAAATTATTGCCATCTTTTCTGATCAGTGAAGTGCTTCAACTACATGATCTGCCCTTGCTGTAGCAAAACAGGGTTAGCAACCAGCTTTCCTGCTCTCCAGATGTTATCATTCTCTTGGACCTGCCACGTTGATTATTTATGTAATCACTCCCCAACCATATGCAGTCACAGGATCAAATTTACCTAAAAATTCACAGTAACAGATTTTTTTTTTTTTTTTGTCTTGAATTAAATTCAAGGATTCCTGATTAGGAAGCATGAACAGTTTTCGTAGCAGGCACAGGAAGGTGGGAGGCAGAAACCTTCACTTTGGTAGAGATGAAACAGACTGTTGCATGCCTGTCTCCCTGCAATTCCACTTTGGCACACTGCTTTTATCACATGTGTGCAGGAACATTTCACTGCCAGCACAACAAGTTTGGCCAGCTGACCTTACCTCCTCCCTTGCCCTTCTCCCTGACCTTCCAGGGCATATAGCTCAGGATTTACTGTAATGTCCTTTCCAGGCTGGCTCTCAATGTGATCTGTATGAATGCACACACAGACTCTGCTGCTTCTGCTACAGCTCCCCAAAACTGCAAGAATATTAAAAAATAGGCAGTTCCGAATGTGTCACCACAGCGGACATTCATTCTGCAGTATGTAGATGGTTCAGTCACTATAGAGCATCACCAGGTGATTGCAAGTGCATCTGCAGCAGTGAGATGGCTGCAGAACAGGTCTCTCCTCTTACCCAAGTGTGATACTCACACAGAAGAGAGTACTTGCTGACAAGATTGATGTAGAAAGAAAACATTACAGTCAACTGTAATCAGTCATTTATATTTGCACTGGGCGTTTCCACTTCTAGTATGTGGAACTTTATACACCTCTTACAAAGAAAGGAGGAGAGAAGACAACTCCGGTGAGACTTTGCCCTTCAGACTTAGACCATATCAGTATGACTACTTAAACCTGAACCAGGATACCAGAACTAAACTCACAACTACACCAAGCACTAGCAGACCTATTAAGTGTCATTAGACAAAACAGAAACATAATTTATGGATTAAAAAATAATACAAGCAAATATATCTCTTCTTGGTAATGTGACTTGGATGATCTCCAAATGGAGTATGTGAGCATTAACATATTAAAACCTTAAAAAAACTGAGGGGTAGGAACATTTACACTAATCACACACCATTTACACCATAGTTATATATTTATGTATATAGTTTTATATATATATGTATATAGTTACATATAGTTATATATGTGTGTGTGTGTATATGCGGTCTTACGAGAGCAGAGTAGAGGGGTAGAATCACCTCCCTCGACCTGCTGGCCACACTTCTTTGGATGCAGCCCAGGATACGGTTGGCTTTCTGGGCTGCCAGTGCACATACATCACTATATACATACACAGTATATATATACACACATATATATATATAATTCTATTATTTCCTTGAAACCTAAGTTACAACTCAGGACACCAGCCTGTAACATAAGGAAATTACAATGAAGTTGCTGAAACGCGTATTACTATACTTCAACAAGTCAAAATGCAAGGTCCTTCACCTGGGTCGGGCCAATCCTAGGCACAAATACAAACTGGGCACAGAGTGGGTTGAGACTAGCCCTGAAAAGAAGGATTTGGGGGTGTTTATAGATGAGAAGCTCAACATGAGCCGGCAGTGCGCTCATGCGGCCCAGAAGGCCAACTGCATCCTGGGATGTACCAAGAGAAGCGTGGTCAGCAGGTCAAGAGAGGTGATTCTCCCCCTCTACTCTGGTCTTGTGAGACCCCACCTCAAATACTGTGTCCAGTTCTGGTGTCCCCACCATAAGAGAGACATAGATCTGTTGGAGCGTGTTCAGAGGAAGGCCACAAAGATGATCAGGGGCTGGAGCACCTCTGCTATGAGGACAGGTTGCGGGAGCTGGGATTGTTCAGCCTTGAAAAGAGAAGACTTCGGGGGGGACCTAAAAGCTGCCTTCCAATACCTGAAGGGAACTTACAGGAAGGCTGGGGAGGGACTTTTTACAAGAGTGTTGACTGATAGGACATGGGGAAATGGGTTTAAGTTGAAGGAGAACATATTTAGATTAGATCTTAGGAAGAAATTCTTCAGTACGAGGGTGGTGAGACTTTGGAATAAATTGCCCAGAGAAGTTGTGGATGCCCCCTCCCTGGAGGTGTTCAAGGCCAGGTTAGACAGAGCCTTGAGTAGCCTGATCTAGTTGAGAGGCATCCCTGCCCATGACAGGGAGGTTGGATTAGATGATCTCTAAGGTCCCTTCCAGCCTATGCCGTTCTATGATTCTATACCCAAGACGTGGCACCAAATTCACCATTATTCCTTGGATGTCCATACATTGTTGCTTGGAACACACAGAGTTCCATGCCTACAGAGGTTTCTCCCTCTCATATACATACCAGCTTTTGTCCTGACAGGACTTCCAGTAGTGCCATCAAGATTTTGCCATCTTGTATATCAATAAATAAGTCTCTCACTTTCAGAGGAGGCTTGCACTGTGAAGAAAAGAAATGAGGTGTTAAAGCAGTGCTGCTTGGTATGTCATCATGATTTCAGAGAGTAAGAAAGAGAGTTTTACAAGACAGAGATACTAGAAATAAATCTTAGCCTGCAGGAAGAAAGGGCTGACTTTTCTTCACATCAGTGGCAATTCTGTCTTAGGAATGTTTGAGCTAAAACTGAGATATAGTACTCATGTAATTGAGATCAGACAAGGACTTATTCCAGATTTCCCATAAAAGACTCTCACGCTAAATATTCTGCTGAGGAAGCAACTACCCAAGGGTTGGGTGCTGATCCCTCAGATTAAGTCCAGCAGAAGCGAATCCTGCTGAAATAAGTCCGAGATCCAGCCAGCCCAATGTCCTGTCTCCTCTGTAGGGTTCCTGGCGGTGCCATTCCGTTTCCCAGTATTTTCAAAGTACTTTAAATAGCAGCTTCTTGTACTGTGTCTCTCTCTTCTCAGCAAACTCCTCCAAAGGGAACCATCTCTTCACCAAGGTGTCGGATGATGAGTGCGCTGTGAGGCATGCTGCCAAGGCAGCTCAGCCCTCAGGGGAAGTCTCAGCTGCAGCAATTACGGTCTGTTCAGGTGTCACTCACTCACGTGTCCCTAAAGAGCCAAATCTTTTTATCTTTGGTTGAGCAATGCACTACTGTTCAATTAAGCACTGCTTCTGGCAAACTGGGACCATACATTTTTGTTACTAGTCTTTAATCTAGCCAAGAGTGCTAAACAATACTCCATACTGAAAGAAGGAAAAGTATAATTCATTTCAAGATTAAATGACCTATCTGAACGCCTCAAACCCAAACCGTTTTTATTCTTTCATTACTTTAGACAACAACCACCAGAAGTCAGAAGATGCAGACTACTCCCAGCTATCCCATGACCAGCAGAGTCAGCTCCTCTTAAAAGATGACCCAAAAGGGACGGTCTGCTCCAAAAGGAGATATACACCATAAGTTTCCTGAAGAAGTACAAGAAGACAACTTCACTCCTGCCCTTAAAAGAATGAAGCCACTCTGCAAGAAGTGCTTCTTTAAGGATACAGGCAGAAGCCACCTTTCTCAGTGGGTATCCTCAGGGAATCACGTGAGGATAATTAGAGAGGTCTTCAGCAAAGCTCTTGTCATTTACAGGGATATGTTTATTATGCCACTTCCAGGAAAAACATTAATATAGCAGCAGATTTTTGCCCTTTCTTCAGAAAATCTTTTTTTGGTGTTGAATCACAGAGGAAAAAAATTTGTATGCACTCCAGAGAAAACAGTTTACCTGCCCACAAAGTTTCTAAGACTTCATATGCTTGGCACAGCAGAATTAACAGCACCCTACAGCCTTTTTAATGATATAATTCCTTCTGTAAATCAAAGACCTTCTCCACAGTCATATATTTGACAACCCTTTTTGACAACTTCCAAAATTGCAGTTAGTTTAAAGCCCAAGAGCCTAATTCACAAAGGAATCACGTAACTCTGTCTTCGTTCTGAGGGACCTTTGGGAGCAATTGCTAGTCAAAACATTTCCAGCTAGCCTTATTCTGATTTTCCAGTGAGATTTAAGAGGATCTCCTTATTCCTTTAGCAACACTCACTGCAGAGTAGTGGACTTAAGCAACTACGTATGTGATGCCTTTTTTCTAAAACCCTTTTGCTTTACTATGTCTGAAATGCAATCACTTTCCAAGAACTACAGGAGCTAGACTGAGAGTCAGCTTGTAACCCAAACTTAGTCTCAATCTGTACTTTATGAAATTTAGCCACAGATACTAAGAGCACTGTGAAGCCCAAACTCCAATCCAAGTTAGGACTGTTAGTCTAGGTTAGGAAGCTGGTCTCATTCCTTGATGCTGCACTAAGCATTGCTGCTGTCTCAGTAATACTAAGAAGTTATTTTCTTCTTTCATCCCCAAGAGCAGGAAAATCATTCTCTGGGTGGCAGACTGCTCAGGAGAGTTAGTATGCATCTGTTATCAATAAGAACAGTAAACTAGGCTTAATAGCCAAATTATGATATGATTAAGAAACAATTACATCTTAAAAATATGAAGCGATGTCCAAAAATTAGTTCCCTAACATAAGTGGTGGATATGTAAAGATCCTATCATACAGTCCCTCCAAAACATGACTGACAAGGAATTAATGTTTCCCATCTGCATATCTGGGATGAAGCCAGGTTCTGAAGAACATCTGTCTTTGGCCATGATGCCTCAGATGTTCGAACTTCCAGTCCAGGGAAGAACACAGCCATCATCACCTCAGAACAGCCTAAACCACACTTGATTTTATGTGGGTACGTTCTGTGGGAAAATTCTAGCCTCATGATAACAGTCAGTAGCAGTAAAGACTTAAATGCACCTGAGATGAACTAAAGCCAACCAAGCATCCGTTGTGCCTGAAAAGCCATTTTCATTTACCCAGAAACTTGCTTTCACCTTCCCTTCATTCTCCTCCAAACCTCCCCATATGAACAGAAGTCAACTGTATTTTCAAATTTTAACTACTTTAAAATGAATTAACTTCAGTCTGTCTATAGCTGTGTTGCTTTATCTCAATATCAAAACTGTTTGTCAGTCTTACCTTTCCCAAATGTAGGTTTATCCATCTGGTGAATGTCCTTTTCTGTACGTTTTCCCGTTCCACTAGAAATATCAGAAACAAAAAACAGCACTTGAGTTTCCAGAAGAGGGAAAGCTGGTAGGAAATTTCAAAAACTGATGCACAAAAAAGTCAGAATTCGCGAGAGCTCTATGAATAAAGCAAATATACTCCAAATAAGGAGATATAAGGTTGAGCTATGGTGTTTTATTCAATTTCTTTGCCCAGACATCAGCTATAGACTTGCAGATGACTTCTAAAGGATGTAGGAAGAAGTCTCTCTTAGCTTTGCAATCTCCAATGTAGCTTTTGTGCTACATTGAGATTTATATGTTGTGCGCAGCTCTCTGGTGATGTTAGATTCTAAGCAGGCAGCTTGACCCTTCTATGTCAATTTATAGGATTATGCCTCTGACACCCTCATGCAAATGAGGCTGTCGTGGATTCCAATGTGCTTAGTTGCATGCACAAGGAAACAGGACCGCATTAGCCAATGCAACAATTTTGCCTGCATTCTTACGAATGGAAAAGGCTCATCAAATCTCATCTTCCCAATCTCCTAACTAGTGCATTAAGAATCAAAACTGCAAGACCCTACATTGAAGAATCATTTTATTTATATTGCAAGAAGATGAGGAGTGCTCATTCCTTGCCAGAAGGGCTCTATGCTAGGCGCTGTACAAACAGCTCTTGGGCCAGCTGAAGTGTTTTTAATCACATCTGCCATTTCCTGAATCCATTTCCATAGTGAACTACAGCAAAAGTGTAAGGGGAATCATATTACTGACCAACTTACATTTACCTTCTAATATAAAAAAGTAAAGCGTATATTTAATATAAATGATGTAGACTAACAAAGCAATATTTCATTTTAGAGACAATTATTCTCAAGTGGTTCTCAAATTTCACTTGAATTAAGGAAATCTGGCAATTTATGAACAAAAAAACATTTAAACTAGTTATATGCTGTATTTCAATTTACACATAGAGCATATAAAATATATTTTAAAACCATTTGGTGGTTCTTTGGCCCTACAAAAATAGCTAACCTATCTACTGGGAAATCACGTTCTGTAGAAGTCTGATTTGTTTTTATTGGTCAGACTAATTATAGGCTAAGTAGCGGCTTCCATAAATCAAATTTTAATATTGTTCTTTTTGATCATTTTAACTGAAGGGTCAGCAGCCTCTAATCATATGTATAATTGTTTTCCTTATTTTGATGTATTGGAATAGAGCTTTCAGCATGAATTACATCTGTCACTGATGGCCATTCAGGCCTTTTAAGTCCCCTTATTCCTGTAAAACCTGATTTTATGTAAGATTGGTTAAAAAAAGCCATTACCCCTTAAGTGCTTTAGAAAACATGGAAAATGCCAAACTAATTATTGCTGTTGGCTTTTCTTTTAAAATATCTTAGAAGAATGTGCACAGATTTGAAACAGCTCTCTATAAATGAAACTGTAAATTATATTAGGGTTCCAGAATATCTGTAAAAAACCCACAGCATTTACCACCTACAAATCTCAAAGTACAATAAACTACGAGACATGTCACATCTTTCTTGGGCTTCCCTTCCTTCAGCACCTCAACCCCAGAACTGGCTTTCCATGCACTCACGCATCCACAGCTGAGCGGTAGAAGTGCTATGTGTCACCTAGGGTGTAACTTCCATAATCAAACTGTTAAAATTAACTTTTGAGGGTGGGTGGAGGTTAATGTTAAGCCAGATCTGTTTCCAGATACGCTTCTTTTTGTCCAAATACATGTGTTGATGCAAAGGGGAAGGCAGAACGGGTGCAGGAGCTAGCAGCACTCAACGTGGTCACCTCTTTCTTCAGCTTGCCTGAAATGCTCAGGAATGCTCAGATGGGCGGTGCCAGGTTTTGGGGAGGACAGGGGCAGTGCCAGATTTTGGGGAGGACAGGTAACCTTATCAAACAGGATGGCTCTACAGACTTCCAGTGTCGACCAAAATTAAAGAGGAAACACAGAAGGGCATATAGAAGCAAAATTAATGTTTTCTGATTTCATCAGAGGCTTGGTTTCTTGGTTTCTGGTCCTATTTTTCACCAGTCACTTTGGCAACCTTCATTTTCAGGGTAAATAAGGATGCAAAAGAGAGCTGTGTTTATTTGCAGATCATCCATAAATCTGAGCACACATTGGCTCCTAATTTTGCTGCAGAAATTCTGCCATCGATGCAAATTAGAGTTGCACATATGCCTGAAAGGATGAGCAAGCCAAGCTGGTATTACTGCTTCAGGAAACTCGCACACCGAAAAAAATCCAGGCACGTTCAGGAAAGCACTTGCATATATACACATGCTTCTGACACCACTCACTGAACGTTTCTACAGAAAACAGACTCTTACCAGTAAGAACGATGACCCCCACAGTGGACACTATTTGATTCTGTAATAGTCTAAAGCCATAGTAACTGGATGGGGAAGAGGAAAGGGGAGGAAATCTGTTTATAAAAGCCCTAAGGCAGACAGACCCCTAATGCAGTCCATATGCTCACCGGTAGAGTTAATGGGTAAAGTTCAACACAGGTATTTACTGATGTGTGCCTTTAACTGTTATTCTTCTCCAGCTTTGTGGACCTCCCAGTTTCTGTGCAACTCCTCTTCTCCACAACCTTTTCATTTGAGATGATTGTAGAGACTCTATAAACTTTATACAGTTTCTATAAATTAAATGGAATCTTTTTTTCTCCTTCACACCTACTATTGTATAAAAGTGAAGAAAATCATTCAAGTCTAGAGTTCTTATGCTGACGTATATAGTTTACTGAAACTGCACTGAGTTTACTGGGCAGCTAGAGAGCAATAACACCATTATAAAATAATAATTACACACACCATATGGCTGGCCTGCACACAGATCCTATGCTGGAAAAGAAGGATGCCTGCTGTGAGGGTTGGATTCAGACATGTAATGCTGGAAGGCAGTAAAAAGTTAGAAATTGCCATTTTGGTTCAGCTCAGCTCAGACCTTGACATAAGAGAAAAAATTATAAAAAGAAATTTCAACCACCACACAGAAGCTGTCTTCCGTAGTCTTCCAATAAACTCAACTGCAACATGCTTTCACCGTAGGCTCTAAGATGTTGCAGAGACACAGTATTCGTATCAAAGTACACAGTTAAGGCACTGACAGGCATTAGCTGTGATAATTTCAAGGGGGAAAAAACCCTACAGAAGGAAAAAGTGCACTGGTAGGATGATGAGCCTATTGTAACACACAGTTCTTTGCCCCACAACTGCGTTCTAGAGGACAGCAGAATTTGGCTCAGACACGATATCTGCACCCTAGTCAGTTTGCGAATAAATATTGACAAAGACATAGATTCTGGTTTGTCAAATCTTATGGCAAAGGCAACTAATTTGTCACAGAGTAAAACTAAGCTAGTTCAAAACCCACTTGGGCAAATTCAGCGTTAAGCTGTTATGGACAAGAGAGTTTGTCTGCTTCCCTTTGTGACACTACTTCCTTCCCAACCAACTTAGAAATTCCTCAGGCATTTACTGCTAATGTCATTTCTTCTTCCTTCAGATCTCCTCAAAGGTCACTACTGTTGTAATACCTGCAAGAGGCCAATCCCCTAACAGCCTCTACGTTCAACAACAAATTGGAGATAGCAACTATAGATTTGCTTTTAAATACTATTTATTCTGTTGTTGTAGAACCAGTTATGAATAATCCTCTGAGGGACACCACCACGGGGCTGGGCACATGAAGGAACTATGAAACGTGGAAGCTGATGTGAGTGGAACACTTGTCAGTGTGTAATCACCTAGCTTCAGAAAAATGCTTGATTTGCATGTATGGATATTACTCCCAAAGCAAAACAGAAGGTCACTTAAATTTGTTTCCAAAGCTATTAGCGTTTCATCCAGGATATAATCATCAGATGACATTAAAACCTCCACAACAGGCCAAGCTGGCTTTCAGATCGGCTTGCAACTTACCTTCAAGATATCTTGGTAACTACTAGTTTTATAACACGCACAAAAGCCAGCTTCCTCATTTCTACCACAGGTTATAACCTCTATAGATACAAGATACACCTGTTATTAACATAAAGCAAGTTTTCAAGACGGAAGTGGTGGTGTTGGCCACCTAACTATGAAATAGGATGATTTGACTGCCCTTGCTTTCAGAGGCCTGGAGAATCACCCCATATCCACTTCATCAGTAACCAATGGTCACCACAGAACCAGCTCATAACCTGGATGGCTCTGGAGGTATATCCGAGCATCTGCCAAAGTCTTAGATCAGGAGAAAACGGCACATCTTATTAAACCACAAAGATATATGGGCAGATGTATGACACACAAACACTACAGCCTAACTCCAAAATGAAACATGGGGTTCCGACACCCTAAGTCTTGGGAAATGCAAATTCCTGCCCTTCCACCTTCCTCACCCCAAAACCTCAGCTCATACAGCCAAGCAATCTATCAGCCTCTAACAAACACACATTGAACACTCTAATTCTGAGCTACCCAAACTCCAGGCCACTAAATAAAATGAGCACTGAATTTTAAACTGGGCTTCATGGTGCTCCTACACCTTGACTCAGCCTAGGTATTTCTGATTATTAGTCATCATACTATCAAGTTTGAACACTGTTTTCTCTGCAAACTTAATGTTCATGAAGGAAGCCAAACTGACATCTTAGAAAATGGATTTTACCTCCAATTGCTTATTTGCTTCCCACAATATGCCAAGTTTGTGCTACTGTGTCTCAAACACTGAAGAGTGCATTTCCAGGTGTGAAAGCCCATGTTGTTTTTACACATCATGATGAGGCTGCCAGCAATACCATTAGTTAAAGAGAACTTATTAGATTTTTGGTTTCATTAGGTGATTTTATCTTTGCATTGACCCAGACTGATGGCGCTGAGTAGCCAGGCTGAATTTTGGTGTCAAACCAGCAAAAGAGGGTGATGCCTGATGAAGATCTGCCTCAATAAGTTTCTGTATACATTGCAGATGGAACACATGAATCCTAGCATGCTCTTCTACCTTTTTTGTCTATATAGATGCAAGTAATTGCATATGCCATATGGGCAAATAAAAGCCATGACATTCATTACAATAAGCAGTCAGACATCAGATACAGGACGTTGATGTTAGGTGCAGCATATGGACAGCTGTAAGGAAGCACAGATCCTTGTCCAGGAGACCTTCTACTGTTCAAACAGAACACGTGGGGTGAAGTTCAGATGCAAAGACAAAAGACAGGGCATGTGAAGCCACACACCCGACATGGGAAGGGCAATTAGAGGTGAGCTGTGACAAAAAAAAAAAACCAGAGGGGTAAGAAAGGAAGACTGGGCCAGGGGTAGCAACTGACAGCAAAACAAATGGAGAGCTTAAGATGAAATGTGTAAAGTAGGGCAGGAAAAAGTGCAATTAAATTTTCTACTTTTGGTTCATTTCAACACAGTTACATTAAACATATTGAACTATGAACCCTCAAAGACTTAAACTCTGTTATATATTTTTACAAAAGGCTGAAAAAATAGTTCACAGCATAAGACAACATGTAGCACAACAGACTCTTCTCAAGCCTGTATGATGCAGTCCAGCTAGACTGCTCAGTGAGTACTCAGTACTTACCAGAAAACCTCCATATTTGTAGGAGTGTGAATTTTAATGGCATAATCAAAATATAAAGAATAATTTTATCCAAACTGCCCACAAAATTCATTTTATAAGCTTCTGGATTCCTGGGAATTGTATATTTTCCTTGCGCTTAAGAAACCCCCAAACAGCTTAGAAGATTAATATAAATTTTCTTTTTGATCTATACAGGGGTTGAAGGCTTTGTTGTGTACTGTATGCCAATTTGATGTAATTTGGAGCACATGAAATATTAAATCTCAAAAACTCTGGTTTTCTAAAGGAAACATTAACTACACTATATAACATGAGACTGCTCTCAAGTTACCTCCCATGAAATAGGGCCTCTAAGCCTTCCAGATGAAGTTGTTAAGTTAATTGTTTGTTGAAACTGACCCATTTATTAGGGTCCTTATTAAATTTCTATGGCAGGTGTTGAAAGCTTGAGGCTTTTTCATTCCATCAAAGTTGCAGAGTCTGAGTCTTACTAGTTCAAAATTCTTTAAAACTCAGGTTGGTGCTGCAGAACACAAACATCGCAGGATCACAGGCATTACCATTTTCATTAGCTGCAGCTAAACAGGTTTCTTCTGAGTTCAACATCTGGTTATAGCAAAATATTTACTGCTGCAATTGGTATATTAGGATTACATACGCCAGATAAATATTGCAGGATGAATATGAGATTTCTAAAAAAACTCTTACTGCTTCAATCCTTACAATGTCTGAGACAGATGTTCCTCTTACCAAAGCATTGGAAAGATGAATTTACTTGTAAATTGTACTGGGCTTTGGAAGAGAAATCCTACATAAAATATTACTATTAGAGCTGATCAAAATAGCTTCCAATGAGCAGGATTTATTTTTCCCCCTTGAAAAGTAATTTGGTAGTGGCAGATGGTAAAGATTCCCCTCCCTGTACCCTTCAATCACAAAGTAAACATCTTTGTTCTCATGACTTTTTATACACATCGAAAATGTTATTGAACAGATTAAATAAAATCCTCATTTACATACCAGGAATTTTCTTATGAAACAAAACTTGACAATTTTCAAAAAGAGAAATGCATTTTCTGAACACTTCGAATGAAACAAATATCACTGTTTACTGGGAATGTTACTGGACTCAAGAAAGTAGTAATTAGATTAAATAAATAGCTTTGGAATTGAGTTAACAATTGATTTAAGCGTTGATCCAGCAAAGGGTTTTCAGACTGTGCACACCACCTCTTGTGATATATTACATGCTGTGCAAGGAGTGTAATACCTCCTTCTGCACATGAAAATAAACAGGATTTGCTATTACCAGCTGTGGCCATTAGGAGCAATGCACTCAAGAGTTGCTCCTAGCCCAGGGTTCACTGTGTTCCCGTGCTGTTTGCTGCACTAGCACTGGTTTCTACGAACGGTTCATCTCCTGGGACTGCTGACGTTTCTTGAGGGTATTTAGGTTCCCAGCTCTGCAGTGAGCAAACATCCAACCCTTGCCGTTGCTGGAGTGCTGAGCTTTGCTTCAAAGAGCAATGCTTAACTTCAATTTGAACCTCTTCTTGCACATCTTCTACCTGCTTGAGTATATCAGGGCTGATTCTCTTCACTTGCTCTAAAATAAAATCAGGAGTGCCCTTCTGAAAATAACAAAATTGCAGTCACTGCATTCAGCCAGATGCTGGTTAGCCCTATCTTCTTGTTAGTTAGAGGAACAGCTCTTGAATCCACTTCACATCGACATGGTTTTACCAGCAATAGCACAGCTCTTTCCCTCGCACTGACATGGAGAAGAATGCCCCATACCTATACCAATAGCTGCACCAATATCTAGATACCACTCTTAACTGAAGATCTCAGTGCTCATCCTGTGGCATCGAAAAAGAAAAGAACAACAGCTTCAAGAAGCCATCCTACCTCAACCAAGTAAGGGCTAGTCACAAAGTCCAGTCCATTTCATCTCCACCACTCTCCATTTACGCTTATTTGTTGTGGCAAACCTAGAAAGCCTAGACTGTGAAACATTCCTTACTGTTTATGCTTCTTCCTTCCAGAGAGGAAAAAAGTCCTTTTGGCTGGTTAATTTTGTTGAGACATCAAAAATTGAAATGCAGTAAGATATTCTGCTTTACATCAGTTCTGACAACAGTGCTAAAGGCTGAATAATTTGAGATGAGCAAAGAAGCCCAACAAAACCCACACTATGTGTCAGGGTTATTTCTTGACGTTCAGAGTCAGATGAGAACTAGTGTGTGCCCAGATTCCCACTGCTTCCTATATTTGTCAGTTAATGTGAATAGGTTAGTGGTTAACTGTACTTTCATGCATTTGAAAATGTTGTAACTCAGTTTGTGAGTAGAAGGAAGAAAATGCAGGTGCAGGAGACCAGCGACACATCCACTTCCAACAGAAGTCCTGGGCAGCATCCTGAGCATCTGTCCTGGTTTACAGGAGTCAGCCTTTAACACAAAATTTGAACTCTTGCAATTAGTAACAAGGACCTTCAAAGAATTACAGGATGGTACAGAAGGGCTAAGGAGACAATTGCCAGAGACATATAATCTCCTTTGGAATTTGCCTTTACCTGTGGGAAACTTGTACTTAGAAGACGGTAGTTTCATTTTCTAAAATCACGTAAGGAAAGGCAACCACAAACGTGGTCTGACACAGAGATACTTTGCAGAAGCCATGAAATCACAAAGAATTGCCTGTTGGGGTGCCTATGGCTTCTGGATTTCTCTCTTCTCTGGATTCCTGTATTGTCCCCAAACAATCTGGGGACATTACCCAGCCAGTGTATAATCCAAACCAAGAAATGCTTATGAAGAAATGCTTATGAAGCCTTCTGAACCCGACAGCACAGCACTAGAAGAGGTTCAGAAGTAAAACTTAATTATACATGTGCAGTACTGCAAAAACACTATTAAAAGCCAGAAAGAGTAACCCACTGCACAGACCACTAAAACCTACTGGTACGCTCAAGAAAGGAAGCGACCTCAGATGGGTCTCCCTAGTGAAAAATATATGGAATCACACTGCATTCTGCCTTTCTTCCACTTTTTCATCGCTTTAATGTCATTTACCAAAGCCAATAAGCAGCACAGAAGAAAGAGTGAGGAACATGGTAGTCAGATGAATGTTAGAAACATGCAGAAATACATGCACCTCTAAGAGCAAAAGATTGAAGAGATTTATGGAGATTAATATTAACTAGCACAAAATCCCATGGCTTTGGAGGAAGAAGCAGATGCATTGTCCATTGTGGGCCAGACATGTGATCTGAAGTAGAGGGTACAAGACTGTTCTTGGAGGGACGGAGAGGAAAACAAAACCAAAAACACAACGCAAGAGGCGGGAGCTACACTGTAAGGTGCTGTGTCACAGAGCAAGGCAACTGCCATTTAAAAATGAAAGCAGAGTGTAAGCTGCCAAAGTTAGATTGAAATGGCTAAAAAGCTGAACTAAAGTAGAAGTCCTTTTTAAAACACATTATAAAATGCAAGAGTCGAGCAGGGACCAGTGGATACCCCTGAGGAGTTGCCGTTTGTCTTAAATGACCTTCTAGAAGGTATGCTTCAAGGGAGTTACACCTGCTCTTCTGAGGAAAGAGCAGCTGCCACAGAAGAAATTACAGGCAGATCAAAGATGGCAAACTTCTGAGTGTTCGGCTCAGCCAATCATGTAGCCTCCCCACGAGACTCTGACCCTAATTCTGTCCCCCTCTAACCCTAACCCAGGCTTCATGGGCGGCACAGCAGAAAGCCTAGGCTTACCGCTGTAAGTAGCACAGGGAACCATCAGTTAGAAGTCTTGGGCGTTTTTCTGGGTGATGCTATCCAGCTGCCGTAAGTGAGCACAGAAAGTATTTTTCTGAAGTCGGTAGCAGTCTTTCTTTTGCTCCAGCAGGCTTTGAAACCTGACTATAACTTGTGAAGATTGTTCAGAAATAGCATTGGCACAGCTTACCAATTAATCTAAACTAGAAGGTGCCAGCCAAAATCTTGGACTGGGCTTGAATTGAGGCCCAGGATCTCAGTTCTTCCTAAGAGTCTCCCAGAATGTGGCAATGTAGCCCTCAAGTGCCTGAATGAAGCTCTTGATGGAGCTCCACGTTTTTAGCCATATGCCTGAAGGCAGGTTTCAGCAAATCTGCCAGGATGAAAACCCAAGGAAAAGAAATGTGTATACAGGTTCTCTTGTTCTGAGGATCCAACACTAAAATAGTACTATTTTATGGCATTAAATCAATGCCATCAAAAGAAGAGAGCACAATGAGCTGTAGACACTGCATGCATCTTCAGCACTGACACTGTCATTAAATAGTTATCTGTAACTTCCTGGACATCCATCACCTTCCTACTTGTCTATTTTTTGCAACTCTTTTCCAAAATTCAAATGAGAACATGGTAGGAACCATGACAACTTACTCTTTCTCCCTCATGGCCCACAGGGAATATCAACTTGAAAGAAAAAGCAAACATAAAAGAATTTGGACTTAAGTGCCAAGCAATTATTTGTGTTATTTATGGACATTTCCAGAAACAAAATTTAGCAGAAAGGCATTCCTGATGTACAGTATTACTCATTGCAAGACAATCTTCTTCCAAGCAAAAAATGTTACTACATAACTATACTCTGTCTTTGCACAGTATCTTCAACCCGATGAGCTCTGTGATCCTCCTTATCAGACTCTGACATCCTTGGGGACAAGATATAGCATTGTCTCCTGTTGCAACAGAGAAAATGGAAGCACCAAAAACTGCAGGGACTAATTATCATGCAAGCAACAAGCCCTTCCTTTAATACACTCAATAGTGCTCATATGGCATCATATCTTTCCAAAAGGTAAGGGTTTTTTTTTAAAAAAACAAAAAGCTCATGGAAAGAACACGTATTTTGTTGCTTTGAACTGTGCTCAACATGCATAAAGATCCCTCCTGAGATGGATTTAAGTGATATACTTCAAAACGGGACATAAGCCATTTTATTTGCTATGTTAGCTTGTACTCAGACAAACGGTAATCAGACTTTCCAGGGAAAAGCAAACCTTCAAATATATGTCAGAGTCCATAGCACAAGAGGAATAAAGGCACTTTGGAGAGAGAAGGAGCTTCTCTCAGAGGGTCTGGTTTCTACAGCTCCTTGAATCAGTTCTCTACTTTTATTTTTCCTTTAATGCCAAATAAAATTATTTTTTCCAAGCTTCCTGGTGCTTTTGGCCACTCCCCAAGACTATTAGAGAGACGAAGAGAAGGAACCATTCGGTCACTGCAGCCTGCCTGGTGGGACTTCAAAGCTGCACCACGCCGAAGTGCAGTTTCACACACCCTTTAGCCCAGTACAGACCCGCACTGCCGCTAAGAGGCTTAGCAAACACTTCGGCCAGCGCAAGGGAGGGCGTCCAGCAGCATTTTGGCAGCAGAGCTGGTCTACTCTGTACATCAGCCCCTGGACTGAGAGGTTCCCCCCTTCGTTGCCCTTGTGCTGCCTCGCATCTCTTGCCTCAAGACCTAATGACATGATTCTGGTTAATGTGTTCCTCGCCTTTTTATCCAGTTGCCACATCAAACCATGAACGCTGTACAACGGGAATAATGAAGAGCATGAGGACTGACAGCATTCCTACTGCTGTAGGAGTCAGAAAACTCTACTCAGCTCCTCTTCTGACTCTTTCTCACTGTGACAGGCACACCTGCCAATTTCAGCACAGAGAACCGCTGGTATGTGCTGGATATGGTTAATAGATGGTACATCCACCTTCTTTAGGCCTGCAGGTACTTACAGAGCTGGCATGTGCATGCTCTCTCACAGAAAAATCACTATTTGGCTTCCATTTTTCTTCATCTGCAGTATGTGAGATGGGTGGATGAGCAACAGAAGAGGACAGTGAGGCCACTGCCGCTTTCAGGACTACATGCTTCGGTTCCTTATGGCAACTCAGCTGGATAACCCAGTAAAATAGGAAAAGACCCCAAAAGCACCAGGAAGGCTGCCCTGCATGCAGGCTCTGATGTTAGCAACACCTTCTTATCAACAACATTGAGACCAGCTGAGCTAGCACAACCATAGACATTGCATTTTGGATGACAACGGATGATGAGATGTTCTCTCCACTAAGGCCATGTCTATACTTAGACCTGGAGACTTTAGGCTGAGAAGCTTTTGCAGATGGTGTAGGTCCTGCTCAGCGATCGGTGCCTTGCCTTGCTCATGCCATTCACCAACTGCTTAGTTTTGAGAGCCTGATTTTAAGGTGAGAAGCTTAACTCTTGCAAAGTTTCTACTCTTTACAGCTGTATGAAATGACCTACGGCAAACCAAACATTTCAGGAATATGAGACCTGACTCATGGGTTTCGAGAGCCATGTATCCCCAGTGTCTGTCATTTTCGGATCATGGAAAGACGTTATTAAGTATTCCAAGGACTCTAGCAGGCTTGAAGTGTGCATGGCAATGAGCTTCACCAAAGCCCTCGCAGCACACAGGGTACAAGCAAAGTCAAACCAGAGAACTGAGTAATCATGACTAAAACATGATCGTGCAGTCAGTCAGTTCCCTCCGGATTAGAAACACAATGAAATCTTCATAGAGAAAAAAAAAAAAAATCAGGAACGCAACTACCTGATTGCAGCCTCTTGCATGGCAACAGGGAAACAGTCTTTAAGCAAAAGATGCTATGCTGAAGCTGAGGTATCATTAAAAAAATAAAAGGACTCTCGATGCCAAACAGCATTTAGACTCTGCTACAACACACTGCTAGGAAGGTCATGGATACCAGAGTATGGCCTTTATTAAAAATATTATGTAGAAGATGAGAGGAGAAGGCTCAACGTCTTAAATTCTTAAAGGAATCCCTTTCAGACCTTGGACAAATTTCCATGAGCTCTGTGCTTCTCATCTTTAACAGTGGAATCATTCATGCTTTGAAAGGATCTTGAAATTAAACCCACGAACACTAATGGCAAAGGCAGTCAGGTACTTCGGTGACAACTACACAGTCAGGTCCTAATGCTTAGGAAACAAGCAACTCGTAAGATGATTTTTGTGATGCATCTATCTAACAATATCACAACTGTTGATCACCAACATCAACAACAGAATCAAGAAAGGAACACCGACAGGACTTGATACAACAGCGTGCCACTTGTGCTAGTTTTGTTTGCACCTGTATAAAATTCGATCCCAGTGCAATAAAGTTGTAAAGGCAGCAACAGCCTTTACCTACTAACCCTATGATACTGAAGTAAACAGGGAGGAAAAGTGACAACTGAACTTCATCAGCAGAATGTTCTTCCCTTGATCACCAACATTATATTCATAAGCAAGTCACCGGAAAAGTCAGGATGGGAATTTTGTTTGGTGTAACTTCACTTGGAAGAAGACAGTGAAACTTTTCATGATTATCTTTTAGATTATTTCACCATTAATGACTGCAATTTAGCTGTAAGAATGGCTTTGAAAATATACCTTCTCTATTTCAATTTATTTCTACAGCTGCAGAATTACATTGTTTAACTTTTCTTTCTTAAGTGGATTTCCTTTGGCTTTGGCTCCCATTTAATAAAGTGACGAGTTTACTGAAAAAGTCTTTGCAGTTTCAGTGGATTAGTACGGTAAAGCCTAACTTGATTGAAAAATAACTTCATGTTGCTTTACTGCCAGTCAGCTCACACTGTTCACTACAGCTGCGTCTGGCTGCCAGACCAGTTATTTCACTTTTTGTTTGTTTTCAAACGGTCAGGAATAGCAATACCAATAACGTGTGCACTCTTCATTTTCACATTCTGCGGTGTGTGCAGAGTAGGTGGGAAACATCTGAGCAGAGACAGGTTGTCAGGAGAGGGCTTTTCCTGCTTTGCTGGAGATCAGCAGATGATAAAAGCAAAGAAAGCAAGTATGGACCAAGGACAGCAATATAATTACTTGAAATTCAATGCCAGATGAAACATGTGGGTGGCAATTAAGTAGGAAAAGCTTGTCAGAAATCCCTAAGCACATAATTTAATCAGGATTTGATGCTATGATACCACCACATGGTGCACACCTCTTCTAAGGTCTGAAGAGCCTTCATCCTCCCCTCATCTCACATCCTGCAGTGCTCTGGGACAGTCATGTCCCAAGGAGACTCTTCCTTGACAGCATCCACAGCTAAAGATAGGCATCAGGATTTAGCTTTTATTTGTCTGCTAAAACAAAGAGATTTAATCCATAGTCCATTTTATTATGACATAAATAATAGTTGCTCTGTTCTTTCAACGCTGAAAAGGTTTAATTTTATAGCTGTTTTACAGACGTTCACATTAAACCTCACACCTTTAGAGCAAACAAAGACTCTTTGACATTAACAGATGAGAAGCGAGAACCATGGGCCTTTCAAGTTCCCAAGACAAACTTTACCTGCCCTCTCCTTCCTCGGCCAGAAAACTAAAAATGGAGATAAATGCTGACTTTTTACAAATGCCATTATCAGCTCATAGTGTCTGCTGGAACAATAATAACCGATTGATTTACTTCTGTGTCCACTGAACACAGGATTTTAAAGCTTAATTATATAATTTCTTCCACTTATATACTTTTAGACCACTCTCTCCACTAAAAAAAAAAAAAACAAAAAGATACAATCTAGTACAGAAGTACGCCTATAGAGCAAAGGCCGTATTTTTGTCACAGACAATGTGCAGTCAAGAAAAATTTTAGAGTTTTGCATAAGCAAATTACCATTCAGAAAATAATGACAAAAAGTACTTACATAAGTTCACAGTATTTGCGCTTTCAACAGAAACCTCCATGGTAAAGAACATAAACTTTGCTCACTAAACAAGAGCCACCAGTCTTCTAGAGAGCTTGCTTGGTAAGGAAACTGTCAAGGGGTTGGAGAGATGAAACTCTGGGTTCAGCAGGAAGAGCTAGTCAAAGGAAAAACTTTCAGCCAGTATAAACTGGCCCTTTTTCTCTGAATTCTTAGAAGCTTAAAAAATTGATCCTTGCAATTTTAGGGGCAAAGGTAAGAAATGATCACCAAAAAAGTTTAACAGTTAATTGCCTTGTCTAATGTCACACAAGAAGCCAAGTTACAACTTGAGCCTTGCTCTCAGAGTCACACTTTGCATGGTATGTAAGCATATGCTTAGAAAGCGCTGAATGGATTTCAGTTGCTGTGCAAGCAATGGATCTTTAAACTGCAGCTTGTGTGGGCCCTTTTCTTAATGAAATCCACCGAGATACTGGACTCCACAGTTAAAATAGGTTTTACCATGCAGGTCTGAAATGGATAAATCTGGAGCAGAATGTACTTGCTATAAAAAGTAGGGGGAAAAAAAAGTCTTCAAACTTACATTTGTCCCAAGAGTCACATAAAATTTCATGTCTCGGGGTTGTCTTCCAGAGAAACTAATGTTTCCCTGGAAACATGTTTCTAAATACAGTTGCTCCACTCGTATCTTGTACTAACAGTTTGTTCTTCAAGTACAGAGGCGGCTAATCAGTGCTGAGTTAGTATCCCTGAAACTTGCCTGTTCTAGTCACATCTCATAATTTCTCAGGATCCATCTATTTTTAATAGCTGAGAGAGCAACAACAGTAACCTGTGGTCCAAGTTACTTCCAAAAGTCGGTGGATGCAAGTCCTAATGCGTTTAGGAGGAGCACTAATGCGTTTTTGACCTCTGGTGTAGAAACAGAAATGCACTACTGCTAAATGCTCTTCAAATGTGAGAGACCTGGCGCTTGAGCAGGCACCATGAGCACTCCACAGAAGGGCCTGTACCCTGACTTTGTACCATGCCTGGCAAACTGGAGCACCAATCACCTACTAGAAAAAGATTCAAAGCTGCCCCAGCTAAGGTAGGATGAAATGCACATTTCTGATGAGCTCCTGGGAACCAGCGGAGCAAATCTGTGAAGTCACCACGATGCCTGGTTTCAGGAGATGGGCTCTCTCCTTGCTCACGCACTAGTGTAAGCATTAGTCTTAGTTTCTTCAAGGAAAAAAACATAAATGCTGGTGAGAGTGCATGAAGAAGAAGGAGCTGCCTATTTCCAGCATCCTTTCTGGTTACTCTGCATTGAAATTCTTGCCAATATCCACCTACAGCTAGGAGGCAGAGCTGGTCCTTTCCTAACAAGATCTCCAAGTTGCAGTGGGTTTGGCAGAGTGTTTGCTGTTTTGTGTGTCTGTCTAGGAGGAGCCGGCTCTGAAAAAGAGTGGGTGGGTGATACCAGCCTTTGGCCTGTCTTCCTTATGCTTTACCAGAACAGAGGTGCTGGAGGACATCACACTAATCTCTTGTGGCTACCTACCTGGCAGACAGATTTTTTCAGTGACAAACAATTCTTTTATCTTTTGACACAAGAGAGGTGGCAAGAGAAAGGTTATTTGATCTGAAGAAAGGAAAACTTAAAACTTGACAGAATATTTTTTTTCTCTTTCTGCAAGGTCTGTAACATCATGGCTGGCACTGAGAGAGACTAATTTGTTGATGTCTTTCCCAGCAAAAGAACTAGGGAACATCAAATGAAAACATCAGGAGGCAGGTTTAAAAAGAAAATTAGGAGAATTGCCTCTTCACACACAACATGGTTGCATTGTGGAAGCCCTCACAGCCAGACACTATGGATTCAACACGTTTAGTGAGGGCTTAAAGGAAGGCGAGTCACAGAAAACAAAGCCACCTATGCTAATCACCTACAGTGAACTCCCTTCTGGCTCTGGAAGTCCCTGGTTTGCAAAACGGTTGCAGACTAAATGAAGAAGATGTGAAAACTGCTTGCCCTGTTCTTACATTAGGTATGATCCAAAGCTGTCCCAGCTAAGGTAGGATGAAATGCACATTTCTGATCAGCTCCTGGGAACCAGCAGAGCAAATCTGTTCTTATATTAGGTACCTCCTTTTGGCCAACATCAGACAGAGACAGCTGGCTAGACGGACCTTTGGTGTGACTACATGGTCTCCAGTACATTCTTCTATCGGGTATTACAGTGGACGAGTCAGCTGTGGGACAAGCCACACAGAACCTGGCCTGAAGGCACTCTGTCATACTGCTAGGCTGAAGCGAAAGATCACTTTGAATAAAAGGCCCCGGGAGGTAGAGAAGAAGAGAGAATTCTTTGTCGTTTCATGCTCATATAGCAATCCATAGGCTCATGGGAAGGTGAGAGGTTTGGGTTTAGTTTTCTTTTTTTACTATTGCCCACTCCGTCCAATCTACAGTAGGACTTCCACCACTGCAGATAAGTGATGACTGTTACAATATTTGGCATCAATTTATAGTCTCCTTTGAATGATCTTGGCTGGTCCCACCCTTAGACAGGTAGAAACATCAAAAAAAAAAAAAAAAAAAGCAGGGGAGGGAAGGACCTGGATAAGATGACCCTTTTGGCTACCTGCTCCAAGAACTTTTCACTCACTTTTTCTGGTAAAAAGTAACACCCCTTATTAAAGCTGACTGCTTTAACAAATTACTTTATTAATTTAAATGTATTACCCTACTTATAAAACAGCTGGCCTTGTTAAACCAACCTCTTAATAAAACAGCCATGAAAAATTTCTGCAGTGTATGTCTTACAGGGCGTAGCTACCACTGAGCCCATGGGTGGGAGAGAAGTATTGGCATCCAAAGCTGGATACACACAGAAAAACCCCTACAGTAAGCGTAAGAACCAAAGTAAATAGTAAACCAAAGTCTCCTGTCACACCCTGAAGGTTGCCACCACCCAGCGCTTGCCAAGGAAAGCACATTCCAGATACGAGGCCCTTCCTTGCTGAGCCAGGACTGCCACAAATACTCCCAGAAACAGGTCTAATCCATCAGACTCCAGATCTCTATGGGAAATCAAAAGCCAGAAATAAAGTCAGTACAACATTATTCTCAGACAGGTCACCACAGAGAATATTTTTAGACTAGAAACAGTTTGACTGATGTGGTCTAGAATGCAAAGAGCAGTTACTTTCTCTTACCCTCACAGTGAGCACTATTTCACTGATGCCAACATGCTCTGTAGATTTATTTCTCCGTCCTCTTGCAGACTCGCTTAGTTTGGCCTGCCCCTAATTGCATTTTGTTGATCAGAAAATGCCACTTTTGCCTGCTTTGCCTTGGGCTGCCCAAGCTGTACGAACATGCCTCTTCTTCTCCTTCCTTCATCAGCAGAGTTCCTTGTACTAAATCAGGTTTGCTGAACACCCAGGGTTGCTATTAAAGGTTTTCCGAACAATGTAACCGCTTGACAGACAAGGTCACCCTTGTATTTACTAGCTTTAAAAAGGAAACATTACAATATCAACAGAGTGGTTTTAAAGAACCTGCAGCTTCCAGGAGTGTCAGCATCTACTGTGAGATGTACTTGCCTTTGACCCATAAGAGCATTCTGGGACTTTGCAATAAGCTCTGGCAGAGAAGTTTTCAGTCAAATACCAAGCTAAGAACTCGACTCTGACAAATTCTGCCAGTGTGGTGCTGTGTGAGAACACCCTTTTAATTCAAAGCATGTCATTGCTGCCTCTGTTCTTTTTTGAGGGGGAAAAAGAAAAAAAAAGAAAAAAGTATTTCTTAACTGGTATTTTTTCAGGAATCGCACCTGGAGCAAAAGAGAAGAACCCCACAGTTATCAAAAAGGACTCTATGTTCTTACTGAGGAAGCATTTCAGTCCTCAGCGCTGCATCTACCTGACTCATGACCTACACATAAGATGCATATCCAAGCACTTCTTCCACAAAGTCACCTGTGCTGCACTCCCAAGGACATATCCCCTTCAGTGTCTCTGCCATCACTATGCAGCTTCTGGGCAGGCACTTCTCACACCATAGTCCTTAAACATCAGATGATCTACATCGGTCTCATATGCTCATCAGCAGTTTCTTATGGCTTTGAGACTCCGTATCCACTTCAGACATGGAAGTGAGAAGGTGGAATTGTTCCACACTGAGGAACGCTGTCAGCAATCCACGTATTTTGGAGAAGACATTTCTTTAATAGCTAATAGTTTCTCAGGTTGTAGCATGGATCAATGAGAGATCAATGGCCAGTATGGCACATCTGAATTTTCACCTTCTGTTTGGAAGCACCAACTCAGGATTTTCCCTTAGATGTCCTTCTAGCTCTTGCTTCAAATTGTACCAAAACACCCAAGAAACCAAGTTGTCTGTACTCATGAGGTCCATAAGTGACATCAGGTGTTTCAGCTAGCTCTGCAAACCACATACTCATCCTTGTTTAAAACAAGGAAACCCTCTACCCTGAATAGAGTTGGTGGTATGAGTAGTATCAGGCACATCAGTCCCTGGAAATGGATAATTTCTGTCCTCTACTCGGTCATTTTAGACAGAAAAAGAAGTTTCTTCCTCCCTATGAAGTTACAGACCCAAGGAGGCCTAATTCACCTATCCACATGTCCTCTGGGTGCCCGCTCGTCGATGCATGCCCTTGTGCTCCACATCTCTGCTGTCCGCGTCCCAGATCACCGCCCCAGATTTGTACCCCCTTGCCAATTCTTCTCAAAATTGCAGAGAAACTCACTGCTGACCCAGTTCTGTTGGAACCATCTCCCTTTGCAATACTGTGGCTGAAGCAGCGATGCCGTGGCTGGAGCAGCCATGCCGTGGCTGGAGCAGCCATGCCGTGGCTGGAGCAGTGATGCCATGGCCGGAGCACCACGGCTGCCTAGAGCCAGGTTCCCCCAACCCCGCAGACCACTGGTGCTGCCCTGCCAGGATTTCTGCTGTCGCGGGACGTGCACAGTCCTGCCCTCCTTCTCCCTCACCCCAATTTGCAATGAGGAGTTTTACTTCATACTTGGCGTGCCACTGTCTAAAATATGCGCAGCGGATAAGATGCTACTTTTTCCGCCTTTGTTAATCTCTTTGAGCTCCTTTAATTGCAGCCTGGAAGCTTTTTATGCACTAGCAGCTGGTATTATTTTATCCTTTCCCCTAAGAGTTCAGCTGCTTTGCTATTTACAGGCATTTCTCTAGGGTTGAATCTGTTCCTCTAATTCTCTCCTGGCATATAAAGTCACATGTTCCACAGATTATCTCACCAACCATCTCTCTTCTGCTTCTTGAATCAAGTCAGAAAAGAAAAAACAACCTGTGTACCTTTTTCGCCCCCGAAAGTACCTTCAATCTCATTAAAAACTGATGCAACAAACAGCAGAAATAAATACTACAGATTGACCAGCTTGTTATCTCCTCCACTGTTCTACCACTAGCCAACAAAATTAAGTAAAGTTTGTTGGTTGTTTTTTTTTCTCCTATGGTCCTCTCTGCACTCAGGCTCTGTTCTTGCTTCCACATGCACATAAGCATTTTTTGCCAAGAAGCTCATTTCTCCAGGTAGTTTGTGCTGGATGTATAGTCTTTCTCAGTTACTTTGCTTTCCCTTTCTATTCCTTATTTGCTACATTGACCACTTCAGCTCTATTACACATACCAAGTACCAGAAAATACCAAGTTTCAGAAAAGATCAGAAGAGGCTGGTTTCAGAAACACCTGGGCTAATTCCAAGACTAGCTCATGGATACACTGCAAGGATGGCTTGTACTTCACTAGGTGCACACAGACTGTCTTGCTAGTGTTCTCCAAGCTCCTCCCCTCTGTAACCTGTGTTTCTTCCTCAAAGTTGAATTTAAATTGCTCCATCTCGCTTTTTAGCAGTTCTTTTGGTTCCTCATAGACATACTACTTCTCTGACACCTTCTCCAGCTTTGATAATTTTACCTCCAGTAAGACTGTCTCTTTACAGCCTTGTGACAAAAAAATCATCTCCTTTTACTCAAGGGCAAGAAAAAATGCGGATGCGAATCACAAGCATTTTGTATTTTGTTTTTGCTGCATACGTGCGAAAAGCAGGTAGAAAAGCAAGCACAGCAGATCAGCACTGTAAATAATTCAGGTTGTAAATAATGAAAGATTCCTCTACAGAAGCATCATTATGTTTTAAACTGCTTTCAGTTTAACTGTTTTTAACAATTAGGAAACACTTATGTCTGCCACCTCCTTTAAAAAGCACCACTCTCATCAGTAAGTTCACTATTCCTCAGCTGACTAAATGCTATTTATTAAGATTTCCAAAAGGACCACTGACTCCTCTTGTATCATTTGGGTATGATTCCTTAATAAGATTAATCAGCAGCTCAAGAGCTTCTGTCCCCAAATTAGAAGAGTGTGGAAGTGTGATGCATCGAGGGCCATGCAACTGCAAAGTGACAGAAAAGAACACTTTCCAGGCTAAGAAGATTCTGGATGGATGGATGGAAGGAAGGAAGGAAGGAAGATAAGTAAAGACTTAAGCATATTATTAAGTATATATCCGTCTCTAGATTTTCTCTTCATATCAGTGTCAACATCCCAGATATTTCTGTAGCTCCAAAGAAGGAATATCCACTCCAACCACAATTTACTGAAACATTATGTTTCTGCAAGTTTTGGCTAAACTTCTACTGCATTTCTGATTATTTTTTTAAAAGGCAAAGTATACTGAATCACAAGGAATGAAGAGATCTGTTGAATTTTTAACTAGTTTATTCTCTCTACCTATCAGAGGCAACTTTTTTATTATGCAACCAAAAACCTAATCCTGTTAGTTGCAAAATATCTTTAAACTGTGAATAGGATATAAGCCCTGCAGCCACATTTGCAGAAAGACACCTTAGACTCTTCTCCTGGCGTAGAAGCAGGAAAAGAACAGGATAAGATGGTGCCGCAGGGAGACTGGTGGTATTCATGGGAAAGGACAGATATCCTGGTGCACCTCCGGAGCCTGAAGCATTATTTGGAGATTTCAGGTCACCTACATGTTAGGAGTCCAAACAATATACCTGTTGTTTAGCAAACTGTTGAAATGACTCACTGAATATTTCTTTAGCAAGCTGTCAGGGTTTTCTGGACATGTTTTTTTAATAGGATTATTTCCATCATCTTTTATTCCTTTGCCAGCATAGTTTTTATGCTGCATTCTGAAACAGATGAAGTATTTGCTTAATGCTTTCAGAAAATGCACCCCTACCCTTATTAAAAATGTCATTTATGTTAACATTTAGTGATGTTCCAAGACACAAGACAAGAAAAGCAATTAGAGACAGTGTGATTTTTTTTCCCATATGCATTCGATTTCTCTATTTCTCACAGTAATTTGGGTCCCAAATGTAGGTTTTGTAATTTTCCCAGAAAATCATTCAAAAAGATATTCTTAACTCTGGGTTGAGGCTGGTTTCCCTAGCCAAGAGTTTGCCTCCTAAAAGCTTTGCAAAGCGAAGTCAATTTTGAGTTCATTTTCATTATCTTCAGAGATAAACATAGTAACTTAATAGCATAAGCAGCGAAGAACAACACTGTAGTTCAACAGTACAGTAAATCCATCCTAAAGCTTGTAGAATCAGATTTTTTTTTAAAAAAAAAAACCACCTCATACAAAATCCTGAACTAATATAAACTTAATCTATCATCTTTATTATTTAAAACAAGTTGCATCTTAACTTTGTAACATCAAGTTTTAGACCACATCAGTTCTTATCCGGTCTCCCGCAGCCAGCGTGTAAGCGTGGAGCTGCCAAACTCTTCACTGTATGTTCTGGTGACTCAGGGAGATCTTCTAGCAGCCTTCCAGTACTTAAAGGGGGCCTTAAAGAAAGCTGGAGAGGGACTTTTTGCAAGGGTGTGGAGTGATAGGACAAGGGGCAATGGATTTAAACTGAAAGAGGGTAAATTTAGATTAGATATAAGGAAGACATATTTTACAATGAGAGTGGTGAAACACTGGCGCAGGTTGCCTAGAGGAGTTGTGGATGCCCCATCCCTGGAGGTGTTCAAGGCCAGGTTGGATGAGGCTTTGAGCAACCTGATCTAGTGGAAGGAGTCCCTGCCCATGGCAGGGGGGTTGGAACTAGTTTAAGGTCCCTTCCAACCTAAACCATTTTATGATTCCGTGATGATTCTATGACTTCAGTGAAGAAGTTAACTGTGAGCCCACATGTGATCTCAATCAGCTCTGTGTTGCTTTATGGTACAGTAACAACATATATTCAATATTAACAGCTATGGGCTAGGTAATGTTAAAATAATCTCTGGTTTTAATGAGCTGGGGCATTAGGAAACGCTTTCTTCATGAGCTAGGCTGTCACTCATGAGCCTTGGCACCACATCCTGGCATCAAGCAGAAGGAGAGAAAAATGTAAGGTGAAGTCTGCTTTTGGTTCATCTTTAGCACAGCTAGTTGGGATCCAACCCAGGACAGCTTCAGACTTCCTTTCGTACCTGCTGTGAGTATCTGAATGCAGAGCAAGAAAAGGAGATTCTGCCTGTCCCACTTGGCCCTCAGTTCCTTGCCAATGAAGGTCTGGAAGCAAACTAAAGCCCTTATACCTGTAAATATACTGGCCAGGGAGAGCCTGCATCAGGGCTTATTCACAAGAGAAGGGATACTGTCACGGAAAAAGCAAGAAGCTTTATCTACTACTTTTAATATGAATATCATATCTGAATAGGTTTATAACTCAATCACGTCTTTCATTATTACCTGGTCTTGGAAACAGCCGCTGTAACTAGAACTTTAAACTACCTCTGTAAATTAGAAATGTTAATGTAGATGGATTCAAACCTTCACCCTGGGAAGCAATCAAAGCAGAAATGCAAAAACAGAGAACTAACTGACTACAGCAAGCTTCATCAGTCACATAATACGTATCTCATTTCACAATTGCAAGTCTGCAATACCAATCAGGTATCTCATCAAGAAGAAAAGACTCAGCAGAATGACGACTTGGTTTCTTCTTCGTCCTTTAGTACTACATGACTGAACTCGGCATGTAGTACCACAACCGCTTTTCTCTACCTTTATCATGGAGTCACAGTTTACATACCTGACGAGGGCATGCAGACAGCCTTTGCACAAAGATGTGCTTAATGTTCTTCAGCAGTTCACAAACTCAAATGGCCTGTACAAAGTGGGAGATAGGGAAGAGAGGTCTAAATCCTTCTGTGATTCTATGGGAAACCAGGTGCAGGATTTGATGCCAGCTAAAATTAACCTGGCGGACAAAGGGGTTTATTTTAACTTGGTCACTCGATCCAGTTCACTGCACAGTCACACAAACACTTGTGCCTGTACGAGCCAAGGGGAGAAAGGGTGTGTTACAGCTCTGCCTGTCTTGGCAGCAGCACTGGCTTATTTCTATTTAAACTGTATGTAAAAGTATGCCTTTATAGCCCTTGAGCCATTTTATTTAGTCTCCTGAGTCACATATATATCACACAGAGTTTTGCTGCTGTCCAGACTGGAGACACTTCATAAACAAAGCATGAATCCTCACACAGGATGGAAAATTATGACATGTCTAATCAAATATTCAGTGATCCAATGGCTCTATATAATGGTTGTATTTCCATAAATGTTTGCAGTCTGGTAGTTAGAGAAGAGGATTGCCAAGATGTGCCACCAACATGAGAGAAGCAAACGAACTCGTCTCTGTACCCCAGTTACCACCTTTTGTAAGCACTTTGTAAGGTCTCAGGATTCCTGAGAGCTAATCTTTTGATTGCATGTCTATGAAAAAATAACTAACAAAAAACTAAGATTCTTGAAATGCTTGAAAAGCATTTTAAAATGTAACATAAAGCTATGATACAAACCAAGTAAGTGCAATGTTAACAGGGTGGCTGTCCATTCTCTCCTGTGTATTTCCAGGCCTACTTAGAGATGCATGCCTGCACTACAAGAGAAGTCCTTATCTTACGAGTTCATTGATTTTCTCTCTCCCTTCTGTCCCTAATCCTTACCTCCACCTATCCTGAGATAAGCCACAGAATAAAGTATATGTACTGTTGATTTAGAACAGTTAAATTACACATTTTTTTACCTGCTTATCCCAGTCCTACTCTCAATGATGTAAATGGAGGAACTCGTTTTGCACAAGTGGCTGAAGCCATAAGGATCAAGAGCCACCTTCCTCCTTTTTGCATTTATTATTCCTATCCCCCTGTTTTGCTAGTGCTGATCTCTCCATTCAGTCTTTGATCTTGTCTGTAATCTCGGTTCACAGTTATCTGTACCTTTTCCCTTCTCTGTTCTCTCCTTCCAGCTCGCAGCAGATAAAGTGGCACAGATCCTACAGAGGTAGTTGCCTTTCTCACCAGATAGCAAGTTAGAAAACCAGAACTGACGCAGCTCTGAGACAGCTGTGGTTAGAGGAGCGTTACACATACCTACTCACTCCAGCTGTAACATTTCAGGTCAGGACAAAATTAATAAAATGCCCCTCAGGCATGTATGCCCAAAGGCAGCAGCTGATGCACCAATCCAGGAGGCTTGGCAGCAGGATCCAGCCTCTGCTCATGCAATAAATATCAGAATCACAAGGGGCTTCCACCTTTTAAATCCAGCTAACCATAAAAGAATCGTCTATATTGGTTACTTCATATCTGAAGGAATGAATAATTAAAAGGCACTAGGTATTCTGTGCAAGAACTAAATCTTTAGATAGGAGCAGAAAAACATCTAACAGATCAAGACTTTCATGTATAAGAAAAAGCTTAAAAGAGTCAAAGATCAATCACTCAGATCAGAGGTATGCAGAGCAGGCTGGCAGAGGAGGTCTGACGTGCACAGCGCACACCCACCGGTCCTGAGTCACTCCGGCTCTCAGCTGGGTGACGTGTTCATCGCTCAGGCACGTCCCCGCCTTGCACAGGACTCACACGACTGTCCTGTTTTCCCCATGCTGGCAGCATGTTACAGGCAGATGAAGATTCCCTCTTTTGCAGTTTCATTTCACGAGCTGCTCCAGGATGAAACGTGCCCCATGGTTAAACAAGAGCTGCGCTCAGGCTGTGGGATTTGACTTGCATTAGCTGCAAGATGCCACATCGGTGGAAATGAAACAATAAACTTACCTTGTTCCAATGACTTAATGCTGCACAAACAGAAGCTGGCTAAATATAGACCATGCCTGCAAAATCACTTTCCATAGGTGAAGCTATGGAAATTCTGGCTCTCACTGAAGCTGCAAAGCCTGCTGCTATCTGCGGTGGCTGGCAGCCACTCCGAGGAGGCTCGGTGCTGCCAGCTCTGCCAAGGCACACCGAGATGGGCTGGGCACACACAGCATCACCCACACCTACCTAGGTGTGAGATGAGGTGGGACAAATGCTCCTCTGCTCCAGAAATCTTTATGTTACAGCCCGGCGATGGAGGCTGGCTCTGCTGCTCACAGACACGTGCAAGGTCTGTAGTAGAGCTGGCAGCTGCACCTTCCTCCTCAACAGCCTGACAGCTTTGAACTCCACTGGCACAGTCACAAGTCCTCTTATCCTTATTAGTGGGAGGAAAAGTACTATGGATACAACTCAGGCTACGAGGTGGATCTATCATTCGAGGCAAGGACACGAAATCAAGAAAAATCAGAGAACAGCTTTTGAAGATAAAGTCTCTTTGAATACTCAGCTTACTAATCTGATCTAAACCACCTGAATCCAGATCATGGAAGAGTCTTCTGTCTGCCTCCACTTACGAACACATCCTCGCTACTGTAGGATGAAGCGTTTCAGCGTCAGTCACAACCAATATTCTCCAAGGACTGACGACATCGCAGTTGGCGTTTGCCAGCTGTGGGAACGGCAGCTGGAAGGTCAGCATGCGGAGTGGGCACCGGGCTCAGGTGCAGTTCTTGGCCTCTGGAAAGAAATTCCTGAGCACTTGCAAAACTGCATTTCCTCTAACCAGGGCAGGCAGTTCTGTAACATCAGTCAGATTAGGTGGCATAAAAATCACTTGTATTTCCTCATTCAGTTCTTTTTTAACACTGGGCTATTTTAGTCAAAGAAAAGCCATTGTTTTAACGGTTAGTAATTAGCCATTAACATTTTTCCTGCCTTAGCATATTAATATTTTTTTCTGTTCTCCTTTGGAGCTGCGAACAGGCAGAGTTCAGGAGGAAGAGTATGAAAAAACAGACCATGCAAATGCACGTCGGGTCACTCATACAGTCACAGGCACGCTGGGTGAAACAAACCTCTGGAAGCTCATATCCTACAATATCCCTCTCCTAGGATGTGCTCTAGTCACCTTACCTCCACTGGACCCTCTCCACATCCCTCTTGATCTGGGGTGGGGGGCAAAAAGTGGACACAGCACTCCAACTGTGGTCTCCCCAGTAACCAAGTAGAGGGGCATAATAACTTCCCACAGTCTGCTGACCATGACCTTCTCAATGTGGCCTCGTAGAAGGTTTGCCTTATTTGCAATCAGGGTGCACGGCTGAGTTGTTTTCAGCTTCCGTATCTACTGGCATTTTTTGACAACCAGGCTAGTACCCACATCCATATCAGCTGGGCTACAAGTCATCCAGTCACTTCCTAGCCTCTACCAATGCAAGCAGTCATTCTGGCCGAGGTGCAACCGTTTTGCTTTTTCTTACTGAACTCCATGAGCTTCATGTTGGTCTCATCCCCAGGTTTAACTCTCTGGATTTAGGTTCTCCCATTTGCTATGTGAGTTGCTCCCCCTGATCTAGCACCATCAACACATTTGGGGAAGGCACGCTCTGTGTCTTCAGCAGCCTGCTGGTGCAAATGTCGAGTAACATGGGCCCCAGCATCGAGCCCAAAGTACTCTGCTCACTACTTGGTGCCAGCTGATGTCAGGCCTTTGAACTCCTAGAGTCCAGCCAAAGGTGGTCCCATCGGTTCTCGACCCACCTAACAACAATCTGTTCAACCAGATTGTGTCTGCAGCATCAGAAAGGCCATTTCCCACTGCCAGAATCTGGCAGCTTTGAATCTTTCCTACACTGGCAAGGATGAAAATATACAGATGGAAAGAGAAGCCGTAATATTTCTGAATTAAATTTTTAAAGTCAAAAACAATCTGAGACCTAGGATTGCAAAGGTCAGCATTGAATTTATCAGCACAAGAACAGCAGTCTGTGTGGCCTTCCGCTTACTGATACAGGATGATGTTGTTCACAGATGAAATCGAGATCCAACAGAAATTCAGGTGCATTTTAGGCACAACTTGCAAGAATTAAGTTGAGTAACTCCCAATGTCAACGACTGCCATTTAAACTTTACTTCCAAAACCAAATATTATCTTCTCTTTACTGTGGCCTCATTAACAGTTAACAAGGTCACGCTTTCAAGATCACAGCACTTGTAGGAATAGATTTTGTAGCTTTCAGAGAAGCCACTAAAAAGAGTAACTATCCTGCGATCCAAACTTGGAATAAAAAATGGCAGCAAAAACACATCAACTGACTCCAGTGAGAACTGGGTGTTCAGATGAAGAGATTACCATTTTGGGCGTATGTACACAAATTAGCAATTAGGGATAATTGCTTTCAGCTGCATTTCGCTGTTTTAAGGGAAAATTAATGACTTGTAATTAACACTAATTTAAGGACAGATGAAAGCCCATGTTGGTGCTGAGAGGAGACACGCCTGATAGAAAACAGCTACCTCAAATGCAACTCCAGTGGTGTCAGCTAGGATATTTCTGCTGTGTTCCCAAACCAAAATTACAACAGCTTTAATCTCTGTCTTCTCAGGCACTTCCTGCCCATTAATCTTTCTCTTTCCCCATGGCCAGATCCTCAACAAAGGCACAAGAGAGGGAGAAACTCATTGTGCTTCCTAATTACTCTGCACGTGCTGCCAGATACCAGCCAGGCACTACTCCTTGGGATCTACCTGTAGCCTCACGTAATGGCAGAGGACGTGCCGTGCTGAACCTGGAGCAGAAGCCTGTGAGCCACACTGCCCTGTGATGCACGCTCTTCTACAGCTACATGAAAACAGATAAACATATCCAGACTCAAGATTAAGATGAGTTTGCTGGAAGATTTCCTGGCCACTTCACATAATCTGCCCTGACATTTCCTGCCTTGAAACAAGAACTGTCCAGCTCCGGGCAGCCCTGGTTGTGTTTGTCCACACATCCTTGTGCAAGGCAAGCCTGCGCACAGGCTGCATGATGAGCAGGGCAGCCATTTGGTCAGTCATTCTAGGGGAACCTCAAGTTGGGTTACAAGTAGGCAAACCAGTGAAGTGCCAGGGTGATGTGGGGGAAGAAGCTACTTGGCCATTACAGAAGCGTGGCTCTGTGGTTCTCCTGGGGTCAGCGAGGAGGTGCACAGGACAGGGCACCGTGCCTGGTCAGCACTTCAGCCAAGGGCAAGTCCACCTCACAAGCAGCCTTCCCACAAGTTACTAGTCACAACACAGAGCACTTTGAAGAGATAGAGTCAAAAGTGTACCTACGCCAATACTCCACCCTGTAAAAGCACATACCTGTTACAGGCTTAAATGCATCAGTCTTGTAAACTTATGCTAAAGAAATGTGCTCCCAGCATTTGGTTAACCAAGCAGGGTGGTTTACTGTGCACTTTTCTGGACCGTGATCAGGCTGGATCGGACCTAAATGTCCATCTAACCCAGAACCTCACCTGATGATAGCACATACTTGTCAATACACAGGACAAATGACAACAGGGACCAGTTCTCAGTTGAGCTTCAGATTATCAAACACCGAGTCAAAACGCTGAAACCCCAAATCAGTGACGCATCTGTCCTACATGGCCAAGGCATGCCCATTTCTCTTAACTATATTCCTTTCTGTTGACTACCATTGTATTCCTTCTGTTTTTTTTTTTCCCATTCTAACCAGCATTTATATTTCATCAAATGGGCGGCCTTCAGCAGGAGAGGAACAAGTCCCTGGACCCATAAGAGCATTTCTCAAGTTCTCCAGTCCTGCTTCACTGAGCAGGCGCTGGGCTTCCTCGCTGGGGCTGGACCTGGGACTTGGGTTAATTGTCCAGTTTCCTGCACCATTCTGGCACACCTCTGGGTTCACCACATGTCACCTTTCTAGTGGGGCTGAGCAGATTTAAGTTTCTCCAGTATAACCACTTGTGTTCACGTATCTTCCTTCAAAAAAAGGGTCTAATAATTATTATTCTGGAGCACCAACCAGGCATCCAGATTCTTCAGACTGCAGAGAAGCTCGGACATCTCATTTGATCTCTGTCTCCTCTAACTCTTATTTCTACAGTCTCAAGGAAACTCAGGAAACTTTTATTAATAAAAGGCTAGTCCCTTAGAGTCAGTCTGAGGGGCTCAAACAGACTCAAGACAGAATTCAGTCATTTTTATCACCAAAACTTCATAGCAAACAGGCCTCACAGTAAAGAGCATTACATTATTCAGACATTTTGATGCTTTTTGGAGCAGAGGAAGCCCCTACTTGTGACTGTGATTTTCAGTTTAGCCCTGGGTAAAACATTTAAACTTTTCACACTCCTTCTAGTCTACTGATTTTGCAAAGAATATCCCCTTACCTGTTACAAACCATTAACAAAGCTCCCTTTTTGTGCTTCCTCGCCCTCCCCCATGACATTTGGAAAAATGCTGAAAAGTCGTAACCATCCTCCGACTCCACCACTCTGGGTCCCAGGAGCCAGGGAAGGCAGAGGGGAAGGCGTCCTTCGTCGGCACTGAGCAGGGGTGCAGGAAAACAGGAATTTCCCTTTAGGAATCAGCTGCAGAGAATTACCTGGTTGCTTAGAAACATGAGATTAACTACAGCTCCATTCTCCCCTTCCTCACAGGCACTTAAGGAGAGGCCGTAAATCGGCTACTTGGGAGACTCAGGACGGGCCATGTGGGGAGGGAGACGCGGGGTCAGGCAGCAGGCGAGGGGGAAAGGGAGTTTCCTGCTCCCCTTTCCCCTTCGCGAGCTGCATGAGCTCCCTTTAGTTTGCAACAAAAAGTTTCTCCTCACCGAGTTCCAGCCGCCAGAACGAGAGTCAATCATGCAGCTCCGCAGCCGGATTTGCCTGCGCCAGGATTTCAGCTCTGATGAGAGTCAGTTGAGGGAACACAGCTAGGGAGAAGGAAACGAGCATCCAACAAGGAAGAGCAGCTGATGCTTAAAGCCGATGATATTTAAGCAAAAAATAACACTAATTTCTGCACCTCTTAGTAACGTTTTCTACATGAGCTGCCAAAGCATTGGTGATGGGCAGCAATAAACACGCTTGCTGCCTGTTTGCATCTCCCATACCTTAAGGAGTTGTAGAGAAAGAGGGATTAGAAACATGGAGACCCAACTACTGCTTTGCTTATCCCCTCTCACATAACATGGAAGAAGGAAAAAATGAGCTAGGTAAAACAGACGTGGACTTAATCTCACACAGTTCACAGTCAAACTAGTTTAACATGAAAAAGCACCAGCACTAATGCAAACATGAGAGCACAGCCCACAATGTGTGCTCAAGAGCTTTAATGAAGCCTCTGCAAGAAGAACGCTCTCCAAGCCTGACGTAACAGGTCAAAGGACAGACGAACTGAGATCTGTCTAGTAAGTAACAGGATTTGGAAAAAGATACTGGGAAGCGTCCCTAATTTAGACTCTTTCACATTCATTCACATTCACAGAAGACAGCTCTCAGACGCGGAGCGGAAGGAATACGCTGCGTAGTATGTACCTAATAACCTTGCTGGACAAGAGCCAGCGGTGTGGTTATCGTTATGCTGGATAGTTATTACAAGCTGAGGGTTAATTATTAGCAGAGCTTAAAATCAAAGAGAGTTTGATCCAGACTGCATAGCTACACACACACACATATAAAGCTTCTACCCTGAAGTACTTCCAGTCTCTTTCCAGGCAAACTCAACACAGTTTAGACCTGTAGAAGCTGGCATGCCATGCGAAGGTAGAAGTGATGAGAAGACTGTAGCCAAAAGACTCTTGAAAAAAGTTAGCACCTACATGATGGATGTTATGGGGGCTTTCCACTGGGTTTTTTTGCAATACCATTTCAATGGTTGTTTAAAAACAGTTAACATCACTAGAACAAGGTTACATTTTTAGTGTTATTTAAGTACTGTACTTGAAAATTCTTTGACCTGGGAAAGATTTTTTTTCTCCAGAGAGGAAGGACCAGAGTTTCCTTCTGCTCCATGCTTGCGTGCTTTGCTACGAGACCAATGAGCTCTGCAAGGACAGGCTTGCAACCATCAGAGCTGTGATTTTGTTAGCAGTTATTTAATGATATTTGATGATTTCAGAGATCATGGTAGGATGGGAAAGAGGAGGACAAGGGAGTGAAGTAAGAACACAGAAAAAAGACCAAAAATTGAAATAACCTAACAAGTTTTTTAGATTAACAGAAACTCAGATTTGATAAGTCGTTTGTTCTTTTCCACAGCACAACGTTCTTCGGGCACAAATGGATCTCTGCCAAGTAAGTCAGCACCCTGCTTTGCTCCTACAATGAACATCCCAACCATACCCAGGGGTTTTTTTTCCACTCAGTTGTCCTGTTAATTCAGTATTAACCTGAGGGACTCAATTCTAACAAATGCAGTGTTACCTGTGCATAAGCACTTGATATTCAATCTGCATTAGGAAAGAAAACAAGGAATGTGGATAAGCAGAGAAGGCTGAATTCAGAATACACAGTGGCAGCGGGGAATAGGCTCTTGCCAGCAATGTTACCCAGGACAGTGCAGATGTGCAAACCTGGAGGTTTCCAAGGCAGGCACGGCCAGCATCACCACATGCAATGAACAGATGGACCACGTGCTTTTGTAAACACCACCGGAGAAAAAGGAAAGGAGCTCGCTCCGGCAAAATGAAATAAAAATGACTGGCCAAGCTGCCTAAACAAGGTGGCATTCATGTAGGACGGGAGGTGGGAGGGGGCTCAGCTGAGAACACTCCGCTCTTATTTGCCCTCGTACCGTGTGCGGTGCATAAAGACGGGCTGATGTGAGCAAGGGCTCCCTGCGAGCGAGTGGGGCAGCCTTCCTCAGGCGGAGAAGGATTAGAGTTTGCTGACTCTGTCAAAAGGAACCGGGGGGACCCTGCCTCCCCGCATCGCTCCCACCATCCCGGTAGCAGCAGGGCTTATGCTGTAGTTTGCAGCGTTTACATTGCTCGCCTCAAACCTTTTTCTGTGTCTGCAAACTTACAGTGGAGGCAGAGATGGAGCCTAATTCTCCCTCAGCAAATGAGAGTCCTGTCCTCTTCCCGGCATTTGGCATTTCACATTCTCATGCACTGCAAACAACCATCAAACACAGGGAAAAGTCATGGCTCCAGAGGAAGTCTGCACAATTAGCCGAGGGGATCCCAATTCCAGACAGCTAAGGGCTTCAGAGAGCCCATTAAGCCAAAATTGTAAAGAGAGTCCCGGGGGTCTTCCAAGGCAAGACAGCTAGGTTCAGGAATTGCATCCAGCCACTACAGAGAGCCACGACTCAAGGTCTTTGTCATTAAGAGTCACAGTCATCAGAAATGCACAGCTTTAATGAGGACTAAGTCAATGGGACGGACCTTCCAGGCAAGTGACTGCAGATAGGAGTGGACTGTATTTTCATCAAGGGAACATTTGCCAAAATAGTTTTGAAGCGAGCAGTCCAAGCAGCCTCTCGACTGTTTACACCGACGCTCTCCCAAACATGGCTCTTGCATTCATAAATCCAATCATGCTTTCGTAAATTAAAGTGCATTTCCACTTTGCTCTGTTAGCCATCGCAAGGGCAGAAAAGGTGAATTCAACACTGTGGCTGCTCCTGGGATCCAGGAACAACGTCGACAGCCTGGTGAGGGCTTGGGAAACACTCGGGCATCTCCCAGCCTTTGCTCCTGTCCCATCCCTGAAGAACTTCAAACAGGCCTTGCCCTACGCAGCCAAACAAGCTAGGGAAAATGTACTTGTGATTTGTAATATTTCCATTTCAAGCCATGAAACTCCTTGTTTTGATACATTATACATGCTGGAATTACAGGAATTACAAACAAGCCTGCAAACTGGATAGGCGTGATTTATGCATTGCTTTTTATCATGAAACACTGCTGGGTGACTTCGTCCAGGGACCGGGCAGACCCTGGAAAAGTCAGGTTATATACGATAGCTGAGCAATGTTCTCTGGCCTGACTATCATTTTAGTTTAATTCATTCATTTGCTACCTATCAAGGCCGAAATTTCACATTTTGCAACTGCAGTCAGGCTAGGTCCTGGCTGTCCTTTTCGGCTACTTGTTATTCTCAGTCAGTCGCTGCTGTAACCTTACTTATTTGCAGTCATGCTATTGAAGCAATGAAGTATTTTCAAGAGATTACTCTGTATAAATGAAAGAACATATTTTTTTCTCAATGGTCACAAATTAGAGAACAAAGGCAACATAAGCAAGGCAATAAATAATCTAGATTTATAAAAATTAACCTTGAATTTGTTTCATAGTTTGCAATCTGGAAACACGACCACTTGCACTAGGCTAACTTCATGCATTTCTGTTACTCGGATAAGCACGCCACAGAAAAAAAAGTCTGAGGTGAGGTAGTAGCTTTTATTAGGCCAACAAACAGGAGCTGGAAAAACAACAAAGCAACTTATCAGCCAGCCTAATAAAAGACATTACCTCTCCCTACAAACCTTGCCTTGCTTATGTCATGGCAGGAACTTCACTACCCAAATATTTCTCATCCTAACAATTACATTTTACATTTACTGGAAGTCAGACAATTCCAGCCTCAGTTTATAATTGACTTTTGCAACTAAACAAGATTTTCAGTGCAGAAGGGCAAAGAAAGCACAGGAACGCTGGTACTTGTACAATTTTGCCAGCACGGGCATCAGATCTGCGAGTTCTTCCACCCCCACATGCTGCGATCCTGGCATCCGCGGAGAATCCCCAGCAGCAAAACGATGGGCCTCGGGACCAAATTACCTTCCAGTTGACGCTGCCCACAATTACCATCGCTAGCGTGGGTGGGTCTGTATCCCAAATAACTGATCTGAGAGACGAGCTGGCTCCCTCGCGGCCACGCAGGATTCCTCGGGGACTCCTGAGAGGCAGCAGCAAGAAGCTCCTGAAGCTGCTGGATGCCATTTTTCATTCCGCATTCATTGTCACGGCACTGAATTAGGAGAGCATCTTCTGCAAGGCTGGAGGAATAATTGTATGCCACGGATCACCAGACGAACAGGTAATGAATAGCTATGGGGCACTGTAGGGATACTCAAGAGAGTTTAGGAAAGCAGAGGTTTCCCCAGAGCATCCTGAAGTCTGGAGACGACTAATAAACTGCTTCCAAGAACCAAGCACATTAAGGTATATAACTCTGCTTTGTCAACTGCACAGTAAACATACACACTCACACGGACACGTGGCCCTTTTTCAGCATCCTTGTTATTAAGAGGAGCTCAGGCATCCCCAGTGAGCTTGTTGTTGAGACAGAAATGCAGGGAAACAGTCATCAATTTCTTTCCTTGCCTATTTTTGTTTCGGGTAGCCACACAACTCCTCCTCACTGCCTCAAGGTGACAACAAAAGCAAAAGCCAGAATTACACACAAATGAGCCTCAGCCCCACCGCCCCGGCAGGACGGGACTCTGCGTTCAGCCTTTCCAGCTAAACCGCTCCTCCGCCTGCCTCCCCCGGCACAGCCTCGAGTGCTGGCGCCTGGCACCAAGCCCAGCTCCACAGGTATTGATCCTGGTATGGAGCACACACTTGGCCCAATGGTCCCAACTCGGAAGTCAGGGTCCTCTCCTCTGCCACCCTCCCAGCCGGCTCTGCATCCACCTCCGCTGCCGGGGCTTTGCTCAACTTCAAAGAGGCAGCGATAGACCTGCACCACTAACAGCTTGTCTCAAGGAAAACACTAGCAGAGGGAAAAAGCATCGTTAATTCGCTTTACATGTAACTATAAATAGCAAAAGTAGAGCCACCTTCATTCTGCATAGGAAGCACCATGCCAGCAGCCAGAGTGGTTTAGTTAATCGACTTTCAGGAAAGTTAATTTGGATTAACTTTTGAGTGTACTCATGTAGACGCACTCTACATTATTCCTTAGCTACACCATATCAGAGTGGCGGTGGCCAGGTTCATTGCTCCGCAGCACTGTAAATAAATGCTAAATCTGTGTTTTAATAGTATCAGGCAGGCAGCAGCTGTTGCTACTGAATGCCCAGCAGATTGCTATTGCTCTCAGGACTCTCATCAGGGAAGGTACTGAATCGCCTAAAGATATTATTGTCTGGGAACAAGCATTTTCTTTCATAAACACCACCCAAAAAAAGAAAAAAAAAAAACAACCACAACAGTTACATGTTGTGAAGAGACGACGAAAAGGCTTTCCTATTCCCTGTTCCCTATTTCCCTGCTCTGGGCACTAGGCTGTTTACAGGAGGGAAAAATAAGACATTACAGGGTCTTCTGAAAGAGCATGTTCGAGAAATGGAAGGCAGGATACAGAATTAAATGTATAATTCATGGCTTGTGAAAGCCTTGAGGCAAAACCTTTCAGACTTGCTAATTGCTTCGCTGAGAAGCAGGCCAGAAGCCACAATGCCTCCTACACCTAGGTAAATACATGCAGAAAGCTGTTGTAACATCCACCCAGGGGCTTCCACATCACCCCCATGTTGCGCAGACATGCCACTGGCCCACCTGACAACACGCCAACCAAGGACAAGTACATGGGATATCAAACTGATCCGAGGATCTGGATCTAATTCTGGTATGTATATTCAGGTTATGAGACTGCAGTCAGATGTATCTCTATAAATCGCCCGCAGCCACACCGCAGCCCTTGGAGGGCCCTCACTGTGTGCTCAGAGCTGTAGCATGCAGCTCTGTGCACATGAGACGGGCAGAGATGAGCGGCTCCTCCACTGCAGCAGCCAGATTTAGCCCCGCTGAGCTCAAGGGCAAAAAATTCAGTGGGTGCAAGATCAGATCCCAGTTGCAGGCAAGGATATTACTATGACAAGAAGGAAGGATGGAGGCAAGCAAAACAGCTTACAGTCACAGAGGCTTGGGCATGTGCATAATTTGGTGGATCTAAGTCAGAACTCAGAAAGCGTCAAAATATATTTTAGTTTCCTGTGCCATAACCACCTCCTCCCCCCTGTCCCCAGCAAACACCCTTGGATTGTCTCATCCCAGCAGGCAAAATCATAGGCTTTCATCTACCTACATGTTCAAGTCTCTCCTATTCACATTCTCAAGTTTCAGAAAATGCTATTCCAGCCAATTCTGGTAATATCCTGCCGACCGCCGCCAGCCACTGCTGCTTCTACTTTGTTAGACCCCACCAGGAGTTAGCCCCGAGGAGCTAAGCAAGCCTTTGCCATCACTGTTTCCAATTTGTTACTGAATTCAGTTAGAGTCATTCATTGTGTCTTAAGGGAGATGGAATTGCCTCTAAAGCACGGGGATCAGTCGCCTTCCTGCACCCTCAGCTTCTCTGGTTCCAGCCCCTTCGCAGCAGTCTTCCTCTTGCTGTCCTGTTGTAAACCTCTTCCCCTGGCACACCCTTAGAGCAGACTAATCCCGCGACAGATACTCTGCATCCCTTGTCACAATATATCAGAAAGAACCACATTTAAGACCTTTCCTTCCCCTATGGTATTATTTACTGATATACCAAAATTACCTTAAAAAATCATTAATAAAATGTGAATCAGTATCTTCCATAAAGCAGCTTATCTCCCCGAGGTTGCAGAAGCAAAACTACTGAAAATGCAAGAAAACAGAATCTGCCGCTTAATTGTACTGTGCTACGTCATACTAAGTCGTACTACGTTTTACTGAAGCAAATTAAATTTTTACTGTTAATATACTTATTTACTGATTTAAAGATGTTCCATCTATTCCTCAGGGTCAAGAATATGAAAAAGCAGAAGGACTCAAGAGAGATGAACTAAAAATAAGCTGGTTAAACAACCCTGGGCTTGATGAGTTTCATCTGGAGACCATCAGTACTAGCCTGTAGAAACTCAGTAGTGTGAATGAAGCTACCAATTATATGATAGTGGAATAAAGTTTCAGAGCAAGTACAACATCTTTTTTTGTGATATTTCAAATCACATGACGGTGAGGAGACAGACTGCTTTGCAACACCTTCTGTATAAGAATCTTAACTATTGATCTGTAAATATAAAATGCCTCACAACGAAGGCAGAAGAATTTAAAGAGCAGTTTGAAAGTCAGTGGAGCAGTACAATGAAGCTGAGGACCCCCAGACTTAGACCAGACTCCAAATGCCAATACCTAGCTCTGAAGGCAAATAACCTCTAAGCTAAAGAAGCAACATGACACAAACCAAGCTGCAACCCATTCAATGGGCAACTCCCACCTCACTCTCACCATTTTAAATCTACCCATACCATGTTAACTCTAGCAATGATACTGTCTTTTACACGCTCTCCGATTTAGGTTTTGGCATCTACAAGGCACTTACAAGGATTCGGAGTTTCCCCAAGACCAGGGGTTTACAGCCCAAATAAGCAAATTAAAGCCAAAGCATGGGAAAGGGAAAGTGAGAACAACAGAAAAATGTCACTTAATCTTGTGAGTTCCACCTTTAATAAATTTTGATAGCTCCCACATTGGAAGTAAGGTAAATAAGCATTAGCAGTAAGTACTGTTCAGTGTAGTTTTATTTTGTTCTGTGACCTACCCATTTGGTCAAAGAGAGAGAAGTCATTAAAAACAGAATGAGTTCATTGCAATCGCAACACAAAGGGCAGTCTTTCACTTCATACAAAGAATACTAGCACAGATGGTGAATCAACATTTTGCAGTAAAATCCATGTGCTTCCACATTAATGAGACACGCGTTAAAAGAACATAGTATTATACACTGTCGTCATTATGTCAGAAGGGATTTGTGGTCCAAGCTTAGGTATCCAGATGGTACCAAAACCCCTCCAAACTTTCTATAAGCACAAAGCTTTCACTATAATTAAAAAATAGTTTCAGAAAATATACGGGTTTCTCTGAGTATTCCTAGTTCACTTTTATCTGCTGAACATGTCCTGCATTTTGCATGCAGTGCTTTAACAAGGAGGATGTATATGCACTAGAAAACCTCAAAAGTCAGCGCTGGAGAGCAATAGCACAGGAGAGGGGGGCTGTCGAGGACCATGACATTCCCAAAGTGTGGAGGAGACAGAACCATGAAGCCAAGAGCTACGCGGTGCTTCACTGGTGCATCCACCAGCGACGTCTTTAGAAAAGACCCGGTCTTGGGAAGTCATGTCCACAGACCTGCACATGTTACTGATACTTAGAATTTTAGTAATTAGAATTTAATCAATAGTTTGTAATTAATATAGGTTGCAATTGATTTTAATAATATAAAGCTATAAGAAATATTTCAATGAAAAGTATGCTCGTACAGTAACCAGATGCTGCTATGAAAGTCTTTGTATAATCCTGTATCAAGACCAAAGGGATAAGTTAGAATCATGTAGAAATTAGATAACAAGTACAAGTTGACCTACCAATTGATTTATGATACTTACATAGAACTAGAAGAATGCATGTAGCTATCAAGGTTTGGGTTAATGAGAATGAAGAAGGCCAGCCTTAACGAGTTATGGGTACTTGCCAAGAAACCATGAGGTAATTACCAGAAACCGTGAACTTAAGCAAAATGTAATTCCGGCAGGGGGAGATCGCGACCACCGACTCACAGACCACCTACCCATATTATACCCCAGACTCATTTCCAGATGATTCTAAATTTTATTGCGCAGAATCGGAAATAGGGGAAGAATATGCTAATGATTTTCAGGAAATAATTTGTTTATGCATGTGTAAGCTCTATAGAAGAAGTTTAATTTTGGTGCAAGGTGCGCACGCTAGGAGGAGATATCCCCCGTGCACCCGGCGCCGCAATAAAGAAGTGTCTGCTTATCTACATCCCATTGGTGTTGATAAGTTTCTTATTCCGGATTTTCGGTAACACACACAGGATGGCACTGATGCAAAACCAGGGAAGTACGTGAGCCATGTTCCTGGCATTAAAAATAGCTCGAACTAGGAACAGTGGCTGCTCCTGATTCAGATAAGGTTTAACCTCCTCTCCCCATGATAGGGTTTATCCATATTGGAGCCAAAGCAATTGGACTTTATAACTAAGACTCATTATTAACACAATTCTATTTCTGATAGGAGCCTCAAAAATCTTCACAAGAAGCTTGCGGTGAAATAATTGCTTTCTTTTCACTTCACCCTAGCAGGCTCCCACAGGTTTGACTGTATTTTTTCTCTTCGAAGTAAATTGTACAGCCTCTCTTAAAAGGCTTACCTTTTAAAAAGCATTCTAGAAAATACCAGGCTAAATTTGACATGTTTTTCTCTATGTTTCAAAGCCATGGAAGGGTTTTTCTGGAAGAAGATGACACCTTTTCTACTCAAGTAGATTGAAAATCTGCTGTAGAAAAAAAATGAGGGAAAAAAAGGAAAGAAAGAAGAAAGAAAGGAATAAACTGCTGGGAGAGTATGTGGGTGGCAGGATTCAGTCTTTAATCTGATAGGTGTATGTCAGCACTTCTTTCTCCACAAACATATCTGAAAGCGATCTAATTGTTTTCCTCTTTGCATCGCTATAGGTTTGTACTGTTTTCTAACGATATCTCTTATTTTTAGGTTGGGTTCCTGACAGTCTCTTTGCATGATGTCCAAAAAGCTAACAGGTTAACAAAGCAAGAAAAGCTGACGGCTTTCTTCATCAATGCATTTGCCTTTCTAAGTGCCTCAAACAATTCATCTTGACATTAAAAATCCTATCAACAACCATGCAACACACAATGTGGTCCAAAGAGAGATTTACAGACTGGTAACTAGGGAGCAGGCAGAGGAGGCGGCTGCTCAGCTGATGGATATAAATAGTAAAAATCCTAGTCAACAGGATATTATTGTTCTTTGGGGTTCCCAAAGAAGCCTTAAGCAATGGATCAGCTCCTACGCACATGCTGATCACAAGTCAGCGCCTGTGTGCACTGAGGAGGCCCTGCCCAGGGAGGACTCAGGGCTATTTCAGGAGTTACCAGGTCTCAGCACTTCCCCTGCTCCAGTGGGAGGAAAGACTGAGATAGTGCGGGGAAAGGGCTCAGCAAAACACCTGACATCTATTCATTCCTTCACATATTAATAACTCATCTCTACGAATCATGAGACTAAACAGCAATGCTTTCCTCTGCTCATGCCGTGAAGCCAAGCCTCGATGGAGAGCACTGAACAAATACCAACGAGCTTGAAAAACTGGGAAAAGAAAAAGAAGGAAAGGAGTCTTCCAGGAGCAGATCAGAATGGCTTATTTATCAAGCTGTGACTCCACAAGACACCAGCTGCAACTGGCTTCAAGTCTAGGAAGCTGACACTCTCAGGTATCGCAGAGCTTCCACTATAAACTGCATTTCAAGGTGAGGCAATTAATTGCTTCATTCCTCTATGATCTTTGCAGAAAGGAAAAAACAGAATCTGATTCCTCTACTATTTCTAATTTTGCTTCTGTTAACTCTCTGACTTTCTTCTCTTGCAGAACATATCCTTATAATCATCCAGGGAAGACAGGCACATTTAGGTAGATGCCTCTCTACATTAATGCAGGATTAACGTATCTCATCCCTGCCCTAAGCAAGCTCTCCTCTCTACCCTGCCGAGCTCTTTCAGCCCCATGAACAAGGGGGACAGGATTTCAGGACAATGGATATAGCACTGCTCTCTGTTAAAACAACATTTGGATGACTCTGAGAGCTGAACTGAAGAGTATGATTTGACAGCAAGTTCAGTTTGGGATAAAATTTAATCTGATTCATTTATGCATGCAAACGGAAAGCTTTTATTAGCATACATTCCTCAAAGAAAACACATTCTAGTTCCTGGAGATGTTCATCGTGAATTATCCTCTTCCAGCTTCCAGTAGCAAGTTTTCTTCCTTCCCCAGCTCCACTCTGTCTTCTTTCTAGCAACACATATTCAAACCAAAGCAAACAAAACTTCTAGAACAAACTCAGTGAACTGAAACCATAGTAAGAAGAAGCAGAGGGAGAACAGCTGATTTGGATCTCAACTGAGGTAATTCCTCAGGACTTGGAGAAAAAAAAGTTTTTACCTGAAGATGATAAATAGTAACTCATAAAGATGATCAACATGAGACATCAAAAAAAATATATCTTCACAAATAGGGAGAAGTAGAAGAAAGCAGGTTGATTCCATTCCACAAACATTTTGTTCTTCTTGCATTAAAAAAAAGCCAAAATGAAATCTGATTGTACTCAGCCTTCACACCAACTGGTACGCACTGGAGAGAACACCAACAAGCACAAGCAAATCCAGAAGGAAACCACCTGCCACCAAACATGGGAACACCACATGCTGGGATGAAAAATGGGTTTGTAGCTTCATGTGAATTATCAAGTTGTAAAAGTTTATGGTAGACAAAGCAGCATATATGTAGTACAGTTCATGTGAATTGTTAGATGGCATTGTTAGCTTTTGCTGTCAGATAGCGAAGGAGAGAAAAAGGTGTGAAGAGAGGAATTTGGTCAGGTAGTTATAATGGTCACCTTGGAAAGAGAAGACCAAGATTCAAGGCCTGCTCCACCAAAACTTTCCATGTTCACACGCAGAAAAGTATGCCATTAGGCTGTCTGGAAACTTTGAAATAAATCCTCTGGCTTTCATGTGCTTTTGATCCCCAACTCTAATGTAGGGGTGTCATCTAGAGAAATACATCAAAACCATGAGACACTCAAATACTAAAGAAATATAAATAAATTCCTGCTAGAATGTATTAAGAACACATTTCAATTCAGCCAAGACAAACGCAAAGCAGTGGGAAAGAAAGCCTATGGGCATCAATATTATCCGAGTACCAGAACTCAAGTTTGGACTCTTTCTGTAAAATCACAGTAAATAAACGCTACCTCCACATGCGCAACAGCCCCATCCTTCTGTAAGGATGCAGCGTGCAAGAACATACACATGTAGCAGGACTGGCAAGCCAAAATGCAGTGGGCAGCCCATGCCAATCTTTTTGTCATGTGGACATCAGGTTAGCACATTAATCTGTGTTTCCCATGCAGCTCCTGAGAGGCAGCCTGTGTTTAGGCTCCAAAACTGGTCATTAGTGTGATAAATGAAATGAGTGGAAACTTTGGCTCGTAGAGCCCAAACTGCAGCAGCTCTGCAGTCAGTCACTCTTCCTAAGTCTTGGTTCATTAGTGGAATGAGAATATAGGAGGTAAAGTGAACATTCAGTTCATAATTAAGTGCCTGAACGACAAAGCTGTCTACTGGCCTGAGTGACGCAACACAGGGGCCTCCTCTGAGCTTGCTGTAGGCATCCAGACCACCTCTGCAATTGGCTTTCGTCATCAGTCTCAGCATAAAAGTGAAGGACTCAATATGCATGAAAAAAATTTGCTCTAGCTGTGGGACAGATAATGAAAAAAATGCTTAAACAGCTCCCCCCCACTCTCTTAAGTTAAAGGAAGTCAAGGATTTGAAAGGTACCCAAGATCTGCCCACTCGATCGAAACAAAAACCGAATATAACTAGCTATGCTAATTAGGTGCAAACCAGTCTTAAAAGACAAAGAGGTATCAGCTTTCCAGACCTCTGCAGTACATCTGGGTCCCACAGCACCCGAGGACGGTCCCTCTTGGTGATGCCCAGGCAGCACGCACTGCCCTTCTCCGGCAGGCACGGGCGATCATCACCACAGTCACAACTGCTTCCTGACTTCAGAGTGCTCACACCGGTGCAACTTCCAAGTTCTTAAATTAAAATAAACTCCTGATGAGTGATACTGTCAACTGCAGCATTACAGATGAAGGATTTTATAGCATCCCTTAGCTGTATTAGCAACCAAAACATGGTGCTTCCTCTTGATATACAGAGTTTTGGAACACGATTAAATCTCCTGTCTTCTTTGATCCTTCTGATAAACACACAACGTTTTAAAGTTTTGAAAGGCCAACATTGAATACATCAAAAAGACCATCCACCTTCAAAAGAAGAAACGCAGCTTTAGCCAGCAAAATTTCATACTTCGTCTTCTTTCAGCCAAGGTCAATAATCGTATAAACTTCTGGAAGAAGGCTGAGTCCAAGTTCTTTTTAACTAACATTAGGACCCTTATAAACTTTTTTCTTTATAATCGGCAGAAACGGAAAAAACTCATGCAAGAGTCCCTACAACTTCAAATCACTCCTTGCCAGTATCCAGGAAGAGCTTTTTTTAAAAAAAAAAATAAAAAAAAAGAAGAGAAGAGAAAAAAATCCTGAAAAACCCAAGAGTATCAGGAACTAAACGCTGTTCCAGGGCATTAATCATCAGGGCTGGGAAGTCCCCTACCCAGTGTGGAACCTGAGAACAAGGACAGGGACCAAACGCTTTCCAGCTACTCTGAACAGTAACTGCTGGAATCGCTCAGGATTTGTATCAGAAATTGGCCTACCAAGTACCTTGTCAAAAAGGGAGAATCAATGGGATTTTGTTTCTGAAAGCTTGTCTTCTCATTTGGGCAGGATTTTCATGATTCAGCGATTTTAAGTATGACATGACGGTGCTGGCCACAGTCCCTCCTGCGCTGGGTTTCTGAGGACCACGCAGCTGGGATCAGGCGCTCCGCTTTTCCGTGGCTCTTCCCCATTTGCCCACTTCTATTTGCTTGGTTACTCTCCCTGGGCAAAGAGCCCAGACAGATTTAGGCTTCTTTCCTTACATATATCCCAGACAATAAGTCTGAAGTGGACATTTCATAGTATGTTAGTCATAAAAACTGTATTAAGTTATAACTGCAGTTCATGTTTATCATGAACTTCAGGAAGAGCCAGAAATCTCTAATCACGTGTCTAGATGCAGTCATATGAAGGATCAGTTTTTAACAAAGTTACCTTCGTTGGCACTGCTCTCATCTGTGGCGGTGCCAGGACTCCCTTGCCCTTCCCATTTTCCACGGAGCCAAGACAAGCATCATCAGCCCTCAGCTGCGAACTGCTCTGACTGCATACGCAAAACCTCTCTCGATGTACGTTAGGGGGTTCTTTGCAAAGACTCAAACAAAATGGCAAAGTACTTCAGACCAGTAGCGCACGACAGGACAGCCCGTGCATGCAACCAGTCCCTGCGCTTTGGCAGCAATTCAGAGCTTCAGCTGGAGTCCCTTGAAATGGACAGTTCAGGCTGTGATACAGTTCTCACAATGTCTGAATGACGCACGGACGCCTGGTCATCGAGGGGTTATTACACTGTTATTTGGGTTTCTTTAAGAAAACATAGGAAAAACACGCTGGAAGAATAAAAATGTATCTTACCATAAGCACTTGATAGTTATGAGGCACTAGCAAAATCAGTGCACATCAGAGACCAGGTTTCAGAAGTACTAATGAATTATTCCAAAGGACAGGTCCAAAACAGTAAGACTTGCCATGTTACCATTGACAGTGATGGTCAGCTGGGTGGGGAGGGAAAAAATGCATGTAGGCAGTTTATTTCATTTTCTCCCCTGAAAACACCTTCTTCCTGGTGCAACATGCAAAATGCTTTGTTTTTTTAAGGGCTCTTTGTTAACCTGGAGGCTGCAACTGCTGTGCCACTGTGGACAACCACTGCTCAAGAGAGTTTCAGCCTCTCTGAGGGACAGTCCCAGGTGCAAGACCTACATCTCAGCTACCATGTAAGTCTGCCTAAAACATGGAGCACCTGCCCTGGGGGTTCCAGTATAATAACAGGAGCATCATGGCATCCATCGTGATGGAGGTTAATTAAACACTCGAGACTTGTTTCACAACCAGGTAACTAAAAGTGTCTCCAACCCAACCACAAAACAGAAAACTGAGAAGTCCCGTTGCCGAAAAAGCCATAAAACCACCAGCACAGGTAAGCAGAATGTGATTTACTGCCTTCAGACAAGATTTCATCTTCTACTTAAAATCCCTGTGCACATTATGGCCCAGGTGCCGCAATCTGCTCAACCTGGGCCATTGGGTGGGTACGAGTAAAGCATCCCTGACTTTAGCAGGGCTCCGGATGGACTCAAGACATATAGAGCATCACCAGAGTGAGCAAGGCAGCACTTCAGCCTGCGGGATGCGCACTGCAGGGCCGGGGTCTGGCTGTTGGGTAAATCTAGACATGCCGCTAAACAGCCATGTTTCCTGGTAAGGGACACCGCGCCAGAGCAGAGGCTTCTTTGCCCAGCTTGGGACACTACAAAATGCACTCATCCCCAGACTTAATTAGGACAGGATGAAGATCCAAAGGGATACAGGCATTAAAGACAACAAGGACTGCAATATAAATGTTTCTACTTGAAATTAACCCTGTGGCACGTATTTAGTGAGCATTTATTTTGTAAACAACTAGAATTAAACTACCCAAAGAGAAAAATATTGAAACTTCTGTAACGAAGCAATCAATGACACTGGTCTAGAAAGGGTCTCATTTCTGACTAGAAACAGCAAAAGATGCTAACATAAAAAGTACAAAAAAATAGGGTAGCTCATTGTTCATAGATTCACTGGATCTGAATTACACTGGTATGCATCAGAAGCAACTTCCAAGACACTACAGCATAAAGTATGTTTTTATATATGTCTGAATTTGTGGAAAATAATTAACATAATCCCTCAAAGTATTACACTGTTTCAACAAATACATCTTGAATCATGCCATCGAATTAGAAACCAGTGTTATCTTAAGTGTTTTTGATAACATCTTTTCAGATTCAGTGGGATTTCTGGTTTTAGAAAGAAATCCTCTCTGCTTGCAGGTGACACGTCCGCAGGCATTCACTCTGCAGACATCCAGGCTGTAGCTACTACGAGCCTCCTTAGAAGATGTCGATTTAAACTTGTGTTTCTGGCTATAAAGCCTCAAACTGCAGCTAAAACACAGCTCAGCTGTTTGCACAGAAATATGGAGCAATTATAATGAAGTAAAAACCATCCTGCAATCCTCCACCTACAGTCCCTGTATTTAACTGGTTGGAGAGAGATAAAAATAGAATAGCAGGTAAAGAGACATGTAGAAAAAGACACTAAAAAGTGCTGTGATGCCCTTCACCACCCCAGCACTGACACACACGTGACTGCTTATCTGGTAATTTCTTTTCCTGAATACATTATTTTGAGAATCTTTTTGACTTCTACATGACAAGACAGAAAACATTTGGACATATGCCCTTAACAATCATCCTGCAATAACAGTAAGTTTGAACAGCACAGGACATAAACAAATAATGTTTAAATGGACACTGACAAGCCAAAATGCCCAAGGTTGTTTCTTCTGGTCCAACAGAAAAACTGTCCTTAAAACGGAAAAAGGAAGCAAAGTCATTCCTTTGTAATATTTTCAAAGTAAATGCTACAAATACTCCAGGGTGCAAGTGACGTAACCTTGACATTGTCTTCAGGAGAAAGAAAATTGTTTGAATTTCTGTCCAAGCTGAGTGGATAAAACAAAAAACAAGCAAGAGAAACTATGAGAAGTACATTATATTTTTAAATCAGCATTAGTTTTAACACAGTATTTTGAAGACTGTCATTTTGCCATTCAACCTCAGGCAAACAATACGGTCTGAGATGTCACCAGCTCTCCTAAGGTCAAAGCTGGTCAGTGCTTGAAGAGCTCACCAAGGCAAGAAAGAGGTGATGGCTGGGGGATGACAGCAGATCAGCCCCATGCCTAAAGTCAGGTCCATGCTTGGATGCCAAACACAAACAGTCTCTTATGATGAAGTGTTAATACACAGCTGTAAGAGTTCATTGATTGCAGAGCTACTGGGCATGATTTGAATTTGGTGTCATTTCATCCATGCATTGGGACAGAGAGCCCAGACTTCTAATTTGTTAGAGAAATCAGGCATTGACCTTGTTACAACTGCATGCTGAAACATGCAATCTGTGCTTTGTCTTACCTCTCATTGCTCCTTTATTTCACTGCCAGGGTTTCCTACATCTGGAGCAGGTAAGTCTCCCTTCAAATGCTGACAAATACTGTCAGGTATGAGAGTGCCCTTACGGAGACCATCTCCACCAGATGACTTATGTTCCCAGCATTATCTTTGCTTTCTTATATCTGGAACTCAATCTTTATTCTGGGGATTTGCATTTATAACTCTCAGGCCTATTTAACTCCACTTTTATATAGAATAGCGTCACTTTGTGGTTCTACAGAGCTTCATCTAAGGTTCTCCAGGCAATTTAATCTTTCCAAATGTCATTTTAATCTACAAGGAGCTCCACTGAAATGAACATGTCTACAGAAGGAAATCCTGCTGAATATGGGAACAAGTTACAGAAGAGTTAAAGTAATGAACAGTTACAGCACCTTACTTTTGTCAGGATGAATGGATACATTAAAAAAAAGTTCCCTTCCATTTATAAAATTTCCATGTGTTTGAAAGGCACATCAAGCTATAGCAAACAGGCTAAATGCTGCTGTATCTTGTAATTAAAAAAAAAAAAAAAGTACTCTCTGGAGTTCAGTGCAACACTCATAAGAATAATGCTTCATACATAAATGGAGAAACAAAAACACAGGAAGAAAAATTTTCAAGAGTTCCTGATTGCCTATGAGCACCTACCTTTGGATGTCCATCAGAGATGCATAAGAACTCCAAAGTAAAGACATGTAGATACTCTCACTGAGAGAGTTAACTATTATTAGTTAAGGACCAGTATTACCTCTTAAAATGTAGACCTCGGGACCTGTTATCTGAGAGGAAGCTGAGGTTCATATCAGCAACAACTACAGCTACCACTGTTTAAAGCTTATAAAAGCTTAGATCTTCAGCATCCAAATGAAAAGACAAGCAAAATCAGAGAGTGCTGGGAGTTTATGACTAAGTGATTCACGCAAAGGTCGAAACTAGGGTAAGGATGGGGAGCCACTGGGGCTGGCATTGCTCAGTTTATTTCTTTCAGCCTGTCATCAATCTTTTTTGCATTATTTCTGACAACACTACAATATATTCCTGTGTAGCCCTCCAAATATGTTTGAAGGCCATGCAACCCTCAGCAAAACAAGCCTGAGACTCGGGAAAGTAAATCTACTGAAATCAAGGAATAAACATCTACGGATTTCTGTAGGTTCTGGACCAAACTCTCAGTGAGTAGCGAAATGACGAGTAGCAGGACTTTGGGCTGCCTATCTCATCTTCTGGTAGAAGGATGGTAGACTTCTACCATCTCAGCCCATGTATTCTATTACATGCATACATATATGAAATGAGCATTCAAACCATAATTATTTTAAAATGATGGTAACAGCACTTGTTTGCCAGAGATGGACAAAACATCTGTCTGCACAAGTATTCATCTCCACATATATAATTCCAAGCAATGTAAGGAAAGATATGTACTACTAAAGATACGTTCAGAGTACTGCAAAGCACAGGACCGAAATACCATCTAAAAGAGAATAATTCCTGCTGAGGATGTTGCCTCTTTCTAGTGAGTGCAATTCACCACATAGGGGAGTATATTTTTGATGATCCTAAATCAAGCTTCCAGTAGAGAAGATTTTAAAATATTCTTGTGTTGTAACAGAATGTTCCCGCTGGTGTTGTAATGAAAGAAAGAAAGATAAAAAAATCCCATCTCCTGGCAGGAAATTAATTATTGAGCACTCCTCTGCTTGGCGATGCGCTCCTACATTCTGCGCAGGCTTTCCATTTTTCTCTTTCAGTATGTGGAGAAATTCACTATGGAGAATATACAAACGGAAGACAGAGCACAAGAATACCAGTTTATTAAATACATCTAGAAACCAAACAGACCTGGAGTGAGGAACTCAGTTTGTGCATCACCACACCTGGTGCTTATTCCCTCTTTACATTCTCCTCTCCTATTCTCCCTCAGATTGTCACTTTTGCTTCTGTTCTCTGAAATTACCTCTGTCGAGAACAGAAGACGTGCGCCTGGCTTTTAGCATGACTTACCTGTGACAGCTTTGAACTATCACTTCCTTCATTGAAAAAATAAAATGGAAAATCTCAGGTCTTGATGGAAAGGGAAAATAAAAGCCCATCATCGTATGCCTATGTCTTAATATCCAGATGTAATTCCAGTTTTAAAACCATTCTCTTTTTTTCCTTGTGTCCAGTCAGTTTAGCAAATATCATCCTGGCTGTCAGTTTTAGTCTCCCCATGAAAAAGCTGAAAACCCCACGCATGCCAGAATTTCACCTATCAGTTACACGACAGAATATACAGTGAGAGCAGACATTTCCCAAGAACTGGCACCCTGGATCCTTCCTGGATGCGTAACTACCAATCTAGAGAGGCAAGATGCAACAGACTGAAACAGCATATGCCATCTTCAAATAGTATTTTACATCAGCAGTGCTCTATAGCTTAGCTAAGACATAACGAAGAACTTTTCAAGAGAAATGAGTAATTTTAGCTTTTAAAAAAGGAAGCAGAAAGGCATACGTGGAAAACTGCTACAGCAGATGGCTGTATGACACCTGTAGAAACTGTAATACCAGGTAGGCTGCTCAGGTGCTAGTGGTCCGTTTCTCATGGTCATTGCCACGTGGGCTCACCTCCTTGGGCTCTTCCATCAGCTGCTGGGCAGGATGGTTCACACACAGCATGACATTACTGCTTCTAGCTGCCTTCCAGACCTGAAAGACCTCACATTTGGCTGGCTCTGTGCATCAAGCAGAAGAAGGTGGTCAGTCTTCATCTCTGCACACAGACATGTCAGTGTTTTCATGTGTTGCTCCTATCTGCAAACATTTAGCTGCTGCCTCCCATCCTCTCCTTATGACATACTCCTTCTTGGGTGTATGTTCACGTCATGAGGTCCCCAGAGACTGGGAAGTGCTTTCATGTATGTAGTATGTCCCATTGAAAGGAAGCATTTTGGAATAAAGCAAACCATCAGCTTCACAGCACCTACCCTAAACACAGCTGCTCTTGCAAGAGAGTGCTGCAGGAGCAGGAGACACAGCGGCAGACGAGGACCCTCACCACCTGAGGTCGTTCCTGCAGCCCTGAGCAGCACGGCCCCATGCTCTGGAGCTCTGCCGGTGCTGCTGGAAACTCTGCATCATCCTCAGCTAGTTTTTCATCCTAGACTCATCACTTTCTAGCACATCAAAACCGTTATTGATTCTGCAACTGATAGACAATGATACTGGTGGTGATTCAGATGGCGTTGTTTTGAGAGGAGAGAATGAATTTTGAATTATAAAGCAAGAGCAAGTTTAATTACTACATACGAACATAGAGCATATGCTGCCATTTTACAAGAAACCATCCTGAAGAGAAGCAACGTGCTTTGCCACTGAGCTCCTGAGTGACAGAAATCACACCCTCCCAAGTATCAGACTCACCATCTGTAAAATGTTTTTCATCTCCAGAAGATAATGTGAGAACTATGTGTTACAAATCATACATACTGTAAGTGATAGATATTATCACTTGCTTTGGAGCAGCACCTTAGAACAAATGCCTTTTCTCCCCTGTAACAGCCCACACCAGGCATAAAACTTCTTAAACCTCTATTTAGTAGTGCAAGTAAGGTGACAACTAATATATCTCTCAAAATTCCTCTTGTATGGCAAGAAGGGAACCAGCAGGCTTTTTTCATGAACATAATGTTATTTAAAGGAATTTGCCCTGTAGGATGACATTCTCCTACAGGACTCTAGGAATTTTAGAGAAGGCTGTGTGCATCTGTATAAATGCATTTTAAGTTCCAGAAAGGGAAATGAGTTTAACTCCTTCTTACACAAATGACCAAGAGGCAAAATGAAAAACATATTCTTTGTAAGAACAGATTTCTTTTCTATTCCTTCTCAGCAAATGCTCATGAATTAACGATTAAACCTGGTTTAGTCACTACAGTTTTGAATGACAAGAGATCAGATGCCAACCATCCGTGCTAACACGGAATCGAAAGAGACAGAGCCAGGAGTCAGAAAGGGAGAATTACACTGTCTTGAAAGATTGTCAAAACCCAAGAGGACTTCAACCTGGAATCAACAGCCCTGGCTGTACTCAAAATCTCAATTTCAGAGGTGGTGATGATGCAGGTCAAAATGTGTGGAGTGCCCCCATCAGCAGTTAACTGCGTGAATACAACATCAGAGCCGAAAGAAGGGCTAATTTGGGTCTCTCTTCTGATAAATTATACATCTTCTATAATCATGCCAAACCAAAACTAATTTCCAGCAACTGCGCTGCCTCTGCCAGTAGGCAGTGCTTTAATATCATTACACATAAACAGGAAGAGATAATGACCTATAATTCAAGTCTATTATTTCTATGGAACATGGAGATACATTGGAGTATAATGCGAGCTGTTGATTAAGATTGGTATGTTACATTAAACGAACTGTTCTCCCATAATCCACTACCGCTTTTTCTTCTTTCATCGATCCTTGCCGTCCTTGCCGACCACGGAGAGTTAGCTGCTGAGGAGCAAACATAACTTAGGAGGAACTACTACATCGATACCGAACTACATTCAAACCCAGGTATTTGCATCCTTTCCGCCAGCACAGCCTGTGGCAGATTAGGAGAGCGTCTCGTAGATGATTTATCCAAAAGCTCTGTCCATGTTTATTCAACAGTAGCTCGTGAGAAGGCACATTAAAATTGAGTGCTCGGATAGCCACTGGCTTCCCTTCAGAGCGCGCTGATGCGGACCCAGGGCCGTATCCCGACCGCGGCCGAGTCCCTCCAGACCGCCAGCTCGGAGCGGCAGGGCGGGCTCTGCCCCGCAGCTTTCGGGGCGCCTTGGCCAGGCTCCGCGGGGAACAACAGGCAAAGCTCCCGTTACCGGCAGAGGCAGGGCGAGCCCCGGCACCGCTCGCTCCGCACCGCCCAGCCGGCCAGGTTCCCCCAGAGGGAGGTGAGCCGGAGCCTGCAGCCCCCGCCCCGACGGCCCTCAGGAGGCGGCTGTGGGTGGCGGCGGCCCCCCGGGGCGGGGACACCGGCTGTACCGCCCCCCGCCGCCGCCGCCGCAGCATCCCCCAGCGCCCGCGGAGCGCCCGCGGAGCCCCCGCGCCCCGTCCCTTCCGCGGGGCCCGGCGCCGCTCGCCCCAGCGCCGGGGCTCTCCGCGGGCAGGGCGGGCCCGGAGCCGCGCTCGGCGGAAACTTTAGCCCCGCCGTCCTCCCCCTCGGCTGCTCCGGCCCCGCTCCCGCACCGCCCCCGCTTTCGGGAGCCGGGGGAGCCCGCACCGGGCGGCCCGGGGAGCGGGCTGGGGAGCCCGCGGCAGCCCCGCGCCAGGGCACGGGGAGAGGCGGAGGAGGAAGGACCGGCACAGGCAGAAGGAGAGGAAGCGGAGCGGGGCGGCGCGGGGGCGGAGGGAGGGGTTTCTCCGGGGGTGCTGGTTTACCTTGGAGGTTCTGCACTCGGATGTCGCTGATGTGCCCGATGAGCTCCTCGCGCTGGAACCAGTCCCACTCCTGCCCAGCCATGGGGCCGCGGGGCCGCCCGCTCCGGGGTCGGTGCGGGGTAGGGGGGGCGGCGGGAACCGGCGGCACCGCCACCGCCGCCTTCACCGGCACCGACGGCGGGCGCGGAGCGAGGCGAGGGGGGGGCGGCCCCTCTCCGCGCGGCGCCGCGCCCCGCCCCGCGGCCCGGCCCTCCCCTCCCTCCCTCCCGCCCGGCCGGGGGTGGCGGAGCCGTGGCGCGCAGCGAGGGCGGAGCGGGGCGCGGGTCCGGCTGCGCGCCTGCCGCCTCCTTCCCCTCGCCAGCGGCGGCGGGGCTCCCGCATCGCCTCCCTGGAGAGCTGCGCGGGCGGCAGCGCGCGCCCGGCACCGGCCGCCCCTCGGGCGCAGGCGGGTCCGGGTCCGGCCCCGGCCCCGGCGCTGCGGAGCCCCCCGCGACCCCCGGCCCGGCGGCGCGCTGCCCCCGGCGGGAGCGCCGGCCCCGCCGCCCCGCGCCGCGTCCCGCTCGGGAGCGGCCTGTTGGCACTCTAAATAAATAGGGTTTTCTTGCTGAGGCAGCAGGGGGGCTGCAGGCAACCCCCAGCTCTTGCCCGCTTTCTCCTGCGGGGGCGGGAGAAGTGTCGTCCCCTGGAATAAATGTCACGTCCCCGACAGAAATGGAAGAAGAAAGTATGAACAGCAGCGGGGTTTTCCTCGTCGAAATGAAATAAGCGCCACTATAAATTAAAAGCACTAATCTGCCGTTTGCATACTGCTTTAGCCTGCTCTTGCTGGTCTGTCCAGGCTGTCAAATTTCCTTGGTAGCGGGTTTTCGCATCGAATATCTTCATTTACTGTTTTCCATCAAAATTGGTCAGTAATTATTGTCGTGGCTCTTCAGTATCACTGAGATCTGTGCTCTACAAACTTGGTGAACAGCATGAGCGTTGCCTTTACATACAAAGTATTTCTTTACAACATGCCACTATTTGTACTTCTGTGCCTGTTTTCTTTTCAAACCATGAAGACCGTATGATGTACACAGAAAACTTTGACACAATCCAGTCAGACCAGTACAGCATCATTAGCTAGACTAGCAAAACACACAAGCCAAGCTCTACAAAGTTAAATATAAACAAACTGGGATCTAGAGATTGCGGCTCTTTCAAGTTGGAACTGTTGATGTGATCCCAAGTAAACGCTTATTGCACACAACCAGTTGTTTCACCCCGCTCAGGAATGCGTCCCTCTTCCCACAGCCCGCTCCAGTGATTTTATGACTATTACAACCAAAAATCAGACAGAGATGGTAAGACGGCAAAGTCATCCATAAAGCAGGTGAACTATTCGTCACTGCTATAACATGCACCAGTCAACTATCCCTCAATCCAGTCTCCAAGAGTCTGGGGCAGTCTTCAGCTTTATTACTGTTTACATACCAAGGCTTAACAGTTACGCACAAACATGAGGACAGCTGAACGCCATGCTGAAGAGTTTACAAGCCTGAATTCAAGGAGCAGAAGAAACGGCTTGTGAAAAAGAAAACACATCCGAAATCAGCCAGATTGGCACAAATCGCCATGCTGGGCTTTGACTTCGTTTCGTGCTGGGAGGACTTGTTTTTTCCAGGAGTTATCCAAGTGGGCTGAATGCATCAGTACCGCATTTAGAGGTGGAGCTGGAACCTGAGCTGGTGTGGCTGTGGGGAAAGCAGGTGAATGACTTCACAGCGTCGGTGAAATACTGTCTGGAATGGACAGCTGGAGTTCCCTAGTCCACGCTGCTGCTTGAAGAAGGACTACTGCCAATGCTGGATGGGGACAGCTGAGGCTTTGTCTCATCGTGTGCAGGGACCCCCCAGGAGCTGGGTTTCCTGAGCTCTCTAGATGGCTCGTCCCAGTCTGCACTGGCTTGCTTGTGAGACCTCCCAGTGACCACTTGCTGTGGTCAGTATGCTGGAGAAAGGGAGTTGGTATGGGACACAGGTAAATGAATGAGAAGTGGAACAGTCCAAAACCTTCAGCAGCAGAAGGTGGACACTAAGGTACAGCAGAAGGAGCAAAGGTCAGAGGAAGCAATCCAGTAACTCCTTCCTGCCAGCCCCACCTGATGTGTGATGTTACAGCTGCCATTTATTGCTCTCTGCACGTTTTTCTGGAGCTAACTACTGCCCTCACCCAGCTCCCTGCCCCGTGCGGGAGCTTCCCAGCTCTGCTGTCAGGGTGGCTGAGGGCGCATCCCCGGTGCCTCTGACATCCCCAGGCCAAGCAGCTGCATTTGACCTGCACACTCTGGGTCTCAGGATCAGGTTGGGTTTAAGATGTCATAAATGATTAACATTGTGAGCATAGGGAAGTTAAAACTTCCATTTAGGAAGAGAAGAACGGCATTAAACCTTCCTTACCTGGGAAAGCATCTGCTCTGCGCAGCCCCGTCCTCTGAAGGAGAATGGCCGGCAAAATGGCACCGGCTAGTGTGGTCCAGCAGGCAGCACCGACTGGGACTGCCCACTCTTCCCACGCTGATGGGAGGCGAGAGCATCAACATTGCAGTTGGCCCTTCTCCTGCCAGTGAGTCAGGCGGGGCCTCAACCTTGGCCTGGGGTCCAGGCCCATCTGGCAGGTTTGGCCACTCCAGTTTCTAGCCCAGCACATCAATATAAGCTGCATCAACCTCATATTAATATGCTGGGTCGTAAGCTGCTGTGAATGAAAACTCCAGTCCAGTTTCGTTTCACTTAGCAGGGGTGCAGCTCTGTTCAGGGAGACAGCAGCTGTGTCACCTGCATTTCAGATAGCTCTTCAGTACCTCCCCCAAACCAACTTTGCAGTTACCAGAAGCCTTTATAGGTAGAAACTTATCTGAGATGGTTGTAAAAAAAATGGCAATATATGCAGAACTAAGTGCTCCAAAATGAAAAGCTAAGCCTTTAAAATCGTAAGGACACTAAAAAATTGTGAGATCAAAAGGGGCATCTTTTCTAAACATTTTTTTTTTAAGTTTTTGAGTTCTTCCCTGCAACCATGTGGTCTATGAATCAGTTCAAGAAGAAAGTAGGAAATCTGAGATTCTCACATAAAGCCAGAACTCCAAACATTATGTTACTGTTCATAAAATCTGTAAGTGCTTGTGGGAAATTATCTGTGAAAATACTATATGCCTTCTAAGAAGTAACTGATTATATACTGTGAGGAGTAAAGCTCTTAAACAAAAGTGATTTCAGATTTTATTATTAAAGTTCACTTGCCTTTTGATGTTTAAGGACAATTCTATAACTGAAAAAGCAGGTTACATTTAATTAAGTCCCTTGGCTCAGACTTGTTACTCGGGGCAACACTGTAAACACTTGGCAGAGACTCTGAACTATAATAACAGGTTTATTAAAAAAAGATTTTGGTCACATATGAGAAGGCAGGGAGTCTAATAGAAAGTTCATGGGGAATTTACTGCTGTTCTACATCACCTTCATCTTTTTTCTTTTTAGTGTATGCAGAATAAAGATGTTAAAAAGCTTTCGGTTTACCACCCTTTGCATATCTTACCTGTGAGTGACTTAATGAGTTGAATTCTCAGTTTGAGAAGAAAATTTATACTAGAAGATTGTCTGACAATAGCAACAAACCCCTCAAATCCTACAGGTAGGCTTTGTGCCTGTCCAGAGGGAGGGTGCCTTGTGGCTCCTGCTGAAACAGCAGGGAAAGATACCTGACACAAAGGAAGCTATTTATGGAATTAAGAAAGGTATTTATGCCATTGTAGCTAAATTTCTTTAGCTTTATAGAGTTCCCCATATGAACAGTCATTCCAGGAATGGGTTATTTTCTGGCTTTGTTTAAACCAGTTCCAGACCAATGGTAACCAGAAAAAGATTTTGTCTATCTTGGCAATAGGTACATCCATGTGAGGACATCATGTATATTCAACCCAAACCTCAGAGAAGTATAACTTGCTATCCAGGCATGCTGTAGCCATCCCTGGCTGCTCTGGTCAAAGAGCTACAAAAATAAATCCACACTGATCCCTGCCAGACCTCCCTCTGCCCACATTCCCAAAACATCCTTGTTGGACACCACAGGCCTGAAGGTGCTCCTCTGCCCACGACAAAGAGTGTTTCTGGAAAGGTGGTGGGCGTTTGGGTCCTGCCCGTACACTACTGGCGTAGCCCTTGAGTCTTTGCATGCTCTTCTGGCTCGTTAAAGTTGGTTCAGAGAAAGTGTGGGTCTTGCTCAATTTTTAATCTGTTTAGTTTTTCTGAAGTCTTCCTGGAAGGGGACTGAAAACAGAAGCTTGCTTACCCTACAGCTGAATGAAGAAAACGGAGGACAGCTGAAATCTGTAAGACAGGAAAGTAATCCAAATTCTTATTTAACTCTCATATTTTACAGATACAGTGCAACCTGACCTGAACAGTGGCTCCATTTCAAGGCAATAAGTATTCCACCGTAGGTCTCATCAACACTTCATTTTCCCTGTTTAGCCTATGTCAGAAACACCAAGGAGTGCCAACCATGGGAAAAGACTCATTAGCTGTGCCAGATGAATAGCTAAGCGAAGATTTCGTTTCTGTTGTCCTATCCGACAGCAGCCACCCCTTAGTCTGGCTCCTCTGCCCACACACATGTAAACGAAGGGAGGGGTACCATGTAAAATAGAATTTCAAAGCAAAACACAGGAAAAGTGAGGAGAAAAAAGGCAGTTTAATTCAACCAAGTAAACAGGAGACACTCAGGAAAAGGTGCAAAAGGAATGAGAGATATTGTAATAAGAAGATTAAGCAACTGGAGGAAGTGAGGTCATGCACAAAAAATAAATAAACTATAAAATGTAAGTTCTTTACGACTTTTTCTTTAAAGGCAAGGGAGAGTGCACCAAAATCCATGTTCTATTTCTCCAACCAAAGTTTGATAACAAGCAATGAATTAATTGACAAAATTAATATAATCAATAAAATGAATACCAGCCTTGAAATGGAAGGGCTGTGCCCCACTAAACCAGTCCTCATCTTGATCCCTCTCCGATGCTAAGAGAGGAAGAGGTCTGGAGACTGTTGGCCCTGCCTCACTATACTGCTGAGCGTATGTACACATGCTGGATGTTGACCGGCTTCTCTTCTTCTACTCTGTTGTGCCTCCTCCTTCACTGACCCCAAGAAGTCCACCACTTGGGCCACACTGATGATCCACAACTGCTGCCATGCAATGGCAATAAGTAGACTATGGGACCTGCTAGAGGGTCTCTGTGTGGTGTAAATAAGTTTCAACACACTCTCCAAAAAATGCAAGGAGTTACAGTGGCTTCTAATGTGGGTGGGTTCAGCTGGATTTGTTTTATTTGCCTGCTATCAAGGCGAATTTGTTTCTACCAACTTAGTAGGAAAATGCACTGCCCAGTAACAGGGGTATTTTCAAGACAGGGTCTTTTTGGGTGATGGTGTCACATCAGGTACAGCTTCCCATGTGTGAGAGCTCTATAGGTGAGATCCTTGTGATTCTTCACCAGGGCAGCTGGTGTAGTGGAAGCAGGGTTGTGGTTGTGTGGGTCATGTTCAGTCCTTCCTCTGTTCTTGTGTTTTCATTTCCTTTGGTGAGTGTGGTTTATTTCAAGGTGTGATTTATTGAGAAGATGCATGCTTTCTGTGATGGAGACAATGGGACAGGTCCTTCCCTGGCCTGCAGGCTGGTTTTCTTACATTCAGTTTGGTTTTCTGCCATTCTTTCATGCAGTCTGAGGGTTGGAAGAAAAGGAGGGTAGTTATATAAAACTCATTTGAATATTATGTACTTGTGGAGCTGATTTGTTTCTGTTGCCATGGGCCTTTCATTCAAAATCTTTCCCTTTACTAAGGCAAAACCCTTCTTTGATTCAGAGAGGACTTGACAAAGTAAAAACTTCATCTATTTTTTGGAAACTTGTTTGCTGTTCTTCCCTTTTTTCCTCTTCTTATTTTTCCTTTGTTTCTGATGGATGCAGGATGCAGTTGGTCTCATCTATGTGATAGTATTGTGTATTTCTTCCCCTTTGAGCCTGATTTGCTCTCAGTCGTGTGTGACCAGCTGAATTCAGGACCTTCAGATTCCCTTCTGTATGTTCCAGCATGCTATGAAGATTTGTAGATACTGAGCAAAGGTTGCAATGTGTAGCAGTAAGGGGATCATTTTTTCCCAGCTATAGATGTTGCATAGCACCCTAAAGGCCAGGAAAAAGACCCATGAAGTAAGTCTTTCATCTTGAGAGCATCTGAGTGTCTTCTAGGAGTTTCCAACTCTTCCACAACCCACTCTCGTAACATCAGTTTCATTGTTTCATCCTATCCGGTCTCTGTACAAAGGTAGAGATGCCAGCCTGGTGTAAGCAGCGACCCAAGAAACAGAGGAGCCTATGCCGTGTAGGGCCTTACTTCCCGGAAAGAGAGAGGGACAACACAGGAGTGATTTGGTGTGGTGGATATTTCTGTAGATGATGATGCCTGACGGTAAGACCCTGCAGAGCTATATAAGCTGGTGAAGTTGTGCAGGAAGAAGCAATCCAGCCACAGCTGAACATTGCTCAGAGCAGGCCAGCTCACTCTGCTGCACAATGTTCAGCTTCAGGCGACCCTGGCTAGACAGGTTACCTTCTTCTGCCTGAATTACCTTGGGATGCTTTTGCTGTATATACAACAGATACAAGTCAAGGCCTCTGCAATAATATTCACTGGGAAAGACTATTTCTGGACATAACTACGAGTATTTAACACAGTGCAAATCATAAATCAGCTAGCTCCAGCACCAACCAGAAGAGAATGCTTCAAGTAGAAAATGGAGATTGCATGGTCTATTTTTTACCCCGTGAATGCTAGGACTGGAAGCAGGGCAGCAGGTAGTTATTACAGTGTTTAAGCACTGCAGTTGCAGATGCTATGAAAATAATGATAACATTGCTGGCTTTTATACTCAGCTTTCCATCTGCAGATCTCAAATCTCTTCTATATTGCAATTTTCTGTAACTTCCTGACTTAACCTCCCTGAAACAAAATCTACAAACCCTGAAATAATATTTTATATTACAGAAAACAACCTGCATGTTTTTGCAATAGAATGTTTGTGGAAGAATGAATTATGTGTGATCTATTCTGTGTACTTCATCATAATAACAAAATGAATTCGTTTCTTAGAAGCAAGCAAGCAAAAAGGCTCCTTTTGAACTGCTCAACCTCTTTCACACAGCACTGGAGATGTCAAATATTCTCCAAACGCAACATTCAACTAAACCGCCTGTCGATGCAGCTCCCTTCAGAAGTAATTCAACCTTTCTCCTATTTGTTTGTTTCTATTTGAAGAAGTGGTTTCAATTATACATCCAATGTCAAGTCAGCTTGACCATGAAAGAGATTTGAGAAGAGGTTCCTTCCCTGCCCTTCCCAAATGACCTTGGCTTTGCAAGAAACAGAAATACAGAAATGTTTCAAATGGAGAGGCAGTTCCCCATAGATGATAAACAAGCTAATAATTTTTTGAGGTAAAAAGTGGATGACCGATACATAACCTGCCAAGAGGAGACTTTTGCAGTAGGAGATGCCCTCATGGTTCCAAGCTCTTCAGGAGCAGGCATTTTCAAACCTTACTTGTATTTCACTGAATATTTAATGTCACGATTCTGCCAGAAGCCTCTGAAAATTGGGAGAATTAAAACCCCGCAGTGATTCCTTAGCAGAAGGAGGCTGATGATTTCAAAAGTTTTTCTTTACCATGTTTCAAAGCACGACCTTGAGGAGTGCTACCAATGTCAGACATGTACTTGTGGTTGCTGTAGATGGCAGTTGTTTAGAAGTTGTGGTTGGTGGTACTTCACAGAATCACAGAATCACAGAATGTTAGGGATTGGAAGGGACCTCAAAGGATCATCTAGTCCAATCCCCCTGCCTGAGCAGGACCACTTAGATTAGATCACACAAGAATGCGTCCAGGCGGGTTTTGAACATCTCCAGAGAAGGAGACTCCACAACCTCTCTGGGCAGCCTGTTCCAGTGTTCTGTTACCCTTACTGGGAAGAAGTTCTTCCTCATGTTTAAGCGGAACCTCCTATGTTCCAGCTTATATCCATTTCCCCTTGTCCAATCATTGGATGCCACTGAGAAGAGCCTGGCTCCATCCTCATGACAGTCACCCTTTACATACTTATAAACATTAATGAGGGCCCCCCTCAGTCTCCTCTTCTCCAAGCTAAAGAGACCCAGCTCCTTCAGCCTTTCCTCATAAGGGAGATGCTCCACTCCCTTAATCATCTTTGTGGCCCTGCGCTGGACTCTCTCAAGCAGTTCCTTGTCCTTCTTGAACTGAGAGGCCCAGAACTGGACACAATATTCCAGATGCGGCCTCACCAGGGCAGAGTAGAGGGGGAGGAGAACCTCTCTTGACCTACTAACCACACCCCTTCTAATACACCCCAGGATGCCATTGGCCACACTTCACCTGACCACAGTTAACTGCAAGCATGTCTCAGGGTTTATCAACCTCTAACCAATATGACATTAAAGACTAATCACTTTAAAAGTCATGTTAGAGAACACATGGTGGAGTCTTTGCTTAAGGAAATTTTGACATCTCTGCTTTGCTGAGGTCAGCAGGGCCCTCAGTGTTGGGCTGGGGAGCAGCACCTCAGTAAGAACGTGTTTCTATGGAGAGGCGGCTGCCTGCTTCCTGTCACTGCACATTTGGTAAAGGGGATGAGAACAGATGAGAATCAAGCTCTGGCTTTCAAACACATCCTTTAACCAGAAGAAAGCTGGTGAGGAAACAAATAGTGATGTCTGTGAGGTGTGGGGCACCAAAAAGGACTTCCTGTGTTCAGGTTGTAGGTATTTGTGTGTGTGCATTAGCAGAGAAATGTAGGCTGAAGTGGTAACTTGCCATTGGTTCAGCACAGGGATTTCATTAAAGCTGCCTCTACCCATGACAAACCTTCCCCTGCATCTCCCAGTCGTGCCTGGATTGCAGAGATGAGTGTTGAGGGGCTAAGAAATTGATAGATTTATATATATTCATGCATTATTTACCTGGTTAAATAACGTCTGTGCAAAAATAAACAGCAGTTAAGAAGGAAGACAAGAGTATGAGGCATCATCATATGGCAAATATTCTTAAGTTAGCTTTGATGGAAATTTTGCTTCTGAGAAAGGCTCAGGAATACGTCTTTGTTGTATCTCATGTGGTTTTATCCAAGCCAAGGTTATCCCACTTGATTCAAACAAAATCTATGGGATCTCTTCGAGATTCCAGGATGAGGTAAAAGTGTGACCACATCACATCGCACTGGAGAGTTTTGTCTTTTGTATTCAGTGATTTTTACCTATGTTTACACATCTTGTTGCATTTTATTGCACAATCAATTAAAAAAATACATATCTGTCCAAGAGCTCTTTCTTATAATGATTGGTGAAATACCATTGAAGTGTTTCATGAAGAGGCAAAGTGTTCAGGGCTCTTCACACATATAGTTAATTTTCTTCCCAAGAAGAAAACATCAGGCATCAAGGGGTTTTTAAATGCACTGGGGACAAGAAAGACAAAAAGCAACGGCCAGAAGCTGAAGCCAAGATGAATCCAAATGAGGAGATTTTAATAGTGAGTCAGTCATCCAAAGAAATGATGATTTGCCAGCTCTTACTGTCTTCAGAGAGAGCATGCCTTTCTAGAAGATATGCCGTACTCAAACACAGTATGGTTTGTTCAGAAGTGGGTTAATTGTGCAAACTGTAATGGCCTGTAATATAAAAGCCAAATCTGAGGATCTATCTATTGATCCTTTGCCTTTAGTTTTGTGAGGTTTGTCTTAAAGGGGTGTTTTCTTTTAATTTTTCTAGTTCTTACACAGACTAGGTCACAGAGTTTTAATTCCATTCCTTACAGATTTCTACCTTAGAAAATGAAGCCATTGAGTAAAGCAAAAGTAGTAACAGCAACTGCGAAGTGGTAACAGTTTGCAGTTAGTGCTCAGCCGGTGGGAACTAATTAACTCATTCACAAAGCTACAAAGCTGCCGTCAGATGGCTTTTTTTTTTTTGTCACTATGAAACAGATTGTGATTAGATCCATTGACAAAGGTGAATGGTTTGATAGTCATAATTTAATCCTCTGCTATCAATTCAGCAAGCCAGTCACTAAAACGCATAGTTCGTTTTTTGCGAGGTTATCCTTCATTTATAGGCAAAGCCATTGCCACAATCTTTGAAAACACGTGTTGCTAGATATTTGTTATAGCACAGTTCACACCTGTGTATCTGTGTAGCCTGTACGGCCTCTCTGCCACACGTGTATAAAATTATCTATGTATGTACATATTCATACACATACCCATGGAATTAATGAATATGGGAGTAAACAGAAGAGTACTGTTGGTGGAACACGTCTGTGTTCGTTCAGCACCATCTCTACGAGTCACACACATCCATGCACAAGGAGCCACTACCTCATGTTCCTCTCATGTAACTTCACGAAGACTCCTGACATTCACATGATATGTGCAGAGAGGCTCATATAGTCAGTGGGTGCCCTGCTACTGGGTGACACTTTTCGATAGCTCCTTTTCCCTGTTTAGGTATGTTCTGAGAGTTATGAGGGAGTGGTCATCATCATTCACTGAGTTCAGAGTGCCTGAATTTGGAAAATCTGGATAATAATTTGGCTTTGGCTCTGGCTTAGGGCATACATGATCATATGTAAGTCGCTTAACTTCTCTGAATTCATATTATCTTGTCTACAGGACTGGATGCTGTTTGCTTACCATGCCTTACTGATCCCAGCTCTTGTGAGCTGCTACACTTCCACGTCTTCATGTCAAGTTTCAAGGAACCTGTGTGGTTTCATTATTATCTGCATAAACAGAAAGCGATGGCTGTATTTTGACTGGTAAAAGTGAAGCAACAGTGATCAGAGTTTTTATTCATGCACACTTTAAATTAGGCCATCAGATATGCCCAAGTGCAACTCTTTTTTCTGTTGCCTTTTAGAACAATGCAGTTGGTACTGCACGTGCTTAACCTCTCCACCCTCACCAGGAACGGTTCAAAAGGTCTTAACCTAAGGCCATCAGTGCAGGGAAATGGTGCAACCTCCTCAGATTATGGAAGGAATTGCAAATGCAGTACCAGAAATCCTCACTGTTTTCTTCTCAACAACTATTGCAAATGATATGCACTTAAATTCTTTTCCTCCCAGGAAGAGAATTTTTAGGGGGGATGAAGTATATTTTTGGCTTCAGCAGTAGTGGAAGAAAGCTAAGAAAACATGCTTCAGTTATATCCTAAAAGGGAAAGAGCCAAAATGAAGGAGGATTTTTTTTTTTTTTTTTAAAGAGGAAAAAGTAAGTAGTGCTTATTTTTTGAGAAATCTCATAATTTCTGAGCTGATTTCAATGATCTTTGAGCAGCTGCAAGCACAGGTACGCGCTGCCTTTCCTGCACAGCTGAACAGAAGATCTACCAGTTTTAAATCAGTTCTCAGCTGATAGGGAAAGGATTACAGTCTGCTTAATAGCACCTTTACTGAAGACAGGTAGACATCATTTCTGAAGGGAAATATTGGGTACACAGCTGATTTCCTGAGACTGAAGGAGACAGGCCTGCAGACATCAGTTGTATTGCAGAGCACCGTGCTGTGTGTGCGGATTACACACGCAGCCGCAGCCAGCGGCGAGGCTCACCCCGAGCGTTTTGTGCACTGTAAAAGCCACAGCTTTATTCCCACCCTGGTCTTCGATTTCTGACAGCTCTGTCCTCCTCGGAGAGCGGGAGCAGCAGCACACAATGCACAATATAACACGGTTCTTGCTGTTTCTTCCCACAAACCAGCCATTGAGCGCTGGTCAGGAGCCATTAGCACCCAGCACCCAGTTCAAACACAATGTAAATTCTATGAGGACTCATTTTTTTTTATAAAGATCATATGCAATTTGTTGCCAAGCAGCCTACAAAAATATTTAAAGCCTGTCTCTTTCGCCACACAATTTAAAAAAAAAAAACAAAACAAAACAAAACAAAAATAACAAGAGCTTTTATTTTGTGCCTTAAAGGCTGAGAGGGAATTAACCTCTTCCTGTGCAGGTCCCAGATGCTGAGATGATGGAATTATTGCCATGTGCATGTGTTTCATGGGGATGATGCTGGACAGGACTTGACTTGGAGGCTGGCTATGTATTTATTGGCTTGGTTTTGTATCGTCATACATTTTGTCAATGCCATATGGGTCTTCCCAATTCCCTCTCCTCTCGAGAGTTAATCTTTTCTGGCTAACCCTGATGTAATTACCTGATTTCTAATGACCACCTCCTCATCTCAAGATTCCTCCAGGGTCCAGGCCCGCCTAGGAAGAACTGCTACATTTGATTACGTTTTTCTTCCTCCCTTCATCTCTGCTGTCGTTCATATCTAAGCACATGCTTAGCTGCTTTGCTGAATCGTCAGACAGGAACAATGTCCCATCTGTTAAAATGAGATAAGAGTGCCAGCTCTAGATTTTTGTGTAGCAACTTGGAAGTAGACCCTTTTTAAAAAAATACTTGCAATTATTTCCACTCTTACAAGACTTGAGTTTCACCAATATGAGTTATCAGGCCAGGTTTTTCTGTCTGTGGAAACAGTCTCCAGACACCGAGCTGTCTAGTCACCCAAGAATTATCATCAGTATCACACAGGATGCACTTCTTACAAAAAAACAGACCAAGTATAAATATAAGCAATGGCTCGAATCCCAGGTGCATTATTCCATAGGAACAGGCCTTCATACAGTGTGTACCTTTGTTGTGCAACTGCAGTACTCTGCAGGAGTCATTTCCAGACAAACGAAGGCTTGATGCCCTCGATCAATGACCCCTGGCTCTCACTGCCAGAAGACATCTAACATCTGTGAGGAGTGGGGGTTATGAAGGTAATGAGGATGGCCCTAAGAACTGCATCCAAAGTGTGCCATTCATTCCCCATACAACTTATAATAGAAGAGAAAGACTGTTTCCAGGACATTTTCTGACCACCTCTCTCACATTTGATTTCTTAGGTTCAGGTATCCTTCTGCTTTTTGAAAACAAAGTTTCATAGATTCATAGATTCATAGATTCATAGATTTCTAGGTTGGAAAAGACCTTAGAGATCATCGAGTCCAACCATCCCTAATCCCCATTAAACCATATCCTCAAGTAGATCATCCACCCCATTCTTAAACACATCCAGGGATGGGGACTCAACCACCTCCCTGGGCAGCCTATTCCAGTGGCTGACAACCCTTTCAGAGAAGAAATACTTCCTAACATCCAACCTGAATCTCCCCGACTAAGCTTATGCCCATTTCCTCTTGTTCTATCACCCATCACTAATGTAAAGAGTCCTTCGCCTACCTCCCCACCATCTTTTCTCAAGTATTTATAGGCCGTAATCAGGTCTCCCCTCAGCCTCCTCTTCTCCAGGCTAAACAGCCCCAACTCCCTCAGCCTCTCTTCATAAGTTTTATTTTCCAGCCCCTTGACCAGTTTAGTCGCCCTTCTTTGGACTCGCTCCAGGAGCTCAATATCTCTCTTAAAGCGAGGGGCCCAAAACTGGACACAATATTCCAGGTGTGGCCTCACCAGTGCCGAGTACAGGGGCAGGATCACTTCCCTGTTCCTGCTGGTCACACCGTTCTTGATACACGCCAGTATCCCATTGGCCTTTTTGGCCACCTGGGCACACTGCTGGCTCATATCAAGCCGGTAGTCAACCAACACCCCCAGGTCCTTCTCCGCCAGGCAGCTCTCCAGCCACTCTTCCCCGAGCCTATAGCGATGCTTGGGGTTTTTATACCCCAAGTGAAGGACTCTGCACTTGGCCTTATTAAAGCTCATGCCATTGACCTCAGCCCAACGACCCAGTCTGTTCAAATCCCTCTGAAGGGCCTCCCTACCCTCGAGCAGATCGACACAGCCTCCCAGCTTGGTGTCGTCCGCAAATTTACTGAGGGTACATTCAATTCCCTCATCCAGGTCATTGATAAAGATGTTAAACAGAACTGGACCCAGCACTGAGCCCTGGGGAACCCCACTAGTGACCGGCCTCCAGCCGGATTTAGCCCCATTTACCACCACTCTTTGGGCCCGGCCATCCAGCCAGTTTTTAACCCAAGGGAGGGTGTGCCTATCCAGGCCAGCAGTTATCAGTTTCTCAACCAGAACACTATGAGAAACTGTATCAAAGGCTTTACTGAGGTCCAGGAAAACTACATCCACAGCCCTTCCCTCGTCAACCAGGCGGGTCACCCTGTCATAGAAGGTGATCAGGTTTGATTGGCAAGACCTGCCTTTCATAAACCCATGTTGACTGGGCCTGATCACCCGGTTAACCTGTATGTGCTCATTAATAGCACTCAAGATAACCTGTTCCATGACTTTGCCCGTCACCGAGGTCAAGCTGACAGGCCTGTAGTTCCCCGGATCCTCCTTCCGCCCTTTTTTGTAAATGGGGGTAACATCCGCCAGCCTCCAGTCCAGCGGAACTTCCCCAGTGAGCCAAGACTGCCCAAAGATAATGGTCAGGGGTTTGGCAATGACATCCGCCAGCTCTCTCAGGACTCTCGGGTGGATACCATCAGGCCCCATAGACTTGTGGGCATCCAGCCGGAGGAGCAGTTCCTTGACCCGTTCCTCTGGGATCACAGGAGCTTCGATTTGCTCTCCCTCCCTGCTCTCAGACACCGAAGGCCAGCTCACCTGGGAACTGCTGACCTTATTATTAAAGACTGAGGCAAAGAAGGCATTAAGGACCTCAGCCTTGTCCTCATCCCTAGTGACTAACGCACCCCCTGAGTCCAGTAGGGGCTGGAGGTGATCTTTAGCCCTCCTTTTGTTATTAATATATTTATAGAAAGACTTTTTGTTGTCCCTTACAGAGCTGGCTAGTCTAAGTTCCAATTGGGCTTTTGCCCCCCTGATTATCTCCCTACATGTCCTAACTTCCTCCCTGTATTGATTCCTGGATGCCTGCCCATTCTTCCAAGACTTATAGACATCCCTTTTTCTTTTGAGATGTTCCCAAATCTCCTTTGACATCCAAGCTGGTTTTCTACCCCGGCGGCTCGACTTCCGGCACACAGGGACAGCTCGCTCCTGTGCCTCCAGAATTTACTTTTTGAATAGTAGCCAACCCTCCTGCGCCCCCTTACCCTTGAGAGCTGTCTCCCATTGGACTTTGTTAATCAGACTTCTAAACAGCCCAAAGTCAGCTCTCCCAAAGTCCAGCTTGGCCGTTTTAGTGTTCCCCCTTCTAACTTCCCCTAGAATTGAGAATTCTATTATCTCGTGGTCACTATGCCCCAGGCGTCCTCCAACCTTCACATCTCCCACAAGACCTTCTCTGTTCACAAACAGCAGGTCTAGGGGAGCACCTTCTCTAGTCGGTTCACTGACCAGTTGCGATAGGAAGTTGTCCTCCACACTCTGCAGGAACCGCCTAGACTGCTTCCTGACTGCCATGTTATACTTCCAACAAACATCAGGTAGGTTAAAGTCACCCATAAGGACAAGGGCTAGTGAGCGCGAGACTTCCCCCAGTTGTTTAAAGAACAACAGAAGCTTCTGCTCAGAGCAGAAGCTCATAAATAGAGAGTTCCTTGAAGTTGTAATTTATATGATACATCTCATACCAGTTTAAAATCAGTTCCTCCAAATTGATTTTAGGACTGCCTGGAACTGTACTGCAAACACCATTTAGGGTGGCCTGACCTATTTTTGACAGAGGATTTTTAAATTTGATTGGAAAGTATCCCCATTTTAGCAATGACCTTGTTATTTATACTCAGGTCTCGATCTTATAATATCTATTTGTTATAAAAATTTTGCTCAAAATGTCATTTATCCACATGTTCATAGGGATGTCATATCCAGCAACTTGCATAACGAAGGTAGAACTGAAAAACCTTATTGTGGCTTCTGTTTCTATAAAAATGCAAATATCTAAAGCAAATGTACCATGATGGGATTGGATTGTCATGGTGGTAACAATGCTGTGCACAACTGCTGCATCAAGACATTAGTGTGTAAAATCTTAAGCAACTTTGGAGATTTATCTTACTTTAAACTATATTTACCAGCTGTGATTTTCTGTATTTCATTCTGTGAGTGCCAGAAGCATAGACTGTAAGACAGGCTTTTCTTTTGTTTCCAATTTGCTTTACCTGTGGTTCTCATACATTGCCAGTGAGATCCTCAGTACACCCAAATGAAAAGGATCATTTAAACTCACAAGAAACAACTGAAACTAGCCAAGAAATGCTATTTAAAGAAAACATACATGGCAGCTTTTCTTCACTATGGAAAATAGGAGCACAGGGTTCGTCAGACAGGGTCAGCCAGGAGGGGCATCTTGTCTGCTGTCCTCTCCTGGAGCCATGACTTGCAGTGGGAGAAGTGAAAGATGCAAGAACCTCTTGCTGAGCAGACAGGAATTAGTCTGTCCCCTGTGTTGGAAGCCTTAGAATCATAGAATGGTTAGGGCTGGAAGGGACCTTCAAAGGTCATCTAGTCCAACCCCCCTGCAAGGAACAGGGATATCTCCTACTAGATCAGGTTGCTCAGGGCCTTGTCCAACCTGGCCTTGAACGTCTCCAGGGATGGAGCATCCACCACCTCTCTGGGCAACCTTCCTGGTGCTTAAACGGAGGTTGGCATAAAAGAAGACACATGATGTTTAACGTTGCTTATTTTTTGGTCAGTGCTAACTAATGCAAATCTGGGTATTAGTGTTAACCATGCACAAATCTGATAACGGGTCAACTTGGGCAACGGAGAGCTTTTGAATTTGTCCTGGGAGTAGCTTTTGCACTGCCTGGTTGTGTGAAGAGAAATTACTGATTTTGATTTCCCTTCTTTAACTTTTCAGGCAAGGCCTTCTTTTCTGATGTTACAAGATGAGAAAATCAGAACTCCAGCAACAGTCCTGATCTGTAGATCTCTTTTCTATGTCCGCCCCGTAACCCTTTGGCTGTTAGCATGATAGCTTTTGTGGGAGGGTGGTCTCCATGTTGGCTGAAGGCCACTTTTCTTCTTCCCTCCTCTGGTGCTCCCTTCCCTGCTCCACGCATGCACATGCATCCCCAGGATAGGAAGGGCCAGGCCAAGCCGGTGGCAGCCCTGTGGGCACCAGAAGGCAGGCCACCGGAGGAGGACCCTTCTTTCCCACCACACATCCACTACGCTCTGTGTTTCACACAAACGCACCGGAGAGGTCTCCACAGGGATCCACGCTGGTTGCAGGAATCGTGATGCAAGGCCCGCGTCAAACAAGAGCTGGGACTATCTCACTGTTAAGGTCCCTTCTGGCCTTGAAACCTGCAACTCCTCCAGAAACCGCTGGTATTGCAGTCACATGCAGCATATGCGTATAGCACCTATGCTGCCGTGCACTGATGGCAGTACGTGCGCCAGCCGACCCGACCATCAAAGGAAACGAGGGACCTCAGCCGGGGCGCACCGCTGCAGCCCCTACGGCCGCCGCCCCGAGCGCTGCGTGCGCCCCCCCGGCCCGGCCCCGGGGGCTGCGCGGAGGGCGGCGGCCGCAGCCCCCTCACCGCCGCCGCCGGCGGCCGCTCGGCGCCGGGCACCGCTGCCCTCTCCTGGCGCCTGCCCGCAGCTCGCCTTGCGCCGGGGGGCCGGGCCGACCGACCGTCAGAGGTGGTACGCGGCTGTGCGAGTGGGAACAGCGCGCCGCGGGGATACAGGAGGCGCGATGCGGAAAACAAAACCAAAAACAAACAACAACAAAAAAAACCAAACCAAAACAAAAAAACACACACACACACACAAAAAAAAAAAAAAAAAACAACAAAAACTCCCAACCAACCAACCAAAAAAAAAACCCAAAAATCCAACGACAAAAAAGTGAAGTTCCCTGGTTATAACCCAACTTATTTACAGATCGTCGAAGAGAAGGGAGGTTAAAGGTTCCCAGACAAAGACTGTGCTAGTTCTCAGAAAGCAGCTTTTCAGCGTTTCCTTGCATTAGGGGGACCAGGCCCAGCCGTGCTCCCCTCCCCATCTTCCTGCCTTCCCCACCGGGGCAGCGGGGCAGGACACGCTTTGGGGCCCAGAGCCTGCCGTCCTGCACCGAGACAGGCAGTTAACAGGAGAGCTTTTTCCTTAGTCAGAACCCCTAATTTGGGGATTGTGTAAAGCGTTTTCCCATTCCCATTCCTATAGTTAACCTGAAACCTCCAACACATGCGCTGCCAGTCTCGGTGGAAAACGAATTGTATGTTGAGTGCTGCAATGCTCCACTGAGACCTTGGAGTGAATTTGTCAGCCCAGGACCATAGAGAGATACAGAGCCTTTTTCTTATTTTGACCTGAGGCAGTCATTTGTGACGGCGTCAAGAGAGCATCAAGCTCTGCTGCCTGTGTTTTCCAGGCACTTTGCACGAGTGCCTTTGCCTATACAAGGGGCAGGGAACTCGTGAGCAGAGCACTGCAGATCAGTCTGCTCTGCTCATCCTCTAAAGAGCAGGACCACATCTCTCCCTTTTCTCATCAGTTGCCATTTCTGGGGAACTCCTGACAGTACAAGAACGCTGCACACCTGCAAAACACTCAGCAACTTCTCTTCAACCAAACCCATCTTCAAGGCTCCTGCCCTGTCTAGGGCACCTCTCCCTTGCGAGCCATGAAATGAAAACAGAAACAGAGAGGAAAGTCCTTCACGCCTGGCTCTGGCTCTGGCCTGAGGTGGGAGCAACGGATCAGGAACAGCCAGTGCAGTTGAGAGAGGCGAGAGGAGAGGGGAAGAAAAGTCCTTAGTGTGGTACACTGCTCATTGAGAGCATCTTACAGCCCTCATCTGGTGAGTGGTGAAAGAAATGTTCTCTGTTCCCTGTATTTTTATTTGCCTTCTCAAAGAACTTCACGTAGCTGGAGGAGAAAAAGAAAAATAACCTTCATAGGTATTATTTCAGTGCTTTAATTTATATTTCAAAGAATCCAATTTATTAAGCAGCAGTACTTGAGATGACTCTCCCCAAGCAAATTCTCAAAGGAAGCCTCACCATCTAGGTGTATTTTTCATTATACAATAAACTCTGAACTCCACCAAAGGTGTTTTCTCGTAATGTTAAAATCAGGGCCTGACAATTATTGTCCAGCTCCATTTGGTGCCAGAAGTGCATTCAGTGGAGAAGTAATAAATCCTTTCATGCTGTTTAATAAAACAAGAAAATGTGTTGCTCACACTTGGATGCTTGACTTTATTACACAAACACAGCTAAAAAAATAAATGGAGTATTTCCTGTTTAGAAGTGCCTACAAGTCACGTGACGTTGATTTTCTCCAGGTGTTGCAATTCTAAATGAAATTTTCACTTAAGTTATTCTTAAAGAAGTGAGTTATTTCCAAATGCAATAATCAACATGTTGTTAAAGGTGCAAAAACCATTGTAAAAACCCCCAAAATGTTCAATGTGCTGTAATAAAATTAGATGTGGAATGTGGTGATTGCCAAATTATACAAGATATTTGTGAGACACTTTGCCATCCACTTGAGTGCTTTTCTGAGTTTCTACCAAGGAAAAAGAAAAAAGCAAAGAAAAATCCTATGAGGTCTGAGAAACCCTTTTAACTCGTCAGTTGGTTTCATCTCTTTGAGGGAGCTGGGGTTATTCTCCACTCTGGTGGCCTGGCCTTGGTTAGAGGTGCCACTGCTATTGTAAAATAAATGCCTGATAAAAATAGATGTCTTCAGCAAGGTGCTTAGCACCAAGTGGAAACACTTCCTTAAGCAGCATTGCCTGTATCTTCATTTTCACTAGCTTAAATGAAGGAAAAAAGTCAGCGACATATTGTCCTTTAATAAATAAATCCTGCATTTTCGGATCTGTTCTATGCTGCTTGTACTTGCACGGCTGTGTGAACCTCGTCCATGAAGGACATGATCACTATCTGTCATACATGCTTCATTCCACCTCTCACCTGCTCTCTGTTGATAGACTTGTATGGACTGCTCTCTCTCCTTTGGGGACTTGTTGGGGGGCATTGAGAAGTGCCCAATAGTCTGTATTTCTCTGGGGATGACAAGGTTAAAAAGTGCTCCTAATATTTGGAGCGAGAAGTACTGAGCATTAGGATGGGCTTTACATCTTGCTGAAGTTTCTCTCACAGCTTCTGAACAACCATCACCGCAGCAGAGAATTCTGCCCAGAGCAGCTCTACGTGCACTGTAAAACCTCCGAACACCTGAGAATTATGGATCTCACCCCAAAACTTTGGAGATATCTAGACAAATTCTGGGCCCCAACCATCTGTTATCTTCAGCCATGATATTTTTTAGATATGCCATCATACAAACTTATTTCATACTCTTTTGTATTTAATAGCTGAAATTGTATCTCTCTGCCGTTAACCTCTTGTTCTGATCTTTCCCAGTTTACAACGGTTGAGCACACTCACGCCGCAGGGATTAATGACTCCTGATGATGTTTCTCTCAGAAAAAAATAGATCTCTACCATTGGTGGCTCACACCTTTTCTTCTTTATGGACTAACTATAGCCCATATAGCCCTAGGAGGCACTGATGCTGCATCTCTGTGATTATCTCCTTAGACGTCCTCCAAAAAAACTCCTCTACCCTAAAGAATGACTCAAAGAACCACAATTTCACATGCAACAGAACAGATCATAAGTGACTTTTCAAGTAATGCAAATTTTGAACAGGCTCTCAGAGCACATGAGATTTCCTTATCAGCTTGACTGTCTGAAGACTGCGCAGCCACCAGAAGATGTGGGATCACCTCGTGGCCTCATCCCTGTGTCTCATGGGCCAGCGCCTGCAGTTGCGTGGCCGGACAGTGAGACCAATCAGAGAACACACCCATCTGAAAATCATTAGTATTTTTGTAGCATTGTTTTTTGTCCAGATCATCTTGCTGATTCAGTTGACCAAACAACCTGGATGATTGCTGTACTGGGGAAGCATGGCAGGGAAAAGAGGCGGGACATGCCTTTTTAATAACAGTGCAATCGTCAGGTGGCTGAAAGTGCTCGTGAAACCATCTCAGAGGGTTTTGCAAGCCTAGCGCGGTGCGATCTCCCTCAGTCCTTTCCTCCCAGAGGTCCCGGTTCAACATTGCATTTAAATGACTGAATTTCAAGCTCCTGAGTAGTTCCCAAGGCATTTCTTATTTAATTTCAATTTAATTATATTCTTAACTTAAATTTAATGATAAGCATAGATTTACTCACATACGCAGAGTTAGGCATGTGTTCATGTTCTTCGCTGAACTGAGAGTATTTCTCCTGAGGAATGTCACAATTGCATGTATAGAAAAGGAATTGATTTTTCCTAATGGGTGAGTTGGTAGGAATGTAGCTTCCAGTTAGGAATTTATTTGTCTCATTAGTTGAGAGCTGATTTATTCGCTCTTTCTCTTTACTGACAGTAGCAGGTTTCCTTCCACCTGGGTGTAACTCCAGGACTCAGAACTTTCCAGTTAACTCCATCTGCAGGTTTAGTCAAAAGCTGCCTTATCAGACTTGGTCTTACAATAGGGTTTTTGTTGCTTAAAATTTTCCAAACTCAGCGGGCTCAAATGTAGGCTTTTAAATCTACCTTTGAGCTCCTCAATACACTTTGGGGGTTGTGAGCTTCCCGCATTATTTCCAACAAGACAGAAAAAAGAAAAGCTCCAAGTCTCTCCGTGTGGCTGCAGGGCCAGGAGGGACATTTCTTGGCGTGCCGTCCTCCCTGTCGGGCAGCAGGGTCACGGCACAACACCGAGAGCACCTCCATACCTTGTGGGGTCAGATGAGCCCAAGTGAGGTTGCGAGTGATGATAATAATAGAAAAAGAAAGGTGAAAATACTGGGGATTTAAGAGGGATTTCAAAGACACTTCAGGAATACTAAATATTGGGTATTACGCAATGAAGGGAAACATTCTGCTGGTATAAAATATATTAAGGAAAAAAATCTGTCTGAGTTGAAGTGTGATGCCATGCTGCTTACATTATATATCAATAGTAATTGGAAACAGGATGTCTGCAGAAATTAACCATTAACTGTTGAGCACTAAAATCTTTAATTGAGTTTGTAAGCCCTTAATGGCACAGTTAACCTTAAACACAGCTCAGTGCACACACTCACTGGTTAACACTGGTTACTAACTCTAACAGCTGATAATATTTCACACCCATGAGAGCACCAGATTAGCAAGAGACTTGGCTCAGCTCACCGCTCTTTTGGACCACGGACATAACAGCTTCACCTTTTTGCTGTAACTGGTCTTTTTGGGTTTTCTCCCTTCCAGACCTGTGCATGACCAGAGCACCCCTGCCCGTACGGCTTTGTGAACTGCAGACACCCTGTTTGCTCAGAGCACTTCATGGCGTGGCAGTGAATAGAAACTACTTGGGTAGTTTCCCAACATCAGGTGGCCTGACAACTGGAAGAAGGGGCTAAAACTTGAAGTCTCCTTGACAGGGAGTGACACTGTGAATAACTCAAGGAGGGCAAAATCCACCCCAAGGTATCGATGGGACCTGGAGAGATCTAGGCTGTGAGGAGCAGCCGGCTCCCTGCTCGGCTGAAGAGTCATTCGGAAATCTTAAAAATACCCTCCTCTGCCATTAAACCATGTGCCCAGCAAACCCTGGCACCGTTGCAGCCCAGGAAGCCCAGTTCAGGAAGGAAAATTTCAGGAGCTTAGGCAGCTTAGAGGGACTGGTGCAAGCAACATTGCTGACAAACCTGTGGAAGGAGAGTTGTTGCAAAAGCACATACTTCTTTGCCAGCAATGTAAAGTAAAACTTGACAAGTGGATTCATGGGTCTGACTTAGCACCATCAGTGTTAGGTTTCCTAGTTCAGAGGCCTGTAAACCAAAAAATACTTTGTTACTGCCAACTTCTAACACATTTCTAAGCAAATTAACTCTGCAGTTATTCCAGAGGAAGTATTTTAAAAAGAAAAAAAAAGAAAAAGCAAAAACTTTGGGCATGAGTTGAACGAATTTTTGGAGACACTCAAAGATCCCAGCTGCAGAGCTGTATCATTTGTAGCAGGAGTGTGTGCCACAGCTCCGCCAAGGCTGGCATTTATCTGGAGAAAATCAGGTGACGCCTGCACCTAGGGCTGTTCTGAGGGTGTCTCTGCCCAAACCCAGGCAGAGCTGTTACACGCTGCCCTCACTCGCTGGTGGTAAATCCAGGAGCAGCGGTGAGAAACATCTACAGCACACCTGCCTGTGCTGAAACATCTCTCTGCAGCAAGAATTGCCGTCGGCCAGGAGGATGTCCTGCTGAGATGCCAACCTAGACCTGCCCTGTGCGTATCGGTTTTGTGTCAGCAGGGCAGGGCTCCAGGGAGCAGCGTGGCCCGAGAATGCAGGTCCGTGCCTTGCGACAGGCGACCGCTCTTTTATGGCCATGACCTGCAGCCTGTGACTGAAGCCAGGAAATGAAAATCGCCTTCTTCCTCAATTTTCTCATTTGCCTTAATAAAAAGTCTTGCTTATTCCTTATGAACCCTTATTTTATGTCATTTTCATTAACAGTACTCAATGTGACAGTGACTTTGACAGTAAATAATTGCCCTTTTTTCTGACTGTTTTACGGTACATGAAAATTCACAGTAAGAAGGTACAGACTGAACCCTTTGAGCCAACAGTTTTCTCTGAAGCCAGTTCTTCCTGTGCACTTGCAATAGACGTTCTCTAGCATCTTTTTGTACCCACCGAAAAGTTTTGCTGACCGAGATAAATAAAAGAATCGCAGCTCCATGTGATGTGGGGGTTTGCATTTAATGTAAATCTCTCTCCAGTGCAGAGATTTAGCCCCTCTGAGGCCGCTGTTTTCTCACCTTTTACAGGTTTGTCTCCTAGGCACCCTCGGAGTTTACTGCAGCTGACATGGCTTCCCGTGGACCTTCGCCTACGCGCTGCCGTTAGGTACCTGCAGGAGTCGATCACTTTGCAGCCATTATCCTTTTCCTATTTCCCCCTGTGTTTTTACAGCAACTTATGCTGATTTTCTAGGCTAGCTGGGGTATCTAGGGCTTCTTTGTGCCTTTGTTAGATGTTTTGGTTTTCTTTCTTTTTCCCCAATGGCAGTTATTTTATTACATCCCAGCCTGTGTCTCCAGGCCTCATGCTCTGGGATTCTTGTTTGGTTTTCTCATGGAGCAGCCCTTTTCCCTTACCATTTCCCTGATGCCTTGTATTGCATTTTTATTGCAGCAGAGGCTGCGTCTACAGGTCCTTCAGGCTATTTGTTCTGAGACTTTTATTGGATTCTCAATAAATATGTTTGCCATTGGGGGTCCTTAGCTGGTTTCCTTACCTATTTTATTGAAGCTGTGCTTCCAGACAAAATGTTAACCAGCTATTTCAACAGCAATCTGGTTTCTCTTCTGAGCCCTTGCACAGTTTCTTACATGTTTGCATTGGCTGAGCTGCATCTCCTGCTTTTTTTTTTTTTTTTTTTTTTTGATGTTTCCCTCACATTCAGGGCCTTTTGTTGAGGCAGTCTGGATGCTTTTCTGCAGCCTTCTCTGTTTTGCATGGCAGCACAACTACACCTTTGTGGCAAGCAGCAGGTGGAATGGAAATGGTTCTCCACAAAACCGAGAAATCTGAGGCTTTGTGTAGACAAAAGCAGGTTGCGTGCCTGAAAAAAGCTACTCTTCACTAAAGTGATCCAATAATTTTGCTTGGGATAGGCCATGCTCCACTGGGGTACATCAGGGTGCATCATCTTCATTAAGAGAGATGGATTCAGTGTCGTACAGGCTGGTGGGTTTGTTGTCCTGGGGAAGGTCCTACAGGGAAAGAGTGGTGTACCCTCGCAGGCACGTCAGCAAGGTACTGATGCTGGGGGCTCCCAGCCTCTCCAGGGCCCTACCGTCAGGATTTTGATCCAAATTTTGACAGAATTTCCCATCTGAGACTTGACTTAATCCCATTTCCATGGTCATTTTTGTTATCAAAAATAAGTCAGGGGGCAGTGGCATTCCCTGGAGAGATTCACGTAGAAGAGATGATTTGGCAGCCTGGGTGTGCAGGGTAGGACCAGAAGCTTCTCCTCCCCAAGGATGACAATTGCACCTGTGTACTAGTCCTTCAGGTAGTGAGGTTGTGGTACAACCACCCAGTGTTCACAGCACAGAAACCGCTGCCAGTGGGTTACCCCGCACTCCACAGGCATGCTGAGGGCAGATAGCAAAACACTGATGGTTAATGCTGGAGATGAAAAAAAAATGCCTCCAGCCCAAGCTTCATCTTTGAAAGTAATTTTTGTGTATTTCATTGGTTTTCTATTTTTAGCTTGGATAAAAAGGCTTACGTGACCACATTCTGTGTGTGTGTGTGTTTGTGCGTTTCTATCATCTGCCTTTTCCATAATAACATTTGAACTCGTGGACCAGTTTCAACCAGATTTGACTGAGAAGGAGAAATCACAAAGATAGGATGTTCCTGCAATTTCTTTGTTAAATAAGCAGTCAGGGAGAAGAGAGACACATCAGAGAATCCACACAGGGAAGAACTGTTCTAAATACTTTAACTGCAGGAAAAGTTTAGATTACAGTTAATGCTCTATTAGACATAAATATCCACCCGTCACTCAAGTTGTCTTTCCCAGATGAAGTACATATCCTGTGTGTAATAAAAGGGAATTTTGATTGAGCTTTTTCCAGTGCTAGAGGCATTCATAAAGTCCTCTCTCCTTTCACAAACACATGCTGCAGCTTTAGCCTAACCCAGTTAAAAAAAAAAAACCAACCAAACTACAAGATGCCAATTTGCTTGAAACCGGGATCTGCTGCTTCCAAGGCTGATAGACATGGATGTTTGCTTAGAGCTAGTTATAAAGCTCTTCTATGGCATTTGTTTTATTAGTAGTCTCAAAAATATCGAGAGATTTTTTCCATTTAACCTGCCACACCTATTAATATCTTTATTTATAAGAGGGAAAATTTGTATTTTGGGACCAGGGGATTTGTCCCAGATCACATAAGAAATTGATGGCAGAGCAATGAAGACAGTCCATTTCAAACGAGTCTACTGTCTCACCTGGAAGACAATGTCTCCTTCAGCATGAAGCTGTTTTACAGGGATTGAGAAAGGTGGAACTATCTAATGCTACACTATAATTTACCTCAGAAAAGGAAAACTAGAGCACAGTGAGACTGATAGCCTTGACTTGCCTGAAGTCTACAGGTGATCTGACTGAACAATTCCCAGGTCAGCAGCGAGACTGGAAGAATCACAGGAGTCACATCCACCCAGGTGAAGCTACTGGGACACTTCCAGTAGGCAAAAAGCTAAGTTAAAGAGAATTTATTTGCCTATTTTGCAATCAAAAGAAAAAAATCTAACTGATGGACAGAAATGAAAACAGAAGCTGTAAATACTTCATTTTTGTCCAATCTTCAGATCAACATAGAGAACTTTGTGATGAACTTTGTGATGAGCACAGCAGAGAGGGCAGGAGGATTCCACATCCAGGCACAATCCCAGCATCGGTCTGCCTAGGGCATGAGCTGCACAGATCCCCGGGGAAACGTTAGCTTAAGAGGGATGCTGGCCTCAGGAAATCCCACCCCTCAAAACTGTGTTTCTTGTGAAGGACTCATCACAGCAGCCTTCTCATCCTGAGGCCCTTGTGCTGACGGGCAACCCTGTGCAAGGCAGCCTGTGGCCTCTCCTCGTTCCTCTGTAAGTGAGGGCAATGACATGAACCTTGAAGGGGATCTTCTCTCAAGTATTCATTATTATTTCCACAAACATAATGAGATAGATATGGGTCACTCCAAATCCTGCAAAACAACTTTCTGGCCCCGTCCGCAAGGAGAAGTTAAAAGCAGCCGTAACCATGCCTAAGCTAAAGTATTTGCTGCTGCAGTGGACTGTTCATCCACATCAAGCTTCATTTGTCTAGCCTGTTGAGCAATGGCTTGGACTTGTACTGAAGCATGCTCAGATGTTGCCCTTTTTCCATCTGTCAAGAGGATGGGGTGGGAGGTGAAGCTGGAGTTGGGAAGAGCCATGAACCTCAGTCTGGTGATGACACTGGACTTCTTAGGCTAATGAAAGCCTGAAATATTTAATGTGAGTACATGCAGAACAGAGCAAGTCCATCTTGCTTCATGTCAGAATTCAGGGAAACCACAAAGAGGCAGGGATAACGTGCCTTCCTCTGGGTGCATGCAGTGCGTGGGACAGCGTTAATGACCCTGGTGTGAATGGGGGACACAGCATATTTCAGCAGGCTGGGGAGGTGATCTTAACTGATGAGTCCTAGCAAGAAACAGCTTTAAAAAAATCAGAACAGTTGTCTGCATTTCTGGGACTCTTTTATTGTAAACTTTTTTTTTTTTTTTTCCTTTTGTTGCAAACCTACAGTTAGAAAATTTAGAAGATACATCACACACGGACAGTTGGTGTTCCATCCTCCTGTGGGACTGAATGCTTTACAATAACAATAAAAACAAGTGCCATTATGTTGACTAAAGTGTGGGACACAATACCAATTTAAATTTTTCTTAAATGAAAGCAAGTAGCTAGGTTCTTTAGGGCACTACTCCCATTTATGAGTTATTTTGAGTACACAAAAGGGTCACTCTCTAAACCAAAAACAGTGGATATTTTTTCACTCTTAACAAAACTATAATCTTTTATTATTGTGGCACTTAATGTATCACAAAACAAAGCACTCAAATGCAGGTTTCAGCATCAGAGGCCAGCATACTCACCTGAACTTGGGACTGTAAACTGCATTTATATTGCTATTTTTCACAGTGACCATTCCCACTGCATGGTCATCTGCGTGATTAACCTGTTGGGATGGTCCGTGGCCCGGTTGCAGCTGATGCCAACTGGCACGGTCCTGAGTTTCTGCTGAGAACAGCTCAGGAGGGAGGGCTGGCCATGGCTGTCCCCCGAAGGCACTGAGATGCAGCTGTCCCATTTTGGATTGCTGCTAGTATTTGTGGGGTTTTTTTTGTTTATCAAAAATTATTTTTGTCTGACTTCGATCTAAAGTTATTCCCTATTAGAGACCCAGGTTTCAGAATATACAAGTTGTGTAGCAATACAGCCAACCAGGTGATTTGAACTATGATGCATTTTAAAATTAGTTTCTAACTTTTTGAAGTGTTCATCCCAAACACTGGTTTTCTTTTCACTGCTGATTTCTTGCAAAAAGACACTTCAGATGGTGTGAATTAGCATAGCTCCAGAGAGTCTTGGTCTTGAGAAGTATTGTTTTGTGCCTTCGTGGCCTCCATGAAATCAATAGCAAACCTCAAACATATTTTAGCGAGAGAAGGAGCAAGCCCAACACCTCCCTCACTGGGGAACAGGAAAGCAACTCTCAAAGAACTCTAAGTTTTGCTTACTGAAGTAAATTTGACATGAACTACTGAATAAGCAGAGTCCCATGACTAAAGGCATCCTGAAATGTGATAAGGGAGTCAGAAGAGAACTTACTGCTTTTTAAAAGAGCACACTGGAACTACACAAGCAGAAAATGTATTACTTGATAATGGATACGCTTTTTGGCAGGAATATCTAGTGAGTCTACAAGGTCATTTATGTTCTGCAATAGTTGCTTTATAACAAAGGGGGGAAAAAAGAGTAATTAGATCCCCATGCTTCAGGAAGGCAACAGATCCCTCTTTACTGGCAGATTTCAGATTCTTTTATCCTCCTGTGAGTCTCTAAAATCCTCACATTTCTTTTATATTAAGATTCTTCTCCTCATCCCTTCGTCCTGTTTTTCTTACAGGAAAATGCAGACAGAACTTTTCTCTGCTTTTGTCTGAGCTGAGCAACTCGATTTCGTTTTACCAACAGCTGTGCGTGCCGCTTGGTGGTTTTGGCATGCATGGAGAATGAGGACTCCGTCCCACAGATTATCTGTGACACTCTTAAGAATTAAAGTAAACACTGTTTTGGTTCGCTGTTTCAAACAAAAGAAGAAATAGCAGCTGGTTTTGGCCGGTTGAAACAGAAGAGATTTTGCACAATGTGACGGAATTTCAACACAAATGTTTCAGGCCGTGCTGTGAAAGGGGCAGAGGAAATGGAGCCTGGCCCCTTCCCTTGAGAAGCACGCACAGCCTCAACTGTGCCCCAAAAGAGCTTCCTATAGCAACAGCGCAAATTGCAGATAGATACACACTTGATTGCATCTCAAGTCAGCACACAGGGTCTCCAAGGAGGGTCTTACCACCCAAGTGCTCAAAAAAACTAAATAAAATAAAAAATTCAGCTAATCTGTTGTTCTACAGATCATAGTCCAGTCCCAGCCATTCTCGTTTAGCACATTTGTACCGAGCGAGTGTCCAGCAATACGGGAATACATCCCCCTGTGAGGGTCCCAGGCTCCTGGGCGGGTGGCCCCAGCCTGCAGACCTGGCGGACTTCTCTGCTGTGTGGTTCCCAGCTTTTCTCGCTGCCCAGGCTCCTCACAGGTAAGATACTAACAGGAATGGGTTTAAAAATAGAAGTGGTCCTTTTTCTGCCAGCTGCTGGCACTTCTGCCTGCGCTCATCTGAGCAGAGAGTGAGCAGCACGGCACGCATGCCCGACTGCGATTTTTGGTATATGTCAGATATTTGTTAGGTGCCAGTAGAAATCTTCTGGCTTTCTTCTCTCACCAGTATCAAAGGATTTGCACAAATGCAAGCAAGAGCTGCCTGTGCCCTGGCACAACCAGTGTCAATTTTTATTGAACCCAAGTTTTTCCCCAAGTTTAGGCAAAGACATCCAGAGCAATGTGATGTCCACCTCCAGCTACTGATAGCACAAAACCTGCGTTCACAGTAGTGCGGTGCTACCTTGGATCACCAGCTTGATCCAACACAGCTCTCTAAAACATTGACTTCCGTTTTCAGAGACTGGGAAGAAAGTGGCCCCAAAGGAAACGCTTACATTTCTCCTCCTCCTGCTTAGCATGAGTCTTCTTCTCATGACCCTGTTTTCTGTCAAGAGAAATTTAACACATTTTGCTGTCCTGGAGAAATTGCCCAGCGATGCTGGTATTGGCCGTTCCCACCTGCATGACCACTCTGCCACTTCAGGCAGGTAGGGGACAGAGCCGCCAAACACACCACAAAGAATCATGGCACTGTGCCAGTTCCTTCGAATTGCTGCATTTGGCTCTTCCCACAGCAAAACTAAGGTGGATGACTAGTGGTTAAAATACCAGTAAAATAACTCAGGCAAGGCTTCTGTCAAGGACAAATACGAACTGTTCCTCTCCCTTAGAAGGGGCACTGCGTACAAGAGCAGGAACAGCTTTTCTCAAAATTTGGCCCCAGGAAGACAGGAACGGCCCAGCTTGCTCATCCTGGGATGAAACCTCAAGGTTCAAGATTGCTCTGAAGCGAAAGGAGATACCCAGGCTCACCGGCTGCCCTTCCAGTGTAGCAGACAGGCACTAGCAGAGGTTGCTTGCATCCATGCAGAAATTTAACCTTGCTCTCAAAAAAAACCCTTCCCTTCTAGCTTTTCTCAAGCTTTGCCAGATGCCCTCTGGAGAAAACCGTGCTGCTGCCCTGCTGCCCCTCACCAGCACCCTGCAGCAGGGGCTGAAGGAAGGGCTGGGACCATCCAAGGAGGCTGGAGACAGTCCAGGAGGCAAAGACAGTGTGTGTGGGTGCTGTGCAGCAGCGGGCATGGTCAGAAGCCCATTTCTGTTGGCCTCAGCCTTGCAGTACAACACTGCCTAAGATGGTTTTGGAGGGAAAACTGAGCCGTTAGAAAACTGCTGGGTATAAAGATCCTGTGGGTATGGGTTAGTTCTGCCAAACTCAGCCTTGCTAGTTCCCTGGCAGCCTGCCTGCCAGCGGCGAGCAGGGCTGAGGCTGGCTCCTCTGTGGGGGATTGGGCATCCCCGTGTGCCGGGAGGACTCTTCCCCTGGCGAGCTGCTGAAAGGGAGCTGGAGAGCCAAACACATCAAGGCAGCGGCAACGTGGAAGATCAGTTTGGAATTTCTTACCATAAGCAATGTGACTCCTGGTTGGAAATGTTAGTAAAAAGTATCTCTAGACATGATTTTTAGCAGAAGGCGTTTTGCTTTTTTGCTCAGCTCCAAGGAAATGGGCTGAAGCGTGGGCAGCAGATCCCTGGCATGGCTGTGCCCCTCCAGGCTGATGGCTGTGCCCAGGCTGGAGCCTGACGGCTTGAGATGTTGCCCTGCTGCCTTCTCTCCCCTTGGGAAACCCAGCGCTGCTTCACGGCATGTAGCTGGGGCCAGAATTTCGTCAGACCCATAGGAAGCACTGTGGAGCCCTGTTTATCCCCTTTTTCCAGATCGGCTCCTGGGGCTCTCACCACACCTCAGCTCTCCAGGGTGGGTGGGAGGTGGCACCTTCATCCCTGGCAGCTGCAGGACACGGCTCCCATGCCCAGTGGGGTCTTCACTCCAATCCTGAGTCCTGCCTCTCGTGGGTGTCTTGCAAGTCAGGTACCCACAGCTGGTCATGGAAAACATTGATCCTTCCCCAAATCCTCTCTGCTTTTGTGAGCCAGATTACCAAAGTGCGAAATCGCCGTTGCACTGTGAAATCCATGAAAGCCAAGGGTGTTTTGGCAGTGATTTCCCAGGGACAGCGGGATTTCACCCCAGTTCCTCCAGTGACCTGAGGACACCTGTGACCCAGTCAAAGGCAGAACAAAGATCTCAGCTCCGTCCTGTGCCTCTGCAAAAGGCCTGTTGTGGCATGAAGCTGTTACCACTGTGTCACCCTCTCACTGGGCCAGCCCTGTGCTCCGCATCCTCTGTAGCCCCCTCCTTCCTGCCCGCTCCCACTCCCGCTCCCTTTCCCTGCCAGGTCCCTCCTCTTTCCCCCAGCACAGCGTTTCCATCTGCAGCTCTCCCCGCTTTCTTCTTGCCTTCGTTAGAAAGCTGTCACTTCATTTGTCATTTGCACTTTTTATTTCCCATACATAAATGCTATTATTCTTTTTTTTTTTAACCTTGCTGCCACATCTTTCCTTTATTTCCATTTTCTCATTATTTGCCTTGGACAGTTTGGGTTTTGAATGGTTTTTGTTTGTCTTTGAATTTGATTTCAGTTTTCTGGGACAGAATTGCCACTGTGTAAATTAAACCATAATGGCAAAGTGGTCACGTTTCTCATCATCTTCCCCACTTTTTTGAAGAGTAAAAGAGTTTTGAAGACTTCTCCAGTCTTTTTTGCAGAGCTGAGACAGAGAAGAGCCTAAACTGCTTCTATTTACTAATCTCTTGCCTAGGGTCTGCAGTCACTAAGGCAAGCCCAACACTACAAACGTTGCTGATCATGAGTATGTATCATGGTATCTATATAGAGGCATGTGAAAAAAAGCCTGTTGCATAGATATAGTTGTACCAGTAAAAGCATATTTCTGTCAATATGTCCTAGTTGTCCACTGGAAAAATAATGTTAAAAAGATGCAGTTTTGCAGGTGTAAACTGTGTCCTCTCACTGATGTTTTCTCAGTATCGTATAATTCCAGTCAAAAAGCTACGCTCAGCATTATGGGCACTCTGCAAAGTATTTTATCTGCTATAGATGGGAAGGCATCAACAAAACCAGAAATAGAATCTGCAGCTACTTCATCCTTAATGGGCTGTGATGGTCATGTTGAAAGCAGTAATGTAGCAGTATTAGCAGTATTAGGCTACATCCAGCCCCCTGAGCAAGCACACTTGGCTTGCTTTGCACAACTGAAGAGCTGCGAATCCTTCCCCAGAGGCTGGAGGCTGGGCTGGTCACGCTCAGCAATACCTGCTGTTCCCCAGCCCCTTCTCGTTTATGCCCCACAGCACCCGTGTGAGTTAGGTGAGATGAACGTGTTTGCAATCCTTTGAAGAAGAGGGAGAAGAAAGGGGTTGTGTGCGTCTTCTTCACTTCTGCACTGGCTCAGAAGAAAGATATTTCAGGGCCTGATGCGTTAGGAGGAAAAAGTTGACGCTGGTGCTCACAAGTGCCAGGGGCTGCGGACAAAAGGCTTGGTGCAGCACCGCTCATTGATTTCAGACTGACGGTGAGCTGAATTGCTCCTCCTGGCTGTCACTCCTCCTCTTGCCTTCCTTTCCACCCCTCCCTGCTCAGATACAGCCCCCTAATTACTGCGTGGAAGTGAACATTTTCCGTCCTTCAGCCTTAACTCTTGGCCAGATGTCTACAGAAGACAATTTTAGAAGTTCGTACCGTTTCCCTCTTCTGCGTGCTATCACTTTAGGAAGAAACACAGGAGCTCTTGCAGAGCCCTTCAGTGGCTACAAACATGACACGCAGTGTAAACACCAACCCTGCCAGCCACTGCAGACTGAATTCATTCCTGCTTTAACTTCGGTGACATCCTTGGAACTACTCAGAGAGGAAACCTGATGCTTACAGCCACATAACCAATTGGCTGTTCACGAGGATGTGTTATTAATTGCAATTACTGAATGTTAACAGTACTGCAGAAGCAAGGAGAACGCCCTATATATAAAAATATTTTTGTAGCAGCTAAGGTCATAAATGAACATACTAATTTCAATTTAAAAGCAGAAGCCAAGGGTCTGTAAGTTTGCCGAGGGGCCTCGTGTGGTCTAACACAAATCAGGTAGGGGCTGCTGGCACTTGGAAAATAACAGATGAAGAAGGAAGGTAATTGCTAGTCCTGACCTGTCAGAGCTGCTCCTTTGTGCACCAAGTCCAACTTCCCCTTACACTTCCAAGTTATCTACAGCAACATTTCTTCCAAGCTAAACAAAATCAGAGGCTTTTACGAACTTTGAAATGTCTGCTTAATCTCAGCGTCGATAAGCCCCTGCTTCAACTCATTCTTAATGTATCGAAATTAAATGTTTTAAGCATATTTATCTAGTTGCTATGGCTTCGCCTGGTGCGTCAGACACTTTATCCATCAAATATGACAACTGAATAATATTTTTATTTTTAGATAGGGATCACAGATCCTTCTCATCATACTATTCCCTTCCCCCCGCTTTCCCGAGTTTTGAACTCACTGGAAAATCTGTTCCAGAATACGGTGGGTAAATGAATTACAGTCACAGATGGCCTTGGGAGATTTCATACATGCTGCAATTCATTTGTTCAGGAACGAAAAAAAAAAGAGACCCTTGTCTTGCGAGGGTATTATCAGAGACAGCAGATCAGACACTGTAATGCTGCCTTGCACTCTGGATTCGACCCATTTCCAAAGCTTTTATGACTCGGCATTTACTATTCCTGGATTTGAAATTTTTTAAGTGGAACGTCAAAATCTACAATGAAAATGACTGAATGCAGGGAACTGCAGCAGTTACAATTTATTTTTACAATCCTAAGTGAAACTGTCACGTGCTATTGTAGAGAGACGCTCAAGAACAGCAATCTTTCACTCTGGCAAGAGTATTTCAGCTGTAATTAGCAAAAAGAACTTAATTCACAGATGATTGTTGAGAATTAGTTAAACCTTGCAGCAGGCGTTGAGATTCTCAGGAGGAAAACACTAGAAAAATAAGAAACATAATATTGAAAGCAGTATATGATTTTACTGCTTGGGTGTCTTGTTCAGCCTAAGTCATAAAGCCTATTTGCAGGCAAGCGTTAGGGTCAGTCCCCGAGACTCACTTCAGGCCAGCGCTGATGCGAGGAAGGGACGGGATGGTTGATGCATCAGCCATCAGGGAAAAAGTCATCCTGCAATAACTGCAGAGAATTGATCTCAAGAGTGAATCGGACAAACTCGTTTCTGTTTATGCAATGATATAAAAAATATTGCCACATAGTCAAAAATAGTCTGGTGATCTAACCATCCACACCAACACACCATCACCCCATTGCAGGGCCAAACTGGAATAGGCTGAGAGAGTGAATATTCAGCCCTTTCTGAGTGACATTTCACACCTTTCATCCCTCCCAGCTAACACAGCCCAATGGGCTCCTTAATGACGGTATTTGTCCGAACACCAGATAAACCAGCCGATGCGGCCGCTTGAGTGCACAAGTACTGGCCAAGAGGCCCCGCTCTGTGCTGGGGCTTGCATTGGGTTGGAAGGAAACAGTCCGAAACCTCCGGCTGGCATTTCCACCGGCGGGCGCCCGAGGGGAGGCTGCGCACCCCAGGGAGGCTCCTGCCCCCATGGCCTCTGCCCCCTGCGTGGAGGTCCCTGTGTGGAGGTGGGTCACCCACGTCCTGTTGGGGCAGAGGTGGCACCCATGGCTGCAGACGCTGAGCGCCGGCAGGGACGCCTTTGCTCATCCACCCCAGGGATGAGGAGTTTAGGGATCTGGGAGTTTAAAATAGTGGCTGAATCCTGCCCGGGCTGCCGTTCCCCTCCCTGTAAAGCGGAGGTGATTACACAGTCTCGTTGCTCTGCGGTTCAAGGCATGGCTCTCGCTGCAGCACTTGGGGACCCTCTGACAGGGTGCTGTGAAAGGGCAAAGGGGTACTAATAGCTGCTGTGTTTTCCAGCAGCCCCAGCCAGAGATAGCTCTGTGTATAGCTGACAAGCAGTCAACGTCTGCTCCCTGTCTCTGTTTGCACTTCATCGAGTTATCTCCTCGCAAGCACAGAAATCCCAGCTGATCGAACAGCACATTCATCATCTGGATTTCCCCCATATCTTTTCCTGTATCAATGGTGCCATAAAAAGCCCACCAGAAAAGTCTACGGCGATCTGCTCCTATCTTCCATTAAAAGCTTTTGCAGAGCCATGCTAAGATCTGAAGAAAAAAAAATCAAACAAACCCCAAACTTCCCCTCCCCCCACTCAAACGTCAATCAAGGAACATGAAACAAAAAGATTAGTTCTGCTCTTATTTGTTTGTAAAGCAAAAAGCATGAAATATTTAGCAGGATCGTAATGCGAACCAGATGGGAATAATGCTGGCTTTCAAGGCCCTGGTAACCACCTCCCTTTCATGCTGCGGCAGCAGCGGGATGAGGCCGGCAGCCCATTAGGACAATTTATGAACTGGACTTCCACAGAGGGAGTTCTAGCAAGAGGTCCACGGCTCATACAGAGCAACCCTGATAACATCTGTTAGGGTTATTCATTGAAGAGGATTATATTACAATCCTTCTTAATACCACGAGTGCTATGGTAAAACCGGATGAGCCTTCAGTTTCATTTGCTCCAGCAAGATGTGTTTATCAGAGCGTTTTTCTGCAGTTGGAAACCAAGGCTGCATTCATGGCATGTCACAGAATGAAACTTAGAAAGCTTGAAATATTAACCCAGAAAAAACCTCGGTCCCTGCTTTAACCTCTCATGGCCATAGCGCTCAGCTTCTCTATGCAGCATCAACCCACCATCAGCCGTTTTCCATAGAAAGCCACTCCCCATTAACTCTCCAGGCCTGAGATTGATTTTATTTAAATGGTTCTCACTCTGTAACCTTGCTCCATCCTTTTTTATTTAAGACTTTGCTAATGATGTGGGGTTTTTTTTCCCCTTAATTTACCTAAGCATATAATGAACACTCACATCCGAAATGACCTCATTACACTGGCAAGGACTTTTGTGCAGATACGATTTAGTACACAGGCATAAGGCAGAGGAGAACTCTCTAAATGGAAAGGTTTTAAGCATTTTGTAAAATCCCTGTTGACTACAAGCCAGATTCCTACTGCTGTAAATTCACTTAGTTCCAATAGCTTCAATGAAGCTACACTGATTTGCTCCACTTCAGGGTCTTATCCTGTTATTTTTGTTTATTGAACTTGCCACCTTTTGCTGCTACAATCTAAACAGGTACTTCCATCCTCTAGCAGCAGGGTTGCTGTCTAAATCAGGTGTTTCTCTACCAATATATGACTTAAGAGATTTATAACTGCCTAGGGTATTTCATTGTCCTCTACAAGTATTTACAGTAATTCTCATTGACTGTCTCAACTCTCACTGACCAGCTGTAGAGCTGTTTGCAGCCTGAACCTGGTCAACAAAATATTCATTCACTGTACAAGTGTGAGCTGTTTTATCTGTTCTCAGGCACTTTTCTCTGAACGACAGTCTTTCCTGGTCTCTGTACAGTGTTTGGGACAAATCAACCGCCAAGTTTCTTTGCTGGTTCCAGAAGAAGCAGCCCGATGGACACAAAGAAGACTACCTTCTGACTCCACAAAAAAATAAACTGCAAGATGAAAAAATGCATTGCAAAGGAAAAAAAAAAATAAGAACAGAAGTTTCTTTTGTGCACTGATTGTAGGCCTATGGGAATGTAGCTGTCCCACCATCATAGTCTGCTCTTCCTACAGCCCTGGCCTTCTGTTCTCTTCTGGATTTGAGCTGTTGCTACGATCAGCTGAAGTGTTTGCATTTGTACTTTTGGGGGCTTAGCAGGAGACAGCTCATAGGAATAGAATCATAGAATCATAGAATCGTTAGGGCTGGAAGGAACCTTCAAAGGTCATCTAGTCCAACCCCCCTGCAAGGAACAGGGATATCTCCAACTAGATCAGGTTGCTCAGGGCCTCGTCCAACCTGGCCTTGAACGTCTCCAGGGATGGAGCATCCACCACCTCTCTGGGCAACCTGTTCCAGTGTTCTACAACTCTCATGGTAAAAAATTTTTTCCTAATATCCAATCTGAATCTACCTCCCTCTATTTTAAAACCATGGACATGGACCACATGGTCCAAACACCTGAGAGGAGTCAAAGACGTGGATAAAGCTCAGTGTGTTGGTAAAAGCAACAGGGAACCTAGCCCAGAGGTTCAATAAAAAATTGTAGCAGTTTCCACTCTTCCAGAAGTAACTGCCTGTGGAGCCCTTTGACGTCAGAGATCCTGGCACACTCTCATAAAGATACAGGAAAGAAACCAGCAATTATTTGGATGCTAATGAGAGCTGTGCATCAACACATACCATGCTTGTGTTGGTTTTGCTGGGATAGAATCATATAATCAATTTTCTCTTCAGAAAAGCTACATTTCTAAAGTAAGATGCATTTTTAAGAAGACTGCAGCGCCCGATTTGGTGAGAACAAAGTTGATACGACATTTTGTTTTAGTTTGTAGCCAGCCGTGGCATGCAGGCATCCCTAGTGATGGAGGGCTTTTGCAACTCGCTTTTGCTAAGGACCTAAATGCCCAAGAACCTGGGGGGAGCATGGTCACAGCGATTGACACCTAAATTGGCACATGGGTATTCCACACCACTTAACGTCATGCTCACTACTATAAATTGGCAAGTTTGTTGGGGATGGCCTCTATCTTTCTCAATGGTTGTCATCCCTGGAGGGTCTCACCCACTGTTCTGCTCTCAAGGACTACCCTTGCTCTTCTAGGATTGCGGTTTTGGGATTTTCCTGCTCTGAGATTGCTAGCCGGGAACTGTCTGGACTCAAGGGGTAGTGAGCAACTGCACCAGACATCAGTTGTCTGTATATATTATTATTATCATTATTATTTTCCATTTTATTTTATTTCAATTATTAAATAGTTCTTATCTTAACCTATGAGTTGAATTCTATTCAAATAACTGCACAGTCTTCCAGAAAAGCTGACATTTTCTATTTAATCTTACAAGGCCAGAGTGAAGTAGGTGCATTCAGCACAACCTTCTTCCAGTGGCACATGAGCAGAGAAGCAAATTTTACCCTTTCTTCACTTGTTCTGGGTATTTCTAGGTCAGCTCAAATACTCTATGTAAGAAATAAGCACAGCAAAAATATGAAACCATCCCTCAGAAGAATTTAAAGGCCTTAAAAAGAAATACATATGTGTTTATTTACTGCATTATAACTGCAACATCAAATACAACTATATTTTCATTACAAAAAAGGACACATGCAATAAAATACTCTGATTTTATAATTTGATTCATCAGAGTTCATTGGTAGCGGTGGAGCATCACAGTACAATTACAAGGCTAGGGCTTGGGGTGATGAATTTCCAGTCTCTTTATCCTACGTGCAAACAGCAAAGTCACATCACATTTTGTCATCGAGGGATAAACTTTGGAATAATGTGGCCTGATCATAGAAGGTCCCAGCTGCCCCTTAACTCCCCGATGAGTCTTGCAGAATCAAGAGTTTTTTTACTTGAGAAAATATTATGCTTCTGACAAAGCTGAGGAATAGACAGTATTTTCCAGGTAGAGAGCAGAAATCCTTCCATGTTACGCCACAGCCAAGATACAAAACAAGGGCCTCTTCTTCACAGGTGCACAGAGGCCAAGGCTGTGAGTTAATTCAACTATTGTTCTGAAGAATGAAATCAGGTCAATTTTCGCAATATTTTACTGCAGCTTTCTATTATGTTCATCTGTGCACAGGGCTTCAATCGATTCAATCTGGCACTTCAACTATGGAATAAATCCAAAATACACAGGAGGAGTCCACAGCGCAGAAAAGAACACAAAAAGTTGTCCTGAAATCCTCAAAATCTGGCCTCTTAACTAGTTAAAAGGCCCCGTTCTTCATTAGAAAAGGGCCTTATTCTATCACTACCATTCACACATCATAGGCTCTTGCTTCTAATATTTCCTCTGAAATTTCATGGGAGTACTTGTGAAATAAGGTCGCAAACAGTGTAAATAAACTATAGAATCAGGACCCCAAATGGCACCATTTCTAGGGTAAATTCTCCTAACTTTCACTCAAGACTTTTTAGGAAGTGTCACGTAACACTGTCCAGCCTTTAGAAACAACGACCTGATTTCCTTCCATACGTCTTGTGTGGCATAACAGTAAGGATGATTTAGCTCTAACAATTTAAATAAAAAAATAAGGTCAGTCTTTTTATGCAGCTGCATTTTTACACAATGTCATAGAGTCAGTATACAGAAACTTACAGCTTTTTGAGATAATTCTAGCAAATAGGAGGATATAGATGAAAACAAAGAGTTTCAAAACTACATGGAAATCTGTAGAATAAAATATAGATCTATATATCATTTCCCAACACAAGCAATGGGCAGTTTAGAAAAATACGATTGTTACAGTCTTTCTGAATCAGTAATTGTAAAAAGAAAGGTTTTAAAAATAAGTTCAGCTTTTCAAAAAGTCATATTTTAATAAGAAAATAGACTGGTCCACATTTCCCTGAATAAGCTAGAAAGGTTAAGGAAAGGTCCAAGCAAGACAAGGAGTCTGACTTGGATTTGATATCAGCTGTGATAACATGCACATGTACACAGAAGCTGCTCGGCTCCAGTATTGTTTACCTTAGAAACGAGCCTGATTTATCACAAATGTATTTAAAACTCATAAATAACATGACAAAAGTGGAACTGGTCCCTGCAAAGCAAATAATGACGTTCGTACAAGCAAAAAGTGACATCAATCCAGTTATTTTCTTGTGACAGTTAAAAGGTATTTTGTAGCCAGCTGTTACATTGAACAGCACATGTATAAACACAGATTATTATTACAGACTCTGCTATCAGCTGCTACACATAAACAAGAAGAGATGTTCATGCCGTAATTGCCTCTAACATTTCTGTTCTACTTGAATATTAACATTTACAAGAAGCTGAGATGGAGACCTGAATTCAAGCCAGGATTTTGACATGCAAAATGCACAGGGCTCACGGGAAGGTTTCCGATCCTCCTCATTAACGACATTTGGAAGTGGACAGGAGCTCAGAAGAATGTTAAAACCACTCACAATGTGAGTTTCTCTTGTGAACAGCCTTAAGTTTCCTCTTTGCCCAGAGGTGGGTGATCTAATATGGGACATACTGGTGAAATTTATATCCGCATCAATGAACCTCCCATTCGGAAGGATTCACATTTTAGTTCCAGGTCACTTCTAAAAGAAGGTGGCAAAATGTACCTCAATATTTGCTCATTATTAAATTAAAAGCAGGGAATGGTCTGATTGCAGAAACTTCACTCCAGGCTGTTCTTAATAACTTTTTAATACGTCAGTTGGAACTTGTTATTAATTCTGTTCAATGTGAGAGCAAATCCCTTCATTTTGTTGCGATTTTTGTTAAATATATGGGATATTCACTCATTCTATATGGGAGTCAGCATATTTCTTTAAACTTTCTTCTACCTTGAAACTAAACAAAAGCACAAAATCTGATGGAAGCAAGATTGATGCAGTGTTGTTGAAGGGATCCAAGATTGTTTACACTCCAGCCTTGTGAACTAAATTGGGCCCAAGACAGCCAGCTTCTTTGAGGAGTGAGGACAGGTCCCCTGCAGAAGCACTGTACATCGGTTATATTGCTAGTAAAACAACAATGCAGCTTTTGGGTCTCCTACCACTTTTCAATGTCAATGGAGCATTACATCTCACAAAAGGCAATGACAGAAAAATGCAACACCTGTGTTATCGCTTGTGTAATTGCTTAACAGTGGTCCAGTACACCCAAGTAAACAAATGAGAAGAAGGTATGTTGCTGAAAGGGAAGCTCTGAGGCTGGGCAGATGGAGTGTGTCCTTCTGGAATCACCCAATAGACTCAATTAGCACAAATTAAAAGGAAAAATTGAAAGAGTGACACTGATCAAAAGGAATACATCCACTGAGACAAAAAATGACTGTCAGGGTCTTGGAGCAAGACAAAGGTGTGTCTTTTGCCTTCCAGTCAAGCACATGTACAAAATGGAGGTTGGTGTTTGAGGACAGACACCCAGTTAGTATATGCAGCATTCAAATACCTTCAGGAGCAGCCAGTGTTCAAGCAGTGACTCCTAAGTTAAACTCTTGGAGTCTGATCTGGGAAGGTGATGGGAAAATCATCTTGGGTGCTTTCTGCCTTCGAGACTGAAGCCCTAACTCAAAGCTTATCAAAGCTCATTAAAGTTCATTTAAACACATATTTCTAAACTCTTCCAGCTTCCCTTTAAGACACGGTTTCTCTTAAAAGCTGCACTTGAAAGTTACATTGAAGTGGAATGTCACTTTTCTTTAAGTAGAACAATAATTACACTCCCCATTACATATATATATATATATTTCAAGGCAATGGAAAGAACCATACAGAGGCGTTCATTCATACCTGTAGTGAAACCAAGTCTGTGGTGTTCAATGCTTATTGGACTTGACAAAAGAAATAATTTGATTTTGAAGGTGGGAGTCACTGCAGGAAAAATAACAGCTCCGACCCCTGAATTCCAGCTGGAGGCCTCCCAGCAAAGTGCTGGTGAGGGCGGGTGGCTCCGCAGCCTGCCTTCAGTTCCCAGCCTCTTGAAGTTCACCTCTCCCTGTTAACATACAGCTTTTGATGGAGCAAAAAGGAGCTAAAATAAATGGTTTGCTATAGGTTTGATAAACGACTTGTGAAATTAGTTTGTTAAAAGCGACCATTTTCTTTTTCTTTCTTTTTTTTTTCCAGCTCAGAAAAAAAAGGGGTCCTGGCTTATTAGGGTGTATAACAGCGAGATTCAAACACTCCCGGCAGCTCCAGGGCACACACCCTGAGGCGCACGGCCCCGGGCCCAGCAGCACACGGGAGCGTCTGCACAGGCAGCGACGCCGCGAGGATAAGAGAGCTGAAACTGAAACACCAGCCCTCCTCGCTGATTAGGGGCCAATTTTCTGCACGCAATAATTGGATTACACATCAAAATCTGCTTAGAGAGCAGAAGAGAAAAGGGTCTGGGCAGGCTGCGAACAATGCCAATGGCAAGGCTTTCATTATTAATAACTGTTTGTTAAGTGACACCCTTGCATTCTCATCTGCAGATGTGAATATTACAGGCAGTCCCTGAGCCAATGTGGAAAGCAGATGAGGGCAAGATGCGTCCAGGAGACTTGGAAGAGATGGGTGGCAAGGACCAGAGTCCCCTCAGATAGTGACAAAGGCTGTTTTGACACACGGGGTAGCAGAACCAGGCAGAGCGTCTGCAGGTGGAACTGCAACAGGAGAAAAATTTATTGAATTTCAATTTACTGAAACAGGACCAAATTTTTTTCTCTATGTATGGAGGAAGAACTGGCACTGGAAACAGTTAAGAGAACGGTGACAGGAACGATCAAGGGTGTGGAAGAACTGTAACATGAAAAGATGCAGAAAAGACTGAGACCATTTACTTTAGGAAGGAGACAAAGCCAAATCTCCTCTGCTCTGATCAAAGGAGGAAAGACAAAGCACGGTCTGGAGATGGTAGTGCTGATCTTTCTGCTGCCTAGAATTCAACACACAGGGACCAAAGAAGAAAAATCGAAAAACTCCACCTCCCAAACAAAAGGTTTCTGATTCAAAACCAATTCAGGGGAATACCTTTTCCACACAACTTGTTGGAAGGATATGGAACTCATGGCTGTGAATGGCTCTGAAGCCAGAAAGCCGCTAGCATTCAGTAAAGCACTGAACAGGCTCTCCCCTAAAATCCAGAAGACTAATGGCAACACCTGGAATTTACTTGCAAAGGAACAGAAAACCTCCTACTTCAGTTCTATAATGAATCTTTAAGGATTGAACAGAGACCTTCAAGACTATCTTTCTATCTACAATAGCATTTCCTGGATCTTTTCCTGGAGCATCAGCGCCTACCACCTACCATTAATCTGTCACTGAGGGGTTTGAATTAGCAGTTTCTTCTGTGTTTAATGAAAAGAAAAAAGATCACTTCTAAGGCTCAAATCTCAGTTAGAGTGAATCACCCTGAGGGGAGTCTCCTTCCACAGTCGAGGGTGTGAAAATGGACAGTACTGATGGCAACTGCCAAAATTCTGTCTGGCAAAGCAGGTGGAACCTTGTTCCTGTGTCATTAGTCCTGGATTGCTCTCATTATGCCAAACATGTTCATCTCTTGCATCAAGATATCAGGCTAGTTTTTGAAGACCTAATGTCTCCTGCTGCTTCCACTGGGATGCTGTATCTTAACCTGTGCAGTTTCATCTCACCCACGCTTTACTAGGAGGAGGGTGGCTAGCTCAGAGGTATAATGAGCTAAAATCTGGCAATTGCTGAAGTAGGTTAGGTAACAGAGGTGCCATTTAGGCTACAGATCGAATTGGTGTATTCCTGATATATGTTCCTGTTCTTTCCAGATTTACCAGTAACTCTCTGGTAGACACATATCCGTATTTTAAATGAGATAAACAAGAGAGAATTAAAAAATCAACTATGGGACAGATTATTCCATCCTGCTTTATATATATTTTTTTTAAACAAACTACATTCAAGAGTCTTGTTTTGTTTTAACATTGAGCAAGCACGAAATGAACCCACAATTCTTAAACATACGTGTGCAAGTCAAAAAGCCTTGTGCCTAAAACATGCCACACAGTTACCCAACACCTATGACTAATCTGTTTATAATCCAGTATAACCAATAGATACTTATGTTTAAATATGGCAAAAATAATAAGATTACTTTCTGAATGAATCATGACGTCTGTTCCAACAATATTATCTTTAGTATTTTAATAAACTGGTTTCTGAGAGTTGTCAACTACTGACAGATAGATTAACGCAATAAACTCGTAATGGCTCAGAGCAGGTCAATGATCTGAGAACTACTAAGAATATCCTTGACAGCCCCCAGCGACTCTGGAAGAAGCTGATCGAGTTCATTGGGCAAATGTGTTTTCAGCTGCAGACTAGCAACTGATACTGTCCAACGGATAGTAAAGTCTCCAAAAGCAGTTCTTACAGCCAGCTGGATACACAACCCATGACCTGAAAGACATCTATGATGCCTGGGCAAAGATATGTTTATTAGGGTATTTATACCAACATATCCTGAAAGGCAAAACTATTTCTCCAGTTTACTAGGATGGAGAATTTAATTTCAGTCTGTAATCTTCAGTTATTTCAAAAGGTTTTGTTCGCTCTGATAGTCCCTGTCACACAGAGATCTTATTTTTTCTAGAGAAAAGAAGACAATGTACTCTCTTGTGGACACAAGTTAAAAGAATTTCTGTATATGAACTCACTCTTCAAATCTCTTTAGCACTAATGAGATCTGTATGCACACACATCCAAGTAAAACATTTCCGATTTAATATTGAAGAGGAGATCAGACAGAGCAAACACCTGAGTCCTAGAGCAACTAAAGAGAGCATAGAACATACTATTTCTTCTGATGTGCAGAGATTACTATCTGCCTATTTAGTGATGGCCATTTTTTGGAGACATTTCTTCTTTCTGAACTCTTCAGCTATCCCAACGGGAAGGATTAAGGAGAAGCGGAAAGCCATTCTAAAAGCTCTCCAAATTATGCAGTGACCACTAGGTGGTTTTATTAGTTAGGCTAGTAGCTTTCTTTTCAGCCCAAATGTTTCAGTTTGGCCAGTACCTCAGTCAGGGCAAATAAGCTAGTACTTGGTAGAAACCATGATTGCTCTGGAGATTCTGTGCTAACAGGGGAATACAACATTTTTAATGTGTGTGCATAGAACTGACTATGTTTTTCATACAGAGATTTCTGGAGAGGGCATATATAAATCATATTTAATACAATCTAAATTGCTAGCTGGAATCAGAGAAAGGGCTATTAACAGACACGTGGCACAATAGCAATTTTCTGCCTCACTGTATTGCAGTCATGGAAAATTCTGTTGAAAGCATCTGGCTACAAAATCAATTACAATTTATAAATTAGGCTTGCTTTTGCTCCAAAGGCTGGGTTTGAAGTGTGCCTTTGGGGCTGTGCAGAATTCTGACTTTAACGCATGGGCACTGAAGTGCAGGATTTTGCCTTCAATGCTGAAGGGTCATTAATGTGGTAAATCAAATACTGGGTCCAACAGTGCAGGCAAAAGAGCCTGGAGAGATGCACAAGAGCTCAGCTCTGGGAATAGGCTGGGTATCTGCACGCAGTACAGGCTACGTGGCCTCAGCCAGATGCACAATTTACAAGCTCGAACATATTCAATCTATTTCATAGGTTTCAGCACCCTCTGAGAGTGGTTGGAACTGGATTAGAGTAAAGTAGTGCAAGTCCTCAGTTGTGGACACTTATCTGTTTTGTGAATCCTAGGTTTCCGACAAGGGATGTCTTACGGCAGCCGCCTCAATCCAAAGTCGAGCTGTAACACATCTCTGTTACATATAGATGTCACAGATGTACGAGCTAAAAATTTTATAGGTGCAAAGGGAGGGTGTAACCCCCAAATCATATATAAGCAAAGGTTCGGCATGAAGAACAGTGCTCAAGATTTTAAGGATTGATTTGGAAACAGTATGATTTAGTTTCTGTTTTGAGGAATGTTGGTTTTCATTATTCCAACCATTGACTTGATTAATATTTACACACACTTCCAGGGATCTGTATCTCAAACTTGAGAAGAAAAACAAGACAATGAAAAAAGGAAGTAAATTTTGGATTTACATTTCAAGCTTACTTCTGTGATTTTTTTTTAATTCTTGCTTTCTTAGAAAATTCTCACACCAGCCTTGTCCAGGTAAAGTCAATGACATTATGGAAGAGTGAAATTGCTTTAAGTGAGATGAACATCAAAGTCTTGTGATTTGGATAGTTTCCATTGCAAAGATTCATCACTTATGTGAGATACTTAGATTACTTAAGCTAATGAGAATGGATTTGCTGATATTTAAAGCAAAAAATTCCAAGATTACAGACAGGGGACTTATAGAATAAATTGAATGCAAACCTAGCAGCAAAAGTGTGTTTCTAATTTAGTGGTTTTTTTAAACCTGCCACAACACGGAAAAATCAAGGTGACGATGCAGTTGTTCCGTTACGGTCCTCTGTGTAGAAATTTTTTCCCCCAGTTACATACTCCTGTGGTGTCAAACACATTTGTGAACCCATAAAAAACATCCAGATCAGAAAGGTTGGGCAGGAAGAAATCTGATGTGAGATTTTGTGCTTTCATAGGAAAAACCTGTCTATCTCCCTACTGATTTTCTCTTGTGGTTATATTATTCCTCATTATTTTTACATTTTCACTGGCCTTTTACTTTCATCACCTGGAACAGCTCAGCAAAACTCAGAGAAGTGCAATGTAGCTATGCCATGGAAAAGTGTGTGCGCAAGAATACATACCCACAAACACATTCAGCAGGTTTTCCTACTGCCCCTCTTCCCCCACACTTCTTTTCTACTGGAGCATTTAATTAGAAATGGAGATGTGTTTGTGATGATTAGCTCCTTGCTGGGCAACCCCGGGGCTCTTGCCTCAGGGCTGGCAGCAATTTTTAGAGGAGCACTGTGGGAATGGGCATGGCTCTTGAACAGCTAATCAGGGTAGAGAAGGAGGTACGTCCTCCGCCGTCAGAAAGAACGGTTGCAAAGGAGGAATTAATTTGTCCCATTCTCTGATGAATTATAGCTCCTCTCCATCCGGCTCCTTCATGAAAGAACTCACAGGCCTTACCTTCCTTCACTTCCCCTTTAGATGTGAATGTCTTACTGCCTGGCATACATCCTCTCTCCTCACCTTTCTACTTTCACCCCACCTCTGCCTGCTCTCTAGAGCTCTTCTGCTATCTCCTGACGGTCAAGTTTTAATCTGCACCAGTTCAGCTCCTCCTTGCATTCCCCTTGTGCTCTGCCTGAACACCTTCACCATCCTTGCTCTCTTTTCCCTAATTTCCACCCTTCTTTTCACTCTTAGCAGAATATTTGACAATTCTATTCAACTCTAGCAAACCCAGTGCAGTTAGAAGCATTATTATGAACACAGTGACAGAGTCCTGGTGGTGGAAGTCTCCTCAGAACACTGGTAGAGTCCCTGTTACTTGCTCCATTTCAAAAATAGCTGTTTAATATGCAATAGTACCAATACTATAGCAGGGAGAGGGAATGAAAAGGATTCAGAAATTTTTCCTCCTTAGAGCCTGTATTCTTGCCCTCTCTGTTCATCATGACTTCTTTTTTTTAGGCTTTATAAATAGTTGAACACCTCTCTTCTCTAACTTTAGCTAGTTTTCTTTCACATCTTCCTGTTCTCCTTCATTCTGTGCTTCTAATGAGCTCCTAGCTGCTATGCCTCCGTATTCTACCCAAGTTCTCTTCTTTAGCAAAACTTTCACAGTTTTCTTACAGAAGTATGACTTTCTCCTTCAGTCTCTCAGCTACTAAATAATTTACCTGCACAACAGATTTAATATTATTTTGGAACTTATTTGGAAAACAACACTGAATACACCATACTGATATCCAGAAGACAAGTTCTTCCTGCAACATAGCCAGTCACTGTTTCTTCCATTATTTTTTGTTTTCATGATTACTACTGTGACTAAAAACATGAGACAATAAGGGATAGCTCTCAGAAATTAAATTCTTCAGAAGTTTCTAATTTTAGAAATTATTTTTTTCTCTCAGGAGTCAATTAGGTAAAACACCACTAAGAATGGTTTCATCACAGTAAAGTGAGAATTGCTTTTACATTAAAAGGCAATGTTACAATGTGCATTCAAAAATTTGATAAAACAGGCATAAGGTTAGGTAAATAAATGACAAGTTGTCATCTTAGACTATATAGAAATCTATGCTTGACTGTCTCTGATACAATCAATTTACATTGGTTTAACAAACCATTAACATAAAAACTTCCTAGGAAGGAATCTTGTTTCCAGGGTGGTATTATTAAAGTACTTCCAACTTTTGCTTTGCTGGCACTGAGCCAGGCTGCATCCCACTGTTCAGGCTTCATGATCCATTACCAAATGCCTCTTTACAAAGTACAAAAAAACACAAAACAAACCACAAAAGCCCACAAACAAAAAACCCACTGCTTTTTAGACAAGATCACTGATACAAGGTTTTGTTCAGTGCTCACAAATTTGTTCAGAAAATTATGACCTGATTTTAAAAGTTCTCCTGCTATAAATATGCTAAAAAAAAGATATTCTTTTTTTCTCAGCTTTCTTCCTACTGTACTCTACCTCTCCTGATTCAGGTGGGCTGGAGAACACAGTAATTGGAAAAGAAATCTGGTAAAAAATGAGAACGAGAGAAGGCCCACCCCCACTCCTACTGAAGTCAGCAGAAACATTTTCGTTATGTCCTGCAATCTCTCCATTCAGATACTGAAAAAAACATCTCAAGATTTCAAATAGAATTGTCCCAATTTTCTTTCGGCTGAATGTCAACCACTGTATTCAAACATGATTCTACTCTACCTGCTCTCCAATTTGCACTTTGGTGCATGCCCACATCTTCTCATACTTGCTCTGACTTTGGTTGTAACTAACAAGAATCTGATTTTAAAAATCTCCCTAAAAAACTCACAACAAAACCATCATTTAGTATTCCTTGCTGAAAGATGGTAGAAACAGAAACATTGGAGGATTATCCTCAAGCAGTGGATGAGTGGATGGTGGATGTTAGTTTGACCACAGATATGCATATATATATGTACATACATACACAATCTCTATATATACATCATAAATATAATAGTGAAATATTGTAAAAATATCGATTTTGCTCAAATACCTGATTAAAGTGGACTAATCTTATGTTGCATTTATGTGACCTATCCAGTTGATATGATGGCCTTGTTAGAAGCCCTAAAATCTACAATACAAAACAGAGTCTATATTTCTGAGTCACCTTGTGCCACGCCAAGAAGTTAGGTTGGAGGTGGGTCCTTGTATCTCAGCATCAGGTTGAAGGACCAAGCAAAGTTGTTGGCCAGTTTGCAGCTGGTTTCCTCTGCCAAGGGCAGGAGGAAGGCCAGGAGCAGGAGGAGCAAGAGGAGTAGTTGGAATGGTAGTGCTGCCCGGCACACTCGATGCAGGAATGAACACTTCTGAAAGACACAAATCGAAGGGCAACTCAGAAAAATAAAGACCCAGGGAAGTACATTTTAATGACATCAAACTGCCAGGTAGAGGGGCAGAACAACCCATGTTGTCCTTGCCCTTGGATCCAGCCTGCGTGCTTGGTATGCTGCAGCTGAGTGAAGCTGGTGCTTAAACGATTTCTTTCAGGAGAATATTTCACTCTCTTAAAGAATTCACTGCTGCAAACTGTTTTCTTCGAGGAAAACACTGCTGACTTTCCAGTAGAAGAAAACGACTGCCTCCAAGTCCGTTTTCCAATCACAAAGTGGTGGTTAAAAATGCTCATGTCAAAGCTGCCGACTGGTCTCCTGACAGTCAGCAGAAGGCACAGAAGGTCTGCCTTGGTAACTCTCCCGTCAGTAAAATGAGAGCGCTGATGCCTAGAAGAGAAGAGCCAGCCTTCTGCTCTCTGTCAGCAGAAAGCAGCTTCGTTTTCAGCTCATCCAGCTCACAGCCATCTCCCCAGCTGCAACGTGCTCTTTGGATCCTGTCTTTGGGGTATATGATGCTGGAGGCCAGAAAAAAAAGGCCCTGCAGTGCAGACTGCCTCAATACCTCTTAGCAGGCCCACGTAAAACTTTTACATGATGCAAAAGAATGAGAGAAAACACAACATGGACAGTGAAGAGGACATTAAAGTCACATTTATTGCTGAGCAGCCACGGAAGGGACACACAAAGAAGTTTCATTACACTTTTCTTTATGGTGGGGCAAATCTAGAGTAGCTCAGTTAACTTCATGAAGAAGTTAGAATTAGAACAACCAGGAGAAAACATATATGGGGCTACAGAATTCAAGAAAGATTAATTTAGAAGTGAGATTTCCACTGTCAAGACTCCTGGAAATCTCCTGTCAATGAGATGAACTATGTGTGTTTCACAAAAAAAGGCCAAGTCAACCACCTGTAAGGGAGTCGTGAAAAAGAGGGCTCAATAATCCATTAATTTCATCAAACATGGATTTATACTCAGAAAGTAGAAATATTGCTTAATGCTGCTACAGCATTACGTACCAACCTACATCACAAACATCAACGCAGAGCACCCACTGAAGTGGGACCCGTGTTTTCCACAAGAGGAAGTTAATTTGTTGTGTTCAAGCCACAGGCTGCAGCAAAATTAGGGCTTCTTCCATCTACTGGATGCTCGACTTAATAGGCAATGTCTTTGTCCTGCTACAGCACCACCACAAATAGCCCATGGGAAACATCAGCAGAGAAGATAAGGAGCAGAATGATGGCAGAGGAAAGTAATTACCCTTTTTTGAGTAGTTGAAGGGAGCTGCGCCGGAGCCGGACCAATCCGCCGCGGAGTGGCAGATCTTGGCGCACTCTACTTGGCGCAAGTGGTAGAGGAACCAACGAGGAGAGGTGCTTTGCTGGACCTTGTTCTCACCAACAAAGAAGGGCTGGTGGGGAACATGATGCTCAAGGACAGCCTTGACTGCAATGACCATTAAATGGTGGAATTCAAGATTCTTAGGGAAGCAAGCAGGGTGCACAGCAAGCTCACTACCCTGGATTTCAGAAAAGCAGACTTGGGCCTCTTCAGGGGCCTCCTTGGTAGAGTACAATGGGATGAAGCCCTGGAGGGAAGAGGGGCCCAAGAAAGGTGGATAATATTCAAGGATCACCTCCTCCAAACTTAGGACCGGTGCATCCTAACAAAGAGAAAGTCAGGTAGGAACACCAGGAGGCCTGCACGGATGAACAAGGAGCTCCTGGACCAACTCGGGCACAAAAAGAAGGCCTACAGAGGGTGGAAGCAAGGACAGGTAGCCTGGGAAGAATACAGAGCGTTTGTCTGAGCAACCAGAGATCAGGTTAGGAAAGCTAAAGCCCTGATAGAGGCAAATCTGGCCAGGGACATCAAGGGCAACAAGAAAAACTTCTATAGATATGTCAGTGATAAAAAGAGATCTAGGGAAAACGTAGGCCCTCTCCGGAAGGAAAGATCAACAGGGGACCTGGCTACCCGGGATATGGAGAAGACTCAGGCTGTCAATGACTTCTTTGCCTCAGTCTTCACTGGCAAGAGCTCCAGCTGCACAGCCCAAGCCACAGAATGTAAAGGCATGGATTGGGAGAATGAAGAACTGCCCACTGTAAGACAAGATCAGGTCCAAGACCATCTAAAGAACCTGAAGGTGGACAAGTCCATGGAACCTGATGAGGTGCATCTGCGGGTCCTATGGGATCTGGCAGATGAAGTTGCTAAGCCGCTGTGCATCATATTTGAGAAGTCGTGGCAGTCTGGTGAAGTTCCCACTGACTGGAAAAGGGGAAACATAGCCCCCATCTTTAAAAATGCGAAAAAGGAAGACCCAGGAACTACAGGCCAGTCAGTCTCACCTCCGTGCCTGGCAAGATCATGGAGCAGATCCTCCTGGCGACTATGCTAAGGCAAATGGAAAATAAGGAGGTGACTGGTGACAGCCAACATGGCTTCACTAAGGGCAAATCCTGCCTGAATAATTTGGTGACCTTCTATGATGAGGTTACAGCATTGATGGATAGGGGAAGAGCAACTGACATCGTCTACCTGGACTTATCAAAAGCATTTAATATTGTCCCACATGACATCCTTGTCTCTAAACTGGAGAGACATGGATTTGACAGATGGACCACTTGGTGGATAAGGAATTGGCTGAATGGTTGCACTCAAAGAGTTGTGGACAACTGTTCAATGTCCAAGTGCAGGCCAGTGATGAATGGTGCTCCTCAGGGGTCAGTACTGGGACCAGTGCTATTTAACATCTTTGTTGGTGACATGTTCAGTGGGATCGAGTGCACGCTCAGCAAGTTTGCAGATGACACCAAGCTGTGTGGTGTTATGGACACACTGGAGGGAAAGGATGCCATCCAGAGGGACCTTGACAGGATGGAGAGGTGGGCCTGGGAGAACCTCATGAAGTTCAACAAGGCCAAGTGCAAGGTCAAGTGCCACGTGGGGCGGGGCAATCCCAAGCACAAGTACAGGCTGGGCGGAGAATGGATTGAGAGCAGCACGGAGGAAAAGGACTTGGGAGTGCTGGTGGATGAGAAGCTCAATGTGAGCCGGCAAGTTGCGCTGGCAGCCCAGAAAGCCAACCGTATCCTGGGCTGCATCCAAACAAGTGTGGCCAGCAGGTCGAGGGAGGTGATTCTGCCCCTCTACTCTGCTCTTGTGAGACCCCACCTGCAGTATTGTGTTCAGCTCTGGAGTCCCCAACACAAAAAGGACATGGAGCTGCTGGAGCAGGTCCAGAGGAGGGCCATGAAGATGATCCAAGGGCTGGAGCGCCTCTCCTATGAAGACAGGCTGAGAGAGTTGGGGCTGCTCAGCCTGGAGAAGAGAAGGCTCCGGGATGATCTTATTGCAGCCTTCCAGTACTTAAAGGGGGCCTACAGGAAAGCTGGAGAGGGACTTTTTACAAAGGTGTGTAGTGATAGGACAAGGGCCAATGGATTTAAACTGAAAGAGGGACTATTTAGATTGGATATAAGGAAGAAATTCTTCACTCTGAGGGTGGTGAGGTACTGGAACAGGTTGCCCAGAGAAGCTGTAGATGCCCCATCCCTGGAAATGTTCAAGGCCAGGTTGGATGAGGCTTTGAGCAACCTGGTGTAGTGGAGGGTGTCCCTGCTCATGGCAAGTGGGTTGGAACTAGATGATCTTTGAGGTCCCTTCCAACCCAAACCATTCTATGGTTCTATAATACATCTATCTGCTAATTTTGTATGGTAAGATGCCCTTCTTCCTGTGCTTGGGCCATGGTGTAAATACTAAAGCAGGAAGGCACAGGCTTACAGGCACAGAGATTAAAAAAATATGGAGAGATATTCTCTATATCTATAAAAGAGATATTGAAAACTGGGAGGAAGATACCTTTTATATCAGTCTTTTCCATTTTACTAAGAATGTAGTTGTACAGGAGATTTCAAGTGGCTGACACACAGCAGGACTTCAGGAAAACAAATGGGCTATGTCCTTTCAATAGAGAGGCACCACTAAGACAGGCATGTACACACAATGATGCTGTGCATTTCTGTAACGTGACTTTTTGCCTTGAAGAATTCCTGTCATATCTGTGCTTAGGCAGAGCAGAGCACATTACTGTTGTCTTCCTGGCAAGCTGTGGCAGCTCCTGCTCTGCACAGTTTCCTGAATGACTGCATTAATTTGATTGACTCCAGATCAATGGCGTCTCTAAATAAGATTAAATTACACGTTCCTTCTGTCTGTGTGTTATAGGAGATTACTCTTAGCAGAATCTCAAAGGAAGCAATTAGCTGACCACTGATGTAATGAATCCTAATTATTTTGTTTGTACAAACAATAAAGCCAGAATCATTTGTTTAGCAAGAAAGTGTAATTACTCTGAGCACTCGAGAAAATAAATCAAACAGTGCTACCTAGACCTGTAAATAATGAGCCTTTGACTTCCTATTTGGGCTAAGAATGCTCAAGGAATATTTTCAGGTAGCTGGGAGCCAACCTTTGAAAGTAACATTTATCATAGTTATTATTGAACACTTGCTTGATTATGTCCTTGGGTGTGCTAGGTGCCCTGCAGAAATATCCATCTACATTGCCCTGTCACTGGCACCTGCTAAAAATTCACTGCAGCCAGTGCAATTTCCTGCAACTGTTTTTTGTTAATCAACAAGAAGTCGTTCACATTGCAATCATTAGGCTGTACCATTCCTAAGGGCACCAGTGGCTAGGGACTTGTCCTCAGCAAAGGATGAATGATCAGAAAAAAGCACATTAATATACATGGAGCAGGCTCTACTCTGCCCAACATTTGGCCATGCAGGCTAGAAATGGAATAAAACCAGAAGGCAATGGAATGAGACCAGCTACAGTTGAGTCTTCCCCTTCTCCAGGTCGATCTGCTGCTGCTGCAAAATACTGACAGCTCAAACAGGAGAGACAAGCAGAATCACTGGGGACCTCGTGTTGCAGAACGCAGAGATCAGTCAAAAAATAGCTGAAATTCTGTCACCTCTGCTGATTTTGTGTGACCCAAAAGCATGAGGGAGCTGACAAATGAGAGATAACTGGATCCCATTGCATGCAGATGCACTGGATGTTGTAAGTACAGTGATGCAGCCCTGAACCATGTGTACTTTCTGCAGATATTAACTCTTAAGATCAGCCATTCTCTCAGGGTAGCTGGTTTCCTTCACCATGGTTTTGAAAGGATGTCCAGAACATACAAAAATATTTTGCCTTTCTTTCATTTTTAGCCATACTTTAGGTGTTAAATCTGAATTTAAAACAAACTGCAAAGCCATGAGTTCTGCAGTTGGTTTCCTTTTCCTCTTCTCTCAGTCTGAACAGTGATGCACCCAAAAGAGACCAACATTATTTTCTGGTTCTCTTAAGCAGTGCTCAATAATGTTATGGTCACACAGGCTCGAATCCTGATGAAGGCCTTAGCCTGAATGAAAAATAGACATTTCTGCTTACAGTACCTGGATTCTCATTGTAGTAACACCATTTAAATGCAGAATGAATGCTCTCAAGCCAGCAAAATTACACTGAAGTGAGCAAGGTTTAAGTTACTGTAACATTTGTATTGGCTGAAAGGAAACTGCAAATCACTTGTTGGTGCAATGGGAGCCATTTCCTTCATGCTTATGAGGTATTTCAGTTCTTCATTCCTTTCCGCCCCAAGCTGTTTCTCTTTGTTTGTGTTCAGTAGCTATTAAAAACTCATAGAATGCTTTTTTTGTGCTCTTGCTGTGGGCCTAATTGACAAACGTTTGCTGCCTGCCATTATGTTATTCCAGTATCCTTGACAATTAACCAAAGACTTTAGTCTCCTTTGGAGAAGTTAAGGAGGAATAAATGTCACCTACCCCAAGGCAGGTGAGACAGACGAATTAAAAAATATCTAATTGTGCAGTGAAGATGTGCTTATGCCTAAAGCTTTTAGTTTGTTTTGTTTTCCTCAAAAAGAACTTGATCCAAAAGCAGAGAATTCCCTGGTCAGTTTTCTGGAATATCCCTTCAGGCTTCTTCTGAGAAAAAAAAAAAAAAAAGCAGCACTACTAAACATTTGGCTGCCTCTACATCAAGTATTAAAATGTCATACTGCTTTTCCAGCCTGAAAAATTCTGGTGACCTTACTGGATGACCAACAGTACTGAACAATTAATGCTGAGCCAGGCAGGCAAGAACAGAAACTCTGCGGTTTTCAGGAAGGCTGAACTGTGGCCAATACTATTCAGGGGAAGTGTGAAAACCACCTTAAATTGATCAGTATTTCACTGGGGAAAAGTACTGGAGATGCTACTCCACATTTGAGTACCAGAGGAATATCTCATTGGAATGAGGAAAGTCTTTGTTTCTGACCATACTACAAGTGCACTGTACTGCAGCCTTCAAATATTGGTCTCTTCTAAAGAGATGTCACAACAGGAGAAATCAAGGGTTTGACTTATCTTAAGATGATTACGTGATTATGTTCCTGCAACATGTTATTCATCCAATCTACTTTGTGTTGGGCAAACAAAGCCTTATACTATTCCTTCGGAAAACAAACGGAAAGCGAGACAACAGTACAAAGTAGAAGCTAAGAGTGTCTATAGACAAAGCAAATTGTGACAGAGAGAAAAGACTCAATTGAATGCTGCTCAGGTCAACAGAAACACTCGCTGACTTTACGAAAATGGAAACAGAAATGCTGCTTGGGTTTAATAAGAAACTGGCAGCATTTTGTTTTCTTTAAGCTTCTCCTTATCGTCTCCTGAACTGCTTCTGTTTCTTATGTCATCACTTCCAAAAGAAAATGCTTCACAGGAGGAATTCTGCGGCTTAGAATAAGGATTAATCTAATAACATTAGGCAAATCTCTTGACTTTCTCTGTTTTTCTGCATTAGAAAGAAGGTGGGCTGAAAGATTCAAAGCAATTTTCTCAGAAGTGTCTAAAGAATCAGAAGTCCCATTCTCAAAATTATTTTAGGCATTTGGCCTCTAAATCCTTTAGAAAGAGATTTGGGCTCTTCCTTAGTCTGTTTTGAAAAATGAATGAAGTTCATATAGCATGTAGATATATAAAAACTGAGTTCCCCTACTCTCCCAGGAGATGGATATTTAGCTTCTGGAGATACAGTAAGCATGGCTCAAGACTAAAAACTGTAATATTTTTCCTTTGAAAGTCTGGAGAAAATAAGCTTCTTTAAGAGAGGCTCTTAATAAGCAAATTAATCTCAAGAATCTTTAGAAAACCTGAATTTAAAACAATTATCTGCAAAATGTTTGATCAAACATTTTTTAGTTTAAAGATAGGAAACTATCATACTTCTCTGATTCCTTCTGGTTCTTCCAAAGATCCAGTACTCTGTTAAAAAAAAAAAGCAGCATGAATTTAAGATCCCAGTGGAGAGTGGAGCCTATAAATGAGTATTCACCTCACAGGGATGTTTCTTTCAAATTCATTGTCACCTGGATAGAGTGTATCAGCAGGAGATTTTTTTACTGAGCTTTTTGACACACATTAGGCAGAAAGCTGAAATGTTTTCAGGTTCTTGACCATTTGAATCAGATGAGCAGTTCCCCCAGCAATAGCTTTTACTTTACTGACACCTATTGACTGTATTTATGCTTACACACACAAGGTTTTGGTCCACAAAGCGTAACTCATTACAACCAATGGCAAACAATTCTTAGAAATATGGTCTTTATATAGAGGTCACGCTCACCTTCCATGCACTTTAAAAGATTTGTATTCTAAGTAAGCTTTGGATTTGAAGACCACGTTTCCCAAAGCAGAAAATTTTCAGGTGCCTCAAACTTTAGGTATTCGAGTTCAGATACCTTCTAAAGCACTTGCATACAGAAAGTACCAAACGCACACCTGTAAAGTCTAATCCTCTGATTAAGGTATCCTGAAGCTGAACACATACTATAAGTAGTTAAGCTAGAAAAATCTTAATTGTGTATGTTTACACGAAGAACATGGGAATATCTTTAGCACGCCCTAGCATATCTTATATATGGGAACAAATTCTGCCATCCTTAGCATGTCTTATTGCATTAAAGTTCCTTCTTGCATTAAAATACCTCCTCTCTATTTCATTCCAAATCCTTAGGAAATAAAGACAATTTCAAAAAAGACTATGTCCTTCTGTGCACAGTTACTTTCTGAGTCAGTTCGGCCAGTGGCTATTCTGATCACTCTGTCTCACAGCAAGAGACACAAATGATGAACAGTAAATATATTCTTACTGCAGGAACTGTTACAAAAATATAATTCGATGAAGAATTTTCTGTGGAGAAGGGGCAAAAATATAGAAATCCGTGTGCCCAGAACTAGGTGTATACAGAAAATATTCAGACACAAGCATCTCACAGTCTCCAACTGCGTGCATCTTTGACAATAGCCAATTGTTGTTCTGTTTTAAACTGTCCATTTTGAGAAACATTGTGAGCGTTGCTTACAAAGGTAAAAAGACAGCACACAACTCATTTTAATACAAGAATATTTGTGCTTATATTTATAAATACATTGCTATGTTTGTTCTGTCTTTGATGGCATTTACTAAGGGAGGTTTTAATTAAGCAGACACACACGTACTGTTAAATTATGACTAGCAACGCCAAGTAAACTACAAGAGCAATAGCAGAGATCAGCAACTGTGAATTGAGTGCTGTCACCTACCGGCAAACTCAGGGACTCTTTCAATTTAGATTTGTAGAGCACCCATCGGTAACGCAGGTCCTCCAGTTCTTCAGAGTTTCCAATGGCAGGATGAAGACGAAAAACGGTCTCAAAGAGACGCTGACCATCAGCCACATGAGACTGCAGCTCCTGCAGGCAAAAACAAGGTCAGCAGCAACCCAGAACTCAAGAAGGCCTCACTTCTTAAGTCTAGCATTCGAAAGAACAGTGGTACTAAATCAAACTACTGGGTACTCTGGAATAGTGCATTTATTTTTGTTATCGCTTTTTTGGCTTGAAACAATAGAAAAGGGTCCACTCGTCTGCAGTACTTCTGTAGCTCTGGATATTTCTGTTTGGTTTATTTCTTACAGCATCCATTCTCATTGCACCCGGCTATATTCAACAGAAAGACTGAGGCCAAATACCAGACACTGATTTTAATCAGCTTCTTTTAATGAACGCCTTCGCCATATCACAGTGGAAATGTCCAATCCAACTGCTAGATGCCGGGCTGCTCCTTTCTCTTCTACCACTCTGGCTCCATCAGAGCTTTCTTAATAGAAAAGGAGAAATACTTGTCTAAATTTCAGAGCTTCATCTACTTTAGAGTCTCCCAAAGCCGAGAGAGTAGTGGTTTAGGGCTTTTGTTTGTTCAGAGTTTTTTGGGGTTTGTTTTGTGGAGTTTTTTGGTTTTTTTTGTTGTTGTTGTCGGTTGAGGGGCGTGTGCATGTTGTTTTTTTTTTTAATTCTGAAAGAATTTGCACTTATTGCAATTTTTGTCTCTATTGTCATCCCCTGAAAACCAACCTCCAGCATGCTCTGGCGTGCCTTAATTTCCTCTGTGGAAAATGAAGTCATAGCAAGAATTTTGGTCAGTTTGGTGTTTTCTCCTTGTAACCACTCTTCAAAGTCGTGTAGGAGCTTCAAGTGGCTACTCGTGTTTTCACCTTCTTCTATCCTCTCCTAAGTCACAGAAAAATAGGAACATAAAAACCGTTACAGTTATGTCAGATGTTTCCTCTGGAGGCCTGATAGCAAGATCTTCAGCTCTAACTTCGTAACCAATAGTATCAGATGAAGCCAATAAAATTGTTCTTGTGAGGCTGATATGAAGGCAGATACAGAAACATAGAATCATAGAATGGTTTGGGTTGGAAGGGGACCTCAAAGATCATCTAGTTCCAACCCCCCTGCCATGGGCAGGGACACCCTCCACTACACCAGGTTGCCCAAAGCCTCATCCAACCTGGCCTTGAACACTTCCAGGGATGGAGTATCCACAGCTTCTCTGGGCAACCTGTTCCAGTGCCTCACCACCCTCAGAGTGAAGAACTTCTTCCTTACATCCAATCTAAATCGTCCCTCTTTCAGTTTAAATCCATCGGCCCTTGTCCTATCACTACACACCCTTGTAAAAAGTCCCTCTCCAGCTTTCCTGTAGGCCTCTTTAAGTACTGGAAAGCTGCTATAAGATCACCCCGGAGCCTTCTCTTCTCCTGGCTGAACAGCCCCAGCTCTCTCAGCCTGTCTTCATAGCAGAGGTGTTCCAGCCCTCGGATCATCTTTGTGGCCCTCCTCTGGACTCACTGCAGCAACTCCATGTCCTTCTTGTGTTGGGGACTCCAGAGCTGAACGCAATATTGCAGGTGGGGTCTCACAAGAGCAGAGTAGAGGGGCAGAATCACCTCCCTCGACCTGCTGGCCACACTTCTTTTGATACAGCCCAGGACACGGTTGGCGTTCTGGGCTGCCAACGCACATTGCCTGCTCACATTGAGCTTGTCATCCACCAGCACTCCCAAGTCCTTTTCCTCCGTACTACTCTCAATCCATTCTCCGCCCAGCCTGTACTTGTGCTTGGGATTGCCCCGCCCCACGTGGCACTTGGCCTTGTTGAACTTCATGAGGTTCTCCCAGGCCCACCTCTCCATCCTGTCAAGGTCCCTCTGGATGGCATCCTTTCCCTCCAGTGTGTCCATAACACCACACAGCTTGGTGTCATCTGCAAACTTGCCGAGGGTGCACTCGATCCCACTGAACATGTCACCAACAAAGATGTTAAATAGCACTGGTCCCAGTACTGACCCCTGAGCAACACCACTCATCACTGGCCTCCACTTGGATGTTGAACAGTTGTCCACAACTCTTTGAGTGCAACCATCCAGCTAATTCCTTATCCACAGAGTGGTCCATCCATCAAAACCATGTCTCTCCAGTTTAGAGACAAGGATGTCTTGTGGGACAGTATAAAATGCTTTGGATAAGTCCAGGTAGACGATGTCAGTTGCTCTTCCCCCATCCATCAATGTTGTAACCTCATCATAGAAGGTCACCAAATTAGTCAGGCAGGATTTGCCCTTAGTGAAGCCATGTTGGCTGTCACCAGTCACCTCCTTATTTTCCATTTGCCTTAGCATAGTTGCCAGGAGGATCTGCTCCATGATCTTGCCAGGCACGGAGGTGAGACTGACTGGCCTGTAGTTCCCTGGGTCTTCCTTTTTCCCATTTCTAAAGATGGGGGCTATGTTTCCCCTTTTCCAGTCAGTGGGAACTTCACCAGACTGCCACGACTTCTCAAATATGATGGATAGTGGCTTAGCAACTTCATCTGCCAGTTCCCTCAGGACCCGCGAATGCACCTCATCAGGTTCCATGGACTTGTCCACCTTCAGGTTCTTTAGATGGTCTTGGACCTGATCTTCTCCTACAGTGGTTGGTTCTTCATTCTCCCAGTCCCTGCCTTTACCTTCTGTGGCTTGGGCTGTGCAGCTGGAGCTCTTGCCAGTGAAGACTGAGGGAAAGAAGTCAATGACAACCTCAGTCTTCTCCATATCCCGGGTAGCCAAGTCCCCCGTTGGTCTTTCCTTCCGGAGAGGGCCTACGTTTTCCCTAGATCCATTTTATCACTGACATCTCTATAGAAGTTTTTCTTGTTGCCCTTGATGTTCCTGGCCAGATTTACCTCTATCAGGGCTTTAGCTTTCCTAACCTGATCTCTGGTTGCTCAGACAAACACTCTGTATTCTTCCCAGGCTACCTGTCCTTGCTTCCACCCTCTGTAGGCCTTCTTTTTGTGCCCGAGTTGGTCCAGGAGCTCCTTGTTCATCCGTGCAGGCCTCCTAGTGTTCCTACCTGACTTTCTCTTTGTTAGGATGCACCGCTCCTAAGCTCGGAGGAGGTGATCCTTGAATATTATCCAGCTTTCTTGGGCCCCCTCTTCCCGCCAGGGCTTCATCCCATTGTACTCTACCAAGGAGGCCCCTGAAGAGGCCCAAGTCTGCTCTTGTGAAATCCAGGGTAGCGAGCTTGCTGTGCACCCTGCTTGCTTCCCTAAGAATCTTGAATTCCACCATTTCATGATCATTGCAGTCAAGGCTGTCCTTGAGCATCATGTTCCCCACCAGCCCTTCTTTGTTGGTGAGAACAAGGTCCAGCAAAGCACCTCTCCTCGTTGGTTCCTCTACCACTTGGAGAAGGAAGATATCATCCATGCATTCCAGGAACCTCCTTGAGTGCCTGTGCCCTGCTGTGTTGTCCCTACAACAGATATCGGGGTGGTTGAAGTCCCCCATGAGGACCAGGGCTCGTGAACATGAGGCTGCTCTTATCTGTCTGTAGAGGGCCTCATTCACTTGGTGCTCCTGGTCAGGTGGTCTGTAGCAGAGCCCTACTACTACGTCCCCTGTCCCTGCTCTCCCTTTAATCCTAACCCATGAGCTCTCAGTTGGCTTCTCATCCATCCCCAGGTGCAGCTCCATGCACTCTAGCTGGTCTTTGACATAGAGGGCAACCCCTCCTCCTCTTGTCCCCTGCCTGTCCTTCCTAAAGAGCCTGTACCCTTCTATTCTGACACTCCAGTCATAGGATTCATCCCACCACGTTTCCGTGATGCCAATAAGATCGTATTCCTACAGGCGCGCACACACTTCTAACTCCTCTTGCTTATTCCCCACGCTGTGTGCATTAGCGTAGAGGCATTTAAGTTGGGCCCCAGATGAATCTGACTTCCTGGCTGGAGCGGCTGGAATTCCGTTCTGCTGTTCTTCAGGTGCTTCCAGCATATCTTTATCATTCTTGATATTAGCCCCCTCCCCCTTCGAATCTAGTTTAAATCCCTGTGAATGAGCCCTGCTAGCTGTTGTGCCAAAACCCTCGTTCCCCTCTGAGAAAGGCAAGTCCCATCTGGTGCCAGTAGGCCTGGTGCCATGTGGCCCATCCCATTATCAAAGTGGCCGAAATTGTGCAAATGACACACAGCCATACAGAGTCCTCCTCTCACCTGCTTATGGTTGGGATTTACATCTAAAAGGTGGAGGGCAGGTCCAGACATCCATCTGCTGTCCACAAATGCCATTTTCTTCTTATCAGCCACCGGTTGTTTTAACTGCCACTTTTTGAGAAGACTTGAAAACACAAAACCAGAAACATCAATGCAGTGAAACATCTAATGCTGAGACATCCATATTTTGACCGGGGCTATGGGGGACACCTCTGGTAAAACCGCACTGTTATTATTACACCATTATTACCATTAATAGCACTATTACTATTAAAGTTATTTCCAATATCTTTTTAACAAAATAAGATCAAGACAGGACTGTCTCAAAGCATCACCCGTCTTCTAGTTCTAACATTTCCAAGTGTTTTGTTTTCTTTTATTCAGGGGAGTAAGGGACTAAAATAAATACAACCTTGACAATATGCCTTCCAGTCTGGTAATAGCAGGCAATCAAAGCTTCCTCAATTTCGTCATTCTGGTTTCACGTCTATTCTGACACTATGTACAAATATACTCACATACGTAGCACAGTATCAAATTTTAATACAGCCTAGCAAACATGACCAGCAGTTTGACACTGCACAGTGAAGGCGAAGTAAATTAAGTCTACGCTTTCCAGCTAAGAGCTGGAAAATAAAAACTATTCTATCTCCGTTTATACTCTTGCAGGTTTGCAAAAGGCACAAATCCCAGTGCAGATATAGCCTTCTTGGAGATATCTCCAGATAAGACAGGGAGCAGAACAGGAAGGTGAGGTAGAACAGCAGAAGTCACCCAGCTAATGTCCCGTTTCCTCTGACACAGACTGGCAGTACAAGGGTGAGTCCGGTCCTAAGGAGACACTGCCTGCTCCAGGCGTGAGGTAAAGGCAGCTTCATAGACTGCTCCGGTCCCTAGATTCTCTAAAATTATTTTCTTGAAAGTAATTATCTCCAGTTTACAAACGATTAAATAAATCCCATCTTGCTCCTAGCATTGTAACAGCTGTTCACTTTCACAGCACAGAGCATAAATCATCAAGTGTGTCTGGTCACACACCAGTAACAAGCACCCCCTTGAAGGGACATGAGGAAGACATACACAAACACTTACCCAGTTGCCATCTCCTTCAGTGATCTCCACGACTCCTTCAGCTGATCCAGCTCTGCCTGGACATGGGCAGTCTCCTCTGGGGAAGCATTCTCCATGATCAGCAGTCCATGAGCTTCTATAAGGTACAGCTGGATCTCCTTATCTGGAAACTCAGCTAGTGATCTCTGAAACGTACAGCCCTTACAGTTACTTCTAGGTATCCCGGGTAAAGCAGAGGCTATTTCAGACTGAAGGCCACGTTCAGTCCAGGACTATGCTGGTTCTGTTGACACTAGCTAGAACATACCTAGCAGGGAAAAAAATATACTGTGGATTCTTGCAAAGAGCCAATACACATCAAAGAGCTGATGGCAAAACTTAAAGGGCGCAAGCTGTCAATGCACCCCTTCTGAAGCCTTCCCATGACATATCTTGGTTTCCCATATGAAGGCAAAAGCTGTCAGCTGAAGTAACCTGCCAGAGTGAACTCAGCATGCAAAATACTGCTACATAGGGAAGAGCTAGCAGCTGTGGAACAGCTCAGTTCGATACAGTACAAGGCTAGCTAACAGGGTAACAATGTTCAATGTACTGATGAGTACATACAGGCAAAGGTAGGTGTTGTCCAGAGAGATCACCTTGGCAGGAAAAGCTCTTTTTAAAACCATCTATTCTTTTATAATACTTCTCAGCAGTTCTGAGTCATTTCTCACTGTTCTTGTCTCCATGTGCCACAGCACAGGGCAAAGCAGGGAGGGAGCAGCAACCAGCAGTTATCACAGGAGGAACAAATTATCATTACTCTCCTCAACCAGAAACTCTCGCTAGAATACCCCTGTCTAACGTCTGAATGCTGCGAAGTGAATAATTAGCATCTTACATCAAGATGCTTTTCTCACCTCAAGGTCTGCCACCCTGCCCTTGGTGTTCTGCTCTCCATCAGCACCCTGGTAGGAGGAAATCTTCTCTGTGGTTACTGTGATCCACTGCTGGAGGTCAGAGAGTTTGTCATTATATGTCCAATGGTTCTGAACGTGCTCTTCAGTCTGCTGTATCATAAAAATATGTCAGCAAATAAACATGGACAAAAAGCAGTTTAATTACTGGATCTAACACCGTGACTACTGGCACTCAATCTCATGGGCAAAATGGAAGAAAACAGCTGTCAATGAGACACAAAAAATGTCATCCTCTACCATCAGTGGCATAGAAAACACAGACGAGCTCCTGCAGGCCTGAATTCAACCACAAGAGGGGCATGAAGCACTAGAACAGCTCTCTTCCTTTTCAGATGAAACAGAAGAGAGTATGTTTTGGTTTTTTTATACCCCAATCAATACAAAATACATCTTATACTCCCTGAATCAGAAATAACTGTACGGACTTTTCTGGCAAAAGTCCAGTTCAGTGATAAATTGAGATGGAAACTAGAATTCCACAGTGCATATTAGGGTAACACTTTATCATACGTCTTTTTATGGTGACCTGCATAACTCAGGTAATTTTATAGGTTCTTCTTCTGAGACTGCTTTGGAGGGTCCTTTTATAGCTATGTTTAGAAGCTACAAAATGCCTCAGGTCAAAACAAGTAATTATGCAATTGCAAACTTTTATCTCATTAACTTTTAGATCACAAAGCTCTAAAAACCAAACACTTTAATACAAAAACACTATCCAGAAATCTGTGAAGAAGTCCAAGCACCTCCATGATAATATAACTATGAAGCCTTTTGGTCAGAAACCTCAGGCCCACTCCAGAAATAATTTATATAGATATGAAATCTATGTGGATGGTATCCTATCCCAAAGGGAAATCCCATTACAGATAATCAGAGAATCCTGGCAGAGTGATGGAAGTCGTAAGAATTCAGTGCCTTCTTCCCCTGAAATGAAAATATCTGTCACTCAAAGCATAAAATCTTATATGCTCTAAGATTTTTAAAATATTTTTAAATAGTGGCAACTGACAACTCCTCAGGCAACTAAAAACTCTTTCCATATGTTACCTCCAATGAGCTCCAATGAGAGTCAGATGAAAGTTGGTTCATTTTATGCTTGTGTATGCCAGAGAAAGAACTATGGTGATAACACCCCTGTGGTCACCAAGGGTGAAGTGGCACCACATAGCTGAATCACCATAGCTCACCATGGTTGAAAGGAAGAGTCACATCCACTTTCTCTTCCCCTCCTGCTCTTCTCTCCCCTCTCCCAGCTATGTAGTTCCACTGCATGCCTTGAGCAGGCTCTACTGCATGTTGGACCCTTTACTGAACAAGCTCAAAACACTAATCAAATGGAAAATTATGATCTTTTTCTGTCGATTATCTTTTTCTTTTCTTGGCCAGCTGAATTAGCCCGTGGAGTAGATCCAGCACATGTCAAAGCTGTGACAAGGTAAAGAGCAGGAAGAGGGGGATGTAGAAGGAGGTGGGACAATGGGAACCTCCTGCTTTTGGAGGTAGTTAGATTGGTTCAGGTTACCTTGTGTGGTTTCACTCCTAGTGGGAAGTATCAGGATACATTTTCTTTAGCAATAAAACTAGCCCTAGAAAGTGTGGCACCAACAGCTTCTGGCTGCTTGTTCCGTCCCACAAGCCCAGTATGTCAGTTCTTCAGCTGCATTGCTTCAATTTCATCTACTCCATGTGATAAACTGGACCAAATTAAATTATCTAACACACAATTGAGGGGAAAAGGTACTGAATTCCTAATGCTAATAAAATATGAACGAACAGGACCACAATTAACTGAGCATATCGTGGTAAAACATCACTGTAACGGACCTGGAGTTTCTGGAGTGATGTCTTTTTACCCAAGAGGTCAGGCAGTGGCTCCTTCTCAAGATCGAGTTTGTCAGATAATTTCTTCAAAGGCATGAAACCAGCATCAAAGTCCTTATGTTGCAACATCAAATTCCAGATGGAGAAAGAAGAAGAAAAAAGATTCAGCATTCAACATAAGGGCAGAAGGAGGATCCGGGGAACTACAGGCCTGTGAGTCTGACCTTGGTGACGGGCAAAGTCATGGAACAGGTCATCTTGAGTGCTATTAATGAGCACATACAGGTTAACCGGGTGATCAGGCCCAGTCAACATGGGTTTATGAAAGGCAGGTCTTGCCAATCAAACCTGATCACCTTCTATGATGGGGTGACCCGCCTGGTTGATGAGGGAAGGGCTGTGGATGTAGTTTTCCTTGACCTCAGAAAAGCCTTTGATGCAGTCTCTCATAGTGTTCTGTTTGCGAAAGTGGTAACTGCTGGCCTGGATAGGCACACTCTCCTTTGGGTTAAAAACTGGCTGGATGGCCGGGTCCACAGAGTGGTGGTAAATGGGGCTAAATCCAGCTGGAGGCCGGTCACCAGTGGGGTTCCCCAGGGCTCAGTGCTGGGTCCGGTTCTGTTTAACATCTTTATCAATGACCTGGATGAGGGGATTGAATGCACCCTCAGTAAGTTTGTGGATGACACCAAGCTGGGAGGCTGTGTCGATCTGCTCGAGGGTAGGGAGGCCCTTCAGAGGGATTTGAACAGAATGGATCGTTGGGCTGAGGCCAATGGCATGAGCTTTAATAAGGCCAAGTGCAGAGTCCTTCACTTGGGGTGTAAAAACCCCAAGCATCGCTACAGGCTCGGGGAAGAGTGGCTGGAGAGCTGCCTGGCGGAGAAGGACCTGGGGGTGTTGGTTGACTACTGGCTTGATATGAGCCAGCAGTGTGCCCAGGTGGCCAAAAAGGCCAATGGGATACTGGCGTGTATCAAGAATAGTGTGACCAGCAGGAGCAGGGAAGTGATCCTGCCCCTGTTACTCGGCACTGGTGAGGCCGCACCTGGAATATTGTGTCCAGTTTTGGGCCCCTCGCTTTAAGAGAGATATTGAGCTCCTGGAGCGGGTCCAGAGAAGGGCGACTAAACTGGTCAAGGGGCTGGAAAATAAAACTTATGAGAAACGGCTGAGGGAGTTGGGGCTGTTTAGCCTGGAGAAGAGGAGGCTGAGGGGAGACCTGATTACAGCCTACAAATACTTGAGAAGGGATGGTGGGGAAGTGGGGGAAGGGCTCCTTACATTAGTGATGGATGATAGGACAAGAGGAAATGGGTATAAGCTTAGTCAGGGGAGGTTCAGGTTGGATGTTAGAAAGAATTTCTTCTCTGAAAGGGTTGTCAGCCACTGGAATAGGCTGCCCAGGGAGGTGGTTGAGTCCCCATCCCTGGATGTGTTTAAGAAAAGGGTGGATGTACTGCTTAGGGACATGGTTTAATGGAGGATTAGGGACAGTTGGACTGGATGATCTCTAAGGTCTTTTCCAACTCAGAAATTCCATGATTCTATGATTCTATATATCCCTTGGCATTATCTTTGTCAATGTCCATTTCATACTCAGAACAAACACCAAGCTATACTATGCAACAGACCACAAATTTATTTGAATATTTGATCAACCTAGAAAAAGGGATGAGGCATATCTGGTTAGTACTAAATTTATATCTATAAAACTGGCTTAGCAAAAGATTTATCATTGTCTTTGTCATAGGCAAAGACTGTATATAGGCTTTGAAGCTCACCTGGAGTTTGCTCTTGCTTTGCAGCAGACTTTTGTGTAGAATTTCTCTCTCCTTTGAAGCTTCAGCTACTTGTTCCAGGAAAGACTTTGCTTTTTCCTCACCAAGGACACCGTTTAGGAAATCTTTCTTCAACTGTAATATCAGCAACTCCTCTTCGAACTGGGAGCTTATAGCTAGAGCAGCCTAAAGAAGAAAAATTCTTTCAGTGAAATCATACCAAAAAAATAAAATCTTATAATCATATTATTCTCACACAAGTCACACAAACAAAGCAGTATGACAAAGTCAGGTCAAAACAGCATGCTGGGCCGACAAGGGGTAACAGAAGGTACCTGGACAGTGCCCAGTTAAAGGAAAAGTCTTCCTGATAATGTTAGAAGCATCAGGGCTGCATCCATTTTGTGAACAGAAAGAGAGGAAAGCTGTACTATGGAAAGAGTTGTCTGTGCAGAGGAGAGGCCTAAACAACCAACAGAAAGGACAGCTTGAATGCTCCTCCCAAGGACAAACTCCATCCCTGTTCACAGACACGTTTATTCTGGAGATCACAGGAATGACAAAGTAACAAAGACAGCTTGCTGGGCACATGCAGAAATCATGCATTATAATCCCATGACTGTACTATTACACACTTCTTAACAGAGTCCACAGACTTCCCATCCCAGGACACCTGGTCTAATGATAAACAATATCATCATCACTGTTAAAGATACCTAGAACTTTAATCCAGTTCATTCAGTTGACAACTCCAGTTAACCAAATGGAGGGCAGAAAGCAAGACATTCTGCTACAGCCAGAGCTAAGTATTGACCTCCATACTGTGGGGTTTCCTGCTGTACTGGAAAGGCCCTTCCAGCTGCTGCTGTCTGGCAGCTGTATGCAGGCAGCTGCTGGCATAGCTTGGGCAAACACAAACCAAGTATCAGTTTCTGAATTTAGTTACAGGTTTGCTACCTCAATGTCAGCCAGTGCTGGCTCCGAAGTCTCCAGGAGCACCTGGACCAATAGTTTAAACTGTCCAAAGTCTTGCAGGAGATTCTCGAAGAGACTTCTCAGTTGAGTGTCTGTATCAGTGATCATTTCAAACCTCTCTTCTATAACACTGCAAGGATAAAGTGACAGCCGAGAGAAGGATTACAAAGAAATCCACGTCCAAACATCATATTCATCAAGGCATGAATTAACACAATACTCGTGTGTAAACTGCATCCAGCACAAAAACCTCAGTCTTTTTTACTGTCTGAGCCTGGTGTTGCATTCTGACAGCTGCTCTGTCAGTCAGAGACGTCCGACAAAACTAGACGTCGTAAGACACATTTGTCTCTTGTGCGACCGTGTATCAGGAATTATTTTGCCTTTCTGGCAGCCAGCAGTCTTCCCTTGTATGTGATCTTTCTTGGCTGCTATCACCAGCATGATTTAACAAATCATATTATCGGAGCAGTCTTACTGACTGATGGGAGGAACAAGCCAATAGCATCTACAATTTAACTGCAGTTGTCTGTATTGTTTTACATATTACCGAGTCTTTGTTCCTTTAAAAAATTACATCAAGAAATCTTTGATCACCCAATATTACCTACAAAAAGAGGAAAACATATTTTTTCACATATACATTTTTAAAATCTTGCGGAATCACTTGTATTTATATTAATATATATATGTGATTCTGATAACAGCTTAGTATTTTTATAGATATGTATACACATATATGCACAGTTATATATATGTGTGTGTGTGTATATTGAAAACAAAATAATTAGCACACAACCATTAAATATCCAGGCTTCTCTTATAAAGGCTTATCCAAAACACAGCTGTGTAACAAGGCCTAGCAGTGACACTCCCCATGCAGCTGCCTCCTGTTTTTCTCAGCTTTCCTGACCTCCCAGTTTGCACAATCCTATTTGATATGGCAGAATGCAGCCCAAACTATATGTTCATATGGGAACAGTATCCTTCAAATTCACAAGACAGGCAGGTAAGAGCAATGGCAATCAAGATTAATACTGCCTTTCTATAAAAACAGAAATAATAATCTCTTACCTGTGTCACTGGGACGTTATGGAGCTAAACAAAGGCAAGCTTGCAGAGGCCAAAAGCTCCGAAAATAGAAAGTTCTGACATTACACGTCCTTTGCCATTTGCTCTGCTGCCCCTGTCAGGCTCAGAGCGAAGCTGCCAGACTTCACAAAGAAGCTTAGGAGAGAAGCGGGCGAAAGAGCAGCTGCCATTTTCTGCTCAGAGGCAAGTCCCCTGCTTGCTTTGCTTCTCTTTCCACATTCTTTACTTGTTACTTTTTAAACTGAAATAACTTCCCATTATGACCTATAACCCTTCCAGCAGTACAGCAGACTGTGCACTTGATAGAGGAAAATAAGCTTGGATACAGTAAAAAACCTGACCTCTCTTTTTCCTTAAAAAAAAAGATCCTTTCTTCTAGTTTGCAAAATTTGCTGCGGCTTCTTTACTTCCTGATTCCAGGCAGACTGGAAACGGAAACGTTGAAGTCTGGGGAGAGGCTAAACTTTCAGAGTTTCCAACCCAAGGCAAGCTGAAAACAGGAATCATGCATACATGCCGCCAGGACAAGGGGAATAAACTCTGCCAAATAATTGCTAAGGCAGATGAGTCACCACAACGAACTCAACAAGGGAAGGGCCATAATTCTTCTGAACCGTTTACTACTACAGCTCCTTTCCTGATTTTCTAGTTGCTGTCATGAAAGGCAAGCAAAATACATAAATTATTATTATAAAATGCTAAGAAGATCAAATTAGCTGCCAACAATCTAATTTTCTTCAAGCCATACACAACATTAATGATGCAAGATCATTGCTTGAAAATAGCCAGCAGCCTACAGCTCCTAGCAAATGGCTAAAATCACAGGTTTACTGAAACACGGAGGCGGATGTAATGAGCAAAAGCCTTCCTTTTCTACCCGTCACCTACAATTGGATGGCACATGACTTTTTTTCTTAGATCATTGTTAATCCCTTCAGTGTCTGAGAGAAGATTCTCCCCACCCTCTCGGCATAATCAGACTTCCCACTACCTTCGATACCAATGTATTGCAGAGACAACACACTCAGCATGCGACCGCTCATCTTGGGAAGCAGGTGGTAGTTCCTTAAGCTGATCCCCCGGCGTCTCAATCTTGGACCTTTCTGCAGCCAGAGCTGCTCTTCTTGCCTTAATCATAAAAATAATGAACAGATCACACCTTATGTAGTGCCTGGCACATGCAATGAAGAGATAAGGCTGTCTCTCAGGGTATTCACAAGTCCCCTTTTGGCTGTCTTTTTTCATGGTTGTAAGGAATACGGACTTTGCTAAGGCAGAAAACCTCTGCAGGAACAGTTTTGTTCCTGCAGGCTTGTTCTCCTCTCCTCACACTGCCTAGCCTCTGCATCTGATCTGCAGGGTTCACTGCTTGAACAGGGCGCATCACAAACAGGCCCAGTTTCAGTTCACTGATGGCAGTATAGAATATGAGATGCATTTTTGGAGAAGTGTGAACTGCGTCTGTTTGCACAAACAGATCTTTCTCAAAGACTCACATATACAGAATGTTAATTCTAGAGTGATGCAGGGAAACAAAAACAACAAAAAAACACGCAAATGTAGCTGGATTGAACCAGTCTGTATTTTGAGGATCCCTTTCTCGTATACTTTTCCCAGCTAGTCCTGCTGAGTTCTAGACATACAAATAGCAATGAAAGGCATTTGGAGGAGAGATAATAAATGCAAAATCAGCCCTCAAGAGGAAATGAGTGGTAAAGATCTTATCTTCTTTATGTGTGACAAACTTTTTGCACTCGTTTTTGCAACAGATTGATTCTGGTGTAAATACTGCACTGCTACAAACTTGGGGCTTCTTAGGAATGGAGATGTCTCTGCCAGTAAAGGAATACAGATACCCACCTTACACAGATAAGGGATATCGTATAGAAATGGTCTTACCAAATACCCCAGAAACATGTGGTTTTGTGTGTGTGTGTGCATGTGCATGTATGTATGTATTTGTATATACAGCAAGGCATTCTTTTCCTGCTTCTTTTTAAGTAAAGCAAATCGTGTTGTTTGCTCTGTATTGTGCTCTTTTTGCATATGGTCCTTTGAACTCAAGACACAAACTCCCCTCCTGCTCCCTCTGTGCAGAGTGAAGTAAAGGTTAGAATAATTGATTCCATTGTTGCTATTCACATTTTCCTCAGTGTGTTTCATACACACTCATACTCTTTCCTTATCACTTTTAACCAATGGGACAGGCACCTGTTGGATGTGACTATGCATGTTCAATCTGTGACTGCACTTCATCCCGCTGCTTTTAGGCATATAAAGGGTAACAACTTACATTGCGTTTTCTCCACAGAGTTACAAACTCAGGTTCAGTCTCTTCCCCTTCCCTAAGGTTCAGGTCATTTTTAGTCTCTCTAGATCTTTTCTGAAGTCCAAGATGTCTGCTTCTAATTGTTTGGCTTGGGGCTCATAGGCATTGTCTGACTGTGGAATCTTGAGCACTCTCTCCTCCTCCTTACTCAGCAGTTTCAAATCCTCTAAGGCTTTTCTTAGCTCTTTGAGTTCATTCTTCATTCTCTCAGCTCCGAGTGGGGAGGTATTCTGAATCACCGCTGCACACTGATTTTCAAGGTGCTTCCATTTCTCTTCACCCCTCCTAATGTCTTTGGCAATTTTCTGCAGAAAGAAGTTAAATAAACATCAGCTGCAGGAATGGGATCTTGGGATAAAAGCTGAAAGCAGTAGGAAAAATAGGCCACCTCTCCTGGTTGTACATATTTTCTTCTTCACTTCTTATTTCATAGTATGTCTTTTTTCAAGTGACCAGAAGCCAGGGCTGGTCATTTGACTGCCTCTGAGAAATACTAACTGCCACGACTGAGAAAATATTGGCTTGATTTTCATAAATGCCTGTCACCTGAGGTCCCTGACAAAGACAACAGGAGCTGCAGGCACTAAGAAATACTAATAGTCAGATCTCTCAGAGATTTCAAGCTAAGCAGTTTAAGCAGAGGCACCAAAATTTTGGATGCTGTTCTCACAACTGGTATTTTTATCACTAGCTCTAAACTTTCAAAACCTGTGAGCCTTCAGGCTCTATTTGGATCATGTTTACCCAATATCACTCATTTAAACAAGTTTAAAGGGCAAGATTCTCAAAGATTCACATAACTGTAGGAGATCAGGCTTCAATAGAAACAAAACAGATCAACCTGTGACTCATGCTACAGTTGGGAGAACCATATGTACTAACAGTTTTAGGACCTGCTACAACTCTTCTCCCCTCGCTCATGTTACAATCACCACCTTATTTTGTTTGCGTAACTCTTTTCTGAAGTACACCCTTGTGTGGTTTGAGAAACATATACAGGCATGAAGAACGCACAGTCCTAGCTCCTTGTTAGAATTATATCATTTAAGGACCTTCAGTGTCTTTAACTTGTCCTCTGCAAAAGGCTTGGTTTCTACTGCAATCCTGAATAATGCTTCTGTCGTGTCATACAGCCACGATAGGAACTGGTTGACGTTAGTGCTGTACTGCTCGTGTTCCTTGGTTATCTTCTTAAGCAGTTTCACTCGACTCTGTAACAAGAGACATCAAAGCCATGAGGACAGTGCTTATGTAGCTCTTTTTCCTTTACACTGCAACTCAGAATTTATAAACAAGAGTCCCTTTCCATCAGCCTCGACAGCACTTGGTCTCTACAGGATTTCACAGTTCACCTCAAGAAACAGAACACAAAAGTACACAAAGGCTTGTCCACATCTGGGTCGTGCTGCAGGCTTTCAATGGCTGGTCTCCAAGGAGACAAACTGCAAGGTTCTTTCAGGTGAATTTCTAGTCCCTCCTTTCCAAAACTTCCTATTCTCTCATTAGAAAAAGAAAAGAGACAGAAGTCTGTTTCTAGTTTTTACTTAGGGAGACAAGCAGTTATGTTCCCCACGCTGGTTAAAAATCAAGATGAGCATACAACAGATTGCCTTTGCCCATCTCTCAAAACGAGAATAATAGAGGCTGTGCTAGGGGCACGCAAATTGGTTTACAGTGTTCATTATTCAAGCAGCCTGTATGGAAAGTGATCACCACCTTCAATCATGTAGCCCAGGAACTTTCATACTTACTCAATTAGCAGGTCACAAACTATCCCGTGGTGGTATCACAGACCTTGAAAGCAACTTTAAGCCTATGGGAAACAGGCTTCGTTTTCCAAGTTACTGTGTGTGCACCCTATAACCGACAATCCTGGAACTCACAGGGGCCTGAACATCATGAGTTGCTCCCTGCTGATCCAGTTTCGCACCTCTCACAACAAGGCAGAGCCACGTTTGCTCAGACTATCCTTGTTAGCTGAAGTTTTGGCCTTGCTGAAAGAAATTTTACACTAATCATGAGGAATCCTGCTCTGTTGTTTCACTAGTGTAATATCCAATCTAATTATTATTTCCTACAAAATCAGACTCATTTTATCTTGCCCTTCGCCACTTGGCATGCAAAGCAATTGCAGTACACTATGGTTACATTAGCAAAAAATTGTTCCTTGTGCAATCAATTTAATGCTTGCAGCACCCTTGAAAGGCTTTGCTGTCACAGACAACGGGCCGAGTTCCGTTTTGCGTGACATGGGACACATCCCATGCCTCTGAGCAGAGTTTCATCCCAGCTGCCCTGCGCAGAGAGCAGGGTGATAGCTGCAATGGTGGGCAGAATCTCAAAGTCCCCTCTGCATTTCTTTGTCTCTGTGAGTCTCTGGGCATGTCCCCACACCTGTCAATCTGCCTGATGTGGCAGTCGGCCATCCCCATCCTGTCAGCCTTTCTCCAGCCAGGTCGGCAGAAGGCTGGCATAAGCATCAGTCACCATGGGATCTTCCATGTGCTGTGGAGTGGTGGTCCCTCTGGGACTTTGCCCTTCACCTTTGGAACAGGTTATGCCCACGGTGCAATACAAAGCCACCACTCTCCACGTGGCGCCACACCAGTTTGTTTTCCACATTGCCACTGCAATCTCTGCCGACTTGTGCAAATCAAGAGTGATGGCCATAAAGTTAGTTGACTTGCTACAGGACAAAAGAGGGATAGCTAAGGGACAACTGCTTCCCATGGAGGATGAAATTCTGCCCACTTAGTAGGGCAGGGCCTTTAATAGCACCACTTATGCACATGGGTTTGTATGACACCAAAAAGCAGAATTATGACTGCAGACTTCTGTGGCCAAGATGTATCCAGCAGAACACCTCACTTGTTTGCTAAATTCCCTCGCCTTGATTCTCAAATCTGCAGAGGTGCATACAGGTTAAACGATTCTCACCTCGACCTCAAGTTAGGGACTTGAAGAACGGAAGCTTATAGTGGTGTAAATGAGCCAAACACCGAAGTGAAACAAGTCAGCCCAAGCTTACTGATTCCAGGCAAGTAGGCTAATTTGTTGCATGGACAGAAGCTCCAAAGGGAGTAAGTCAGAATAACAAAGCGGAGTTATTATTAAACTCAAAAGTCTTACGCTACTATATAGAGGGTTAAAAGGAAGTCAAAATGACCCACCCCTGGCCAGGCTATTCAGCCAAAACAAAAGAGCGTGCAGTTCGGATACTCCTGCTGGTGCGTGAGGTCAACGAAAAGATGCCATGGATCCGGACAAACTGTGCTAGCTGTCAAACAAAAGGCTTACAAAGAACTGGCTGAGCCCTCCCCAGGAGGTTAGGCAGGGAAACTTTCTAATGATGGAAAGTATGGTAGCATTTGCTTCTGTTAGGTTAGCTGTTTGGGGAGCAGGACAGTGTTAAACTCAATCTCCACATGCACTTGGTTTATGTGAGGGACAAGGCCCTGGAAAGAGTGAGAGCACTGCCAGGAAAAGAATGGGTTTGCCATCGGCTGCAGAGGAAGAGCTGTGTCTGGGCAGGATACATCCAGCCCTGAGTACTCGAGGAGAGTGGACAGAGGCATAGAAAACCTTCTCTCCCAAGTTCCCCTGACAGTCAGCAAAAACAAATGAGCTTCTTCTGGAAGGCCATCTAGAGCACACAAAGGAAGCTCCTGCTTTAAATCCCTCTGTGGCATCTCAAGTAGAGTACAGAAAGCTCCTGTAGCCCTTTCTGGTGCTTTTAGTCTTAGCTCTAGGGTACATGAGGGTTGACATTATAAATATCCAGGTTTCAGTTAACAGAGACAACCTAGACTGAAATTCATTTGATACGCTCAGACATATTTGATATATTTGACTAAATATCAACATACTGTATATCACAACTCTTCTTAATATCTTCATTCATCATTTATGCTAAAACCCATGACCATCTATCTCTGCATATTGATATTTTACTAGGCAAGGGAAAGCACGTAGGAAAGGGCTGCCACATCTAAAAATATTCCTGTCAATGGAATTAAAAGAAAATGATGTCCTTTTAAAATTTGGGAATGATAGGGACACATGCCAACACTAAGAAAGAAAAAAAAAACCCCACCATTTGCTCATACCAGAGAAGCAATGCCACAGGCAAACCATTTCAGAAACACTGTCCGAGAGCTTGCCTTCTGATAGAGCTGGACAACTGCACAGGATCTAAAAATGCTCTTCAAACACATGTGTAATCTACAAACACCAGCAAGCCTCCTCTGGAAGGCAGCTCAGGCATTCAGCTGGTATCTGCAAGTCACATTTAGCCTGGGCTCTCATCACGTGAGCGGCTGGAGCAATCCCCTGACAGCTCCTGCATCTCTTTCATTCCTTCCTCCCTCCTGTTGGAAGAGGTGGCAGGGTTTCCCTAACTAGTGTTATACTTTCCAACATGATTCCCAAGGTGCCTGTAACCTTGGCATTAGCTAATGAACACTATGTTTACTTCAGTTCCAAAATCCAAGGCTTCCCAACTCCCTTCTTTGTTCCATGCCTCCTGAAAGAGGGATTTCTCAGCTGGATTCTCTCACTCCATCCTTCTATGAAATGTGGTATTTGTAACCAATGCCAAAGAAAAGCTTTTTCTAGCGTCTCAGTTGGCTGGAGACATATAAACATATTTTGTCTAAGTACTATGAGCCACTTCCTGATCTCATTTACACCAGCATGTATCCAAGTCAGTTAGAGAAATTATACTACGTAAAACCAGTCTCGGAGAGGTCACATTCTGGCTTTGAGAATTCAAATGACTTGTTTGAAAGGACTGCCTTATTAAAATAGCTAATGACTGTCTCCTGCATCAAAACCAAAGACAAATCTTGGTTAGAAGAGAGTGAACGAGAATTTTTAATGGCAATCTAGATAGACTACACCTGAATTCCCAGGAACCTTCTTATTTGTAAATTTGGTTGCCTTGTAATGAAGAGATCTACCTTTAAAAATAAATAATCAATGCTGAGGTTCAAGTCTGTTGGTGGCTTTACAGTCTCTCTGTGGCAGCTGCAGCTACAGAATTTCCAAATACACTCTATTTTTTTGAGAGACTTACTAGCAGTAGTTTAATCTTCATGGTTAAAAAAATACCTGAATTTCGGCTCATGAAAAGTGCCGGCTTGTGGGTTTTTTGTTCGTTTGTTTGTTTGGGGCTCGGGGTGTTTTTTTTTAAAACAGAAAAAGTATCTGTGGAGCAAGCAGAGCAGTGGCATGAGCATCTCAATGTTGCTGTTCTTCCAGTGTGATCTGAAGTTAACTCTGTATGACAGCACCCAGGGAGGGAGAGCATACATTGCTGTCAGGCTCCAGTTCTGGACCGGGGTGTAGGTGTGGGAACAAATAGAAGACAACATTATGATAGAGGCAGATAGCAGAACCAATGTAATGAAAATTATTTGTATTTGCACCAGGTAATTCCAGTCTTTGGAGCTCCTGGAAGCCACTGTGAGACAAAGGCTAGATTTTAATCTCTATATGCTTGGGATAGATGTGTCTAAATATATATTTCAAATATTCCTTTAAGTATTTCTATTCATATGGGCTAGTGAGAAACTGAATTCTTCTGCCCACCTGCAGATGTCTGTCCCTCAGTCATGTCACATGGTCCAATCCTGTCTTTACCTGAGTTTTAGAAGTGAAAAGTATTAGCCTCATCTGAAATCTTTACCCATGAATTCAAAGGAAATCACTGGCACTGAAACTCGGATGTCTTATACCAGCCTGTCTAACAACTGTTCAAGCTAGAAGACTAGCATCAGGCAAGAATTAGTATCTGTGTGCAGTGAAAATCTTTCAGATACTGCAACTAGCTAGCTGAGCTCAGTGTTAGGCCACAGCTGACTCCCACTTCCCTGTTTCCCAGTTCTGCAGGCAGAGAGTGCAGCTCTGGATCTGGACTAATGCTACTTCCTCCAACAAGGGTGCTCGCATGTAATATCCCCTGGCTTCTGGAATGGGTACTTGGCATCTGGTTATACAAGGATCACTAATATGCTGAAAGATGAGAAACGATTCAAACTTCAGACAGAGATAACCAATATTCGCTATGTTACAGCAAGCAGCTTGCCGTTGCTTTACAACATACTATAAAGCGTAGCATCCCAATTAACAGCTTATCTTGGGACATGACGACTGTTGCAAAGAGTCCACTGACCGAAAGAACAGAGGTCCTCAGCTCTGTTTCTTTTTGCAGTCCTACCAGATAAGCCCCATCACTCAAGACGCAGATAGCAAACAATACTGTATATTGGTGAAATCTGAACACCTCCCACTCTTTACAGGTGTACCTGAGCTTCTGCTCTGACTGTTTTATATTCCGCTCTTAAGTTCTTCTGAACATCCTCATCAACGCTGGGGTCACCTGTCCTGCTGAACAAGGAAGCAGCTTCCTCTAGCATCGTTTCCAGCAGGCGTGACCAATTTAAGACACCATTCAGCAGAACTTGAGCATGGCTCAGCTGCCACTGCTTCTCCTTTAAGCCAAGTGGTAACTCAATGTCAGGCTTCAAGGTCACCCTCATGTTGTGAATCCATGTGTAAAACTTGTCTTGGGCTTTCAGGTACTCAGTCCAGAGCAGCCAGACCCACTCAATACGGCTGTTGGGGAGAGAAAGAGAGAAGAGTTAGATAAAATTATGATGGGAGCAGTGGTGACTGGCAAGCTCAATGGCCTTCCAAGCAAAGGACAAGGTTCTCAGCAATTTTAAGCTGCTCTAACTTCGGAGGCTCCAGATCCTCCCTGCTCTGGGGAGGAAATATTCTGTACAAGGTCCCTGTGCCTGGCCAAACTCATCATTCCAGACCATGAGGTGGGCTGGGCTGTGAAGGCAGAGAGCACTGAGATCCCACCTGCCCTCCCTCCCCACACAGTCCCCGACATGCTTATGGGACTGGGATTAGCAGTGATTGCTATCTACAATCCAGGCAGCAGAGAGAGGGAGGAAACACTTTACAAAAGCACTGGATAAGACAACTGCCTCAGCACACCAAACAGCAGTCTTGTGTAAAAAGTACGTTTGTCTTACCTGTGACAGTGAGTAATGTATGTGGCTGTCTCTTCCCACAAGTCTTTAATGTCTTTCACTTTAGATAATACCTCACACTTCCTATCAGGGATGTTGCGAAGTGCAACATCTGCCTTCCCACGAATCAAGTCGATTTTCAAGTTGCCTTCTGGTTCCAGTGCACATATTTTCTATGAGAAAAACAAATCAGACTGAAAGCATGAAAAGAAAGCAACTATAATTGATGAAATTTAAACTTTGTTTTTACCCAGGAATCATGAAGTCCCTGCTGCAAAGCTTCTCCTGAAAGGAAAATACAACCTTTTCTTCACTTGTTTATTCTTAAACATCCTAAAGGACTGAATTTAATTGAAAACCATGTAGCAGTCGAAAAACATTTAAGTTAGCTACAAAACCTGTATCATTTTCTATCGAACATCTGTGGCTCTGTTTCCATTGCTGTTATAAAGTTACAGCACTATGTTGCCACGTGCCAGTTGTTCGCCCCCACCTGCTGAAGAGCGTAGAGGTAATCTCCACAGGGTACACTGCAACGTCTCGATTTCAAGCTCTACTATGAGAAATCATGAAGCATATTAAAAAGGCTTCCTACTGCAAATAAAAGTTGGCTCAGAAAACAAGCAAGAGAAATTAACTAGTGGAATTTTCTGCCCGCTACCAAATTTGCTTTGACCTTAAATTGCTAAATTATGAACTGGTGAAAGCACGTATCTTACACAAATCGCAATGCCAGGAGCTGAAACTTAAGCCATCTAATTTTAAGTAGTCCCTCTTCCTCTACCCAGAGATGGAAAATCAGCACAAGTTCTGTACAATGTAACGCATTAATTATGTCTCAATTTGGATGTCAGCTCTCTTTAAAGCATCACTTTATCCAAACTTCTGATACCATCATGTTAGCTTTTCTTGCAGTTCTTCCACAAACTCCTGGCAAACTGCAGGCTTTCATGTGCGAAGGAAAAGGCTTCTACAATGAAAACACTAAGAGGTTCGAAACCAGCAACTACTTTTGGAAAGATTAGTCTTATGGGATTTGTTAAAAAAAACATGTCAGTTATTGCAACAGGGAGACGAAATCACAGGCCTTTGGATTTCCAGTCTCGCATTCTGAGAAATGACCGTTCTTTTGGCATGTACACAGCACATCAGCACGTGGCGTACAAACAGGTGTTTGGACAAACTATCTACTATGAAAAGTGTGATTAAAAGAATCCATGAAAGCAGGGCAAAGGGTAGGGCATAGAAAGAAAAGCCACAGCTATCACCCGACAGGAAAAATTTAAGAGTCAAACTGTATTCTAAGCCTGACATTTTTCCAGTAAGTAAAAGCAAACAACAGCTGGAGAGAAAGCAGTGGCGGTACAGGCATTTTTCTTTTTCAAATCTGTTTTTTAAATGATTGCTATCTTTGTCTGGCACTTTCATTAACACATTAACAGAAAATAAAGCACAGGAAGGAGGCATTAAAAAAAGGCAATGAAAAATTATAACTGGATTTGAAAACAGCCAATAGGTGAAGCAGCAAGCACATCATGAGGACATGTGAACTGGACAAAAAAGCCAGGCCCAGAAAGGAGGCAGGATGAGGGAGCAGAAGGGGCATGAGTTAACACAGGAAGGGAGAACAGACACTTGTTATTCTTTAGAATGATGAATTTCCAAAGTCTGAATTGAAAAGCCTTCTAACATGATTTTTTGCATGTTACAGACCTCCTCCAAAGTCCACAGAAGTCAACAGGCTTCAGTTCAGGCCACATTAAATCACGACAAAACTCTACACCTTACATCTTGCTGTCTCTGCCATGAATACATGCCCTTTGCCAAACTACCACTCTCCCTACTCAAGTTCCTGTGTTTCTTGCATGTTTTTTGAGACTGCACATATCATAGTCTCCTGGAGAAAAGGCAAGGGTGAAAATAATTTAAGGGCAGAAATAAACCTATAGACCAAGAGGAAATACTTCAGATTTTCCTGACTGACATGCAAGTCTAGCCATCAGCCATCACTCCATGAACAGTCTCCATATTATGCCAGAGGCAAGATCCAGCCTCCAGTGAGCCACAGTTAAGGAAAAAGGCTGAAGACATTGCGGTACCACCATGTAAACTACCTCGGACTCCACGTAAACCTGCAATGTTTTTTTGAGTTGTTAAACTTCAAGAGAGGCAGTCCAAACATGAGTAGACACACAAAAATAAAGACTTTCACGTAAATAACAATGGAAAGATTTGGCCATTTAATTTAAAGAACAGACTAGTTGGAATTAAAGGTAACAGAAGCATAAAAATAGTTTCAATGTTAATCATAGAAATAGCACCACTCCCTCTAATCATGAATGGTAAAGATGGGACAAACAGGAGTGTTTAATTCTCTGAGATTACAGGAACAAGATAACATCTAATGAAACTGAAGTTAAGGAACGTGAAATCACAGTAAGAGAGCAGGCACAAACTGCAACGGGATCTCTGTGAGAAGAGTTATACAAGACATTAAGTAAGACGAGAAAAAAAAGAAAACATTAACCTTTCCATTACATAGATTATAAAGGGGAGCTGTAAACCCTCTTATTATCAGAGTTTATGGAAAAAGCAAGGGGATTACTCTAGAGCAGCCCATTACTAGGACACTGCAATCTTTCTCTATCAGTGCCAGAGTCCTGAAGGAGGTGGAACACTAACGTGATCCGATTCTCTCATACTGTACGCTGGACTTCTGCAAATGACTGTCTGGTAATTGCAAGCAGTGACTCAATTGTTTCAGCTTTGAGTGTGCTCACAGTAGAGTGTAAACATTTTAATCTGCCAAACCTGCTGCTAGTCTTCCAAATCAATCTGAAAAGCTTGGAAGCCTGTGAAATCAATCAAATTGCCATCCTCTTTTTCTATAACGTCCATAAACACTTTGCAGATGGAAAAATTAGAAGGAATACTGATGTAAACCTATTCACACAGAACCACTATTCCAGCAAGCAGGACCAGCTGACAGTTTCCTAATGGAAAACTCCAGAGCTCACAGCAATAACTGCTGTAACAATGGCAGCAGTGACTGCCACCTCTGAACCACTACATCATTCTTCCCTTACCTCAGTCTCTCTCAGTCGGGCTTCTAGGGCAGACAGAGGACCCTCGGTGTTGTCAATGATCCTCAGTCTCTCGTGGATGGCCTTCATCCAAGCTTCCGCATTCTCCACGCTACTGTCAAATTCATCCTGTAGCTGCTGAGTCATTGCATTCAAAGAAGCTGAAAGGATAAGAAACAGGGAAGTAAGTATATTTTGGTTAAGAACTAAACAGGAATGCATTCAAGGCAACCTAAAGGAACAAGGGAGAAAAGCTAATGATGTTGTGGCTTTACTTTTTAATGGTAAAACCAAAAAATGTAAAAGCATCGCAATTCAGTTGAGCACAGAGAACACATTCACACTGCAGCTTTCCCAAATGAAAACATACCAGGAAACAAAACGAAGGTGGAGAACGGATAGACCCATTTGTGTTTGGCGTGTTTGATGGATGGACCACTCGGTGGATAAGGAATTGGCTGGATGGTCGCACTCAAAGAGTTGTGGTCAAGGGTTCAATGTCCAAGAGCAGGCCAATAACAAGTGGTGTTCCTCAGGGGTCAGTACTGGGGCCAGTGCTATTTAACATCTTAGTCGGCGACATGGACAGTGGGATCAAGTGCACCCTCGGCAAGTTTGCAGATGACACCAAGTTGTGTGGTGTTGTGGACACGCTGGAGGGAAGGGATGCCATCCAGAGGGACCTTGACAGGATGGAGAGGTGGGCCTGGGAGAACCTCATGAAGTTCAACAAGGCCAAGTGCAAGGTCCTGCACGTGGGTCGGGGCAATCCCAAGCACAAGTACAGGCTGGGCGGAGAATGGATTGAGAGCAGCACGAAGGAAAAGGACTTGGGAGTGCTGGTGAATGAGAAGCTCAGCATGAGCTGGCAATGTGCGCTGGCAGCCCAGAAAGCCAACCATATCCTGGGCTGCATCCAAAGAAGTGTGGCCAGCAGGTGGAGGGAGGTGATTCTGCCCCTCTACTCTGCTCTCGTGAGACCCCACCTGGAAGACTGCATTCAGCTCTGGAGTCCCCAACATAAGAAGGACATGGAGCTGCTGGAGCGGGTCCAGAGGAGGGCCACGAAGATGATCTGAGGGCTGGAGCACCTCTGCTATGAAGACAGGCTGAGAGAGTTGGGGCTGTTCAGCCAGGAGAAGAGAAGGCTCCGGGGTGATCTTATAGCAGCCTTCCAGTACTTAAAGGGGCCTACAGGAAAGCTGGGGAGGGACTGCCATGCTAAACTTGACTAATAAGGATGAACCATAACAAAGCCTCCTGTAGGTCAGCTCTGCTGGAACGAATGGAAAGACAGCCGTTGACATTAAATGGTTTTGGATCACATCCTACAACTATTGCCTCCCAAGTAGTCAGTGTCTCTTGTAAATTAACATATTCTTCCTCTTCATTATTCATCACTGAAATATTTTTGCAGCACAAAGTTTGAGGCTTAATTACTGAACTCAAGTTTGTTGTGCAGAATTCAGTTCCACAGAAGCCCCCTTCAGCCTCCATGAAATGATCCATGTGGAAAAAAGTGTTTGGTGCAAGAGGCAGAGCACGGCTCTCGGCAAACCTGGACCAGTGGTGTTTTGTAACCACTTGAACTCTCAGCAGCTTAGTCTTTTCAAGGGAGAGCCAACCTTCCCACCGTCCTGCTGCTGTTCCTGTTCACGAGGCGAAAGGATTCCTCCCCCATGCATTTTCTTTCACATTAGACCAGAAGAAACAAGATGTTCTTGTTCACAACACTGATTTCTGGTAACAGAAACAGTCTAAATTGTTGCTTCCCAGCCTTCAACAGGCTTTATGCTCAATGGGTCTCAGAACAGAGCAAAGGAACTGCAGCTACAGAGGGCATCACTGGAGCAGAGGTTGGGTCAGATCTCCACGCGCAGAGATGCGAAGCTGCACAAGGGAATTCCTAAGTGAAAGATGTCGGATGGAGCACAATCCAAAGCTGTAACTCTAACAGCTAGGCGGCAGTTTTGAAAAGCGTGGCCTCACTTTACAGAGATTAAAGAATAGAACAGGATGTACTAGGTTTAGTGACAGTGGTGTGGCACAGGGCAGCTACTCCCTTTCTCAAATACAAAAACTATGACAGGATATATAATTAAAGCTAAAATCATCACTGACATCACAAGAGTCCTAAGGATGAAGCCAGCTAAGGGAGTAATGTTATTCTCAGTGGATCGCTAGATAGCTGTGTCCTTCTCCAACTATGATTAGCCCAGAACTTATGTTTCTGAACTCCAGCTCTCAGAAGAAAGCACACATCTCTGCAGCTGCCTGTTCAGCTTGTTTTCACACTCACGTTTCTCATCCCACCTGGCAGCTGCAGAGGGCCTGTCCCCTACAACTGTCCTTGTTACACATGTATGTTTCTCTGTCTCAGCCAGCGAGGCCCGCAGCTGCGGCAGCACTAAGTTCTGTGGCCGAGCGGTAGATTGAGGGGTGCAGGGGGCTCCCACAGCCAGCGGAACCCGAGCAAGAGCCGGCAGCTCTTGTGGGAGGTGGAATGGTTTGGACATTGCCAGGAGCAAGAGCGGGAGATCTGAACGGCCCCCGGCAGCACAAGCGCCGCGAGCAGGGATCAAGCGGCCACGCAGCCAGCTGGAAGGCCGCCCAGCCCGGCACGAGCTCCCGGTCTGTGCCCTGATGGTGGGCGCTTGCCTCAGAGCTAAACCCAGTGCTTCTGCAGAGAAAGCCTCTGAGATGCCTGATGCTTCCACCCAGACGGCACTGGTAAGGAAGGAGACTTCAGCACGGACAGCATGTTACGACGAGTGCCCAGACCCTTCTGCTGGAGAAAAGGTGTACCTGCAAGAGATGAGCACAGGTTGATGATCTGTTGCGTCAGGTGGCTGAGTTGCAGGAAACAGTTAAAAGGCTGCACAGTCTTAGAGGGGCCGAGATAGACACAGGTAAGTGGTTTCAGAACCATGCTCCTACGGCAGACACCACAGAGAATGAGGCACCTCGGACCTTGGTGACCCACAAAAGCAGGACTCTGCTTCGGCCCTCATCTCCATCATTACAACCAAAAAGAGATGTGAAGCTTTAACAGCTGTAGACACCCATGAGCAAGGTCTGCAAGGAGAAACTGCACCAGCAGTGCACAGTGGATACTGCAAACAGAAGTGGACCAGTGCTTGTAGTGGGTGACTCTCTGTTAAGAGGCACTGAGACCCCCATCTGCCAGCCTGACAGGAAGTCATGAGAGGCATGCTGCCTTCCGGCAGCTAAGGTCCAAGATGATGCCGAGTGGGTGCCACAACTTGTCAAGAGCACAGACTACTATCCATTGCTACTCTTTCAAGTGGGCATGAATGACACCACAAGCCATAACCTTGGCAGAATCAAGGAAGACTACAAAGCCCTGGGGGTGCAAGTGAAAACTACTGGTGTCCAAGTCATCTTTTCTTCCATTCTACCAGTTAGAGCAAAGGGTGCAGCCAGAAATAGACATATAATGCAAATCAACTTCTGGCTTCATGGCTGGTGCTATTATTAAGGTTTTGGCTTTTGTGACAATGAGACATTCTTCAATGACTATAGCCTGTTAAGGAGAGATGGGATCCACCTGTCTAGAAGGAATTCCCTGGCAAGGGAATCTCTGGCAGCAGGCTGGACAACTTAATGAGGCGAGCTTTAAACTGAAGGACTAGGTGGACACGGTCCAAAGTGGCAACGCTCATGCCATTGCATCCAACTGGAGAATAAGCCAGGCCAACCAGAGAAGTGAAAAACATTCCTTAGCTGTGTCCCCAGTTGAGAACCAGAAGACCAACCATCTCAAGTGTATGAATACCAATGCATACAGCCTGGGGAACAAACAGGAGGAACTGGAGCTCCATGCCCAGTCAGAAAATTATGATATCATAGGAATAACTGAAACATGGTGGGACAACTCACATGCCTGGAGGATTGCAATAGATGGCTATAGGCTGTTTCATAAAGACGGGCAGGAAAGAAGAGGAAAAGGAGTTGCGCTCTATGTTAAGGACAACCTTGAATATATAGAGGTCAACTATGGTGATTGTGGAAGCCCTATTGAATGCCTCTGGGTCAAGATCAGAGTGGTCATCTCCAAGGGAAATCTTACAGTAGGCATCTGCTACCGACCTCCAAACCAAGATGGTAAGGCAAATGAAGCAGTATTTGGGTCACTTAAGCAAGCTTCCGGTCAACAGAACCTGATTCTTACGGGTGACTTCAACTACCCAGACATTTGTTGAAAGAACACAACAGCAGCTCACATGCTATCCATCCAGTTCCTGGAATGCATAGAGGACTGCTTCCTCATACAAACATTAGATGTGCCAACCAGGAACGAGCCACTGCTGAAGTTGATACTCACAAATCAAGAAAATCTGCTCTGTAATATCTCAGTTAGTGACAGCCTTGGCTGCTGTGATCACAACATTGCGTAGTCTGGGATCCTGCTGAGCACGCTGAAGGTTAGTACTAAGACAAAGGTTTTAGACTTCCAAAGAGCCAACTTCAGCTCACTCAGCTTCGCTGGGAGGGATTCCATGGGAAGCATCCATGCAGGATAAAGGAGCTAGTGAGTTCTGGGAATTTTTCAAGAACGCTCTCCTGAAAGCACAAAAACAGTTCATCCCCTTTAAAGGTAAGGGAAGCAGACAAAGCAAGACACCCCCTTGGCTTAACTACGAGCTTCTGAGTCTGCTCAAAACAAAAAGAGAAGTGTACCAGAGATGGAAAGGTGGATGAATACCCATTGAGAACTACAATGGCATTGCTATGGCAGGCAGAGATGTAGTTAGAAAAGCAAATTGAAATTGGCCAGAGATGTCAAAAATTAGGAGAAAGGGTTCTTTAGGTATGTAAACAACAAGCAGAAACACAAGGAAAATATTAGCCCACTATTGAACAAGAGAGAGGAATTAGTCACCAACGACGCTGAAAAGGTAGAGGTTCTTAACGCTTTCTTCACCTCTGTCTTTACCAGCAGTGTTGGGCCTCAGGTCTTGGGAACAAAAACCCAGGGTGCTTCAAACACAGACCCACCGTCAGTGAAGGAAGAGTCTGTATGTGAACTACTACAGGAGCTTGACCCTTACAAGTAGATGGGCCCTGAAAATATCCACCCAAGGCTGTTAAGAGAGCTGGCTGACATCATTGTGAGCCTGCTCTCCTTAATCTTGGAGAAGTTGTGGAGATCGGCGGGACATCTCACAAGACTGGAAGAAAGCTAATGCCACCCTCATCTACAAGGCAGGCTTAAAGGAGGATCCAGGAAATTATAGGCCCATCAGTCTTACTTCAGTCTCTTGGAAAGTTATGGAACGAATCCTCCTGGTGGCTATCACAAGTCAAATGAAGCATGTGATTGGGAAAAGCCAGCACAGATTTACCAAGGGCAAATCGTGCTTGACAAACCTGATCACCTTCTACAACAAAGTAACCTGTTCGGTTGATGCGGGGCGAGCAGCGGACACTGTCTACTTGGATTTCTCCAAGGCTTTTGATACTGTTCGCCACAGCCTTCTCCTAGAAAAACTAACGCGGTACAGTCTACACAGTGGTCTGTGCGGTCGGTGGGGAACCAGCTAACAGGACACACCCAGAGGGTGGTGGTAAATAGCTCCTTTTCAAACTGGCAACCTGTCACAAGCGGGGAATCCAGGGATCGATACTGGGCCCAACACTGTTTAATATCTTTGTAAGTGACCTGGATGATGGGATCAAGTGTACCTTGATGAAACCAAAGTGAGTGGTGAAGTGGACACTTTAGAAGGGAGGGCCACCCTGCAGGAAGACCTGGATAGGCTGGAAGAGCAGGCTAACAAGAACCTTATGAAGTTCAGCAAGGACAAATGTAAGGTCTTGCACCTGGAAAAACGTAATCCAAGAGTGCAGCACAGGTTGCGATCTACCTGGCTGGGAAGCAGCTCTGTGGAAAGGGACCGGGGGTCCTGGTGGACAACAAGCTCGATATGAGTAAACAGTGTGCTGCTGCGGCAATGAAAGTCAACAGGATGCTGAGTTGCATCATTGAGGACATCACCAGTAGATATAAAGAAGTAATTATCCCACTCAGCCCTTGTCAGGCCACATCTGGAATACTGTGTTCAGTTTTGGTCCCCGCTATACAAAAAAGATGTGGTCAGGCTAGAGAGGGTCCAGAGAAGGGCCACAAAGACGATCAAAGGACTGGGAAGTCTGCCATATCAGGAAGGGCTGAGAGAACTGGGATTGTTCAGCCTTGAGAAGAGAAGGCTTAGGGGAGACCTTATCACCATGTTCCAGTATTTAAAGGGTGGCTACAAAGAAGATGGAGACTCCCTTCTTACAAAGAGTCACATGGAAGACATAAGGGGTAATGGGTACAAGTTACTCCTGGAGAGATTCCAGCTAGACACAGAGGAAAATTTTTCACAATGAGAACGATCAGCCATTGGAATAATCTCCCCAGGGAAGTGGTGGATTCCCCAACATTGGACACTTTTCAGATTCAGCCGGACAGGGCGCTGGGCCATCTTATCTAGACCGAGTGTTTGCCAAGAAAGGTTGAACCAGATGATCCTTGAGGTCCCTTCCAACCTGCTATTCTAGGACTCTGTGATTCTAGGCAAATAGTTTCTGAATGTGTTGAGTGTAAGCTGTGGCAATTCCAGTTATGCTACTGTGAAACAAAAGCTCATGGTACATTTGCTGGATAGACTGATGAAGAGTGGCATTCATTTCCTAGGAGAGGTTTCTATTCCTGGCAACATCCATATCATATTTAAAATTGGCTTTCGGACTCCAGTCATGGAGTAGCCAAGACAGAACATTACATTATCCTAGTCCTATTTCTCAGAAAAAGCAGAGGGCAATCAAACATGGTTAAGAAGCAGTGGAAAACCTACTGTCATCTACCATGAAGAAAACGTCACTCACACTCTGTCCTCCTGCTGCCTTATTTTGAGCACAAGGATTTTCTGTCCAAAAACCAGACACACAGACCCCCATCCCACACACAGGTGTTCCACTTAAGCAGCCAACACAAGAAGCCATGAGAAATGTTATTTCAATATTAAGATCACCAGTTTGCAAAGGAAGAGAAACACTTTGCTACTCCAACTGTCTGCATAACATCGTTGACTGATTTTGACCAAGTAGTTCCTACACCTAGCACCATAAAAATGATTAAATTTAGCACAGATCCTGACCCAATGCCCCGGTGGATTTCATGGTAGTTATGACCTGCAATACTTGACATGGATTTGGGCTGCCTCTTGAGATCAGCTGTGTCCTGTCCTCCCTTCTGCCTCCACGCCAAGCAGCCAGACCCTGACTGATGCGATCAGCTACGGTGCCCCAGATCCTATTGTTGTGGAACTCATCACCCTTGCCAGGCATTAAAGGCATGGGTTGATATCTGCAAGGAAGAAGTATGTTTTCTGACTTATTGTCCGCTTGGGAGGAAGAAAGCTATTGACTATCTGAAATTTGGCAATATCTTTAATTTCTTTGCAAACTCTCCTAAAGCTGGGATAAATGATTACTGCATAAGTGTTAATGAACCAACAGTATTTACCCCATTTCTGCTGCATTATTGGGACTAAATGATTGAGCAACACTTCTGGTCATGAAATACGGCGCTCTGATGAGTACAAGAAATACAAAGGAGACATAGCAGCTCCTGGAACAGACCCGAGCTGTTTGGCTGTGCAAAGCCAGCATTCACAAACCAACCTGCAACAGCAGCAGACCATCAGGGCCACCTGTACTGTGGTGCGACAGCCCCTGTCCCAGGCTGAAGGCTCAGTGTCCCTAGGACCCACTGCGTCAGGGAAAGCCTCCCCTTAATCACAGGTGCGATCCTCTGAGCAATTTGTACAAAATTATTTTTATCGTAGGCATTTTCAAATGCATGTAGCTGTTCCAAATAGCTTTTCATTTTAATGTCACTTGAATCAGTGCATTAGTTCCCATCGTGGAAGGCGTATTTATACTGCAGAAAGCGTTTAGCATCTCTACACGTATTTTACTAAATGAGGGTAACAACTACGCATAAGAAATTCTGGCATAGATAATGAGATGCTGAGCAACACCAAGTTTTACTTGTCCAAACGCAAAAACACGGTTACTTAGTAGAGATATGGAAGAAGCGTGTTTCAGGGTGCTGACCCAGGACAGCTCCTGCAGCATGTCCAGAGGTTATAAAAAGCACGTTTCAGGAAGAGGAAAATCTAAGACACAGATTAGCTCCAGAATCCTCCAGCTGAACCTCTCCCACAACACCAGTCTTCCTACGTTCTCTGAATCACCTTCCTTGGCCCCTGAAACACCAGTTGGCAGTGCCTGGGTAGGCACACATGCTTCAGTGCCATAGAGGGCACAATGCCTTGGCTCTCGCCTGGTTGGTCTGCCAGACCCACTGCACACCTGCAGCACAAGCAGGGCTTGTACTGGGCCACCTGCAGCTCAGTTACCATGCACGGGATATCCGTACCTTTGGAAGAGAGAAAGATGAACTCCTGTGGCAACACACACCTGTCTCTAGTCAGCATGACTCCTCCCCTCCTCTCATCCAGGCACAAAACAATCTAGCAAGGAGGGAAGTCAGAGGACTGTAACCCACCAGCTGTTCCCAAACTCCCTGAGAAGAAGGGGCAGCTGGCAGGGTGCCAGGGGCACACGTGCTGTCCCCTTAGCTTGCCCACGAGCCACAGGCTGAATACCCCAACATGAATTAATGAGATCCAAAGTAACAGCAAGCTGGGTTTGGCTTATAAAATCTGCTCAGCTCCTGGGCCATGCCCTGTTTGTGTTGGGCTGGGCACTATGAGAATAGACACAAAGGCAGCCTTGTATCAACCGTGGTCTTGGAGCTGTCTCACTGAAAGCAGGTAAATTAATTAGCTGACTGCTGTGCATTATAGCTTTTGGGGCCACTACATGGTAGCAGCACCACTGAGGGACGTGGAGATGCCTGGGTCTCCACAGCAGACCTGGACACAGTGAAAGGCACAGGTCATCCTCCATAGGATCCACACAGCACTCACAGGGCCAAATTTCTCTGAGCACTTCTTCCCTAAGTACAGCTACTTCAGCAATCTTTCTAGTGCATCTATTAACTCTCAATAGGGCGTACTTATTTAATATTTCTAATGCTCTACTGAGACCTTTTAAAGTTACTTTGCAAGTGCACTGTCTTTTTGTTAGGATTTTCCTATTATTTTGCAATGTTTCCTGACATACTATTTTCTCCCTGCCAAGTCATGCTGCTTTTATTTAAAAAAACCTCAAACTTCTTAAAACGTTTCTCACAACCACTCCCATTTTACACATTCTTATAAACCCTACATTTATAGAACACAGGCTTCTAAATGGTTTCAATATGTCTTGGATTCCTGTGTTCATGTACTACTTAACTAGTTTCCAGAACCCAGTTCTTACAAAAATAAAAGTACAAAAATGCTCCAGGAAATTCAAATCGCTCACCATTAAGGAGACTGTTTCCCAATTACCAAAATACTTCAAACTTTTCATAACCCTTTCCATTTAGTTCTGGGATTGAATGTGAAAAAAAAAATTATAAAAAAACCCACTGGACTGTGTCAAATCTTATACAAATGCATGAGTGTGGAAGCAATTTTGGTTCTGGGAACTGTCTCTGGGGTAATTTAACAACTTTTCAGCTTCTCTGGATACTGTAAAGAGAGCTTTGAGAAGGAGCAGAGCTGAGAGCTCTGACTTGTCTGCTTCAGGCTGGAGCGGAGGGTCAGTCACTGGCACAGATCACAGCGAGGTGAAGCACTGACCATTGTCTTTCCAGTGCTGAATATTCTTGGTCTACTTCAGGAGGAGCTGTTTTGAATCACATTACTAGTAGCTGATGCTTTACCAGCCGAGGGACTGTAAGCCTCCAGGGCAGCCACACCCAGGTAGAGCTGAGTTAAACTGCCTGAGAAGGTGCAGAAGCCCTCAAGGTTTCAAATAAAAGGTGTAGTTATTTCCAGCATAATCTTTTAGAGGTTCAAAAACTAATCCTATCACCCTGGCCATCTTCCAACACAGCCTTCTCCTGTGTTATTTGCAGTGAATGTTTATGACAGTCAGCGATTGTTTGCCCTAATTAATGAGCTAAAGAATAAATAGTTTTTTGGAATAAACACATAAATATCCTAATTACAAGCAGCCCCTTCGACCAAGGAATGCTAACATCATGAGTACCTACAGCACTCATGCATATCATAACCATTTCCTTTCCCTTACAAAACTATGCACAGGAAGCCTATGGCTAATGCAAGACATTCTGCCACAACATGATCACACCTGACAATTTTCTATCTATTTGATTACAAAAAACTGAAAAGCAGAGACATGTTCTGTGCAGGCTAACTCTCAAAAAACCCTGATATTTTTCAACAACTTGTTTAATTTCAGACTTTGGTGAGAGCCAGTGCAAATGGGATATCTTTCTGCTTTCTAAGACTGCAGTGGAAAATACATAATTCCCAGGTCTAAAAAGCCATTTCCAAAAAAAAAGGGGATTGAAATTTTAAAATAGTTCTATATCTGAATGGAATAATCATGTGCAAGTAAGGCAGAGCTGGGTCCTGGGGCTATCTTCCCTTTTAGTATCAGGAATGACAATCAGTAGATCTGAACTGAGCATTTTTATTTTTTATATTTCAATCTTCAAGTCATTTGGAAGTAAAAAATATAGATGAGGACTCTGGACTACAAATCTCTCCACACTCCACACACACACTTCTGCATTTCCAGGTCACTCTAGGACACAGGCTGGTCTACCATGATTCAATCAGATAAGTCAAATGCAGGTTTTAGTACTAGTCTAGAATTCCTTTTTACCACCAAGGAGACAGAGTATCTGTATTAGGTATCTGTCTGGTTTAGATTTTGATCTTCCATCTCCACATTATTGAAGTATTAAACAATTATGCACTCAGCTCCCCTTTATAAATAACACCTCAGGTTCAGAGCTACTTTGTTTCTTGCCTCTAAGCAGTAAGGGAATACTTGAAAGGACAACCAAAAATGATAATTCAGCTAATAAACACTGAAGAGAGTGATTTTCAACCTTTTCTAATATGTATCCCTTCAAGTGTCTCTACAGAGATGCAGATCTCTGTTTAGTGACTTTGAACTTTGTTGTAAGAGGTTTCCTTTTCCTATTTACCATGCACAGACTCTTTAGTCTGGGAAATCACAGGTTAGACACCTCTGCTCTACAACTTCAGCAGAGATTCTGCAGATCCAGGCAATTTGCTTTGGAAATCGCCCCTGAACAGTACCCACAGGCTTACCAGCAATCTACATCTTGTGAACTTGTCCCCAGCTACTGAAATAGGCTAGGTTTCAGCTTCACTCAGCTCCCTAAGAGTTTTACCATCAGTCAGTCAACGAAAACGCACTGCAGGCTAACAGCATTAGCCTCACAGTCTCTGGAGGCTAGAATTTATGTATTTAATTATCTCCCACTTGTCCCCCACAGACTGTACAATCCCTCAGTACTGGGTGCCAGTCACGGCACTGATATACTGACTAATAAACCTCTGTGGTATCTGTCTCTTGGCTAGAGACCAGTGGACAATTCAGAGTGAATAATACATCTGATAAATCGTTCCTCTTTTGCTGGTCATATATTGTGTATGGACAATCTCATTTTCTCAAAGGTGTGGTTATTCCTAGCTATTTGCCAAATATATTCATAGAATCATATTCTGCAAATTAGTTTTGCTCTGTAGACTGTTTCCAAGTAATTCTTCCTTGTGATTCTTGATACCTTCTCAATGCACTGCTTGATTTTGTTTTGGCATCACAACCCTAATAAGAAATTGTCCGTCTTCGCCTGCTGGCTGGCAGTGGCTCTTCTTGTTTACGTGCAGTTTGTCACACAGTAACTCCCGAGGGCTGTTTTCATTATCAGGACCCCAATGTGTTAAGCCGTGCACAAAGAGTGTGCATTCACGAGACCCTGCGGTGAGCAGAAGTGTCCTACAGTTAAAAGGATAATTTCTCTGTGCCAATGAGATTACAGAAGACATGTTGGAAGGGGTTCAGCAAGGTGTCAGTGTGTATTTAGGGACACAGAGTGGTGGATGGAAGAAAGGGCCTTTAGAGACTGCAACTGCATCTCCAGTGCTCTGTGCAAACTGTAGTGGTTCTACCACCCATGTCCTCCACTCACCCCTTGAAGCCAGAGATATTCAGAAAGAGATCCTCAAGCCCTGCTAGAGCACGTGGCCTCAGCACAGGGTCTGCAAACCTGCTGGGACTCAGAAATGTGTCTCACATCAGGAGAGAGGATTCATTGCACTGAACCTCAGGCTGTCAGTGGGACACCTTGAGCTAGGAGCTCTGTGATTCCCTGGGGAGTCAGTGCAAGAGAGGGGCACTTCCAAGCAAGGATCCATGCCAGAGGATGGAACAACTCACCTTCTGCAGGAATGCCATGTCCTGAGAAGGCCTACAATCATAATGAGCGTGCTCAGGCCCATGGGATGTCAATCTGTCTCCAGGTCTGCATCCCTTCCTCTTCCACATCCTTTCCTCTTCCACATCACTATTTCCACATTTGAATCTAGGGGAGGTTTTGCGCACACAGTTTTTCTTCCCCTTACAAAACCAGTGTTAAATCTTATTTGACCATCAGTCAAATGCCTTTGCCTCTGAGTAAGCAATTGTATGTAACCTGGGAGCACTAAGCACACCGCTTTTAAACTAATAAACCTTTTAGGTCAAGTATTTACTAGAAATATTTGTTAGAAATAAAGTCACTTGCACTAAACAAGTATAGTCTAAGGGCTAACTCCCCAAAACATAAGATTTCTCAGCTATATGTTTCAAAACATTATCATTAGGATGATGCTAATGAGATATTTATCTGGTGAAAGCAAGACTTATTGGAATTAAAAGAAAAAAAAGTAGCTAGCAAGTAGGATAATACCAATTTTAAATACTGAAATTGTTTATTAAAATAAGAGTGGAATCAAAGCACATGATTATTAAAAAAATTAGCAGATTTTAATTTGTATGGAACAGGAAGATTCATTTATATAATGAAAGAGAAAAATGACCACTGCAAGAGCTAAACACTTGAAATGCTGTCAAAAACATATAGCAGGATAAGTAAAGCTAGATGCAAACAGCCAGCTCTCTGGACATAATTTAAAGCATTATTTGCACTAAGCTGATAATGCCAGGCTTTATATTGCAAAACGGCACTGGTTTGCGTTCAGACAAACACATGGGTGGACAAGGCTGGCCTGTGTCCCACACAAAAGACACTACTGGAACTGCCAGCAACTTCATCTCCAAGCTCAGAAACAAAGTAGACTACTGCAGAATAGTGGATATAAATTAATTTGGGGAGGCTGAGAACATTTCTAGAATTGAATAAAACAGGCTGCTTTCTCGTGACTCATTTTTGCCAGAACTACTGCAGTTTCCATGTCTTCGTCACCCTCCCACTGCGCGCGCTCGCCAGGCGCTGCGGCTGAAAGAGCATCTCTGCGCTCAGTGGCAAAGACCGCTCCCAGCAGCTGCTGGAGCACGACGTGCTTTCGGTTCTGTGGAGACCAGCATCGCCACCACTCCAGCCCTCTCACAGCCCAGAGTTTCACAACAGGGATGAAGAATGCTGCTGAGGTGAAGCAACATTGCCCTTTTAGTAGTCTTTTTAGCCTGACTGAGGACTGAAGTCCTATAGTTTATAAACCTAAAGGGGATTTGAACCTCCTCCTACTGAGATTAAGCAAAACTAAAACAAAGAGTAAAGTGGCAGCAGGGCCCAGCAGTAAGCTGTGTTTGTCAGCAGTCCACCTCCAGTGAGGAGGACCAGAGAGTTATTTAAAGCTGCGATCACAGATAATTACCACGCTGAGCAGCGAGAGTAAAGCCGATGCTTATTCTTCTCACTCTTATCATCCACTTTTAATTACCTTTTAGAAAAGGAAAACTATAAGAAACCAAAGCTCTTTCTCTTTTTTTCCTGAGAACATCTGAGAAGATCAGGCAGCTCAGCCCTACATAGACCCCAATGGGACCTCAGGGCCTGCTTCTTCTCAGCAACTTTGAAAATCCCACCCTAAATATTATGGGGCATATCTCTGGGGCTTCTGGCTGCCAGAGAGCTAACATAGATACACTTAGAGCAACAGGGGTTATATCAGCTAAGGATTTGCACACACATGCTGGCATATTTAACAAACATCTCCTGACAGATGTGTCATAGCACTAACAATTCTCAAACACTTGAAGGAAGGAGAAGGTGTAAAGATACAGACTCTATAACTCAAGTAATACATAATTCTTCTACAAGGAGCAATACATATCATGACACAAACTTAACTTTGATCTAAAAGAAATAATATTACTTCCTTGTAGTCTCCAAAGCTATCTTTTGAAGATATCACAAACAATTGTTATATTTTAAAGGCATTTCAAGTCACTGGAATTTTCTCCCACTATTTTCCTTTTGAATTCGCAGATCAGGGCTCAGCTGGTACCTTGCTAAAGGTTGATTCAGAAAATGGGAGAAACAGGTTATCACCTTCCTGGAAGAAAACTATCTGACTCCGAGATAGGGGACCACTGTTAAACCACAGCACAACCGATCCTCCAATGACCACATTTGGGCTCAATGAGCACAATACAAGTGACAACGCTTATGCAAACTATATTCCCTACTTAAAAAAATAATCTTTAATTTCTTCAGTCTCTTTTTAACTTATTGCATACATTCAGGTTATGTTTCAACAGTCATATATGTGACCTTAAAACCACACTATTTAAAAACTTCAGGAGAGGATCTCAGGAGAGCCAATTTGGTGAACGTTTTGGGACTGTAAAAGCTGTTATCATGTCTTGAGTGCCAGCAATACTCCCAGCTCCCAACAGACACCCTCTCTATTAACTTCACTGGGTGCTCCTTATCTCCAACGCTTGTGGCGAGCACCATGATGGGGATATTTTCACTTCTTTTTTCCTGCCTTACATGAAGGAGTTCCCCATCCTGGCCAGCTGCCCACGAAACAGTTTATCGGGCCTTATTTTCTCGCACAAGGCCCTTGCCCTTGGATCCTCCCACCCTCTCCACCAGCACCCTGTGGCACCGGCACCGAGCAGGAGGCGAGGTGTGGGCTTTCTCCAGGGACCAGTGCACGAATGGGCTGGTCTTTGCACATGTCACCAGCCGGGTGCTGCCAGAGCCCTCGGTCACTGCCCTCCCCCAGCACGCCACTAATTTCTAGCTCATTATAACTCAAATCATTGACATTTCAAGGAACTTAGTATCTTTGATGCTTCTGTCTCTCTGGCAAATTTAATGGAAAGCAGAAAACGAATTCAAAAGTTATTAGGAGCCAAAAGATACAGACAGGCTTTGTGGTCACGACCATCTCACGTCATTATGAAATGAAAGTAACAAACCTTGCAAAAACCTTACCAAAATCCTGGGAATTTTGGAAAAAAGGTCAGGTAAATTCTGCTGTGATTTCATCAAAGTTTCCCGATGGGTTTCCAGCACGGCAAGCGCAATTCAGCCCGGCCTCTGCTGGGCGTTACAACAGCGGTTTGGCAGGGCTGGCAGCACGAGCAAGTCTGGCGCGAAGAGAAACTTGGCGGCTTCCTCCTTACTCATGTCGGAGGCAGCACAGGATTTCCTCTCTGCCTTCTACTGCGTGGCAGGAGTGAGAGGATGACAATGTAAAGACATTATCAGCCCAGGAAAAAAAACCAACAAAAACAAACAAAAAAGAGAAAGAAAAGCAAGTCCGCACGGCACACTGCCACTGTTTGAAAGGTAGGTAAGATTTAAATAGCAATAATCCCCAGAAACTATCTAGTTCAGGTCATCAGCTAACAAGCTGGTTAATTCCTGTAAGGATTAATGCTTGAAATTATTATGTCTGACAGATGTTTGCTGAACAGGAATTAGTCCAGAATATGCAGCATGAAAACCAGCAAGAAGTAAAAGTGCACAGATACACGTCAGAGCTCAGATTTTTAGAAATCATTAGCTCAATCTCCAACATAATTACAATTTTTTATTTCTACCCAATTTATCTTCCACTTCTTTTTCACTCTCAGCTTTCTAGCAGGATATTCCCTTCACAGACTGACACACTAATCTAGATTCTGCTCTCAGTTACAATTGTGCAATGAGAAAAAGAGGTTGGCCGATATTTTCAGGCAATACCACTGCTGCACAATTTGGCTGAATGGAATACACTTTGCAGGCCTTAGCTGTCTCTTGTGATGGAGCACATGATGAATTCTCCATTCCTGATTCCTCAAAACTACTGGAAAATACAAAGTATCATTCTCCCTCAATTAATCACCATCCTACTGGGTATGTCTGTTGTTAGACGTTCAATCAAACCTACTGGTTTGGTCTATCCACCCACTGCCATTTGCATCATCCTAATGGTGTAAATCTAGTTAATATATTCCAGGACTAAACCAGATCCCACTTACACTTAAGCTAGTGTAAATCAAAAGCAAGTCCATATGGCAAATAATCTCTCTAGTTTTACAGTTGCTATGTATCATAATTTGTACTACACTGAACAGCATTTCTAGGATTATAATAAAAGTAACGAGGAAAGATGGAGACATTAGTGAAAACAAAACGTGGGGAAAAATGCTGGTTTGAATTCTACTTCCAAATCAGAAGTTACAGATACAAACAGGGATAAAACTATGAACCTCTCCACCCATTTCTGAATCAGGCAGCACAAATGAACAGCATGGGGAAAAACTGAAGAGAAGAACAAAGATGGGAAGAAAATCTAGGTGGAAGAATAGCAATGGAATAGAAAATCGATCAAGCTAATCTTGTGAAGTTGCTAATACAGAGGATTAACTGAAGACGAGTAGCTTTAGCTAGGCTGTGACCCCCATGTGCAGTGGTAACTCCAATGCAACCAACTCAACACAGAATTTTGCCACCAACAGTGGAAAAAAATAAGGGACGGAAGAGGAGGAACATCTTAGGAGTTAGCAATGCTATCAGCACCTCTAGAGAGGGAACTGATATAACAGCTATTTTCCAGCTGTCTTGTTAGCCTTTTGCTAACATGAATAATCCTTAGAAACGATATGACATCTCAAAACACATCAGCCTGCAGACTAAAATATACAATGCCTGGGGAAATGCAAACTGAAGAGCGGCCCATTTATCTCAAAGTTAAATCAGGGTTGTTCTAGGATTGTGCTGCTGTTTGAACAGAGGAGTTTAAAATGCCTATAAATGAACCCCTTCACATGTTTTTCCCCTGTTCTCTCTCTCCTGTGGTAAATTCCATAGCCACTGTAAATTTGCCATAGTCCTAATAAAAACAAAAAAGACTGAAACTACTAGTACTGAGGAAGCAGAGCACATATGACTCACATCAGCTATACACAGCAGCTTCTCGAACAGAGTAAAAAGAGGTCTCTCTGGATGACTAACCTGGAAAGTAAAGGAGCCCAGCAGCTACCCTGATGAGTACAGCCAGCCACAACTTGGAGGCAGCAATGAAAGGATCAAACTAATGGTCAGAAATGCAGCATTCCCCATAAAATTTTCAGTACATTAATATCACAACATATTTTAAATATATAAATCCTCCATTAGCACTTAAGCATAATTCCCTTTAGACCAAATTTGATTTTACATTTTTCCATATCTTAAAAGGAAACTGCAGTTTCAGCAAAACTTTCCAAATGTTCCCGCAACATCTGACCTGCCATTCCCTTCTTTCCCACACAAAGACCACTATTTTCAGTTTCAGCGAGGGATGGAACAGTGTTTTTCCCACTCTTCAGGCCAACTATCGTTTCGGCTGTGGTAGTGGAAAGCATTTGAACGGTCTGTTCTTTAGCCTGACATCTCTATGTTCAAATATGGATTCAATTGCATCTGTTAGAAAAACAGTTGGATGATCTTGGATTACTTGACAATCTGTAGGCACTGTAAAGGAAAGATATTTCTGCAAACCCAGTGCAGCCTATGGAGTTACACGACTACATTGCCCCACCGATTAACCTACTGTACTTAAATGATACTCTGGGCAGACTGACCTCATTGCCCAGTAATCGTCTGCATCTTTGAACAGCCAGTGATGTACCACACCACTAACAGTTTAGGAGACAGAAGTCGTCATCCCAGTATGGTTACAAGGGTTACAAATTATAAAGCACTGTCTGAGCTCTGACAAAGAGCTATGAAACCTCTCAGGTAGGGAACAGAGCAGTAGTATAAAAAATTTTCTTTCAAGAAGACCATTATGACTATGTTACATATTCTTACCACTTTGCAGAGGCTCAGGTCCTAGCTTTGAACCAGCACTCCACCACGCTGCAGGTAGCACATGTAGAGCAGCAGTAACATCCCCAGTTTGCCAAGGTTTCTGCTGAGGCAGAAGAGAAGAGGCAGGCTACAGATACAGGGGCAACACACAGGGGCAACAAGGCAATATTAGTCAGCATGAAAAGATAAAGGCAGAGCAGCAGCTGCCTAACCACGGTCAAATTTCCACAGATGTTGCAGCAAGAGTTTTAAGGAGGAATCTGAGAGATGGTTACGATGTGGATTTGGGAAGGATTACATGTGAGGACAAGACTGGGAGAAAAAGCATGAAAGTGCTCAGGTGAAAGTCTACCAAGCATGAGTGGAGGCTGGTATCATAGGCTGGCCAGAAGTGGAAGCTGCTCTCTCAAGTAACAAATGAAATGCACCTTGGGGATGTATGGGAATCAAAATTTCCATCTTCTGGGAAAGGTCATACTTCTAACTATATTTTAATTTTGAGTTAGAATAACATTGGCATAAAGGGACTCTCCATGCAATTGCTACTCCCCGAAGTATCTGGTTTGGAATTGCTGTGAAAGGACTTTTCAGAACAGGAACACATACACCAAGCATTCAAGTTGTCCTAAGTACTGGGCTTGGAGCTACTGGTAGGGGTGGCACAGACAGGCATCAAGTTGTTGGTCTCTCTTTGTGGTATAATTTCGCCCTGTGTAAATAACAACTCATTATGCATAACCTAATGATTAGGCACAGCCTAATGATTCAGGTGTCCCACCTGCAAGCTGAGCATCTGAAAGATCAGGCTGAGGTAGTCATTATGCTCTGTCCCAGTGAACGAGAAAACAATGTATTTTGACTTTACCAGGTAGCGTTAAAAAAAAAAAAAAAAAAAACAAAAAGACCCAACCCACATGCAAAACCAAACCCTGAAAAATGTCAGATCTGATTGAGCAGGACTAAAAGAACCAAGATGTGGGTTAGTTGCTGGCATAGTTACTTAACTGAAAAAAACATCTATTTGCAAATCCCCAAACTAAGGTGTAACCTGCTAGTAGCAATAACCTAAAGGCGCTTCACAAATACCAGAGTGACAGATGACACAGGAACGGCACACTACAGAAAACAATTACATGTGGAGCACTGAAGCAGCCTGTTAACATCCAGGTACATTCCTCAGCACTGACTAACTACAACTATTCAACACTAGCAAAGCTTGATTATTTAAAATAAAATTAAAAAAAAAAAAAAACAACAAAAAAAATGGCTATGACATTTACAGTATTGGGATTAAATATGTTCATGTAATTACTTACAAAAATGTCTTTTATAAACACCTTCAGCTCTTTCATCAAACAGCAAATGCTACTTGGCTCTGCAGACCAGAATGACAGTACCATCCCTCCGCCATCATTACATATTCTCACAATACACAGTAGCTGGGCAAGCAAACAGCCGAGGGGAGAAATAATGTAACACTGAAGGCAAGAATGTTTTTAGGGTTGCTGGTAGCCCTGTTCCAAGCACCCTCTAGGTAACTGCCATCAGGTGGTTTTGTTATACAAGGGATGCCTCCAAAAGAGTGTCTGAAGAAGGGGTATTTGGCAAATGGACAGGAGATGTTCCTACCCATCTTCCACACTGGAGAAGGTACATGGCGTTGCAGGCAAAACAGGGATGTGGGCAGCGAGATTCAGGCTGCTGGGTGGTGATGAAAGCTAGCCATACTGTGGACAGCTGGAGGTGGCACAGCATTGATTGCCTCACACAACCTAGGGTGCAGGCAGCTGCCAGCCAATGCCAGGGACACACTTCTGCTCCCTCACCTCGCAATAACTTCCTCTCATTGCTTTACCATCATTCTCTTTCTTCCCCCTTCTTTGACTCCCTAATTATTATTTTATTGATTCTACACTTATCCATGAGCTTCTTTCAGGGCAGGGAACAATCATTTTGGGGATCTCCATAACGAGGCCATTTTTCTGACAAGGACCTTTAGTTCTGGACCAAGAGCTGGGTGCCAATGAGCATTGCCTTCCAACTGAGGTGCTTCAGAGGAGAAGCATCATACCTGGAGTTGGATTTGAGAAAATCCGTGTAAAGAAAATTAATTCTACACTGAAAGCGTCTTAAAAAAATAAAGTAGTAACTAGGGAACAAGGACGTGAGGGGAGAGGGGAAAAGTTCTACAACATAGGAATTTGAAGCTTGTATATTAAAAAAACACCATAAAAACAAAATAGAGAAGCTTGAAATTTTTTCCTTTCTTTTAGATTGGAGACGTTTTCTGTAGATTGGTATCTCACACCAGCTGCATGTACCCATGGACAGAACAACTAATGGAGTCGGCAGGTCCATAATCTGAGAATACAAGAGAAAACCCCAAGCTCTGGTGAAGCCAAGGGCAATATTGTCGCAGAGCCAAGATTTCTACCCTGGCTCCTGTGGAATTAAAAGACAAGGTAACACGAAAAATTTCCCTTCGGTGCTCTCTTTATCTGGAGATCTAAATTAACCCGAACGCTTCTCTGGTGTTTACTGAGTCAGCGTTATTAGCTACAAACTTCACACAAAGCTTAACCTGCTGCAGCTATAGACCATTTCTGCTGACTTACGTAAGAAACATCACCTACACTTGTCAACTGCTGTCTTCTGCCATTCATATAACCACTACCACGTTCCCATGGAGACGCAAGAGCACTTATGCAAAGAGACTTCTGCATTAAGAAAAATCAGTCATCTAAGTTAAAGGAAATGCCCAGCCTGGGGAAGAACTGACAGCTTCAAAGATTGGTTTATTTACTCGCAAAACCTTTAAGGTGTGGGCATATTTCCTCACATGACCCTGCCTTTCCATCGAACTGACTTGAAAACATAGCAGGTACATCAGTGCCTCTACGCTTTCCACTTTCAGCTTCCCTGAACTTTTTCAGGTTGTAGTGACAACAGGGTACAAAGCCTGGCTAAAGACCAGCTGTTACATCTCATAAACTACTCTTCAATCAGAGGCAACGTGTGTTTTTCTGCTAGGATTAACTGGAATAATGGCTGGAAAAGACAAGCATGCAATGCTTTAATTCACCTATCACTTCTATGTAAGGTTGAGAGAAAACACAGCCCTACACTTTTTTCACAGCTTGATTTTTTTATTGCTGTTGTGTCAGTCCAGCTGAGTGAGTAGGTGAGTCAGTGTGTGAGATAATCATGTAGGGTAAAAGCTTCAATCTTGCTGGATTCTAAATAAACCCAAGTATCCAGACCCACTGTGGGTGGTTTACTGTCTCACCCGTGACACCCTCCAACCTAATACCTACAATACAGTTGCCACAGCTCTAGTGTACCTTATGAGATGAGGTGTTCGTGTCTCTACTTCCCTGATGGAGACACTGATGCTCTCAGCAGCATCTATCTTTCAAACGTAGCCACTGACAGGTGGTTCCAGACTCAACAACACATGAAGCACCCGACATCGCTGGTCCCATTTTAAACCTCTGATTGTACACGCTCCTTCAACATCATAGAGCAAACTTGTGGCAAAGAACACAGCTCTTCTGAACCAGTCCAATACATGAAGAGAAGAAGAGTAACCATGTGCTCAACAATACACACTCAACTTGTATGTCATTTGGGAGCCACAGACTAAGGCCTTCATGACTATACTTTTTACTGAGCAGAACTATGCAAACAGTTTCAGAAGAATTCATGAGAACTCTGGTTGTACACGCCAGCCTGGATCAAAAAAATACACTCATTCTTGAAAATCAAGTATTTTCAAGGAGTTTTGAAGAACATCTCTCACTCCATCAAAGATAAAAACTTCCTGAAACAATATTCTGTTATTCTAGTCCCACAAAGCGCAACACTGAAAAAGGTTACAAGACGCTGTTACTCTCCAACAGTGGGAGGAACATGTCTGGGAGAGGAAGTCTGCAAACTGGGCTACTGGTCAGACTTTCTGTCGCTGTTCCTGACTCTGTCAATGAACTCCTGCATCACCAGGCAAACACCACAATATCATGTGCCTCACTTTGCTCAGCTATCCCACAGATACAGTAGCATCCACCTGCCTCAAAGGAACCCAAAGGTTTTTGTGGGTCTGACTGCTCTTCTACTAAAGCCAGTAGGGTTTTTTTATTATCCCGCTGTATTTAGCCTTGGTGTGGCCTCACCTAGAGTACTGTGTGCAGTTCTGGGCCCCACAATTTAAGAAGGATGTGAAGGTCCTTGAATGTGCCCAGAGGAGGGCAACAAAGCTGGTGACAGGGCTGGAAGGAATGTCCAATGAGGAGTGGCTGAGGCCTTTGGGTTTATCTAGTTTGGGGAAAGGGGGCTGAGGGGTGACCTCATTGATCTCTACAGCTTCCCAAGGGCAGAAAGTGGAAAGGAAGGTGGTAAGCTCTTCTTTTCTTGGGATCCAGTGACAGGACACATGGGAATGGTTCAAAGTTGTGCCAGGGGACGTTCAGACTGGACATAAGGAAGCATTTCTTTACCAAGAGGGTGGTCAAACACTGGAACAGGCTTCCTAGATAGGTGGTCGATGCCCCAAGCCTGTCAGTGTTTAAGAGGCATTTGGACAATGCTTTTAGTAATATGCTCTAGCTTTCAGACAGCCGTGAAGTGGTCAGGCAGTTGGACTAGAGGATCGTTGTAGGTCTCTTTCAACTGAAATATTCTATTCTGTTATTATCGTCATCATCAACTGCATGGGGAGCAGCATGTACTCTTATGTAAAGAGTTTCTAGGATTCCCTGGTGACAGGCACTATAACTACTAAGTGTAACAGTTAAGTCCCCCAGCACAAGCTAATCCACATGGGCTTCTCATTCATTGTGTGCTCCCAAGTATTACTGTCACACAAAGAAAAAGGCTTTCTGCATAGCACAACTGTAACAACAGTTATTTCACCTTTTAATACCACTAAACAAACACTAATCAAGAACAAAACAAGCAAGCCACAGCTTGGTATTTGAATTCTAGGCAAATTACAGTCTTATGGCTTTTCTTGTTTCTTGCTATCTCCTTCAGTTTCTTCCAGTACATTATTTCATGCACCTTTTCCGTGAGATCCCAAGGCTGGGATTGCCACTTAATCCTCAGCCTATTACAGTCAAAGCAGAAATTCCTTTGAAATCTCTTGATATGAAGGTCTTTAGATCAAGCTAATGTCCTCTGTTGAAGTGTAACATAGAAAAGATGCTTGTACAGACAGAGACAGGAAAAGTCAGTGCTGCCACAGGGAAACAAATGAGTCCACATCATCTTTAAAATCAATACATTTTTCCTTGGAATACAATTAAGCTGTGTGCACAGACAGATACAGACATCAAAGATTGCTTATTAACATGAGAATGCCCTTCCCTGTGAGATCTACCATCTTCATCTCAACATTGAGGTGGGGCCACTTCAGATAGCTGAAGTTAAATACCCCAGGGCTCACAACTCCGAGTAATTTTTTTGTAATACAGGCAGTACCATCCTGTGATTCAATTTATTGGGAATACAGGGACATACCATAATAAGCAACAGTTCACGCTATTTTGAGTCTACAAAGCACTGAATCCAACAGCATCTAACAGACAGCATGTTTACTGCTAGCCCTGCCTTCATCCGGTCGTGAGTGAGGATGCTGCAGAGTCACGAATTCTCGTGGAAGGAAAGGAGTGACTTGAAGCTGCAGCTCTGAAGAAGAGCGTGTAAGGAGAGATCCTTATGTAAGGATCTCCACTTTCATTTAAAAAGACTCTATTTATTGAAAACTCTGACTGTTACGCCCTAAACAGTCAAACGCTAGAGAACAAACAAGAAAAGTAAATTTTCAAACCAAAGAACACAATTGTATTTAAGTTGATGCTGACAATACTGCAGCTGGCCATGGAAGAATTGTTATAAAAAAATTCTGCCTTCCGAAATGCATACGCCAGTATCAGCTACAGGCAATGGCACTACATTTCAGACCAAAACTTTAGCAAAATTCAAGGATGTGTAGTTTGGGGTCGATCACTAATCAGTATTAGTCTGAGTTTTAAAGTTTAAACACTGAGTTTTAAATACTTTGCAATTCTTCTCATGTCATTTCAGAGCACTTTTATTTAATCACTATTAAAGGCACAAATCCTATCAGTCAGTTGTTTGCAGGGCAGACCCGCATGATCAAAAAAGACCCTGAATACTTGCTTTGCATTTTTAAATTTCACAGAATTGCTGTCAAATGAAGCCTGAGAAAGCTGAGACATTACTGAACATCAGGAAGCATTACTTTAAGAGGTATTTTCCTTGAAGAATAAAAGTATTCCACTGCCTATGCTCCAAAGACAGTGGGAACGTTTTTAGCCAGACTCAAAGAGGTATTTATGAACCTGGTATTTATTCTTGTTGATTTCAGGTGCCTGAATACCTTTGTCTTCATACAACTGTGCCAAGTGAAGAATTCCCTTGCCAGTTAACAATCTCGGTTAACATTCATGGAGCTCTGGAATTTTTCCTGGGACCATGTGGTTTCTTCCTTTCACATGCCAGAATTGCCAGGATTCATAGTTAGCCCACAATCCTTAAGTGGATGTGTACAATGCAGTCGTAAAGGGGCCCTTTCTAAGGACATCATACCACATGTATACGTGGTAGAACGAGTTTGCCAGGACAGGTCACAGCTGTGCTGTTGGCAAGGACTAACAGCTAAAAAACAAACAAACAAACAAACAAACAAAACAAAAATCCAGTATCTTGTCATTGCTACAAATGATCTGAGATTTGCCCTACCAGCCGTATCAAGGAATACATTACAGGATATATATAACACAGGATGAGAGATCATCACTTTTGCTTAGTTTCAAGGGAATTATGCTTGTATGATAACATTCAGTAGGTCTTGAAACTGTTGGTTAATTTTGTCAAATTAAAATAGATCTAAAGACACTAGTTGAGATCATCGCCCTTCCGTACCCGATGTACTCGCACAAACGTGTGCCTGGCAGAACAAGGACAGGAGCTGTGCCCTGGAGACGCAGCAAAGTAAAAACAAAGCGCTTTGTGACCAGCACAACTCAGGAAACCAGATGTCCTGCAGAATTGTGTTCCTTCGTTGATTAAATGTTTACACTGAAGTGTACTAAGATTTTCTGTTTCCATGTTCAAAATACAATGAATCATATCAGAGTTATTTATCTTTGTTGAAGTTTTGAGGGAGATGCCAGTCCAGGGGCATTCACCCAGAAAATCCTTCTCCTTTTCTCTTTACAACTTCATTTACACCAAATATCTTATTGTCAAATGGAGACGGTCACATATGAATGTCTTACTCATTAAGCTAAAAACTGAAGAAAATTGGCAAGTGTCTGACTCTACTCTTGCTTTTCCCTGTCTGTCCATTTCTACAAAATTTGCAAGAACTTAATTACCTCGGAGCTGTTCTTCTCATGTCGCATTTGGTTGAAACTGGGAAATGGGTATAAAATATTACTTAAAGGACAAACACTAAGATGCACTAAAGAATGGCATAAACCTCGTTTCCAACAGAAGCTATGCTAAAAGATGGAGGCTAGTTACCTTTCTGAAGCTTCGATGCAAGTGCTAGGTTTGGAGCATCCCCTCAGGCAGTGGAATTGCTCTTCAAAGTCATGTGGATGCAGGTACAGCCACATCCTTAAGCTGAGCATCCACAAATGTACACAGAGGTTTTCAGGATCATTTGGGAGCCACAGATAACTGGAGGTGCTCAGAAAAATGGCTTACACAAGAACTAGACACTCTTTTCAACGAGGTCAGTGCACGAAGGCCATGCAAAGGACACACGCACCAGGAACAGATCTGGAAGTACGGTGTAAGACTTGATCAGGAGGAGAGGGAAAGGAGGAGCAGTGAAATACACAGCTGAAGGAAAGAACTGGAAGTATCAGAAGAAGGAATACAAGAAGAGAGGCGACCACCACAGTGTCACACCCTGAATGGTAGCTAATTCTGCCTTCGTTGGGAATCTGAGAGGACTCCGGATCTAATGATTCACAAAGAATGTGAAAACAGCGCTGGGTGTAGGGGAAAGCTGTTCTTATAGAGAGTCCATCAGCTTTGTAAGACTCCACTTCCTGACAACTAGTTTGTAGGGAACGATGCCTGTGACTCACCAAAAGATGCTTGCTTCTCGTTGAAACAAAAGTCGCCACGGGACTGATTGCTGCAAGTTACGTTTCCTTGAGATCCAACTGGCTTACACACTTAGCAACCCTGGAGACTGTGCCAAGCTGATGTGCATTTCAACAACCCACAGATTTGAGACACTTTTAGAAAAAGAAGGAAAACACTTGAAGGCAACCAATCAGCTTTTAAAGTTTTGTTGCATTTTTAAAATTCTTTCCCCAGAAAACAACCACTGGGGACAAAGATTTTCAAATGGCATCCAGCATGCCAAGGGCTTAAAAGTAACATCCAAAAGTAGAAGCAAGGAGCTAGTAAGAGTAGCATAGCGGTATTATTTTTCATTAATGATTTAAGATAGCCAGGCTTAGATTTGAGGCAATGGAGAAGGCAGGCATCCTGCTCTGATGAACTCACGAAAGAAAGGAGAGTCTTGCAACCATCCTTTTCACAAGTAATCATCATTTAAATCCATAATTCCTGCAGATTTCAGTCTGTTAACCTATTTAAGTAGAGCTATGTCTAGAAATAAAGTTTTCCTGGACAAAGACCTAAATTCACGCAAGTCAAACCAACAAGGATTTGGGAATAAAGAGATGGCAGAAACAAGCGTATGAGAAACCGAAGCCTTACTACACATTGCAGTGGGCAATGTACGGAAGTCGTACAAGTGGAAAAACGAGGAGAGTGGCTCTCATCGCAGAAAAACTGGAAACCTTTCTAACTGTTTAGGATGAAAAAGGGAGACAAGGTTAGACCTGCTTAAGGGGAATCAGAGCCAAGCTAGGATATATTTAATAGATTTGGAGGGGAGAGAGGTGGGGAAGGAGAAGAGAACGAAGGAGCTTGCGAACTGCAGTAGAGCCCTGGCAGTGGGGACCGAGAGATGAAGAAATTTGACAGTAACGCCGAACGACCGGCTTTGGCAAGAGCCTGACACCTGGGAAGGAAAAGTTGCAGAACACAGCTGGACGCCTCCACCAGGCTGGTACTCATTCACAGATGCGACTTTTTTTAAAAGGAGCCAAACAGAAGGTTTTACGCGTTTAACTTAGGTTATTCAGAGAGGTCGGCTGCACTTACCGCAGCTACTTTACCACCAATACGAGCGGTACTGAGGGAGCTGCCTTGGCAATCAGCTCTGCCTCCGCTCCCGCTCTACCCGTCGCAACCGTTATAACATACGCGGCACCACAAACCTGCGCGGCGGGGCCGGCACCGGGGCGGCCAGCGCCGGGGACAAGCCAAGACGCGGCGACCGCCAGGCGGGCGGCGGGGCCGAGCGGGGGCCGGGCGCCCGCCGCCTTGGCGGCGTTCCTCCCCGCCCCGCCGATCCCGGAGACGGAGGGGCGCGGGCCGGGGCTGCGCCGAGCAACAGGAGGCGGGCCTGGGCGCCGGGCGGGCTGTCGGTGCGCCGCGCCGCCCTGCCGCTCCGGGACGGGACGGGACGGGACGCCGCAGTCGCAGGGTGCCGCCGCCGCCGCCTCACCGTTACTCCCCACCGTTACTCCCCCGCGCAGCTCCGGACCGGCGCCCCACTAACCGCCGCGGCACCCGCCGCCGCCGTCGTTTTCCCCGCGGGCAGCCCAGCGGGCCGCGCTGCCTCTTCTTCCCCCGCGCTGCGGCCGCTCGGTCGCTCACCCACCCTCGGCGGGGCCGCGCGGAGGGCCCGCCCCCGCCGCGGCCCGGCCCGGCCTCGCGGGCGGCGTTGTGTAACACGGGCAGCGGCCGGCGCCGCCGTCCCGCCCTGCGAAGGGCCGCCGTGACAGGAGCCCCTCTGAGGGCAGCCGCGGCGCGGCCGGCGCCCCGGCACAGCCCGTCCCTGCGCGGTCGCCAGGACCGGGGCCAGGCGGGCCCGGCCGGCGGGGCTCCCCGGCGCGCCGCAGGCTGGCCCTGCGCGGCGGCAGGCGGGTGGCCGCGGCCACAAGCACCAGGTGAGCGCCGGGACCCTGCTATTCGGAGCAGAGTAAAACGCACTAGAAGACAAAAAGCTGAATTTCTCACAATATCGTGTCCTGGGGGAACTTGGAGCCGTGACAGCCACCAAACACCAGGAGGTGCGCGACAAACCGCGGACGATCTTCACAGGTGCCGGTAGCCCCAGCGATCCGCGCCGACACGGGGGCGAGTTTCTTAATGCTTCTTTTGAACGCCCCGAAAGCAAGAAGGCAGCCTGCATTTCAGCGGTTCTATGGGAATGAAACAAGCCAGCTCATCGCAGTTAGTATGAACAGGAATTCATCTGGATGCGTGCAGTGCTGTAACTGGCGTTTGGGGAAAAAAAAAAAAAAAAAAACAACAAAACACCAAGAACTTGGAAAACAAAACCCGTTTCCACTGCAGTCTGATTCAGGCAATTCTCTCCTCTGTAACCTATCCAAGCAAGAAGTCTAGAGCGTATGATCAGGTTATTCTGGTAAAATCAGTTAGAAACGAAAGGAGCAGCAGTGGTGGTGTGTTACCAGCCACAGCGTCAGTTCTGTAGCCCAGCAAGAGAAGCCAGAGAGTCGTCAGCATCTTGTGCTCCGTCTGTGGCATCAGAAAGTTATAATAACATGCGAGCCAGCGCATGGAGCCACAGGGAGGGAGGGAAGGAGGAAGGAACGAACAGCTGCTTTGTATTTGAACAATAACATAATATAAACAGATGGAATGAGCATGTGAAGAAGTTTGTCAATATTTCATGAGGCACAAAAATGTCCTCTTTGGGAGAGGTTGCATTGCTGCCCTCTGCTGCCGGGAACTTGTGCGATTCATCTGCCGAAGGAGCAGAAAAATGGGCCATGTGTGATAAAAGCGTCTGACTACACGTAACAGTATGGTGGGCAAGAGCCTTGAGATACATAGTTCAGAACTGAAGAGTGGGTGAGCTCCCAGAGCCTGTGAGAGGCAGGGACGACAGCTGTCCATCCTCGCATGCCAGGCAGGGTAGGCTGGCCCACATCACTAGTGGTATCTGGTGGGATCAGCCAGGGTACCCTTCATGGGTTCAGTTCTGCCCACAGCCAGGTAGTCGAAGTGATCAGCCATCCATGTGCCAACACAGCCTTACTTGGAATAGCTCTCTATTGAAATTGCTCCCAGGCCATCAGGAGTCACCATCCCTCACCACCAGTGGAAAAGCTAAACGGAAATTTTGTTGGAACTTAATGGTGAGGAGTGTACCTTTATCACTGGTTCTGACCTTGAAGCTCTGCATGCCCAGGGAGGGTCCTGTAAGTGGCGCAATTTCAGGTGACTATGACCTTTTAAGTTGTCACCAAGAGGGAAACGGAACACTCGTAATCTCCCTCTGTTTGTGGACAAGCCTATCAGCTAACTTGGAAAATCTAATTTATTCACTAGCATGGTTTTGATAAACTGTTTACTTGGAATAAAGCTTGTATCACCAGTGTGTAAAACTGAATCTATGCCTATGCAACTGCTTTTGTCCCATAGTAATTCAGAGCTGATTATCTCTCAATGACCTTTGGAATAGTGGGAGGAACTGGACACAACTCAAAAGGGCTGAACTCCAAAGGAATGTGTCTGGAATAGGTAGATGATTGAGAATAGAAAATCTTATCTGTGAATTTGCATTGGGAAGACTGGCTCAGTCATCACAGTGAGTATATCAGCAACCCTCCCTGGCAGCGATTAATTTCTCCCTACGAAATTACTTTGTATAGCTACATCTTTTAAGTCCAAAATAAAAACAGTCCATTGTATTCAGAAAGCTTGCTGGTGTTGGACAATGCATCACTGTATCTAAAACCTACTTGCATTAAGTTCCTCTTCTGTGTTCCCCCTATGTGGAGGCTTTCATGGCTCTGATTTTACTACCTCAAACAGCTTTGTACGTGCTGAGTTAGAAAAACCAACGTACCAACCAGGCAAACAGCAGGCATTAAGTAAATGAGCATTCAGCACATTTCCCAAACAATATAAAGCTGCCCACACACCACATCTAAACAACAAAGGAGAGGTTAGAACGGCTACAAGCAGTGTGAAAGGGTGGAGGAGCTTCTGAAAAGGAAAGAGCAGCAGCTCTAGCTCTCTTTCCTTGGAAGGAAGGAATGTGTTTTTAGAAACATTTGGCTCAGCCTCTAAACTAAACCACCAGTATTTGTCAGTGAATATACAGCGTTTTCAGACATTTCCTGTGATGAGCAGAATACCCAAGAGACTGGGTGGAAAACACCAAATACTGCAAAAGTAACAATGGTGTCGGCATGGTTTACTCCACAGGAGGACCTGCACAACATCCTCAGGGCCACAGAGAAGCACTTAAAACGCTGCAGGGTAGCTGCTCTCCCTTCTTAGTGTAACACACCCATTTATTCACGCTCATAACCGATGACAAACAATTATTACAAGATATTAAGATGTTTCCCTTTATGTCTGCTTGGGTAGAGCAATGTAAAATTGTTATTCAAATAAATGAGTCATATGGCAGTCTTGGGGTGGGAGGAACAGCATTTGTTGGCAGAGTAATATTTGCGTGCAGCATGCCAGTGACATATGTCTTTGGCATGACAGGTTTCAACATCGGGGCTTCTCAGGGTTGTTCTGTTGTTGTTTTATAGCTACTAGAAGTTGCACATTGCACGACAGAAAGCTTCAGTGGGTGGTGGCAGGAGTTGCTACAGAAGAACTCTCTCCTTGGTAGGTGAGGAACGAAGAACCATGAACTCTAAATTAGTTTATGTCAAAACAACATATCTTCAGGAGCACCAGGGCAAGGATCACACCAGTAAACCAGGCTCACCTTCCGCCCTGTATTCATGTGAAGATCATCCAGACTTAACCTGGCATTTCATATTCTTCTTGCCGCATATTTTGCAATTTACACCTTTTGTCTAATTAGGCTCCACATCATGGCCACAGACTGACTACCTCTGCAGGGAAGTGGGCTTTTGCGCTACACTATCAGTTCTGACATCTCTTGGCCCAAATACTCTCCCATGGTTAAGCATATACCATTCACTTGGTTCTGACTCATGGGCAGACGTGGGTATGTTAACACTCCAAGGGAAACTGAAATCTACACACAGATTCTAGAAGACAGATTCCAAATTAATTGATTTTTGGATTTTTTTCATGCCAGTATGCTTCCATGTAAACAGAAGAAAAGCGATACTTGGTGCCCCTTATTCATTAGCTTTTAAATCTGGAATTTCATCTCAAACTGGAAGTTAGCAAACATCATGAAGACTGAGTGCAAACTCCAGTTTGACTGCAATGTTAACAACAGCCATTAAAACAATTGTTGTAAACCGAGTCCTTTACACTCATACACCCTTCTGGGTATAGGAGCCTTCAGCACACAAGATATTTCAATTTGGATTTACTACTCCCAATATCACTCCCAGAACTGCAGTATGTGTATGCCATTAGGAACAGAGGAAATTTGTTTCAAATATTCCGTTAGGTGCAAGACACTGCCAAAGAAACCTCAGATCTCTGCGGCTTCTGCAATTGACAGAATCAAGCCTATCAGTGAAAGAATGTGGGAGCCAGGTGAGCAGACAAAAACTGACATAAGTCCAGTGAATTCAAAGAGACCTAAGCCAGTATAAACCAACTGAGGCACTGCTCCATTTATTTATGGGCAAAACAGACTGTTGGCATCACACGCACAAGACATCAGGATTCTTCACGCAAACAACACTTGCTTGAATCACGCCATATTATTCGGAACATACGCTCTAAAGGAACAGTTGTCGCTGAGGATACTGGAGTCCTCCAGCACTATCAAAACATTCCTAAAGAACATTCAACTTCCCTGGTGATATCGAACAATTTTTGTCTTGGAGCAAAGCAGAAACTCTCCCAAGCATCATTATTTCTTCTACCTATTTTCTTTGCAAGTTCTCGCAGGCTCTGCTCTTGTTTGTTCTTACTCTGATGCCCATGCATCTTTGAAAGCTTTTCTCCCTAAATACAAGAAGAAACACTCAGTGTCCAAAAGAATATACTAAGGGTGTTAAAAGCTGATAAAGGGAGCAGACTCAAACTTTGGAGACAATATCACTTCACAGCTAGTGAACAGAAAAACAATAGGAAAAGGTTGTTGTACACTTAACTACAGTGGTGCAGTTTTCCTGGTGCATCTGCAGTAAAGTCTATACTGGCTTTATTAAAAGGAAGCTTTTTTATACTGCTTCTATATGGAAAAATTTTAAGACTAGGTATCTGAGTACCAATATAATTATTTTGTTTTAAAAAATATTCTTCAAGCAAAAGCATGAACCAAGGAACAACTGAACATAGACCACCAAATCAGGGGCATGGATGGGGTAGGAGCAGATGAGGGTTACATTGACTTCTGCTTTGAAAGCGTGGAGGGAGCAGCGACAAAATGGAAGGTTATACATTTAGGAATAGGCAGTGCTAACTTATGTAACTAACAACAGTCCTCATTGACATCAGCAGGAGACAAGCCAGGGGGAGCCAAGGTCCACTGGAAATCAGGATCTGAAGACAAATCTATCTCCAACTCCACTAGATTGGGTTTTTTCCTTGCTCCTCTCCACATTTTTTATTTTTTTAAAGTTACAGAAGATGCCAGAAGCTGGTTTAAACAAGATACTCTGGAGTCCTCTGGATAAATAGTCACGACAACTGTTGAAATATAACATTCCATAAACTTTCTACTATTAAAATTAATCACATGTGACTACACGTGGCTCTCCTTGCTTCCCTTCACACCGCAAATGCAGTTTCACCATTCTGATTTCCCTGTGACTCAGTAGTCTGGAGCTACACTTTCATCTGTGCTAGTCCCCCTGCTTCTAGACATGCCAGCTCCGTGAAACTATTTATTTGTTTGCATCTAGTCTTTTAAGGGATAGGAAACACATGCTACACAAAACAAATCTCATATGCCAGTGTTTAAAAGACTACAGTTCTAGGAGAACTCTGTAGTTTTACTTTCCTCCTCCCATGGCACATGGACCGTACATCATTTGCCACAGTACTCTAGCATGAAACTACAACTGAGTGCAGATCAACTTCCTCCGATCGAGTGTCTCAAACTGCAGTGTCAGAAAGCAGCTGCTAGGATGTACTTTTGTCTTCTCATGCCTCCCAGGACCAGCAGGAATTAAAAACTAGCATTTGAACAAATCTCTGGGCAAAGAGCAAAAGGGCTACTGATTGCAAAGGGAGTTCAAGGATGATTCAGAGTGATCCATGCCCCACTGTCACAAGAAAAGTGATTGTTCTAAAACTCAGTTTTTCCCCAGGCTTTTGTTCACAAGGTGCAAAAATGCCTTTTGTGGTTTTTTTTTAGATTACGTCAAGCTGATTACAAAACAGGCCTTTGTACAAGCCCAACAAGTGCTACAATTAAACAGCACACAACTTTACAGAACAAGTACAGTACAGTCCAAGGAGGCTGCTCAGCAATCTCAGCTCCATGGGCATCAGCAAGGGAGGAGGGCTACTAGAACTTCAGAGGATGAGCTTAGAGTACTGCAGCATTGAAACTTCGATCACTGAATTGCAATAAATTAACTTAAAGGTAAGCATTAGAATTAGAGAGCTTCCATATAGTTATTTTAATGCAAATTTAGGAAAGGTGCATACACTTGTATTTGTGGAGAAGCTGCTTATTCTGTGAAAGAACTGCTTGCCCTCTAAAAGTATTCTTGTATTCTTAATTTTATCCAGCACCGCTCTAGCAGCTTCTGCTGTCTGTGCCATCAGACCTAGTTGCTAAAGCCTTACGCACGTTCCTAGTGAGTCTAAGTCCCTCCATACTCCCAGTGTCCCTTGTTAGGTTACGCATCTGGTCCAAGAATCTCCTTGCCTGAAGGGAGGAAGACAATGACTGGAATAAGCTTGGAAAGGAGACGCTGTCGCACCATCTCTAGGAGTGACCCGCGTAGCTATCTGCATCAGCTGAGGCGTACAGTTCCCCTCTGCCTGTCCGAGTTCCAGCTTCCCACACCTTTGTACGCCATCTCCTTACTTTCATTACTCGAAACAGACTCTAGGCCAGCCCACAAAAATTCAGAAATACAGCAACAGTATCACATACAGCAGGGAAAAAAAATACAATCATGTACTTTTAGCTCAATTTAGTGCGCAGGTACACAAATAAGAGTTTGCACTACCTCATACCACAGCCAAACACGGTGTCCTGGTTTCAGCTGGGACAGAGTTAGCTCTCCTTTTTAGCATATTCCTGTCAAAGACCAGTTCTCAGCAAAGTTTCAAACCCTCAAATTCCACACCACAGCTTCTTCTAAGAGGCATCACACTTCACATCTGCCCCACCCAAATTCAAGTTCTCTTTAGCAGAGCATAAACTATTGCAAAACTCCTGTGGGAAATTTTAGTCAAAACAACTCCGATTGGTATAAAAACCTGAAAGCTTCAATCCATACAAAAAGATGTAAGCAAGTGAGATGAGAGTCATTTTATTTTGCACAACACTTTATGTAATAGTGAGACTGGGACCACCTTTTTACAACAAATATAATTAATTGCGATGATTAATACTAGTTACTCGCTTAAGCTTCTCTTCATCCCACCTTTAAAATTATCACTTCTGCACTTCCACAAGCACGTGGTATGTAGCTGAGAACTACCCTCAACATGTTTACAGTAATGAGAGCTTATTTATACTACAGCTAATATAAAATTACATTGGTAACACCAGCAACTGAAGACTAGTGTTTTAATAAAAAAAGCTTCCAGGTTCCCCAGAATTACTTTAATACAGATTTGTCAAGCAAAGATTAAGCAACAGCAACTCATGCGATTTAGGGTCACGGCATTGGCTAGACTATAGTTCCTTTTCAAAGCAACGTTGTAAGAACTTGGAAATGTGTTAAAATATGAGCATAGAGTCCTAGAAAAAACTGAGAGACTAAAGGGTGCATGACGAAAAAAATAAAATCTTTATTGAAGTACTGCAGTACCAAGTTTAAAAATACTAAGATTTTAAAAAAATCTTATAATTAAGATTCTCTGTAACAATTTCATCTACTTTACAAATACGTTGATGCGTGCAAAACTCTTGAATTTTCACTTGGAGAAATATCTCATATAGTTGAAACTCATGTGTGATGACCCATACTTGATGCTGTCTTCTGCCACAGAGGACATCAAATGGCCAGTGCTGTTTATTGAAGTGCGGGCAAGTTTTTGTAACATGACATGTATTTCTCAAAGTGACACAGAAAAATACCTTACTGAAATTTTTAAAAAAAACAACACTTTACATAGAAGAGACAAGCAAATTCAAAAGTGCTGAACAAGAGCAGATGTAATTGCCCTCAGAGGCAACAAGCATTCAGGTAGGAGAGCCTGCCGTTTCACTGAAATGCGTAACTGGGGGATCACCAGCCACCGGACCAGAGCTGCCAGAGCACCCTCGTGGGCACCAAACACAGGCTCAGTGGAGCTTTTCTCGCCTCACTGCAACTGCACGTTCTCAAAACAAGCTAAGCCAAGAAAAGCACTCTTATCATCACAGCTATACCCAGCATATGCCCGTAGAACTTAACTGGGGCACAAGAATCCTTCTTACAGGCAGAGAATGCCCTGGGGTTTTCCCACAATTACGAAAGCCCAGAAGACATTTCCAGCATTTTAAGTAAATTACAATTTGTATGCATTACCATACCAACTTCACTCGGAGCCCAGGACCCTGTTTCTGCAACAGTAGTCAAAAGCGAATGCCCAGGAAGCAAAGAACAGGACATGCGTATTGTTATAATCCCAGTCCCTAGCTTTCCACGGCTCAAGACTTGATCCAGTAACAGTGTCTTTGTATTTAGGAGATCAGTTTTACTTTCTTGAATTTGCCCAGTCTTTCTTCAGGCCCATGAAAGATTTGGGCATCCATAACTCCTGGGTAAAAAGAGGCAAGAGGTGTTCTCATTAGAGGTAACATTTCTCAGCTCTGCATATAAATTAGATGTATACAAAATTATGCTTCCTCTGTAATCCCGAAAGACTCAAGTACCACTACCATGTGCGAACAAGTGTCTAACAGACTCTGGTCAGGCAGAACAGTTGCAAGAAGCTTGCTTATCCCTAAGAATAATTCTACTCCTCTGTTACAAAGGCCATACTACATGGTCCTTGCTCCAGGACAGCTTCACAATTCACAAAGCGTAGCGTTACTACAAACAGGCATATATTGAGATTAATGTTAAGAAGCAAGCTTGAAGTCCAAAGAGTGTCTTGTTTAAAGGTCCACATTCAGGCTTGAACATGATCTTCCATTTTATTTGTTACATGCGGGGCTCAGGTATTTCTCCTTTGATTATTATCATGACCTTTCTCTGCCAAAGGCATCCTCACATGATGTAAGTAAAAAAAACCCACCTTAGATCATGTAGATCACCCATCAGTTAAACGGGCTTCAGTGATTTCATAGATATTCTTTGCCTCTGTCATTTATGAAATGGACTGCTGTATTTTAAAGCTAACACAAACGCTCTTTGGGAGTATGCTATAAATCCATAAACATTATTCAATTACCCATCTAGTTCAGAAAGAAACTTGCTTATAGGTCTCTAGGTTAGAGCCAAACCAGGAAGTTAGATACAGTTCAGATTCCAAAAATCTCAGTTTCCCATGGGACCCGAGTTTCTATGCCAACAAAAATCTCCATAGCACTTCTACATTTCTGCTGCTTGTTGCACAACTTTTTCAAACTAGCACATCCCAAGATAACCAGGAACTCTTCACAGGCATTTCTTCAGCATTCACAACTTAGGCACCCCACACAAATTTTAACTGTATAGTCCAGAACTGTAAGTACATTTTAAGCATTCTTAATGCTTTCAAAATCAAGGATATGTTGGTGCTGCCAGATGTTGCCTTGATGGTCTGCTGAAATTATTTACCTGGCATGCAGAACAGCTGGAGCTCAAGCCATCCCAATAAAAAAAGTTTCAAGAGACAGTAAAACCACCTAAGTAGAGCTCAATTGTCAAGGCACAATAAGAGACTCCATTTCCAGGCTCTATCTCAAGTTAGAAAGACACACAGATATCTTGACTTGGACACGAAGAGGTGTCCTGTTCTGATACGCTGAAATGAGACCTTTCTTCTGATCTTTCTCACCAGCTAATTTAGCCCTCCTCTTTTTAAAAAGCAAAACAACAAAAAACTTTCTGCTGACAGTATCATTCTTAGATGTCTACCATTCTGCACACTGTATAAGAACCTCAAACCACCATTTCATAACTAGTAATTCTGTTCAGCAGCAAAATGCCAAGTAGTAACCTAATTTGTGACTAACTGAGCCTTCCAGCCCAGCAGTTTGAATACCGGTGCTTTTATTACAGTTTTCAAAATGAGGTGATAATAAGTCTTCCAACAGGAACATCACCAAAATGTCAGGAGTCTTATGGGAGTTCCATTAATATTTCTTCCGAACAGGTGATTTAAATCATTATCTGGAAAATACAAGAAGTTTCACTTAGACTGATAGAATTCCGGCCTAGGTAACAAATATTTATCTCTGTTCTAGAGGGTACATGGGCTAATTGTTCTAAGTCTTATCAGCAGGGAAAAATGTTTATCCACTAATAGAGTGCTGCGGATTTCCTAATCCAAAAATATTTGACTACACTAAATATTTTACTAAAAAGCATTCTGTTAAGCTTAGTGTTATCTCACATGCTGATCTCACAAAATTACAGTAGTATAAATTCATGTACTTTTATTTAACTCAGTGCGCAGACTTCGGAGCAGCTTTCTAACATTTATAGCAGTTTTTCCAGTGTTCAGCAAACATAACTCCAGTGGCTAAACAATATCAGACTGCAAAATTGCTCTTACTGTTGATAGATCAATAATGACATGGGAGAAGTCATTATCTCCGTGGCAACAGAATCGTAACTGTTTGAGGAATATTGCGCATGTTGCTGCTGTGACTCTTACAGGCATGCCTCGGCTTCCTCACACAGCTGCTCTCTCTGCAAGCCTGGTGTGCCCAAAGTACTAACAACCAAGGGCATCTCTTGGACTACAGAGGATTAAACTTCAGCTGTGGTTATGGCATTCCAGAAGGAGCATATCCTCACATGGGTTTATTACACTTCAGTTTGATGTCCTTATTTCACTTTTTATGAATCATATCCTTGTAGAAATAGCTAGAATGAAATTCAGGATTATTTTTTTTTTTACATATTTAACAACCTTGCACCATAATAATTACAACATATAAACCATAGAAAGACACTTTTCTGTGTCTCGATCAGCATGACAATGCCTATCTTCTGATGTTCTGCTGGAAACAAAACATACTGATACACAAAATGCACAACGTTTATCAACAATACATGATCTTTGCCTTTAGACTCATAATAGACAGTATTTCTTCATAAATACGTATATTTCCAAATACGGCAGCAACACTTTTATATTCATCAACTATTCACATGGGATGAGAAACTGCAAGTTTGCCACAATTCCCATTGGAATTTGTTCTAATTAAATTTAAATAAAAGGCAACAGAAGCAATGCAACAGAAAAAAAAAAAACGAGTTGTCACTGAGCATCGACTGAATTCCACAACAACCAAGAAAGAGAAAAGAGTCTTCCGGATGCTGAAGACAAGCCAATCTTGTTTGTAAAGCTCTCACATGAGTGGAACTGGGTAAAAAAACATTCTTTTCCTTACAAATGCAAGTAATACCAATAGCCATTAACATACCAAAAGTCCAGATGCCAGAGCTGCAATGTAAATTAATACTCAGAAATACACTTTGATTTGTTATTTGTGAGAGACTGGGGTTTAGTACAGAGGAAAACTTTTCAACGCTTTCTTGAACTTACAGGATGGACCTGGCTGCTGCAGAAGACCTCCACGCTCTGCTCCAAGTTCTTGGAAAAAATCCGGCATCTACCCAGGCACTCAAACGAAGTTGGCTGGACACATGGCTGCTTCCAGGACATGTTCCAAATTCATCGCTTCTCCGGCTGTTGAAGGGCAGCTCTGCGTGTCTTCCCCAACCGAACCGACCCTTCTGCACGCGCAGCCAGCCAGCCCGACCTGGCTCCCATCTCTCCATCTCGCTGCCACTCCCGCCAGCTGTTCCAGCGACAGACCAGGCTACACAAAGCCACCGGTTCCTCAGGTCTCCTCTCTTGGCGCTACACCAAAGCACGCAAAGAAGCGCTAGTTCCTCAGTGACACGAACCGCCAGCTTCACCCCAGCAAGTGAACGCGGTGCGACCGGCCAGCAGACGCAGCCAAAGCTACCGAGGAGACACAGACCCACCCAGCGCCCCGTCCGCTGCCCACGTACAGCCTCCGCTGCCTCCTCCGCGACAAAAGGTACCGACTTAACGGCGCTGCTCTTCCGAGGACGCAGCTCCACCGCTGCGCCCCGCAGACGTTTGTACACGCTTCACCGCCGAAGAGTTCCGCTCGGCACAGGCAGCCGACACACCAGAGCGGCCTGCCGCTCCGGGCTAGCACTTCGCCATTAACACTCCTCTGACTCCCGCCTCACCCCCCAGCCCCAGGAGGCTCTACCACAGCCCGCAACACCGAAAACCCCGCGGGATAAAGCCCGAACCCCGCTCCGGGGGCAGGCGGCATCGGCGGCACATCTGCCCCTCGGCCCCACATCCCGCCCCCGCCCCGGCTCCACCGCACAACCCAGCGCAACACCCTCACCGCGAAGCCTCGGGCCCTGCCCGCACGCTGGGCCCACAGAGAGCGGCTGAGCACGGCGGCGGCCGACCGATAGGACTCCCTGCCGTGCTGCTCTCCCCGCCCCACCGCACAGCTCGCCCTGCGCCCCAGCCGCCCTGCGAAGCCGGCAGTGGGGACAGGGGGTCCCGGCCGGCTCCGCGCCCCGCCGCGGGGAAGAGCTGCACACCATTCCCGCACCGCCGGGCCGGCAAAAGGCGGCTGGGGCGCACCGGGCCCCGCCACCAGCAGCGCGGCCGCGACCCGGAAGCGGAAGGAGCTACACACTGAGGACACGCCCCCGGGGCTTCCCAAGCAAAACACCGCACCGGGGAAGCCTGACCAATCGCGTCCGCGGAGTGGGCGGGGATTAACGGAATCATATTAGATTGACGGGTGCTTCTCCCAATGCAACTGCACCAGTGCAGTTCCCTCCACAAATAGGAAAGCAAAGTACCGTTGGCGTCGCTGGGTGGGACAAGGCTCGCTGTTTCTTCACGCTATTGGCTCTCGGTGCTGATTGGCAGGTGACTCTGCCTATGTGGAGGAGGCGCTCTCCCGCGATCTTTCCCGCGCTCCGCCAATAGGCAGTCGGTGCTGCTGCGGGGCTGGCGGAGCGCGGCTGGTGCCGGTAGCGGGCGGTCGGGGCAGCATGAGCGGGGCAGCGCGCGCGGCCTGGCGCCTGGGTGTCGCCGCCGCGCGGGGCCGGGCTGGGCGGGCGCTGAGCCAAGCAGCCGCCGGGGGCGGCGGGGCCGAGGGCGGCGGTGGCGGCTCGGGGTCGCGAGAGGCGGTGGAGCGCCTGGTGCGGGAGCACCCAGTGGTGGTGTTCATGAAGGGCAGCCCGGCGCAGCCCCTCTGCGGCTTCAGCAACGCTGTCGTGCAGATCCTGCGCCTGCACGGCGTGGAGGACTACCGCGCCCACGATGTCCTACAGGATCCCGACCTCCGCCAAGGTCAGCGGCGGGCCGGGGCAGGCGGCCGGGCCGGGGCCGGGCGCGGTAGCTGCCGGGGGTCACCTCTGGGTGCCTCCTGTCCCGCTACCGGGGCTTGCACGCAGCCCGAGCCGGTCCCCGGCTTCCCTTTGCGAAACGCAGCTGTTACGGGGCAGAGCCGGAATGCCGAAGTGCCGGTTTCCCTATTGGAAAGGCCCACGGGAGGCTCCGGCGTGTGTAACCCTGCTGGGAGGTCGGGGTTGCCTTCACGCCTCTGACCTTCTTGGGGCTTGTTGGAGCACCCCGCCGGGCAGCGTGTGCCAGGCCCTGCTTGCCTTTCACGGGTGTAACTCGCTTTTGCTCCCTTTCGGGGGGTTTTTGTTTTGCTCTATAAGCAGGTCTGCATCCCGTCGTTTGTGGAATTGGAAGCGGATCACAGAGTTGCGCTGTTGAGGTTGCTTTGCCTGGGCTTCCCCGTTTGGTTGCTGTAACTCTCACTGTGTCCGAGAGCGTCTTGGTTATCTGTAGAACGCGGTTATACTTACGGGGCGACTCTTGGAGATGGAGCTTTTCATGCCACGCTGCCTTGCCTAGTTAATAGATACAAAGCTGCATTAAAAGACCCCTAAAATACTTCATTATCTAGCCAGATTTTTTGGTTTCCTGTAAACATGTGGTGAAACTTCATGAATGGTTTGGACTTACACCACTGTATTCCCTGCTGGCACTGCCTGCCGGGGTTCTTTTGATAAAGTATGAAATGATGCTTAATAACTTGCACAAGAACTATTCAGTGATAGTTTCACCATTACTTCTGGAATGGTAGGAGCTATTCTATATAAGGTTTTTTACTAATTGTAGAAGGCTAGTACTCTGTTCTTGTAATGCTTTTCCTTCTTTCTCTCTTCAGTGTGAGTAGCTGACTGATAAGGTTTTCTGAGGTTATTTGAGAAAGTTTTAAAACAAAACAAAAAGATAAAAGTACATAGTAGTTAGTCTTTCAGGTGCACAACATTAACTGTTCTTGTCCAGAATACACTAAAATGTGCTTTAAATCCACATGCTGGCAGGTATCAGGTGACTTCCTTCTCCTATGTTTTTGGTATCATCTGACTAATTCAGTTTTTCATTAGCTTTTAGCTGAAAGGCTGATTTTTCTAATCCTTGTTTGCTTTTCAGTTCACAGGTATAATAGGTGGTACAGTATAAAAACTTGAATACTGGAATTTGGGTGTGATGATGTTTTTGTTAATCAATATCCATTTTGTTCAAGTAAATCTACTGCCTTCAGGCAGGTGAGCAAATCATGGTAGTATTTGAAACTTAATTTACATATCTAAATTTATTCAACTTACTCTTTACTGGAATGAACTCATAAACTAAAAAAAGAGGAAACAAAACCTTTAAATTGAACCATCAGCATTTCACTTTAGGTCAAGATGGCTTTTGTGAGCCCTTGAACAGGCAATGCATTTGTCAGTTATGATCTCTGGGGACTTGACCATGTGAATATATAGTATTTTCTTTCTATGTAACAGGAACATCTCCCTTCTGAGCACAGCCAATGTTTCCTGCACATGAACTCTGGTTGTGCTAGGTGATCCGAGAAGTTACAGCCCTCCTGGCTACCTGAGCTTTACATTGAAATTCGTGCTTTGCTCCGGGCTGTTTGGCTAAGCCGGGCTGAGTGCAGTAACAGAGTGTACGCTTACACAATGTCCTGCTGGTTCTCAGGTGCTTAAAGAAGTTGTTCTGTTCCCTTCCATGCACCAGCTTTGGCATTTGTCCGACTGCACGGCGAGCCAGCTCGATTTATTAACTGGATCACTGGGCGCGCGAGTTGAACTAGCTTGTTGTGCCGTAAGGTGAGGGCCAGAGCCAGCACCAGGGATGGAGCCTTGAAGTGAAGGCTCGGGGAACAACGTTCCTGCTTTCAAGGCCAGCGGGCTGTTATATTACTTCAACTGCACCCTAAAAAGCCAGTATATGCCTGCTTCTGTGGGTAGCGGTCTCTGTCAGAGGAGAGGGCAGGGCTGCTGGAAGCTGTAGCTCTGTAAATTGCCAAGTGTGATTAAGCAGCTGCCTGAAGGCCCTCTTAGTCTCCTGGAGCTGCCCTCAGGTGCTGAGAAGTTAGTAAGCAGCATGTGATGCTTTCTTAAACCCTTGCTGTGAACATAGTCTGCATTGCATGCATGTGGGGTTAGCGAGGGGATGCTGAACCTTTAGCTGTAAAAATACCTAATACATCTGTTCTACTAAAGATTGGTCTGCAAGAAGATTACTGTGTGTGAGCTGGTCACCAGCTTTGTATTCAGCTGAACACAACTTAAATGGTTGCATGTATGTGTGCTTATACCATGTGTAGTAAGAAAGAGCTGGCTGTTGGCAGAGATGGTGGTTCAGGCATGTTTGAAGTGCTGGTTCATTTCTTTCCTGTAGCTCTTGAAACACCTGGTTGTGGGGTTGTTATACAGTTCAGCTGCTGAAACTTGCCCTATGCTAAAATGTGGCAAGTTATAAAACCAGAACAACTCTCCTACTTGCCTCTTCACCTAAAAGCATGCACGGATCTGCAAAACTACGTAGTTACTGGTGCTTCTTGTGGTTTAGCTGGACTCGACCTTGAGGATATGCTTCCGTGACACAGATCCTTCATTATTCAAGCTGGTTTAAGAGACCTTGGCACTCTCTGTTGGACCGTGGTTCCATGGCTATTCAAGTTTCTCTAAGCTGGCTGTGCCACTAGTGATCCTGCTGTCAGCTGATGAGAGGTTCATCATTAGGCTGATTCAGCTCACAAAGGTGGCAGAGAAGCGTGGGTATACATACTGGAAAAGTAGGGGTTTAAACTGGTTTGAACTCTTGTGGTAGTTCACCCTCAGATTATTTTCATTGTTGCTTTAGGTTACCACAGTATGGGATGCTGCCAAGAGGGTGCTCTTGATCCTTCTTCCTGCCCTCGGGTTGACTTTCCCTCAGTCACACTTGTGCCAGTACTAATGATCTCTATGAAAACGTGTTGCTTTCCTGGAGAAAGTGCAGTAGGAGTGACAGAGGTTGCTTGAGTCAGTTCTTTGATATGGCCTGTCATTCGTTAGTGTTAATGCTGGCAAGAGAAGGACTGAGAATTTGTAACTGGAGTTGGGAAAATGAGGTGAGAGTGCTCCAGCCCTTTCTGTAGCAGTTCGCACCAATTCTGGTTTCACGGCCACCTTAAAGTGTGCCAGTGCAGCTGTCAAACTTTAAACCTGATCTGTGGAGTGTGGTTTTACAAAGCAATCAGTGCTTCGAAACAGAAGCTGCAGCTTCTGAAGTGCAGCGGGAAGTGTTAACCTGGAGGGTTAACAGGAAGGAAGGTTTTCCAGGAAGGAAATCCCTTGGGGTGCCTGCACTGCGGAAGGATTCATCAGAAAGGCACATCCCGTGTGCAGCAGGCATAGACCAGGCTGACTTGCTTTACCACTACTGAAACAGTAGCAGTAACTGCTCTTCTAAGCCAGGAGTTAGCCACTTTAGGAGGTGTTCAGCTTGTAGACTGGTTGAGCCCCAGCATGAAGGCATTTAAAGCTGCTTGTCCAAGACATGAAATGCAGCTTACAGAGCAACTAAGCTTGATTGTATTCATGTTTTTATCTGAAGTTGGATAGACCCTTGAAAGTACTTGTACGTGTGTGCAGTTGGGTCCTTGAAGAAAATATTTCTGTGCAAGAAAAATTGATGTAAATATTACCCTGGAATGCTTATTAGCAGTAGGTTTATTGTGCAGAGCCCATGGTTCTCAATTAATGTGTAGCATTACAATATCTTAACAAAACCAAACCCTATTTCGTATCTGCAGTGGCTCCTTTGAGTAGGGTTATCCTTAAGCATGCCTTAATATTCCATCTCAGTTTTTTTATTGCAGCTATTACAGGCTAAAAGACTTTTAGGACAGTTTGAGCACTTCTGAGTGCTCAAAGGCCACGGAGTGCTTAAGAAAAGTACTGCTAAACACAAGTTGGCATCAGAGCTTATAATTTCTGAAAACTGTATCTAAACAACTGAGATAAGTTTTAATGAAATACTAAGGAAGAAGATACAGATGGTGATCCTGACAATTAGGTTATGGATTCCTTTTGGGCTTGATGTGTGTGCTAAACTTGCTATTTGAGATTTCGGAAGTGTGAGATGTCCATGCACAAAATCTTAAGTAAAACTAAAATCTCTGAGCTGATGTACTTCGTAGTTAGGAACACTTTGTTGCAACAGAATTTTTCTCTAGATTGCTATCATTTTCGTGGATTTTTAAAACACATTGGTATTTAACTAAGGGGAATTATTAGCTCTTTTTCATCTTTTAGGCACTAAAATCATAATCCTGTTGCCCTGTGTGCATTTACACATATTTGTTAAAAAATAAAGTGTTTTAAGTTCCAATAAAGTAAGCACATAATTTGCTTATATGGCTGCTTTTTTACCTCCAATATTTTGTGTTTTACCTTTACAGTCTTTAGAGGTTAAATTTTTCTGTAAGGGGAAAGGAAATTCCTCTGTATTTTCTGCTCCACAGGTCTAATACTTGCTATTAGTTCCTTGACAGCCTACGCTAAAGCTCGTGCCCGCTTGTTTAGAGGGTTGACTTCCAAGTGAATGGGCTCTGATGATCTGAAAAGGCACCTCTGTTGTCTGTAGGTTTAAATTTGCTATATGGGCTTCTGTGCCCTTGGTAGAAAAAATCCAGGCGTTGCATGTTGAAACGTATGAAACTGTTGAATTCAAAACTGAGTATCTAAGCAAGTGCTGGTGGACTTGGTATATGAGCATGCCGATGTAGAGTTTAACTATTACCTGTGCTACAGAAATAATGACTTTGTGTGAAGGGTCATATAAAAAGTGGCAAATTAGATAGAATGATTCTTCTGGGGTTCAATTTATACCAGCTGATCAGTTAATATTTTTGTGTGGTCCTACATTTGTCTTCTAGGAAATATAGTTTTAAATTTTAATTCTGTACTTTGTGAATGTGACTCAAGCTCTGTTTTGTTCAGTGAATACTTTTGACAAACTTCAGCCTTTGTGCCCCTCCCATGGCCTGGAGGGTCTGGCAATGAAAGATAAACCAGTTTGAAATTCGTAAGGCTTCTAGAGGGGTGAATGTGTCTTGCAATTGAAATTGTAGTAGGAAGTATAACTGCATGAATTCAGAAAGAACATAAAATATTTTGAAGTCCTTTGGAAAACATGAAGGGTAACTGAATGTAAACAGTTATCAATGTTTCAAAACTCTTATTTCTTTAATTGATTGAAAACCTTATTTGCTCGTTTCCTGGAAGGGCAAAGAGACACTATGTTTTTCCAACTCTTGTTTGAAGTCAGTGTAGGAGCTGACTCCATATCTTTCAGCCCACATCTCTGAGTTGGAATGAGAACGAAACCTAACTTTAACGTAGTTTTTCTGATAGTGCTTCTGTTACATAGATAATTTTTGCCTCAATGGGAAAGAAATGAAGATACCAGTAGTTCTGTCAGGCTGAAGCGATGTGTTCTGCTTAAAAACCATTCTATTTAGTGGGGGGGAAAAACCTTTAATACTTTTTTTTTTTTCTTATGCAGGAATAAAAAACTACTCTAACTGGCCCACCATCCCACAAGTGTACCTCAATGGAGAATTCGTTGGTGGCTGTGATATACTCCTCCAGATGCATCAGAATGGAGATCTTGTAGAAGAGCTGAAGAAGTTAGGAATCCGTTCAGCACTTCTGGATGCAGAAAAAGACCAAGACAAAAAGTAAAACAAGAAAAAAGATGTGGTGACAGGAATAAAGCAAACTCGCTAAGAACTCGTTACCAGTAAAGCCTTATGTACTTTAGCACAAAGAAGGCATCTTTTTGAACTGACACTAAGATTTATCTGTGAATGTCTGTTAGGTCATGGTAAATTTAGACATCTGAGTATTTTGATTTATGGATATTGTGAAAATTTGAGTATAACCACTGCACTGTAAAGCATATATTTGTGGAAATTGTGTTTAAAAAAAAAGTTCACTTCTAAAAGCATTCACTTCCTGATTGAGGCAGCAGTAGAGCAAAAGAACTAGTAAAATTTTTATGGATTTTGAATGTGTGTTTCTGTGTTCTTTCATACATAAACCTCTGCAAACAGTGTTTGCATTCCCTTGCTCCTCTTGAGAAAGTGTTAAGTAATAGTGCATCAGTTTTGCTATGTAACTCCTGGTGATAAGACTTCCTGAGAGCCTGTAAAACTTTTGTAATCACATATGATATAGGAGAAATATAGTCTTCAAACAATATAGAAGAAAAGATTATATGAGCGTGTATGAAATAGACTTTTATTCCAAAGGGTAAAAATAAAGAGAGTTGTACAAGTACATGTATAATGGTCATTATTACTTTGTAACATTCTGATGGCTTTTAAAAGATTGCTAAGAATAGTGCCTAAAGATTTTATAAAACCTTTCCTACCTCTTGCAGAGCAGCTTTTCCCCCTGCTTATATACTTTGTGTATTGCAGTTTTGTGTCAGTGCTAAAACATGGGAATTGTTCAAGGCTTCAGTATTCTATCTTGAAATAGTATGGGAGAATACTTCAGTTACTACTGTAACCTTGTATTATTTGCTAGGTGCTACGATATCTTTTTAATATTTGTTGTATTTCCAAGTATTTTCTCCTGACTGCTGTGCTTTGAAGAATATGGTCTTCAAACATGGGATTAATAGATGAAGTGTTTCGTGTAGATGAGTGCAGCAGAGAGGCTACTGAATAGATAAATATTTCTTTGTGGAAAGTCTCTTAAGTCTTCAATACCTATCTAATCACATTTCCCTACGTTAAAAGGAAGCGTATTAACCAGTGTAGCTTCAGCTGTACAGCGATACTGCTAAAGTTAAAAGCTAACCAAGCTTTTTCTAAATGCCATTTACCTTTATTAATATAAACCAGTTTGCATGTGAATTAGGCAAATGATTGGAAATAAACTGTATTTTACATGGGTTGTGTACAGTAGTTCTTCATTATTTTAAATGACTATTCTAATGAAACTGATACAACTTTTGATTTTAAACCTAAAATGTTTTCCACTACATAGGATAGAAAATGTGTCTTAGAGAAAGGAAAAGTTATGAATGGTCAGTAGAAGAGGAAGTCAGGACTGGAACTTGTAGACAAGAGAGATTTGATGGAAGTTCCGGTTCTAAATCTCTCCTGTCCACTTCAGCAAGCTGTCCAGTGGAGAAACTATACTGCTACTTTCTTCACAGAGTTTGCAAAATTGGTTATGATAAACTTACTGTATAGTTTAAATACAATCAGTATCATGAAGATTAAATACAGTCTGTACGTCCTCCATGTGTTTGTGCGTTCATGACAGCTGCTCAGTGGCAGTACAGGTGACTGAATGACCGCTAAATATGAGTAAGACATACTCCGAGGCAGTCACTTTTGGCTGTTAGGCATGTAGATATGAATGCAGGGATTTTTTTGTTCATATACCACATCACATTCATGAAATGCAAAGCTTTAGGTATAGATGAACATTACTTCTGAGCATTTGTTACCTCTCTTTGAATTGAAATTAAATAAGCTTTCTTATGGCTAATCTTTCACAAATAGTTTTTGCTATTCTGAATGTAAAACAACATTTAAAGAAATAAATTAATTTCAAAAGTCTTTGGTCATTTGTGTCAAAAGACCTGTTGAAACGGATGTACACAGTAAACAAAGAATAAGATAATGAAGAAAATTTTTATTATTTTCTTCTTCAATGGTTAACTCTTAGGCTGGCTACTAAATAAATCTATTAAAAAACAAAACCCCAAATCTGCTGTTTCATATAGCTCTATTCTTTATTCTTCTGCAAAAGTTGAATATTTTTCAGTACTATCTGCTAGTAGTTTAACATAAAGGTAACTCTACCGTTGCCAGGTCGTCTTTCTTCTCTAAGCAGCCAAAGTTTTCTCCCAGCATGAGTTCCTGCTTTTTACCAAAACTAGGAATAGTTTTTCTATTTTCTCTACTTCTTTCCCCGTAGACTTTTTTGGTTTTAATTATTTGGTTAAAATTTTGTGTAACATGTATAGTAGCGTTTATATTAATCCTTTGCCTGACTGGAATGTGTTGTGATAGAGCAAGTGAAAGCAACAGTGATACTGCAAAGTGTGTGTGACAGCCCAAGACTGAGCATATGAAATGTGACTTCTGCCTGTGTTCCTGTGTGAGCCATATCATTCCAAGTTCTGTGTGAGTGAGCAGTTTTACATACTGTATCTATCTATATTAACGTGAGCATTTGCTCACGTTAATCCCACTGTAATAAAAAAAGTCACCATCTAGTTAAATCATAAATCTTCAAATGCTCACAAAGAGGCCTATTTTTGGAGTTGACTGAGAGTATTTTTCCCAAGAAACCAGTTTTCAGCGAAGTTGGTCATTCTAGAAGATGGGCAGTATTCTGTACTCCACTCATCGACTTTTGCTGTCCCTCGAACTAGAGGCAAAAGGGAGCATGTGTTTCCAGTCCAAAAGGGAAGTTGCTGCAAATGAGCTGATTATTTTGAGAAAAAATCATGCCTCTCCTTGATGAGAGATTTGCACCTGCTTTTCTCATGCTCTTTGGCAACGAGAGAAGGAACTGATGATATTGGTGTCCTGGTGACAATCAGTGGATGTGCTGAGCTGATGCTGGGGAACTGGCGTTAGCTGGAAAGATCCATGAGGAGTCCCTGGTTGGGAGGATGTGAAGGGTTTGGAAACGCCATGTGAAGGGGGAAAGGGTGACTTTTCCCACCCAGAAGGAGCAGTTTGTCACAGGAGGGTAATGATGGGGAAAAAGTACTGGGCACTGCTGCTTGTCCTTCCCTGATCACTCTGCAGTAAAATGGAGGCTCAGGCTTGGGAAGGCCAGCTGAAGTTGCTGAGAAGGACAGCCAAAAGTAAAGATGGGGAGCTGAGTGGACCAACCATTATGACCAGATCATAAATTCAGCTAATCCTCTGCATCTTCTGACGCTTCTTGCCTCTTACGTATAACGCAAGGTCATTTGATTTAAGCAAATGAGATTGTTTGCATTCCAAAACCAATCTGGTGTCCTAAACCTTCACCAAAGAGGAGGTAGGGTTTCTTTACTCTTTTTGAACTGGTCCTGAGGGGGAGCAGATGGAAGCACATGACAAGCACTTGTTATTGTGTTGCTAGTTTTGATTTGGGAGAATTCAAATCAGTTAAAGGAACAGTTGTTTCCCTGAGAAAACGAGCTGTTAACCACTCAGAAAATCTTAATGGGTTACAGGGCAAGTGTGTTTCTCAGCCTCAGTGACCTTTTCCTCGCCTTAATTTTGCTAGAAACATTTGCATGTTTGGATGTGGTCAATATTGTCCATTGCTCGTCTAGAAATCCTTGGCAGGATTTTTTCAGGAATCCGTCAATGCTAATAGAGAGCGTAGAAAAAAAATCAAGTGTGGGAAGGTGAAATCGAAGACTTGTACCAAGGAAAATCTCTCCTGAGCTGGCACTGAATCCCATCAAGGCCCTGTCAGTGCCTACATCGAAGAAGGGCAATATTAAAAAGCAGAGCTGGCAGCCTTGTCAATAAATCCCCGTCTAACTCAATTTGCATGTCTCTTCTGCAGAAACCAGATCATCTTACACGGGGTTTTTCAACATCCGTATTGCAGGATTGTGTAAGAAAAAACACTCATTAGTTACAAGAGACACGTTACATTTTAAAAAGTGTTTGTGAGCAAAAGTGGAAAGACAATAAGGAAGGTTAAAGACAGTTGGAAGGTTTTGGATTGTTTATTATGCTGGATGGTGGGTTGAGCTTGCTGTTTGGCAGAACGAGTTGAGAGTTGAGCTCCACTGCTCTGGAAGAAGCTGTTGTTCACTATTTGGTTTAGAATTTTTTGATGAGATGCTGCTTGTTCCTTTGAATAGTTGAAGGACATTGAGGTGCTGGAGCGGGTTCAGAGAAGAGCAACGAAACTGGTGAAGGATTTAGAGAACTTGTCCTATGAGGAGCGGCTGAGGGAGCTGGGACTGTTGAGTCTGGAGAAGAGGAGGTTCAGGAGGGACCTTATCGCTCTCTACAATTACCTGAAAGGAAGTTGTAGGGAGATGGAGGTTGGTCTCTTCTCCCATGTTATGAATGACAGGACGAGAGGGAATGGCTTCAAGTTACGCCAGGGGAAATTTAGGTTAGATATCAGGAAAAATTTCTTTACAGAGAGGGTTGTGAAGTATTGGAACAGGCTGCCCAGGGAGATGGTGGAGTCCCCATCCCTGGAGGTGTTTAAAAACCGTGTGGATTTGGTGTTGAGCAACATGGTTCAGGGACCCTGACAGTGCAGGGGGAATGGTTGGACTCGATGATCTTGGGGGTCTCTTCCAACCAGACGATTCTATGATTCTATGATTCTGTCTTACAGCACTGCTGCCTTTTACGTGGTCTGATCATGGTATGGAAACTCCTGACTGATTTAACTACTTGAGGCCTATCCTGACACGTCTTTTAGAAAGAACAGGTTTTAGCTACACAGAGGATAGAACTGAAGTAGCTAAGATTCCGATTTGCAGACTTTCCCTTATCACCCGGCTTCTCACATATGTCTTGTTTCCTGGAAGTAAGAGAGTAGGCCAGGAGAAAAGTGGTTTTGCTTAGAAAGACCATTGTACTGTATAAAATTTATGGTAGTCGTAAGGTGTGACTGAGAAGAATTTGCAGTGTTGTCTCTAATGAGCAAGCATATCTTCACAGTTTCAAAGATCACTTTGTCTTAATCAGGCACCAGAAATGCTTGCTGGACAGCAGGCTGCTGGCTTGTGCTGCCGTCACAAGAAGAAAGAAAACCTTTCAAGGGTGACTTTTTTTCTCAAACGATTTTGATGTTTTAAGACCTTTTGAATCAGAGTAAATAAATAAACACGCTTGACTTCCTTAAAGATGGAGGGAGTCACTAGAAACTTTTGTCTAGCTGTTGAATTATGTGCTGTGTTTTCCAAAGTACCCTGTTTACCTTAAGTATGCGCAGGTGATGATGGTTTGTAAGGACCTAAGAAGAATCCAAGGACCGAGTTCAATATTCATTCTGAAACAGCTTTGCTAATTAAAGAAGTTAATTCTAAGAAACAAAGGAGGGAGAATGATTTTTATTTGTTTTAAATTGTTGCAGCTGTTCTACAAAAAAAGCCATAAGAATGTTCACACAGACAAACACACACAGAGATGCTGGCATGTGTATGTCTGTGGGCTTTGTAGTTATATGGCATCCCTTCTAACGTAAAGCTTGTACAGGGAGCTTACTTAGCATCTTTTAAAGACGAGCTTCTGTACAATTTTACTTGGCATTTAGCAATGATTTTGTCAAAGGGGACTTCGGAGGAGTGTTGAATTAGAAAAAAAAAACATTGAATTATTACACTTTTTTTGCTTTTCATATGAGCACATTCTTCAAAGCCTGAAGGATTTTATGTACAATTAACCTCAAAACAGTGAAGTAGGGCACTTGAATCTTCATTATGTGGACTAATACAAAGTGAAATACAGAGAAGTGAAGTGCTACTCATACTACAAGAGCTACAGAGAGAATAAAGTTTTGGAGTCTTTAGTCTTACATCTATGATCTAGTGAGTGAAAAACCACATGCTTTTACAGGGGTGTCTCAACAAGTGTTTTAGAACTTTCAAATACACACTACAGTGAGTATCTTAGAAATACTGCTTGTCAGACAAGATTTCATAGAATCATAGAATGGTTAGGGTTGGAAAGGACCACAAAGATCATCTAGTTCCAACCCCCCTGCCATGTGCAGGGACACCCTCCACTACACCAGGTTGCCCAAAGCCTCATCCAACCTGGCCTTGAACACTTCCAGGGATGGAGTATCCACAACTTCTCTGGGCAACCTGTTCCTGTGCCTCACCACCCTCAGAGTGAAGAATTTCTTCCTTATACCTAGTCTAAATCTGCCCTCTTTCAATTTAAAGCCATTTCCCCTTGTCCTATCACTACATGCCCTTGTCAAAAGTCCCTCCCGAGCTTTCCTGCAGGCCCCCTTTAAGTACTGGAAGGCTGCAATAAGATCACCCCAGAGCCATCTCTTCTCCAGGCTGAACAGTCCCAACTCTCTCAGCCTGTCTCACGAAGCCTAGTGTTTCTGTTCTCATCCACCATTTCACTTGTTGAAAATCTAAACAGCTCTTCAAGTAGATTTAGAGCGTGTTATTTCTTTTTTTTTAGTTTTGGTTTGGGGTTTGGTTTTGATTTTGATTTTTTTTTTCTTTGCTTCAAGAAAACATAGGTATTCTCTGAGAAGTTTGTGCTTTTTGATTACTTCAAAGAGGATGTGCTCCATGAAGACTGGGTACATACTCAAACCTTCACGGCTAAGAAAAGATCAGTTTTAGAGCTGGTACTCAGGAACGTCCTGTACTGCTGATGTTAAAAATATGCGGAATCTAGGACATGCTTTCCGTCAGTACTTCGTGTATTTCCTCATCTGTCTGTGATGCTCCACGAGAGACCATCAGTGATGTGCGAAAGGAAGCAGGTGCCGTAAGGCTGATACTGTCGGAAAGGAAAGCAAACAAAAGCAAATAAAGGAAAGCTGCGGGTGGCTGCCGAGGAAGGTTGCGGAGGGCGCTTCGGGGAGATGCTGCCCCCCGGGGTGAGACGCCGGCAGCCGGGCGGAGCGTCCGGGCCCGCCGGGAGATGGCGCTGTTGAACCGGGGAAGCGGCACAGCCCCGGCCAGCAGCATCCCTCAATGCGGTCCTCCCTGTTTTCCATCTGTGCTGCACGTTATTCTTTGGGGTCCTCTTTTTCTTTTGGGAGAAGAAGGTGTCAGTGTTGAAGCCGGAGCGTATCCCGGTCCGATATGTAACGCCATTCACAGACGGCCAACCCTACACCCTCCATGGAGATAACGCCAGAGCTGGAAGGCGATGTTTTTCCCTTGGACTGCGTGGCCGGCGAGATGGTAATGCCGAGGCGGCGAGCAGCTTCACAGCTCATTGCCCTCATCCCAGCGACCGCCTGAGGAGTGCCGGGCCAAAGCCAAGCATTTGCTGGGTGCCCGCTGCGTTGCTGCGAGGGGTGGGGAGCAGTGCGCCCGCTCGCGGGGGCTCCTCAGGGACTCTCCGCCTGCCACCTGCCCTCCACCATCCTCCGAGGCGACCTGTCCCCATATGCACGTGTCTGGGACAGGTAAGCACAAGGGCTGTTCTGTTGCTGCGCGTCGAGGACTGGAGCAGGGCCGAGCATGGGGCGTGATGATGTTTCGCCAGGGGCGCACAGCGGGTGCGGGATGTGCAGAGCAGAGGTGCCGCCAGTGCCTGATGGGGTGGGTGACCTCCGGGCCCCCACGGCTGGTGGCCCGAGGCACCCATCTCCCTCCCACACTGGCAGGCCGTGGCAAGCACACAGGTCTGCCGCCCATTCGGGGTGGGAAAATCTAAGGTGGTGAAGGGGAATTTGGGTTTCTTTCAGTCCAGGGCGTCTGAGCAGAGCGAGAGGGCAGATGGTTGTGGTGACGTTTGCTGCTGATTTGCTGTTTTATCAGCATCCTCTGGTTGGGTTCGGGGTCTTCAAATTTGTCCAGAAAAGAACAGCAGGGCCTGAACCAGGCCAGCGGATGTCCAGACAGCAGCTATAACAAAGTCACCAGCCTCAGCCTGGCGACCAAATACCCATATTGGCAGAATATTCAATGGAAGAGTTCAGTAAAGGCCTTCTCCCCTGTTGCAGGAGGGCTTGTGTCTCTGAGTGGTTTTCCATGCGTAACCAGTGACCCGGGTTTTGTACGTGACATAAATGAGTGGCTCTAATTCCCCAAGTCTTCTACCTGAGCTGTTTTCTCTCTGAACAGGTAGTACCGAAATGAGTCTGCTTTGCATTCAGGCAGAGGCAAACACCACCCTGCTGCAGGTGTTTGGGTGGTGTACGAGCCCTCGCTCAGCGCAGCAGCCGTTCTGCTGTGAGGTCCTTTTGAGCTGTTGCACCCAGCGCTCCGTGGCTGAAGGGAGCGCGGCCACCAGCAGCGAAGCGGCCGGTGAGGAGACGGCCATCCGTGGGGAGGATGGCCAAACCACGCGTGGCGTGGACCCACCAGCCAGGCCAGTGAATGATTTGAGGATTATGTCTGTTATGCTGCATTTTACCTCCTCTCCTCCTAAACCGCGACCAGCAGCTCAGCGTTTAGCCAGGGGCTGTGGCAGGCAGAGCAGTGCTAATGCTTGTTGCCTTTTCCATGGCCAGAGATAGGAAGATTTTTTTCCCCCCACAACTACTTGGAAACAATAAATGATTTAAAGCTCAGCTGACACATTGTGAGGGCTTTTACTGCCTGAGAAATTATTTGGCTGTACATGAGGAGGGAGCTGGGTAGGGAAGGAGTTGAGGAAATGTGTTGTCCAGTGGTAATTAGGTGTGTCAGCAGCAAGAAACCAGAAGAAAATATTGAAGAAGCTTCTGACAATTTAGGAAGGAGCATAACAGAAATCAAGTAGCCTGAAGCAAGCCTGTTCAAATACCTTCACTTTTCATGTGGGCTTGAGGTGCAATTCAGCTCGCGCTGCTGAAAAGCTGTCAAATTTTAGGGCTGGGGCTCGGTGTTGATGAAGCCCAGTCCTCAGGAGGGAGTGCTGTGAGCAGGAGACGGTTTAGGGCACACGTCATGACTTCAACTCCATCAACATGGTCCTGCACATCTCCATCTCGGAAAGATAAGCTCTTGCTATGTATTAAAGGGAAGTCTCAGCAGGCACCAGACTGCAAGTTACATATTTTGTTTTAGGGACCATCTATGCATTTTGCACTGACCTGTTGGATAAAACACAGTGCTAAGGATCAGCACAATGGCTGAACCCTAGGAGATCTCTTTCCTCTGAGACCCTAACCCACCAAGCTGTAGTGTGAGGCTTCCTTTCACTCCAGAAACTTTGGTATCCTTTCTGAGCTAGGAGCCCTGCCCCAACAAGTGGGAGAGCATGTGCTCTCTTCTCTGATGGTGGCAGTTGCCAGGTGCTTGCTTCTACATGGGCAGTGCTGGTTCGACCTCCCTTGCACGCAGCCTTTCTGTGTCCAGAAGTAAGCACTGTAATCACTATGCTGTTGTAGAAAGGCAGCTGTCACCACTGTGTTGTTACTGGTATGGATTACAGACACCAGGTTTGCCAGCTACTGCTTGGTTTCTGCCTTTGGCAGGTCTAAAACAGGGGGTAGGTGCCTATTTTTTAGCCTGGGACAGAGCCAGAGCCCTAAGTAGGTATGGAATTTCGGATCAAAATTCCCCTTTTTAGGTGCCCAAATCATGGTATATTGATTTTTGGTTCTTAATCTTAAGCAACAGCATTCAAGGCAAGCTTACATCTGAAGCTGCCAACAGACATATACATGTAATATGGTCCAGGAGCTTAGTGGGAAATCAAGTACAGAAAAGTGACTGAAATTTCAATTTCAGAACATCTGAGTTTCAGTCACGTTGAAAGAGCTAGTCAAGAAAGCTCCCGAGGGAAGAGTACAGGAAGAAAAATCCTTAAAGATGCCATGCATTCCACTTAAGAACAATAATAAGGTCTGCAGGGCATGTATGTTACTAACGAACATAATACAAGGCAGGCAAAGAGTAAATCGGTACAACTGAATGGCAGGGCTGGAAAGGTTTTTTGGTATTTGAAAATCTAACCTTAGTTTACCAATACATTAGTTTATTAATTAGCTTGAAGACTAGATGAAAGGGAATTAAAAGGAGATATGCTGGACTGCAAACAGCTAAAGGTATAAAATAAGAATGCTTCAGGTTTATCCGTCAGAAGAGTTGGAATAATTAATTGGTAGTTCAGAAACTGGATAACAGAAGACTGAAGGCAGAAATTAAAGACTATAAAGACATTGCTGAGAATCTAAATTATTTCTTTGCATCACTCTCTGCACAGAGAATATCAGAGCAATACCTACTGGGACTTGCTCTTTTCTGGTAATCAAGATGTGTCAGAAGAAGAGCTGGAACAAATCAATAATTTAAAAAGCAGCAAATCATCAGCTCCAGATGGTACATTGAAAAGTTCTGAAGGAGCTCAGTATGAAATAGCTGATCTGCAGCAAAAATATGCCTTCCCTAATTAAAATCAGCTATTTCACTGGAGAAGTGGAGGGTAACAATTATACCTGAAGTCAAAAATGGGATTGAGATAATTTGAGGAAACATACATGCTCTTTACCCAGACATGTATTTCTGTTTTACAAACTGGTCGAAAGTAGAAGGTAAAGTAGGAAAACAAACAAAAAAAGGGAAGGCTGTGTCATGATAGGATCTAAAGAGCAAGGTTTATGCAAAGAAAAATCATGCCTCATCATTAATCTGTTATAACTCCAACTGGAACAGTCTTGTCATGGACAAAGAAGCAGCAACCACTGTGATTTAGATAAACCCCAAAGGATCTTTGGCCTATGTAGGATAACGTAAACCAAAGAGAGGGCAGCTGGTTGCATATCTCTTGGCTGAATGTGACTGTGCCAGGCTGCGTGTTCAAAAAGCCCTGACTGTCCTTGGCATTGCCGTGCTGCATCAGTCCCACGACTTGTTCCTGCTCTGTAATGGTGTGATCCCACCCAAGTGACACCAGGCCCCACTTTCGGCTGCCCTGCGAGGTGGGAAACCATGAAAGGGGACGAGTGATCTGTTTCCACCCTCTGCAAGAGGTTATCTGCAGGGTGTTTCTGTATCTCTGTTAGGTCTAGAAGTCTGAAAAGGTGAATATTGGTGAGAAAGTTGACACACTGCTTTTAAATTTTGTTAAGTAAGTCCTGCAGAGGATGCAAAGGCTGTTCTGGGGAACTGCAGGAGGGCAGAAACTGGGAGCTGAGGACCATCGGTGGTAGCCGTCGTGGTGGGACCTTCCTGCAGGCAGCACCAAGGCAGCAGCTTTGTGGTGAATTCATACATGGGAAAAGAAAAACATGCACAAAAAAACTAAGAATCTCTAACTGGTTCGCTGGCTGGCTGAATTCTCTGTACCACTGTCAGTGTCACTCACTAGAGATATATACAGTATTATTTTTTTAAAAAGATAGCTTGAATTATCTGTGTAACAGGGAAATTGGTACTACGGAAACAGAAAATGAATGTGGCAAAGAATCTAACTGCAAAAGAAGAAAGACGAGGGAATGTATTAACTCCCTTCAAACCCTATATGTAAGTGAATTAGATACAGTTTCAGTGTCAATGTCATTTAACAACATCCCTGTATGTTTAGAGTGAATACTCTGGATGAGCCGAGGAAAATGTCATCAGAATCCCTACCTTTAACCTTAATTTATTTTTTAATCTTAATTTTATGCAAATTGGGATGATTTGTGGCCTCCTCGTGTTCTTCGCTCCAACGTGCTGCTGCAAAGGTACTCACCTGCTTCTATGCCATCAGTGAAGGCTGACAAACTGCCTGTGTTACCTCAAAAAAAACAAACCCAGACAAAAAAACCTCAGTAGGATTCCATTGAACAGTTTTTTAAAAAGCATTAACAAATATTTCATGCCCAGACCCTTTGCTAGTAGAAATCAGCAGTTTTCATCAACTTCAACCAGTGGATCGTCACTCTTTTAGATAGACAACAGAACTACTATCTCCTTGTTTCTGCTTCTCCTTTATCCTTTGGTTTTGCCTGTCAGTCCTCCTCCTCCATTTCTTCTGATCCCTGCTTCCATGTGTTCTTCCCTCCTTCCTAGGATCTCTTCTTCCTTGTCTCCCTTTCCCTGATGTGTGTTGCTGCTGTTGCTTATCTTCCTCTGTACCTGCTGCTGCCTCCTCATCGCACCGTCAGCTCACAGCTGTACTGATGCTGGTGCCCAGCCAGAGTCAATTACGCCAGCACAGCTAATTAGAAGGCATAGGATGCTGTCCCTCATTCTTGAGATCTGTACTTCTGAACATCTCAGTGTACTCTGCTGATTAGAAAAATATAGATTTATAGTCATATTAAATGATACAAACAAACAAAAAATAATATGGATTTACAGGCTTCTAGAATAACCCTGCTGGTTTTCTCTCTTCTCTGTTCTGTAAAATTATTTTCATATCAGTAAGCTCCAGTATAGAGCATTTCTAAGTTTCACTGGGTATTTGCAGCAGCATCAGCCACAAAATGCCTGGAGAAGCACGATATTTATGGGTGATAAACTAGACTGCAGATTTTAGAAAGACTGTAGTTCACCTTTTCCTTTTGAATTTTCTATGCAGTCACAGAAGGGAGGAGAGGATGATGCAGAGGTGCCTAGGACACCTTTAAATCAGCTAATTTAGATGTGAAATCAGTTTAGCCATGGCAGCATGGAGCAAAGCAGCATGGCTGATTCACTCAGCTCCCTAGCAGTCCTGAGGGTCCCACTGCTCAGCTTTTTCACTGTTCTTCTATGAGGAAAGTCTCCCATCTCTAGTGCCATGGGATGCTGTGGCTCATGTCAACACAGTAATTCAGCTGCTGGAGGTGACAGCTTGATGATGTGCAGGCTTGTGGGCTTTTCCAGCTGCCAGATCCACAGTAGAGTTGAATTGCTAATGCTTCAGGGTCAGTAGGTTTGGGTTCTTCCTTTCCATTTGTGAAAACACCCGGAACTGTCAAAACTCAGGAGAGCTAAGACCCTACAAAAACCTTGAACCCCTTGTACATCACTGCCAATGTTTCTTTAGAGCTGGTTTCCATGTCTGAGTCTCAGACCAACATGCAGGGATCTTGTTACTTCTACATCAGCAGAATAGCAGACAGCTCTGACATCTCTTCCCCGACCTCAAACTACTCTGGGCTAGAAAACACAATAAGAAGTTGGTGATGGTTGTCTAGAACAATTCTCAAAACTGCTTTATTCCTCACTAAGACAAAGAAAATTTTCCTCCTCAGTAGCAGGACTATGGAGTGGGAAATAGAGCTCATAGGCAGAGTCTTGGGAAAAAGCTTTGTGTTAATTACCAATAACATCTTGTGAACTCTTCTAAGATGTCCAAGTGGTGAAGTCTGGCTTGTCTCTAGCTAGCAGAAAAACATAGACATGTTTTCTGATCATCCTGCCAGAAAAGGCAAGTTGTAACTATACAGTTTGTGATTTTTTTTTTTCTCCCCACCCCTCCACGTCATGGCTTAAGGTAGGGCCTTTTTGTTGGAGGACAAGGAGGACAAGTTGCTTTTCATTTTTTGCCTCTCAAAAAAACAGAATGGGAGAGTGAAACTTCAAATCTTGTGTCTAGGAGAAATTGCTATCTAGTTTTCTACTTTGAGAAGCCAAGTTAAAGGAAAATTAAAGCAAATTTTTCTCAGAAGAAGTGTACTGTTTTGCCCGATCAGTTATTGTGAGTTTGTTTTCCAGAACTGCTGTGTTCAGCTGGAACTTTAGGTGCTTGGTTGCTTTGAAAATTCTGCCCACGGTTTCCAGATCTAGGCAAAGGGCCATGATGGCTTGTGGAGTAATTCTGGCACTGAGGATGAAATAGAGGCTCTCCCTTTCAGAGGGGCCCTCTTACTCCAAGGACTTCAGGGATTATAAATACTGAAATCTTACTGTTTAAAATCCTTTGAACTTTGAGGTAAGCTGAATTCCACCAGGAAGTGCAATCCTCAAGTTCGGAACAAACTGATGCAGCCCCAAATAGGACACTGCATCTAAGCCCCCTCTAGATTGCTATTTGACACTTCATTTTTCTTGTGGAGAGCATAAAGAGTGAATGATGGAGCTCTACAACATGCCCCATAAAGAGTACTGGGAGCTGGTATCTTAAGACATCAACAGGAGTCTATCAGTTTGAATTTTATTAGGTGGGCAAATCCTTGTTTCACTGTATCCGTAGTTGGGTTAACACTTCATTCTGTTCACTGTCCTGCTTTGATTGGAAATTCAAATGCTGAAGCCAATCTGATGGCTGTAATTTTACCTTCTGTTTTTTATACTTCTGCTTCTAGTTGACCACGTTATGTTGCCATCTTGCTTTTTCAGTCTGAGTGTCGCCATTTAGATCTTCTGAAAACAAATTTACCCTATTTTGGCATGCAGAACATTCCCAGTGAGTCCTGGAGATTGGTTTCTGGGGACTTACTTGACTTTGAGATCAAATCCTGGAGGATGGAGGTATAGAAATAGAATTGGTTTCTCAGAGTTGATTTTCTCCTCCTATTAGTCGACTTTAGATGAGCGATTCCCTCACTTAAATTTAGATTGGCTCATGAGATTGAAGAGCCCCTACTTGCACTCATATTTTAAATGTCTTCTCCCATTCCTTTATAAACAGGCAGTTGAATCATAATAAGTTTGAACCCAAAGTACTTGTTTTCTTTACCACACTGAAGTATAGCTGAAAACATCCAAAGTTCAGTGTAGCTGTTATGAAAGTGATTTATGTTTTTTCAAAAAATACCACTGCTTTAGTTGATATGCCCTGATGGAGCTCGACAAATGTGTATTACTTTTATTCCCACAATAATATAAGCCTGTACACTTTCTGATGAAATTCAAAAAGGCGCTCACATTCTCTTCTGCTTGTAATTAGGGCAGAGCAAGCAGTTCAGGAGGAGATCCTGACCTTTTACAGCAGTTCTTATGGGGGCCATGGTCATGATCCTGGAGCAGAAATCATGAGACTCTTTAGACTTCATTACTGACTCTGCTGGAGACGCTTGCTCTGAGACTCAGGTTCTGTTTCCTGTTATATCAATGACTTAACCTAATTTTTTTAATCAATGAACTAACACTGATTAACCCACTGAGTATCCTTGAGCCTGTTTCTGCAGCACCAGTGACAAGTGACCAGTAATGCCAGGTCTGTGCTGTTTCTGTGTCCTTCTTAGGAAAACGGGCGGGACATAGTGGGATGTGCAGGCTAAAAATCACTTTGTTGTGGTGCTTCTGTGTCAAAACTGGTGCGTAAAACTTAAGTAGGTTTTAACATGAGAGTTAAGCAGACATTGGCATCTTTATGGAGATCTCTGCATGTGAAACCGCTGTCTGTGCTCTGATCATAGTCAATGATGACCAATCAGTACTGGCAGAGAGGTCCAGAGAGGTGTGCAAGCACCAAGGGCTCAGTTTAATAGTTTAAACTTAAGTATCTGGTGCCATTTGAGATGTCCTGGTGTAAGTGTGACTTCCACAGAGAGCTGAAGATTTGGCAGAAGACTTTTACTGTTCCGGAGCGGCAGCTGCAGGGCACACTGGACACCTCCAGCTTTCAGTTTACACAATCAAGCCTAGCTGTCAGCTTGAGGGTGTGCTGAATTGCTCTCAAGGCTCTGCTTGCTGTATTGGCAAAATATCCCAGCAATGGCATCCTGGACACTTCACTCGCATGTCGACACCTGGATGGAGGTACCTTCACTTCCAACTGAATCAAATCCCTTATGGCTAAAAAAGATACAGATCCAACTCCTGAAGACATTTAGAGTTTAATATCTAGGTAAGCAGCTACAGAGAGCAATATTTGCAGCCTGGGTTTAATACCTGTTCTAGGATGAAATTAAATGCCCTCTGAAAGTACCTTTAATCGAACTGACTACAGAGAGAAACTAGGCATATTAGCTGTTTAACTTTCAGGTTAAGAAAGTGAAAAGCATCCCACCTTTAGTTCAAATGTAATCCTTTTAACTCTACTGACTCAGAAACTGCTTTCGTCAGTTACCTGCAGGAAGGGCCATGCGGGACACCTGATAATGATATTCTGAACCTCAGGAGCATCTTGAATATTTCTGAACTTCACAAAATGAAATTGACTTAAAGATAGTTGGAATTGAGCTAAGCATAAGCTAACAGCTTACTTTTTTCCCTTCTCCAGATAAAACATTACACCTTTGCAGGCCAGAAGACCTGTGGAAATGAGAATACTTCCTCACTTTATTTCCCTGGACAATTTCAGTCTTCACCACCCAGTTAATGGTTTCTCATTTTTTCCCCCTATTTTCCACCTTTTTGAAAGGTGAAAAGACCACAACTTTACTAAGGTTAGACTGGGAGACGTATCAACTGTGATGGCTGCTGTGGGATTGATGAGGGAAGTTTAGTGTGGGAGTAATGACATTTTCAAATTAAGGCTGGCTGACCCAAATGCTCTTTATAGACATATCTCATTTAGAAGCTTAAGTCAATTATAAAGTCAAAGTTTTAAAAGGAGGTGGGAAGGGGAAAACTGGGACAACTGAAAAAGTGCAGCGAAAATGAATGGCTGAAAAGTGCCATAGGGACTGTATAAATCCACAATTCACTGATCACCCTGGGGACATGGGGAAGTGAAAATCATTGCAGCAAAGTAATAGGTAAATCCTCAATGGGTGTAAATTGAGTTAAGTCCAGTGGGATTAATTTCCCTTATATCAATGAGAATCCAGCTCTCACCAGTGTGGGCTGATGGCTCTGTTGAGAAGGTAATTGTGTGAGCTTGATACATCATTAAACAATATTATTTTGCCTCCATAATTATTCAGAATGTAACGTTCTGCAGGTGCTTTGATTAGTTTATCTTTGTATATAGATGATGAGAATGATTGGAACTTTAAATTGGTCCCACTTATTTATTCTTTATTTACATATACATAGAAAAATACACATTGATTAATCAAGTGGAGCACATAGGTCTCTTGGGATGAAAGAGCCAAGCAGATGCTGATAGCTCACAGTTTCCTTAGGGTCACTATTCTGTGCTTAGATCCATGCAGAGAGGCATGTGTATTTGTACGGACTTCTTAGGAAACCAAACGACAACATGACGTTGACAATTTGCTGTCTGTATTCCTGTGGTGCCTTGTTTATAAAGACCCTGAATGATCTTACAAGGTATAACGAAAAGAAGGTCACAACAAATACAGTGCCAGGAACAGTGCCAGGCTGCTGAAGTCCAGCATTGGCAGGGGATTTGCACAAGAGCTCTCTGGCAAAAGCAAGAGCAGAGTTGAGATTCCTGGGTCTCAACTCTATACCACAAAGACAAGGCTCTCTGTAGCAGAGTCACCTAGGCAGTCCAGGTTTCCCTCTACACATACCAGTTGTTGTAGTCAAGAGTGCTGTCTACTAAAGCTACTTTCGAGGTTTGCTCTGTGCAAATAAACTGTGATGCCATCACTACTTGACGATCTAGAGATCTGCTAGGCTAATTGAGCATGATTGTGTGCTGTTGGGGAACAGCACAGGGGAAAGGGACCTGGGGGTCCTGATGGACAGCAGGATGACCATGAGCCAGCAATGTGCCCTTGTGGCCAAGAAGGCCAATAGCATCCTTGGGTGTATTAGAAGGGGTGTGGTTAGCAGGTCGAGAGAGGTTCTCCTCGCCCTCTACTCTGCCCTGGTGAGGCTGCATCTGAAATATTGTGTCCAGTTCTGGGCCCCTCAGTTCAAGAAGGACAAGAAACTGCTTGAGAGAGTCCAGCATAGGGCTACAAAGATGATTAAGGGAGTGGAGCATCTCCCTTATGAGGAAAGGCTGAGGGAGCTGGGTCTCTTTAGCTTGGAGAAGAGGAGACTGAGGGGGGACCTCATCAATGTTTATAAATATGTAAAGGGTGACTGCCATGAGGATGGAGCCAGGCTCTTCTCAGTGGCATCCAATGATAGGACAAGGGGAAATGGATATAAGCTGGAACATAGGAAATTCTGCTTAAACGTGAGGAAGAACTTCTTTCCAGTAAGGGTAACAGAACACTGGAACAGGCTGCCCAGAGAGGTTGTGGAGCCTCCTTCTCTGGAGATGTTCAAAACCTGCCTGGATGTGTTCTTGTGTGATCTGATCTAGGTGGTCCTGCTCAGGCAGGGGGATTGGACTAGATGATCCTTTGAGGTCCCTTCCAATCCTTAACATTCTGTGATTCTGTGATTCTGTGATTGCAGCATGAGCCCATAACTGAACTCCTCTCATCTGGGGCTACTGAGCTCCTGAGCTTGTGTCCAGTTGAGGAATGCTCTTCTGTCGGATGCCATGTGCAGTTGGGAGGTACCCTGGCACCCAGTGGTGACATTCACACGTGGTGATGGGCCATCTGTGCTCCCTTCCTCCAACTTATTGTCATGTTCTGGAGGCTGGAATAGAGCAGAGGTTATTGTGCTGGCTGAAGGGGTCCCAGTATTCCCTGGGGGAACACTTGGGAGGATGTCCCATCCTAGAGAAGCTGCTGAGGGTGAGCGCACAGAGAGAAGGCGACACAGATACTTCTAATGTCCTGAAGTTGGGGTAGATGATGTAATCGGGTTGTGCAGTGTAGCAGAAAATGTGATGCTTCTAATGAACTTGTACCAATTGTTTCCCTTCTCACCCTCCACGTCTACGCCTCCCTCAGCTCAGCCCTCTGTACATCTTGCTTTAAATTGGCACTAAAATCTCTTACTTGCAAATTTCCATAGGTAGAATTGAATTAAAATAGACTGGAAATGAAGCACTTTTGCCTTCACATCCACTTTTACCACTGCTTGTAATTCTTTGAGCTGATTTTACCAACCCTTCACTCCAAATACTCTCAAAGCTTTCATACGTCAGCATGAAGCTCAGGCAACCTCATCAATCGGTCATCCTGCCTCAGGGCGGCAGGTGCCTCAGCAGACGTCATTTGCTGGAAGGAGAGATTTCACTCAGGTTAGGCTGGTGGGAAGAACTGTTGATGTTGGCAGTGGAACTGGAGGAAAATCCTGTCCCTGTGCACACTGGGGGTGGCTAACTCTGTCACTAGAAAACATCATCCTTCTTTTGGAATAATACATCTGACAAGAGAACCCACCTTCACTATTAGTTTAGATCATGACAAGAAAATAAACTCTCCTCTATAGAAGATGTTGCTTGTCCTTCGCTTATGTAAGTCAGAGCTATGGCTTCTGGGCTCTCACTGAACGCCTCTTTTTCTCTGTACTTTTCCAGCTCATTTGATACGGTTTTGTGGTTGGGTTTGTTTTGTTTGTTTGGTTGGTTTTTTTTAAGAGTTTAAAAAAGAGATGTATTAATTACACAAATGCTTGGTGGAGAGGAAGGCTCATGTCAAAAGGTTTAAGCTTTGGGTTCAATTTGGATGAGTGCCTGAAATTTAGCTCTGAACCAGTGGCGGTCTTTGAATTTATAAATACTAATATCCACATGAGATTCTAGTCCAAAGCAAGAGCAAGACTTTTATTCTGTTCAGGTTCCTCATCTCTGCTTATCACCATAGCAAATGAGCACTTTTCAGGCAAGCAACAAGTGGAATAACTAACAACCAGGTAGCACTTATTCTTTCTCCCCAGCAGTTTCAGTGAGAACAGCCCAGGTCTGGCCATCCAGCCCAAGGACTTAACAAAGCATTTGATATTTTTGAGGATATTTGCAAAATTTAATGCAAATTATCTTGGTTTGGGAATTTATCTGCTCTTGGCTTGCCCAGGTTAATCAAGTACGGGATGTGGGTTCAGTACCCTTTTCATTCCCCAAAGCTGTGCAGTGAGCGAGTGTCCATAACAAAGCATTTAGCCATAGAGGCTGCTGCTCATGAATGGAATGATCAGGAAAATTAGAGTTTGAAGACAGCTGAAGGCATGACAATACGTCCTGGTTTTAGTTGGGACAGAGTTAGCTCTTCTTTTTAGCAGCTAGAAGAGCTCCATGTTTTGGTTTTACTCAGAGGCTCGCTATGAGAAGAATGTTGATAGCAAGCTGATGTTTGTGGTTGGAAGTGAAACTCCAAGGACTTTTCAGTGTGCCGTGTTCTGGCCGGAGTGCAGAAGCACGGCGGGATAAGGGGGGAGCATAGCCGGGACAAGGGGGCCACGATTCCCCTTGTGATTTGTGGTGGAACTTAAGATTGAGGGCCAAACTGGCCAATTAGTATTCCATATCATGCAGCGTCATGCCCAGTATAAAGGTGAGGGACAGCCGGGAAGAAGGGCTTTTTTTGCACTTTGGCTCTTTCGCTGCTTCTGCTCTTTTGCGCTTCTTCTGCTCTTTTGCGCTTCTGCGCTTTTGCCCTATTGCCTTTTTTTTTCTTTCTCTCCCAGTGCTCCCACTCTCAGAGTACTCTCTCTCTCTCGCCCTCTCTATTTCGGGGCCTTGTGTTCTTCTGGGATTGCAGCTTCGGGATGAGACGGGCTGCGGATAAGGGGGTGGTGAGCATCTACCCTGTGTATTACTTACCTGTATTAAATTGTTCTTATCTCAACCCACGGGTTTCCTGTTTCTCCTTTAATTTTCTCCCTCATTCCTGGGGCTGGGGGAGGGTGAGTGAGTGACTGTGTAGGGTTTGGTTGCCAGAGTGGCCTAACCCACGACACAATAGGACAGGAATAACACTATAGTTATGATAAAATTGTGAGAAAAGTCGCATGCATTTAAAAATTTTGAATTTATGTTTTCTTAGCGCCTGAATATAAAAATATTATAGGATTTAGAACTGACATTGAACAGATAAGTGAAAGGATGGATTTGGGATTTGATGTGTGATGAAGTTAGGAGATTCAGAGAGGATTTTTTTCTGACTAATTGGTAGGACCCTAGTTAGAAGTGTCTGTGGTGCCACGTGCTGTGTAAACAGCTATGTCCTCTCAGTCTGCTCTTCCCTACATGCATGTTTTCTTGTGTATGGGATGATTCCTGTTCCAATACAGATAAAGTCATGCTATAATCTCTTTGCAACAGGTTGTCTGGGTGGATTTGGAAATTTTCAGCTTCTGATAAAAGTGCTGAACATTTTGTGCTAGTCGGAGATTCCCATTTCCAGTGTCAAGAAAGACAAGATAGGTCAAATGTTACCTTTCTGACTCCCATACACACGTGGTCTGAGCACAGGGCTGCAGGTATCCAGCAATACTTTAGTCTGAAGGAACTCTTTTTTTACCTGCAAAAGGTGAGAAGATGTAAGAGCTTCTCTTCTTAACCACCCCTGATTGAACACTGTTAGTATTTAATACCTGTATTGAATCTCAGATAATTGCTGAAGTGCTGAACTGCTGTCTCAACTTATCCACATGCAATTAATAATATTGATCACCTTACATTGATCTTGAGAGTTAATAACTGTTTTTTTTTCCTTAGTTTCCCTTGACGAATGGTGCTTTCTATGTGCCAACTTATAATTTTGTCAAGCTGTCAGATCACAGGGTCAGATTCTGCAGACACTGAAATGCAAACAGTGCTTGCTGCATTGGCTGTTTCTTTGGGATGAATAAGACTATTTATGTCTAGGCTAAGGAAAAAAGTACTTTTTCTACAAGGTTTGGCCTGGAGGAAAGTCTACACAAATGTTTGTGTATGAGTCAAATTACTTGAAAGCTGGGTGGGATACATACGTAAAGATTTGGGGCTCCAAAAGCTGGGCCTTATTTTCTCCCTCTAATAATAAAATGGTTCTTTTTTTTTCCCCTAAAGTCTTCCCTGAAGTAAACATCCCGGTTAAGATACAAAACAGATAATTGAAACCATTTATTTGTCTCATCTCATTTGCAGGGACCTTTAGGGTATTTTTGCTCTAGGTAGTCTGAACAACATCTTTTTCCCAATTGGCCTTGAACAAATTGAAGAATTCAGTTATGGTTACCTTTTATTTATAGGCTGCCCTTCTTACCTAATCCTCATCTTATTAGTAGTATCTTATAATGAATCACCAGTACTGCTTTTCTCTTTTTCTCTTATGCTTCTATTGCACTATGTGTCTATACACTCCTGCACATCCCTCTACTAAAAAATTTCTGTTGAGATCCCTACCAGAAGACCAGAACTATCGCAGGGTTGGAAATGGAGAATTTAGCAAATAGGGGTCTATCAAAGTCTCCAAAACATTTTCATTCTCTGTTGCAGAGAAAACCAAACAAACCTGAAATGTCTGGAGTAGCACTACCAACCCAGAGCTTGGCATCACTGTGAAAAGCTTTGCAGAGTTGTATTATCCAAGAGACACATAGCGAGGGAGTTTTGGGGAAGAAATATGCCTCTTCACATCAGTTTTCTCTCATCAGCACTAAAGCCCGTTGGCGGAGCAGTATGTGGGAATGATGCGTTCATAATCCCACCGCTCCTTCTGTAGAACAAATGGAGCATGTTGTCCCATAACAGCAACCACCCAGCACTTCTTTAGCACTGATTTGTCTCCCCCATAGGCACGTATAACCGCCCCCCTTCCTTTGGACAACGGGCATCATCTCAAGACACCTTATCTTTGCAAAAAGCATCTTGACAAACTATTCAAACACTGCCTCTTCCCTGCCTTTGTACTCATTTATCCCCTCCCCATTGCACCCTCAGCTAAAGCAGATTATTGCAAAATCCTTTTTAAAAGCACAGCAGTTTTATACTGAAAGATATCTAGAGGGCAGCAAATCCAGAGGGAAATCTCATCCTTCAGTGCAAATGAAACCTTCTCTTTTATTTCATTTCTGAAAAATCAAGTACAGAGTTACATAAAGCCTTTTTTTTTCCATTACACAAAGCAGCAATAATAATAAGATATCTCTATAAGGTTGAGATATAATCATACCCAGGAGCAAATTTTTAATTTGATTAAAGCTTATTGTAGTGGGCAAAGACTCTGAAGTTCAGGTGTGAGTTAAGAAGAAACTGCTCGGCCATCTATAATCCTATCTGAAAGTAAATGTATTTTTAGAGTACTGCTGTGTGACATGGAATGCTCCTGAGTTATTTGTGCACAACTGCGGTTGATGCGGAGGATCTACTTAATTCAATATTAAGATTGTGCTACTGATTGCAATTCTGTTATTCTTCATGTTTGGTTCGAATTGTAGCTGGTCAAACAGTATCTGGGATCCAATTAACTGTTAGCAATAGAAATCAAGGCTTCTGGGACATCTTGTTTTGTTGTACACTACGTTCTTCAGCACATTTTGAAACCATTTGAGAAGTGTTTCTACAATCATATCTACTGTATTTCGTCACCAACAGTTGAAGCGTACAGTAATAGAGATGTCAGAAACCTCTGTCTCAGAATCATAGAATCATAAAATGGTTTGGGTTGGAAGGGACCTCAAAGATCATCTAGTTCCAATCCCCCTGCCATGGGCAGAGACACCCTCCACTACATCAGGTTGCCCAAAGCCTCATCCAACCTGGCCTTGAACGCTTCCAGGGATGGGGCATCCACAATATCTCTGGGCAACCTGTTCCAGTGCCTCACCACCCTCAATGTAAAAAATTTTTTCTTTATATCTAATCTAAATCAACCCTCTTTTAGTTTAAAGTAATTGACCCTTGTCTTATCACTATATATCCTTCTAAAAAGTCCCTCTCCAGCTTTCTTGTAGGCCCCCTTCCAGTACTGGAAGACTGCTATAAGATCTCCCTGGAGCCTTCTCATCTCCAGGATGAACAGTCCCAACTCTCTCAGCCTGTCTTCATAGGAGAGGTGCTCCACCTCCCTTATATGTTATGTTTGATACTTGAGGTTTGAAGCTTTGCCATCATGAAGTTACTGGAATGCTTAAAGTGCAAATCATAATTTAAAAGTATCCATGCAAATTATTTGAGGTTTTACTCCATTTTTGGAGATTTTCACTGTAATTATATGTGGAAAATAGCATTTGCATGTTGAGAGGTGCAAGTAGAGGCAAATCAGTGCAACTATGTGTGGACACTGACAGTAACCAGAGTGAAAACCAGACAAGTGCCTCCGAGCGCACTTGGGAATACTAGAGCCTAAACGGGGAAGCCTTGAGATGCATCCCCCAGAACATGTTCAATACAGCCATGCCATTTGAATCCGAACTTGTGTGCAGCCCAGGCTGCAAGCACAGAGGTTATGGATCCCAGGGGAGCATCCCTGGGCACTGAAGCCCTACTTCTCTTTCTGCCTGCCCAGAAGAACATTTATTCCTCATTTTCTGAAGCTGCAAAATGGGGTTAATGAACTCACCTCTGTAGGTCTGATTTTTACTTTTACATGTACTGATGAAAAATGTGTTATGAGAGCTGTGGGTGACTGTTATTATCAAGGTGCAATATATTTGCATTGAAATAGGATAGGATGTATACAGGAGAGAGGAGCATTGGGTCTGCGTGATGAGCGCTTTGCTGGATGGCATGCCTGAAATAAGCCGGATTTATGTGGTACCCTGTCAACGTGTATGGCAAAGGCTACACCAGAGCATAGGCAATTTCCTGCTAATTGCATTTCTCTTGATGTGCAAAGTCCTTTTCCTGTCTCATACATGTGGTGATTTTGCACAGCTGGCATTGCAATCCGTTAAAATATCAAGGAGTATTTGCCACTGGAATAGTCTGTTGTGGTTTTCTAAACAGCTGCGAGTGTCGTGGTTTTTGGACTGAGGGTCGAGACAAGAACCGAGAGGGAGCACTCACCAACCATGGTCCCGGGCAAAACATGACTCAGGCTTTTTTCTTGAAACAAAACAATTTATTAACAGTTACTTAACAAGAGACAAAAGGAAATGAAACCGGTTACTTGAGAGGAGAAAGAGAAAACAAAGGCCAGATCTTAAACACAACCACCTTCCCACCCCCCTTTCCTTTTGTTCCTGGCTCTACCTCCCCCCCAGCGGCACAGGGGGACAGGGAATGGGGGAGTGCAGGTCAGTTCATCCATGATGTTACTGCCGCTCCTTTCTCAAAGGAGGAGGAGTCCTTACACCATTTTTCCCTTGATTCGGTGGATCCCCTACTCATGAGGAAAAAAAATCCCAAAACTTTTCCAGCGTAAGTCCTGCCCGCAGGATTGCAATCCTTCCCCATGGATTGCACCAGTTCGGGCTTTACCAGTCTCGGCCTCTTAAGGAGCTGCTGCCACCCGCGTCAGCGTGGGTCGTCCCACGGACTCCAGATGCCACCACGACCTCGTCGTGCATTCCATGCCCATTATTAACAGTACCTCGTCGTGCATCCCCTGCTCCACGACCTCTCCTGGGCTCAGGCATCTCTTCCCCGACGTGGGTTTCTCCACGGGCCATGAGTGGGTCTCTGCTCCGCCGAGTGCACCCTGGCTGCAGGGGGGCTGCCTGCCATCTTCACACCGATTGCAAGGGAAGCCTCAGCTCCAGTACCCCTCCTCCTGCTCCATCTTGACTGACCCGGTCGTTGTGGTTGTTTCCTCTTAGATCTTAATCCTCTCTGGGGGAGCTCGGCCCGGCGGGCACCCCGGGAGCGAGGTGCTTCCCGAGTGCCCCTTCCGGCTCCCCCGGCGTCATCTTGAGCACATGGCGCCGGCCCGGGCCCGGGCAGCCGCCCGGCCGGGAGCCAGGAGCGAGGGCAGCGCCCTCCTGCCCTCTTCTCGCTCCTGGGCCGAAAAAGCCCTCTTCCCGTCCCTTTGTCTCAACTTAAATAGGGCAATTCGCAGAGGCGCCGATTTGGCTCAACCCCCCGAGGGGGATGGGACTCAGATCTGGTGGCACAGGGAGCAAATCCCCTCCCCTGCCACCAGAACACCCCCCCCCCCCCCCATCGAACTATCACAGTGAGGCAGAACGACACACTGCTGAAAGCTGCTGGCCTGCTACTATTTAATGGCAATATAGAACTGCCTTTTTTTTTTTTTTTTTTCCTTCTTTTTCTTTTTTTAAGGATGCTTAATTCAAATACTTCTGGCATTAGAGACCGGCAAAATCAGAACTGGCAAAATCAGAAGCGTTTGGACTCTGAGAGGCTTTTCTCCCAACATCAGCAGGGTCAGTCTGGACATTGTGGGCTGGATGTGGCTCTCTGACTTTTACAGAAAGTGGCTTTGTGGTTGGGATATCAGCTCAGAGCCTGATCTGGGAGGCAAGATGGTACTCAGGCAGAGTGGGACAGATCACACAGGGGTGCAGTGAAGAGGCTGCCAGGGCTGACCGGGCAAGAGAAAGCATCTTGCAAGGCAACAGAGCCCTGTCCCCAGAGCAGCTGGGGTACGGGCCAGTGGTTGCTGCTAACAGAGTGTGTTATCTGCCTGAGGTGAGAAGAAATGGTTGTAAAATGGGGAAAGGATGCCCAGGTCAGGGGATCTCACCCAGGAGATGTGACTTCTGCCAACAGCATTCTGTAGCATAACCTTCAATTGTACTATCCGTTTCCTTGACCATTTCATGGTCAGAGCTGACTGCAAAAGGGGTGTCGTGTATACTCTCTTCGACGAGTAGCGGGTATATCTGAGCTGTGAGAGGTTAAACTCTTTTGGACTCCTGGGGTTGCTTAGAAAACTCTCCCTTGGGCTTCAGAGATTAAATATAAACACCATTTACATCTGCTTAAAATCTGAATTGAACTTGAAATTTATGTTCAGTCCAGTGGTGAATGTAGCTGCTGTTAAATTGCTCCATTAACTATAAAGTAAAGTTTAATCTGCTGTGCTTTACTTTCATGAAGTGCTTCTAAGCACTGGTAATGTTCCCTTTATTGCGTTCCTTTAACTTTACAGGAAACTGAAAGCTTTGTCTTAAAAAACAAGGAAAATTTTAGTATTAAAATATCCATGAAAGCAATGGAAAGATTCAAAAAAGAGAGAAGGAAGGATCAGCGTTACCAGGGAGAACTGAGAGGAGCAATGTTGGAGCAACTTGCTGCTTTGCCTTTTCCTTTCCAAATATCCGGCATGGAGAAAGAGCCCTACTAAGTAGATTAACTCAGATACTCCTGGAAAAGCATACAAGCGCCATCCAGAAAGGCAATTACTTTTTTTCATTCAGATAGAATTTTTCAGCTTATAACATGGAGTTAATTGCCACCTTTTTTATCTCCTTTTTTCCTGTAATGGTCGTTTGCATAGGTTTAGTCATCCTTGAGGGCAGCTGCTCCATCTATACAGCAATTGCCAGATGATTACCTCTTTAATGTTTTCACTGAGTACTTTGCTGGTTAACCTCCTTAACTGGAGAGCTGCTTATTGATATTTATGTCTTGTCAGCATAGAGGTTCATTAAGCATTGGTAAATGACATGTTTTCATATCTGCTGACACTAGAAATGCAATATGATCAATTGCAAATTGACTTTAGTGCAGCAATAGAGTGCATTTAACACACATCAGTGGATCATTGGTGCAAGCAGAGCTGGAATTTTTACGGCTGTTTATGTCTCTCTAATATCCAAGTATAAATTCTCCCAAGTCGAGTAATTCTCAGTCAAACCCAATGCAAAACTCAGTCCAACAAGGGATCATGTACCCCAGGCCAGCTCTCGGCACAGGCAGATTTTGGATGTCAGGATGCTGAAGGTGGTGAAACATCCCCAGTTGCCTCACCTCTGCCAGGAGGCAGAGAGGGGCTGGGGTGTCTCTCGCAGGCGGTTTCTCCCCTGCCTTGGGCTGCACCCAGGCACAGCTCTCCAAGGCTGTGTCCCCCACTTGCTGGCTTGCCACCACCTCCCTTTCTCTGCCTGATGCTTCTCCATCAGGAGGGTAACACTGAGTCTTGCCCACAGCCCAGGCTCGTCCGGAGATGGCTTTGCATATGTGTAAACCCCAGAAGCTGAGCTGGCATCCATCTCTGTGGCCAGGTCCTGCTGGGAGTTGATGATGAGGAGTCAAGAGCTTCTAGTCTCTCAGATGTGCATGGTCTTCTGCTGCTCTGCTGCTCTCTCGTCTGGTAAAGAAGCTGAGCTCACACTAAGTTGGGTTCAAAGTGCTGCTTTCAGAGATTTTCTTACTGCAGCAGCCGTTCTGAGGAAGCTGCAATTGCTTTTAATTGTTGATCCCTGTTGGTAAACTAACAGTCAGGCTTGAGGATGGGGAAGCTGGGGTTGGTGGACAGGGATCCGAAATCTGACCTGCTGCATGTGGTGATAGAGCATCCACTGCACTGTCAGGCACTGGGGATCTCTTGTGGTGTGGAGGCTTGGGATGGTGATCATCCACACCAGTACTCTAATCTCCTCTCTGGAATGAGCTCCAACCCCATGCCAACGGCAGCAAAATGGCGACCGTGTCCCCTCAGGGTGCCTTGTGCCCAAAGCTGTGCGTGTGCCTAAGAGTTTCGCTGGGTGTCCCTCACTGGAGTGCAGGTTCCCCACCCTGTTTCCTTCTCACCAAAATTTTTAGGAGCTATTGCTATTTCTTTTATTTCTGAGACTGCTCTCTCCTTTTAACCAATGTGCTTGGGCTGGAGTAGGTCACCTTCCCAGGCACCTCCGCACCCCTTTCTTCAGAAGCATGTCTCAGTGGCAGGGGTAAAATTTTCAACTCTACAAATCCAGGAAGATTGTATGATACAGAATTGCCATAAAAGCTAGGAAAAGCATATCTTTGTCTCTAAAAAAAAAAAGAAGGGGAAATAAAAAGATCTTTTTGAGCAAAGGTCTTCATTAAAAAACATCATCAGGTTTGAATTTAACAAAATACTGTCAAATAAAAGAAAGCCACAAATGCAGGTGGTAGTCCTGGGAACATTCAGTGCTGATTTACTATGCCAGGACATATCTCCCGTAGAGTTAGCTTATTATTTTTCTTTACTGCTCTGTCACACATTGTTGCATGTCTGAGATTCCTTACCAGTGACTGAGAAAAAGCGGAGAGGATTTACTTGCATTAAGTCCATTATTTTATGTACTGGAGGAAAAAATAATGGCTTATGTTGAAGTCTCTTTGGGAAGAAAGTAAGAGCTTTACATCGTCTTATGGGGGCAGCTTTGGTAATTTAAAAACTATGTAAGTCAAAACATCTTGACATTCATCTGAAGTATCCTGGCTCTAAGCTTATGCTTTTCTTCAGTTGGAATATTTGCAATATGCTCTCTTTTTTACATGCTCTGTTAACTTTTTTGTTTCATCTTATGAAAATAAAATTAAACTTCATATTGTCTCTTTTATATAGAAAAAACATGAGCTTCCGACCTAATCTGTTTGGTTAGTGACCTTCCTGAAGAAAACTTTCGGTGCTGTACTCTTCCTGGTTATAATTATTCCTACTGAATATCCAGAATCACAGTTGCTCAAATGTAGCTGAAGTGCTGGTTGTGTCTGTCTGTTCTCTGTGGATCTAACCACGTGAAATAGCGTTGTTTCAGCACCGTGAACAACAGAATGCTAAATTAGTATTATGGCTCCCTAACAAAAGGGCTTTGATGTAAGATTCCAATATCCTTATTTTGTTACGGAGCCATAATACGGGTTTAGAGTTCTGTTATTCACAATGCTGAGCTGGTATCGATGGACTTATTAGGACTAGAGCTGTGGAGCTCATGCTGAGGTAGAGTCAGACGGATGAAGGTAAACATCAATCCAAGTTTAAGACTTTAAGGTGGAGCAGATGGCAGAGCCAGTGATTTCAGTCTTGGTTATGAATATGCTGATCATCCCTGCATCTTCTTCCCAGCTCCATCGTTTTTTAGCGCAAGGCCAGACCCTGCCCTGGGGAAAGCCACAGTGCGCTGGCAGCACAGGCTGCAAACTGTGTGTCTGAACAAGGCATATTTGAAAAAAGAGGGGAAAAAAGGTGCCTGTTGATGATAAAATTGAAATTGCTGTTTAAGGAAAACAATCATAGACATGCTGAAGGTTAGAAGGGTAAACGAAAAGCGGCTGTCTAGGGAGGTTTGAACGTCTAAGCAAAAATTGTGGTGATTCCACTAAACTCTTGACAATTTAACCAAACTCTGCTTGTGCACACAAGTATGAGTGACATTTGGAAGGAAAGAAGGAAGGGAGAACAACTGCCCTGTGTGTTTTCAGAGCACACGCACATTGCTTCTAGTATTCACCAGGAGGGATCGTGTGTAAAAGTACGACATGAACTGAGCCAGTTCATACCAAACAATTTGAGATCATGGGGAGTTCTTACCATTTTTCTTTTCTTTCTGAAAACTAATTAAAAAGCAGTTTTATTTCAAGATCAAAACTGCCTGAAAGATCAGGAAAATGTATAAGGAGATAATTTATAGATAGCTTTAACTCTAGATGATGATGCAGACTAATAACAAAATGCAAGAAAACAAGATCCCGAATCTCTTTAAACTGATCTCTTAAAATCTGCTGGAGACCTGCCAGAGCCAGACTTTCTCAGTGGCATGGCAGACTCCATTTCTGCTATCTGTGTCTGTCCAAATAGCAGAGCCACTGCCAGGCTGTAAGACAAGGAGGTTCCTTTCCTTTGGACTGCCTCTAGAGCTCGGGCAGGGCAAAGCTGTGGCACTTTGCAGAAGGAGGAAACCACCTCTGAGATCCTCTGCAGAAACCATTCACGGTCCAGCTAAGGGGTGGGGGCAGAGGTTTGTCACTCCCTGTCTCCGCATGCATGTTCAGAGGCTGCTGCCCATCCCAGAGCTGCAGCCGGGCTGGGAGCAGAGCCCTGGCTCAGCTGGGGGTGCAGGAGGATGCGGAGCAGGAGCTGCAGGAGGCTGTGGTCCCGCTCCGCACGGCTCCTCTGGTTTTGACAGACAGGAATCCGAGTTTCAAAGTTACACATAGCTGCAAGGATGAGGTAAAAAATTGAAATACCAGAAATACCAAAAGGACCAGTATTTCATTAAGGAGGATAGATTTATTGACTGTCTAGACTGAAGGTAGTCTTGTATTCACACCTTAAAAGTTTTAATTAAGTTTAAAGTTTGCACTCATACCACCTAGCCATTCCCTGGTTAGTTTTATGAAAACATTAACCTTGACATTTTGACAACTTTTTTCCTTTCATTTAGTCTCTCATTTAAAGTTGTTTTCATTGTCTGTGTGTTAGCGATTCCCCTGGTCCACTTACACAACCCAAGCCCTTTGAAGAGCGACAGCTCAGTGTGCCCAGTGGCAGCTCCCAGCACGGCGTTTAATTTCAGTTTGAGCCGAGCAGTGGAGCTCTACCTCTGTGCTACTACACCAATGTGACGCCAAGTTTTGCAGGCAGCGATGCAAAATTTGCCTCCATGCTTGCACAAGGCGTTTTTGAGAACGACACGCTGCTGCCTTCACAGCTTGCAGGGCCCAGGGACCAGAAGAGGAGGTGGGACACCCCCTCGCCTTGGCGCCTAAGGCAAGCTGGTCCTATTGTCCCTCCTGTCTTCATGTACACACGAGTGCTGTGCCGCCCAGTGCAGTCTGCCTCTCCAGAAGATGCTGGCAGCTCCTGCGCCAGAGGCCCTAAGCAGTCCCCGGGAACTTGTGCCCTGTGTGGGGACAAAGATGTGCAGCACTCAAGGATGCTCTGACAGTTCCCTGTGGTAACTTGGAAAGTCCAAGTTCAATATTGTTGTATTGGAGAAATGCTCCAAATCACTTAAGAACTTAATGTAAGACATACTTAAATCCTTTCTGCTCCAGCAGATTTCTAAATTTCTAAAGATATTTAGACAGAAACGTATGCAAGCTATGTAGGTTTATAGTGATGCAGGTAGGTAATGTGAAAGTCACACTGGTATCTTCCTATGACTCAGGCCACCTGAACACCTCTCGAAAGGCTGAAAATCTTTAACTTTTACTGATGTATTTCTACTCAAGTGTTTTTCTCTGCACAGCTGCCATGGTTGTTAATTCATTGGAGTTCACAGGGTGCTGAGGCAGGGCATTTGGGTGTCAACGGCAGCACTTTCATAGGCAAGCGGGGAGAGAGAGGAGTTGTAAATATGTTTCTGGGGAGGTAGGGGAACTCACCAACTCTGCAACTGTCCGAAGTAAGGAGTAACCATCACCTCTGCATCCTTGCACAACTTACCTTAAGACTGCGTTATGTTGAGGAATTGCCATTCCAGTCCCAGTGACCGAACGTAAGAAGCTGGTCTTTCAATTTTGCTGTAAAAGGGGAAAATGAAGAGTGTTGGTGTTGTATGAAAAAAAAAGAGAAAAAACAGTAAAACAGCATCATTCAGACCAAACTCTAGTAGGAGGCTGGAAACGTTGCTGGTAGGAGTTGCCAGAGGACAGAAATGGCTGCAGAGAAGCTAGGAATGTAAATAGTGTGATTGTAGCCATCAAGGACCAATTTGTCCTTAAAAGCTGCCTGCACGTCCTCTCACTTCTCTTTCAAACATTGTCCAGCATGTTGATGACTGGATGAAGCAAGTGCCTCCTCTGGTTCCAGTTTTGGGAGGTCAGGATCAGAGCGCAGAGTCGCTTGCTCTTACCGAAGGTAATTTTCTAACTGAAGTGTGAATGAGAAGCTAAGAACAGTGACATTTTACAAAGTTAAGGCTACCTGAAAATGTGAAAGATTCTGCCTCATGTAAGTCTGAAGGGAAAAGAAGGTTGGGACTGCATTTTTAATATTGTTTGGGAATCCAGGTCCCCAAGACAGGCAATGTACATCCTTGTGAGCACAAGGGAGCACTGGGGAGAGTGCATGACCCTGTGTCACCGTCACCCTCCTGGAGATGGTGACAACATATTTATAGCAGGAACACGATCCCTGTTCCTGGGTCAGGGTAAGGCAACAGGGACCCAAGGAACAAAACAAACATTGTTTTCAAAAATCTTCGCTCCTGAACAGCAAATACATCTCTGACTTTGCATAAAGTGAGCATCTGAGGATCAACTAACAAATGTGGGATTTTGGTACTGGAATTTGGGTTTAGAGAAATCTTATGAAGCAAGTAGTGTATAGGGCTTGAGATAAAATAGACATGGCAATGAAATTGGTAATAAGGGAGACACCGTTGGGAAACCCTGAATGGAAGTCCTCATTGATTTCTTCTGACACTGAGAAAGAAAAAGCCAGGTCAACAGATTGACAAGCACTGTGTGAGGGGGAAAAAGTAAATTACAGTTAGGGAATAATCCCAAATCAAAAGGAGTTAAGAAGAAAGAGAACTGTCTAAGCTTGTAACTGAACTTTAGAAGCATGGATATTATTCCCTGAGGACGTGACTGTATTGATAATTCCAACAACAAAATTTGAAAAAAAACCAATAAAAACAACCCAGAAGAACAGGTTACACTGAGGTATCAGTAAATTATTTGCTCTGCCATGCAAAAGAAGGAAAAGACTGCCCATAAGCATCTTGATTAACTCTGTAGCATCCTGAGGTAATGTCCTGTGTCAGAATTGCAAATCTCTTCTTTAAATGAAAATCTGTTTTTAATCACTTCAAAGATCCGTGTTACTGATTTAACACTAACAATCTATTCTTTATAAACAGTTCATTAATATTATAAAAATCTAATCTGTTTTCTCATATTGATTTCCTTTTCCCTCTTCACCTATATTGAATTGCAAAATTTGGCTCAGCAAGCCATCTTTTCAACACATTTGACCCTCACTGATAAGAATATTGATCTTATTTTAAAGGACCTGGCTTGGCATTTAAGTCTCCGGTATCCAATTCCCATCTCTGACACAAACTTTATATATGATCTTGAATAGAGGGCTTAATTTTTTTGTGTCTCGTGCCTCTCTGTAAAAGATAACTTTGGGACAGCGAGTTCCCAGCTTCATCCTCCTAATAATTGGAATTCTTCTTCTAGTTTCCAGCATGGATGCATTTGTGGTGAGTTTTCATGCAATATCTTTAAGTCAATATCTCTATTAAGTTAAATAGTTCTTTTTCTCTCCTGGTATTTAGTTCTTGGATACCTCACCGACTGCGATTTTCTCCTCTTTCAGTCCATGTTTTACTGTGCAAGACAAGTTTTCTAGCCTTCTGTCATGAAAAAATGCTCCTCTGATCACCTCTGTAAGCCCCTCCATGCCTCTGTTTCAATGTGAGTTCTTGTGTGTAGTATCCAGATGATGATCTTATAGCAGCCTTCCAGTACTTAAAGGGGGCCTACAAGAAAGCTGGAGAGGGACTTTTTACAAGGGCGTGTAGTGATAGGACAAGGGAAGTGGATTTAAACTGAAAGAGGGGAGATTTAGATTAGATATAAGGAAGAATTTCTTCACTCTGAGGGTGTTGAGGCACTGGAACAGGTTTCCCAGAGGAGTTGTGGATGCCCCATCCCTGGAAGTGTTCAAGGCCAGGTTGGATGAGGCTTTGGGCAACCTGGTGTAGTGGAGGGTGTCCCTGCCCATGGCAGGGGGGTTGGAATTAGATGATCTTTGAGGTTCCTTCCAACCCAAACCATTCTATGTTTCTATGTTTCTATGGTTCTATGATTCTATGATTTCTCTAGTGTTTTTTATACAAAGTTCTAGCAAGGTATTTCACAGAAATGCTTGGCTGATGTGAAGTGCTGCGCTTCTGCAGGGCTCAAGGCAGCTGTACTGCATCACCTCAGCGGAGCGATGGTGTTGTGTTGTCGGGGGAGACTGCAGGTGATGCCTTTAAAGGCCGTTAATGGGGCAGCCTATAGTAGCTCTGGTCTGGAAGCAAGAAGATTATTTTCTAGTCCTTGGGAGAGAGGTATGGCCCACCTTGCTCTTGGTGTGATGTGGAGCTGGGATAAAGGGAAAATGTTAGTGGCAAAAATTGTCAAATGGGGGTTTAGATATGGCTGTTATTTCTGGGATGTAACTGATGATGGCTTCTATTTATGAAATACAATAGGTGTGAGTAATTGCATTTAGTCTTCCCTTCTGCAAAACCTTTTTATTAGAAGATACTCTATAGTGACCACTGCTTTGTGTTTACTTTTTTCTAAAGTATTTTTTGCAGTTGAAGTTCTAGAACTGATCTGGTTTAGACTTTAAGTCTTAAGTATTATTCCTTAATACCTGAGCGTTATGTACTAATCCTCCAGACTGAAGCATTTTGTTGTGCTGCTCCTTGTTTCTAGTGCCAAGATCACAGTCAAAAGGTGTCAGTAATGAAGATTTGTCTGCACAGCTAAACAAACTGCTCATGGAGAACGCTCTAAATGAAGCAGGTCAGTTATGTATATGTAGTTTTGCTCTCCTGATTTAGGAGGCAAATTCTTTGTGAAATAATACAAACTTAAATCTGTTTGCTTGTTTGGTGTTTTTTTTAAGAGTTAGTTGTAGAAAGTGCAATGTAGAAACAAACTTTTTTTCCTACATTTGTCTAGGAACAAGCTGGACCTAAGCATGCTTCAGCTTGAAGAAAACCTAACATGAATGAGGTGAGGGTTTACGATGTCTAGTCTCTGGCATCCTCCTAACTTTGGAGGTACCCAAAGCTTCCTTTCTTTTGGGAAGATTTAAAGTGTAGTTACAAACTGGCCAGTAAAGGTTATCTCTCTTTTGACATACCTCTGTGCATCTCATTTCTGTTAGAGCAATTCTCTTTTGGTCTGCGTGCCTATATCTAAGCAGCATGTCTCTCAGGATGGCTTGAGTATTTTGCAGTATCACGTGCTACTAGATTACAAATGCCTGTGAATAGCCTCGTTTTTCAGAAAGGCTGGTTGGGTTGAGGTTTTGCTGCCTGGAAAGGAAGGCTCTGGTGAATTCAAAGAGGTTTTTCCTTTGTGACTGTTATTTCAAACTCAGTGGTGTCTTTTCTTGATCTATATAATCATCTGTCAAAAGCAATATTGAAAACCCACGTGGCTCAAGTTCCTGCTTTTTTTTTTTTAATATAAAGAACCAATAACTTCTGTGTGTGTTTGTCCAGTATATCCCTTATTAGGATCTGTTCGGAAAGGTTCCTATGGGGTTTGGATCAGGCCTAGTGGTGTGTTAGGACAAACCATGTTCTGACCCATCAGAGTTAATGGAATTAACCTGGGAAAGTTTTTACCCTGCTTTATAGTCTCTAGATTAAAAATGTTTGCTTCCAGGAGGGAGGAAACTTGAGTTGCCTGTTTTTTCAGGAGTACTTTATTAGTGTTAATCTCACTCCTAATCAGAGTGCTCTATAGTGCTTAGAGAAGAGATGCATCTTTGTGCTGATATTAAATAAACAAAAACCCCCCTCAAACACAGAATAGTATTTTGGTTTCTGCAGTCTGCTGTAGATGAGGTTCCTCAATATCTGCACTCCTAAGTATGCAATATCAGCATGCTATATCAGAGGATGAACCTCTCTGACCACAACTAGAACAAAGCAGTACTTTGCCCTTGAATAAGAAAATTGCTCTCCTGTGGCAGTAGCTGATATAAATTATGATGCTGGGTTCTGTTTTCGTGCTATCAGCTGTTTCTTCTTCCACTAACAGAATGAAAGTCAGAAAATGCTGATTCTAAACTGCAGTTGTGAATACAAACACTTCACCTTCTTTGCAGGACTTCCTCTTTTGCAGAAACCTCTCTTCACAAAGTCAAAATCGAGGCTGAAATCTCTCAGAAAAGAGCAGCTATCTAAAGTCTTGGCCCATTGTTCAGCTCTTTTCCAGGACAAGCAATTCTTTTCTACTGAATTATTTACTGAGGAGGAGAATCAGCTTTAATCATCAGAGGAGCATTACAATCTAACAGGACTTTGAATACATATTTAAAATGTTTACTAGTGTGTGTTAGCTTATTCATTTAAAGCCTTTAGAGACTGAGCTTTTCATTACAACCTCAAATGAGGTTTACCCTCACTTTTTTAACTTTCCAGACTGTAAGATGCTTTTCTTGGCTTTTTCTGCCCTGAATGTGTGGCCTTTTGTTTTGTGCTCAAAGAATCAGATGTGAGACATTTTCCATGGTACAAGGTTCTCTTACATGAACATGGGGGATGTGTGTGTGTGGTATTTTGACTTCTAATTTGCCCATGTTGGAGGTAGGGGGGGAAGGAAATCCCATGGAGGCAATGCTCTTTCTGCTGAAAACTACGGTCTGGTTGTTGCAGTGGTTTTCAAATATGACCCTATTGTGTTTGAGAAGCATTTAATAGCACTATGCTGGCTGCCTTGCTCATTAAATCTCTCTTGTAGCTATTCCACTCCTGATGCAATCAAAGCTGAACTGCACTAATACTTGCTCATAGCTATTAACATTTCAAAAACTTATGCTTTAAACAGTTCCTTCGCCTTTTCTCAAGATTTTCAGAGTTGTCTTTTGAATTACTTCTCAGATGAAAGACAATGAAATATTTATTAAGATTTCTGGGAAGACTCTGGAGGCAGAATTTATTAATAGTGAAAATTCATTATTGATGCTGTTGTTCTCAACTGATAAGCAGTTTTATGCCTGCTTATGTTTTGTTTTTACTTTTTTTTTTTTTCCAAGATAGCATAGACTGCAGCTGCTCACTATTGAAAATCCTTCCTTGGCTCCTGAGCTGGCAGGAGACTGAATCCTTTGTGCTCAGGCTTAAAAGCTGAACCTCTTCACCTGTGCCTATAAACTTGGCTCTGCTGGTATCAATGAAGGCAAAACAGTTTCTTGTTTATTTTGTCTGCTCTTCACATGTTTCTCCCAAGGCTATTTCAGATTGTCTAAAGCTGACTTATCTTTTAATAGCTAGCATTTTTTTACTGACACTTCATAAAAGTCTTTTCATCCCCTCTGCCCTGACATTATCTTCTCTCTGTCATGATACAGCAGTCCATGATCTGGCACTTCCATGAGTCCACGATATGGCTGAGATTGGGACTATTGTGATTGTGCTGGGGTGGAAATAGATGGGGTTTGTTATTGCTAGGATGGTGGGCAGAGCTATGCTTACAGGAAAACTTCTAGATCCCTTTCAGAGCTTTTCTGAAGTGCTAACCTTAATTTCACAGTCTTAACAGGCACCTGAAGCATGTATGGCTAAGGGGATGGTTTTGGAGATGAAGCGATGCAAACCCAAGCCTTGCTGATGGGTAGAAATTCTAAGTGGCATTTTAAAGACTCTTTCTCTGGACTGCGTGGCTCAGGGTTTACTGTGATGTGGTAAGGATTAAGGTATTCGTGTGTAACATCCTCTGTGTTAAAGAATAAGAGTCATCAAACATTGATGTTAAACCCTTTGTTTTACCATCAGTGATCCTATGTATAGAATAATATTTCAATACAAATTGCTGTGTTATATTTAAACACAGTAAGTAAATTCCATATAAAACTCAATGTTCTGAATTCAAAGTGTTTTAAATCAGTGTTCCTAAACCACCTGACTCCCAGTGCTCCATCAGCAGGGCTGTCTGAGCAGGCTGCTCCTTCCTGTACACTACAAAGGGACAAAGGAGTGAGCATAAACCTGATCCTCCTGTATTTTTTGGAAGACAAAAAAGCAGCACAGTGTGTACTAGTTTTACAGGGGCATAAGCCAAATTCTAGTCTTCCTTTTTTTTTTTTTTTCCTGCAAATAACATCAGTTGTCTTATTGCTTCTAAATTCATAGAATCCTACAAAATAATAGAATCATAGAATGGTTAGGGTTGGAAGAAACCTCAAAGATCATCTAGTTCCAATCCCCCTGCCATGGGCAGGGACGCCTTCCACTAGATCATGTTGCTCAAAGCTCAAATCTAGCGTTGAACACTTCCAGGGATGGGGTGTCCACAGCTTCTCTGGGTAACCTTTTGCAGTACTTCATCACCCTCAGAGTAAGAATTTCTTCCTTAGATCTAATCTAAATCTGCCCTCTTTCAGTTTAAATCCATTATCCCTTGTCCTATCACTACACGCCCTTGCAAAAAGTCCCTCTCCAGCTTTCCTGTAGGGCCGCTGTAGATACTGGAAGGCTGCTAGAAGGTATCGCGGGAGCCTTCTCTTGTCCAGCCTGAACAAGCCCAACTCTTTTAGCCTGTCTTCATAATAAAAATAATATTTGGTTACCTGGCTAACTTAAATTTATTTATTTAATCCATTTGAGAGCCCTAGGGTTTGTTGGAACCCAGAGGTCTCTATACCTCCTCTGCTTAGGCAAGGGGGATAAGACATGCCTTAATAATTACCTCTGAAATTGCAAAAGACCAAAACCTCTTTCTCTCATTAATGTTCAGATCTGTTTTGGCCTCTTTTCTTGCTTTGTTTATATTTAATTAGAATTTTAGAGAAAACACAGCTTTGCAGCTATAGTAATAATCCTGGAATAATTTCTGAACCTTGCCATGAAATTTCAGTGTTCCTTATTGAGAAATAGTTCTTTCTAAACAGCTACAGTGAGTGTCCTCTTCCCTCGGCAAATAAATATTTCTAAAAATATTTTTGTGCTGAGTCTATGCAAATCTACAAAGAGTTAATTTAAATTCATGGCCACAAGAAATTCCCTGTGTTTGATATGCTCCTCACAGCATTGCTAGGCCTGGCTCATTGGCAAGTCTAATTGGTGCTCTGAGCCCAGCAAGGTCCTTCCGCCCACGCCGGGAGGCTTCAGCCAGCCACGACGTTCCGGGAGCCGGCGCTGTGTAGCTGCTATCTCTGCTTGTTGAGTTGACATGGGACAAGTGATTACCATATAAATGAGATAAGGTCTTAGATAATTGCAGACTGAAAGTAAAACTGAACTGAACTGCTTGTGGCTGGAAATTTTAAGTATACCTTTCTATCTTCGATGTTTTATTTTTTTTTTAAGGTCTGTATACTTTTTTCCTTCTAGCCATTAACCTACTGTATAAAGAGCCCTAATGTTTTCCATCAGGCTACCAGTTATGAATTGAATTGCTTATAGCTGGAACTTTCCTGGTGCCTTTCTCTTCTCCTCTGCTGGTTATTATGAAACCTCTATGCAGAGGTTGTAAAATTGCTTTGAGGAAAATACAAATGTTAATCACTTCGACCAAAATAATCCATTGCAGTCACTTTATTCCATTTTCTTTAGAAAAAGTTTGAGAATATATTTGACTCATTCATTCATTGTCCCAGCATGGCCTGGCCATACCCAAGGGTGGGTGACTGACTTCAGAAAAAGATTCTTTTGCTCTAGGTTAGCATCCATTCCCAGGCATCTGACTGCAGTGTGGAGTATAAGTAATTGAGGTAAAAGTGATATTCTACTCCGTTCATCTTCTCCTTCCCATATAGGACAGAAAACCCCAAGAAAAGGAGGGAGTATTTTCATGTGTCTCACCAAGGCATAGTGGAATCTTAAGGATCACTTTTGGTAGCTAAACCCAGTGTTTTTTCAACTGGCAATCATCAAACAACCTAGTCTTGTGAGGGTGATGCATCTGGTGAGACAGCCAAGCAGTGAGCACTGAATCTCTTATTTGTTCTGGAGATCAAACTTGCAAGTCAAATTCAGGTCTTGCACACTAAGCTTACATGGAATTCGGTCTTTCAGAGAATACTGGGATGGCTACTTTGTGCTTATACCCCAGAAACGACTCCTTCAGCAGGGCATAGGGCTTGCGCTGGATGACTTATGGGAGGCTTGACTCATGAGCCAAAGGGAACTTGGCAGCAGCACGGGGGAGTTAAGTCTTTATCTTGGTTAACAGCAGTGCGAGGTCTACAAGCTGCTTTCTCCAAAGCATAGTTTGGGCTGCTTGTGGTTGGTTTGTTGTCTTGTTTTTTGTTTTGTGGGGTTTTTTTTTGTGTGTGTAGTCTAGCTGAAGATTTAAGGAGGAAAAGATGAGTTTTCTGAAATAATTGCTAAGCTGTGAGACATTCTTTCTGAGGAAGGTACTGGAAACTCAGGTGTGTAATAGGTACATAGGGTGATAGGTGTGCAGTGTATCTAAAGGACACAGCGTTGCATCTGCTGGCTCTGCTGTACTCAGTACATTCTTCCTGAAGGTAGGAACAGGGCCACCAGCAGCAGGAGGTCTTTTGTGCTCACCAAAGCTGGGGTCCTGCTGCTGAAGACAACCGTTCCTCTTGGAAATGTGCCTTTGCCTTAAAGTTAGCTGCTGAAAAGTTTTCCTCCTGCTTCCCTAATCGTGAATTTGTTCCAGAACTTGTCTCCTTGGGTGATTTGAAGACTTTTCATTTCTAGCCTTAATATATTCATGGGCAGTTTATAACCCTTTGACTATATCAGGTAGATGATGCAAAATCATAGTTAGAAAGATGTTTTTATAATACATATGTAACAGATTTCTGTGCATTGAAAAATTACTTGTCTTAAATAACCAAATTAAAGCTCAGTCTGAATGTCAATCTATTATTGGGATATAATATAAAACTTTACAAAAGATTGCCTGAACAGAGTCCCTCGTTAAACAGTGTGTTTCTCAATTTCTAATGTCTCTGGTCCAGCATTGCTGCTTATGCTTGCTTGCTATCTCATTTCACAATGTTCTTCACTTCAGTTTGATGCCTTGCCTGCAGCAAGGGTATTGCTGAGGGGCTTATTTACTTTTTTGTGACTTGGCACAACAACTAGAGGAATACCAAGCCCAAGGAAAAAAGGTAATGTTACAGTTTGATCATCTAAGGTACCTACAGAATTACAAACTTTAATACCAATAGATGTTTAAATTTGAAGAGCTTTTTGAAAGATAGGTCAGATGTTTCAAAGAAAACTGGCTCCATGTGAAGAATAAGGGATGTGTTTCTCTGCAACACAGCGAGGCTTAAAACACAGCATGTGAGTCATCTGTGGATGCGATGATGTCTAGAGGATATTGAGACATAAACAGAGTATGGGATGGCACGAGAAGAAACATTAAACAATATAGAGGCATAGTGAAAGAATAATGAACTCTCAGATTAATATTTCATCAGTCTATTTAAAATGATGTTATTATAGTGCTTGAGGCATTAAATTTGCTGGGCTGACTAGTGTGGGAAATCAGTTTATTTTAAACATTGTGCAGTCTTGGAGAACTTGCAGAAGTTTTCAACAAAGCTAATGTATTATGCATCTGAATTGCACAGAAAAAAGTGTAAATGCTACATATAATAAAAACTGATGGAGGTGTAGAAATGCTTGGAGTTTAAAAATAAAATATGAAGAGCATCCAAGGAGATGAAATCGTGTAAATAAAAGAACAATGAAGACAAAGGAAACTTCACAAATAAGAACAATCAGAAATTTCATCACAAGATTACTCAAGGATATTTAGGATGCACTCTTCCCACTGGTTAGAATTAATCTGCAAGTTAAAACTAAATTGTCAACTTGCAGGAAGCCAGAAACAGAATCAGTGACTTGGTAATTCCAGGCCATGTTGTTATTGATGCACAGCGAGGAATGTATTGTGGTTCCTGAAGTGGAATGTGAATGCTGATATCCTCTGTACAAGACTGCCTGTTGTGGAAGGCAATGGGCTTCTGGAGGTACAAGCTACAATCTGCCCCACATCCTAGTGGGAACAACTTTCACATCTTCCCTGCTCCCAATGTGAGAGGACATGGGAAAGGCTGTTACTAAAATGCACGCTGACCTGTCTTCCTAAAGAGCTTATTTCATACTACAAAGAGAGCTGGAGCAGAGATCTGATGTATTCATTAAACATGAGAAACAAATTGTGTTAGAAACAACCTCTTGCTCTTGGTACAAACAAGTTCTTGGTGCTGGATGAAAAGGAGTTTATCTCCATCTCATCTAAGATTTGGTATGAGGTAGCAGTATGATTTTGCTTCTCCAGGCTCCTTTAACTGTTGTGTGAGTGAGTGTAGTGCTTTATGGTTTATCGTGTGACTCCACAACAGAAAATCTTGGGCCCTAATCTCTTAATTCCTTCCCATCTTCCCTCCCTCCTCCCCATTTCTCCCTTCTGCCAAGAAAAAGAATTAAACAACCTTTCCTCTTCCAGTCAAACAAAACAGCATCCCCAAAGGCACAGAAAAAATGCAACTCAACAAACAGATTAAGTACATGGTATACACAATGTTTCATAAGTTCTAGAAACGTTTGCCTTACAAAAGTTTAACTTTAACCTATTTGTGCTGTTCACAATATAGGTTTAAATTTGATTGCCAGGTATCACAGCTGGAAAGAAACAGAAAAAACAAAAATCCGTATCATATTATCAAAGACCATGAATGTGTCTGATGTTAAGGAATCTTTTGGTGTAGCAGATCATGTGTGCCGTAAGACTTTAGGTAACTATGTTTTAATGCCCTCTCAGTGTAAATAATAGAGTGAACTCTGTACGAGACATGGCCTTGAGGTCACTGAATGTTGTCCTTCTAAACTCCTCGTTCGTATCTCTGTAGCATGAAAGGAGATGTGGAAAGATGCAGAAGAGTAGTAATGTTAGCTATGAACCAAAGCACTGAGGGTATCTGTAAGGACCAAGTTCAGCTAGGAAGGGTTAAATCGCCTCTGCCTGTAGAAATGCTTGTCCTCCTCCTAGCACCTATGGCAGATGTTTTCTCCAGGAGTGCAGCCCTGCTTCAGCTCAAATCTGCATGGGAGCACTGTGGCGGCAGCGTGCAGAGCTCCTCATAGGTCTCCTCGACAAAGACAGCTGCTGCCTTATTTTGCAAGTTTCCACCCTGGTGAGAGATAGTGCGGGCAGTCAAAACCTGAGCCTTCTTGGATTGACACTGAGCTTGAGTAGCTGTCACCTAGGCTCTGTGCGTGTGGGTAAGCTTTCTCAAGGAGGACTGGAAACAAAGTCATAATCTCAGCTGTGAAGTGCTATAATGAGGTGCCTTCAGGTTTTCCAGTTGCCACGTTTGTTCCTCTGCTGGCCAGGTGGCCCGTTTGAAACCACCTCATCTGAGTTATACCTCCTTACTGTCAGCTTTTGCTTTCTGTCTGAACTTAAATACAGCCCTAGAGTGATATCCAACCTTTAATTTCTGAACACAGTATAGTTATTATTCACCTTGCAGTTAATTCTCTGACACAGGATTTTTTTCAGGGTGTGAATCTTTTTTGAGTCTTCCTTACAGAATTCTTCAAAGCATTTTTCTAATCTTTTTTTCTTTCTTTATCAGGGAACTTTGTTTCACAAATTTGTTAAGATCTGGTTGTGGAACAAAACATTAGCAGTCATAACCACTGTGTTACTAAAGTCTGTGTAGGCTAATTAAAAGCAAGCACTAACTGGAGCCTGTTTGGGTTGAACACCCTTGTGTAATCCCACAGCAAAACAACTGCTTCATTAATGAGTGACTGGAATGTCACTCTGAAGAGGACTTGTTTCATGCCGCAGTGGATCAGGTGGTCCTGTGTTTGATCAGTTCACATAAAGCCAACATGGGGTTTGAAACTGTGGTGGATTGGTATGTGGATGGGACTGCTCTCCTCCCTGAGCCCCAGGGCCAGGCTGGATCATGATGGACTAATTCCCTCCCCATGTACTCCAGTCTCCTCTTAGAAGGAGCCATGATGATTGCAGGAAGAGGTGATCACGCCATCTCTCCTCCTGACTTATGGATAGGACATGGCAAAGGCATGCACCTGGAGATCAGACCAGCAGGATAAACTCCTCCCATGCTGAAGCTATGGCTTAGGTCCAATCCTCTGTTTTCTCTGTGTGTTTAATGTCTTCTGTTAGAACAGAGAGTGAACATGCATTAGTATTTGGATTGCACCAGTGCCTAATTCTGGAATTTACACACTTCAAAGGTGCTTCAGAGAGCTGCAATATTCATAAAGCTCCCTTTCTTGCCTTTAGCCATCTTTTCACCTAACTTGTAGCCTTTGGTGCAATGATCCAAAGACTTAGGACAGTGTATATATCTGGAACAGAGCAGCATATGGTTTTTGACTGTTTCTCTGACGTATCATCACCTGCAGAAATTACAGCCTGGATTATGACAGCAGGGAATTTGTCAGAGTATGACAGGTCGGGTGTAGTCTTGGCATTTGCAAAAAATCTGCACTGCAAATTAAATTGAGTCAGGAATCCCCTTTTGCCAGCTCTTAGGCAACCTCTGTTTCCACCAGAAGAGTTCCAGGTCTAAAAGTAGCAGAGAGGAGACTGTTAGTGTGGGTTACATAGTGACTTTAATAATAAAGATATACCTGGGATGGTTGTGAGCATTTCTGAAAGTGCCTTACGTGTACTGTCTTAAATACCTGTTTACCTCTTGTGAGAGTTGGGATTCCTCCTGTGGTAGGACATTAGCTGAATATCCAGGGCCTGGGTTAAAGGGGAAAGAGGTGGAACAGTGAAAATGCCCAAGTGGGTTTGCTGAACAGCAAGTTGTTACCTATACATGTAGGGGCTGCTGCAAGGTTTTACATAGCCAGTAACAGATGGTCCATCTCAAATTGCTTATCAACATATCGTTTCTGTCCACATACGTAAGTGCTTATGGCTTTAGTATATGGGATCTACGTTCCTGACCCTACTCTGTGCGTTTTACTGTGCAACATTGAATACTTTTTATGATATCTACATTCCCTTCAATGTTTCAGGGCAGGAAATCATCCAGGATATTTCTTCCCTTGTCTATGAACTTCTTTGACTCAAAGTGTTGATAACTTAGGAAAGGAGATTTGAGTGGATATTTGTGATAAAGTGGCAAACATTTTGTCAGAAGTTAAAGGGCTAGACTGTTTTGAGTCCTAAACATAAGCTATAGCAGGGGACAAACACATACCACTTGTGCTTACAGTAAGATTAAATTTAAAACAAATGCACTGAAATTAAATAACATAAAAGTAATGGTTTTAGTTCCCAAAATTCTCTAAATATATCTAATATTTATATTTTGATGCTGTATTTGGACAAATAAGAAAAAGCTTATGGAATATTTGGATCATAAAAGACTGCTTAAAAAGTACTAGGCAACTAAACTTTATGTATCAATAAATACTTAGGCTTTCAAGAGACCTTGAGAGCTATTGTTGACTATGAAAACATCAGTTGCTGTCCAGAAGAACAATATTGGAAACACTGATTCGGTAAAATGTGTAACATAAACCCCTCAGAGTAATAAATGTCAGTGTCGTAATTGTTTAAAAGGTGCCTTGAAAGCCGAAGCCAAGACCACATAGTTAGAATAATGACTGAAGATGTGAGAGATTTATGCCGGGTTCTCTCCTCGCCTATGGATTTTCTGTGTGACCTGTGATGTCTTTCTCTGTAGCTCGGCTCCCTAAATGCTGGCTCAGACGTCCAGCTGAGTTGCTGCTTCCTGAGGTTACTATCTGCCAACTAAGTGTGTGCATGCTCTTTACTTCACGCTTGCAAGAGGTTAGAAGTATCAGCTTCAATTAAAAAGACCAGAGCATGTATTTTTCTTTTCATTTTGTGCACATGACAGGTGGTGACAATGAGTGCGGCTTCACTGGCAAAGGGGACCTTGTTGAGTAATGGTAAGTTGACTGTGTCCCAAAATGGGGACGATATTCCTTTCCCATTTCATACTGCAGAGCACCTGTATTCTGTGATGAGAGCCATGTTACACCAGAGACAAACGTTCTTGGGCGGCTCTGGACAAAGGTTTATTTTCCTGTTGAGGTGGTACTTAGTCATGCGAAATATTTTTTAGCTTGAGTTCAGCTTGCTGTTCGTCACCGCTCCCCGTGGTTCTCTGCTTTTACGCCTGTGGCCACATCTCCCTGACTGGAGGCAAAACATGCTGCGGTGGCGGCTGGGGAAGCTCTCCGCCAGCTCCTGTCTTTGCAGGGGTGGTGTTCCCAGTGAAAGTCCACTGCTTGCTCTGTGCTGGTTGTGCCACGCATGAGATGAAGCCACAAGTGTCAAGAGGTTATTGAAGCAAGAGCTGCCTTGAAAGGGAGACTCGGGCTTAAATTATGTGTGTAGGTGCAGGAGCTGGTGGGAAAAAATATTGCCTCTGACAGACATGTAGCTGGGTTTGATCAGAGGAAAGACCTTTCAACAGTTCAAATAAACCTTTCTCTTACCTTGTCATGGCTTATTAACTGACTGGCAAAGACGTATTAAACCATTTAGCGTATTCTTTCTCCAGCCATGGATGATAGCTAGAAAAATTTAAAATCCTCTTTGTCTCAACGTTTTCCCCAAAGAGTTATTACCATTAAAATTTCTGTGGCAATTGTAATAACTAAAACTCCCATAGGAGATCACTTATATATTTTATGATTTAATTTGTAGTCAATAACAAGCAGCTAAGCAGAGTCTGTTGTGTAAGAACAATGTGGACAAAAAGCAAGATTTTAATCTCCATTTTAGGACCCTATAGATGTGGGTTAAGGCTATGTTGATCCTTTTATTTTTTTGTGTATTCCTCACTCTTTGTCACTTAAAGGTGTCTGACAGAAATGCAAATCTTGGCCCATGTTAAATATGAGCCGTAGTAAACTGGACTTCCATCAAAATAAATGATAATTCAATGATTTCTGCTGATAACCTCTGCCAAGACAGACATGGCAATGGTAAGAAGCCTTCCACAGTTGTTCAAGCATTTGTGAACTGCTGTTCCTCCTCAGGCTGGCAGTCTTCAGTTTTGTCCCTTGTCCTTGGCGGCAGCGCTGAGGCGAAACTGCTGACCTCAGCAACAACGGTTTTCTTAGTCTCTCATCATACTTGGACACAAGAGTGAAGCAGGCGGTTGCTTTGGGCTTGCTCAGTAGAAGGATGCTTTTCAAGAGCAAGTTGCATGAGACACTTTGCAGCTCCTCACTTTGATGCATGAATCGCACCAGTGAGGTAGGATGCTTTTGGCAGCAATCTTGTCTGTTGAGGCCCTTTGGGAATTTCCTCTGCGCAGGAGGGCTGTACTGCCAGTCACTTGCTGCGAGCCAGAGCAGGGGCTGCTCACCCACCGGGAACAGCCTGCGGGGCCAAAGTGGCTCCCGTCACTGGGCTGGTGGCAGTGGGCACCAGGCATTGCCGCCCTGCGAGACTCGACCACCTAAAGCTGTGAGTTCAGTCTGCTGTAAAAGGGGTAGAACGAAACTGGTGGACCTAGTAATCAACTACCTAGATCAAAGAATAAGATAGTTTGGGGAGCAAGTATTTTACCAACAGCGTAGATGAACTGAATAAGATACTTATTTTTTCTTGTTTTTTTAAAAAAAATAAAAAATACTGGTTGGCAAGCTAAGTGACTTGTGTTTGAAAGTGGGATAGGAGCTTCAGCCAGTGTTTTAGAAGCAACCCAGCTTCTCATTGACCCCCACACAAGTCCCAGTGGAAGGATTAGGAGTAGTTGAATACGAGGGATGTGAACAGAGAAACAGGTATGAATTTGTAGGGCATCCTGCTGCACGTAAGTTAATGTTGGTGGTGAATAGATTAAATAGAAACAATCTTATTTAGGTTTTTCTTTTTAAACCAAGAAAAAGCATAGCCAATAGAGAACTGTGATGTGTTCTGCTGGAGCTTCCCTTTCCCTTGAGCATTGACACCAAGGACACTCCCAACCATTTCCAGGTGAACTGTGCATTTTGCTGTCCTAGCAACCTAGCTTTGTAGGCCAAGAAGTAGCTCTCTCCTGTTATTAGCAGCCTCATTAGCTGGTTACAAATTTCAGCAGTGAGTTAGCATGACAATGGGTCAGTCTGTAGGAAGCAGGCCAGGGGTGCTCAGTGCTCTGTCTACAGGACCCTGCTTCAGAGGGAAGTGCACAGAGAGCTGGAGGGGTGAGAAGTCTGGCTGGGAACAGCTTATTCACAGGTCTGTGCTCTGCATCTGGTCTGGTGGTGCCTAGTGTGTGCTTTGAGTGAAAGTGGTGGAGGATGAGGTAGTGTGGTGTTCTACTCATGTCCTTCATCCACGTTCATCTGTTAGTGAAGTAACACAGAGTGAAGATCTGAAAACGCAGCAGGCGCTGATGCAATCTCATTCATGTCTGTTCAAAAGTTATGGATTTATTTTTTTTAAATTGTTTTTGTCAGGTTCAGGTACTGATGTGGATGCAAAGATGTGGATGAAAACATAGAGAGTAGTTTGAAGTCCTGAATATCATCTCTGATGGCACCAACTTGCTGCAGCATTTGCTGTACAAACAACAGAAGGGACACAGCCTCAGGTTCAAATACCAGTCTTCAGTCCTGAGCACCCTTGGATTTCTCCCATCTTCTTCCAAGATACTCGTAAGGTATAGAGAACAGGAGAAAGAGAAAGCATCAGTCTTGATACACTTTTCTGAATTTCCACTGTTGTCTAATGCTTTACCCAGCTATGGATCATCACTTCCTTGGGGCTTTTCCAGTCCACTGAACTCGTAGTATGAGGCCTGATGTGATGGAAAGGTCCAGGCAACTGGCACCGAGGCAGGGCATTTCCTCACGAAAGCTGTCGTGATCCTGCCTGTTGTCGTGGGGACACCACTTGTTTTCTTAGGATACGTTTTCAGGCTACATGCAATGTAGCAGGTATAGCTTTAGATGGTTTAACTTTAAGCCAAACTGATTACAGAGCTTCTTTCACTTGCTCTGCTCGGCAGCCTCAGGCATTATTTATTTTTCTATAACACGAGCTCTGGGCAAAAACTCTCTATGATTGTGACTCAAAATCTGGAGACTAAACAATTACTTCAGTAAAGATTTCAGTGTGGCATTTGACACAGTGCAAATTGCCCAGCATATATAATCCTATGAACTGAAGTGGAGAGATGAGATTCTTTCATGCTTAGAATCAACAAACACTGCACGCTAAACCCCACTTATCTCAGACAGCTGGCTAAATAGGCACTGAGACCTGAGTCCAATGGTTGGCTACTTGACTCACCAGAGTAATACAGATAATACCACATGTTCTGAAAATGCCAGAGTGGGATCCTGCTGCTGCTGCTTTTTGCAGAATGTGTCTAAAATTTGTTTGTTTGTTTTTTCTTTCATAACCCCAGGCTTGCTTGGTTTTTTGTTTGGTTGGTTTTATCTACTCATTAAAATTTTCTTCCTGTCTCAGTATTGGCAACCTTATCTCATTTGCTAAATTCATACAAAAACTTCTACTTCTTTTGAGTTTTCCACCTTTTCAGTGAAACGGAGACCCTGCTCCAGGATGAGCTCTGGCACGCTACAGAAAATAATATTCCTTTCAAAAATACTGTAGTAGACAAATACCAACAAATTTACAATGTCAAGCATAAAGAACTTAGGGAATAACGACTGAGAGTGTCCCATTGCAATCTTTCTTCAGTGCCACTGTGCACATTTGCTGTGTCTTCAATGAATTGTGTGCTCACATAATACATTTTTTAAAACTTGGTAATATGCATTTAGTAAGGGTTTTCATGCACATTCTCCTAAGGATTTCAAAATGATTTTTTTTTTAACTATATGATTATCTTCCATTTTGGCTAAGGATGTAACTGATACCAATGTAAAGTTGTCTGTATGTGGACAAGCCCTAGAAGGAGATGGCACATCTCTCCTTCAGTTGTTAATTGCAGTCTTATCTCACTTCCATAGCAATCTAGAGCTCCTAAAGCTTCTTTTGCCATGTATTTTATGCAACTGTTCCTCTGCCTCCATGCAATTCCTTGTCTTGTTGTTTTATATTTGGAATTTACAGGTTTAGGAAGTTAAGATGAGCCCTTGGGCTCATTCTCATTTTTAGCAATGTCATTCTCCTATGAAGAGGGAACACTTGTAGAAGACAATCTTAACTAGTGTTGTTTCTTCTACTTTAAGAAAACTCCAACCCCAATAAATAAAAATAAAACAAATACTATAAATAATTTGAGTGAAACACTTGGTTGTTATACTAGTGATTTTAGTAGACAAATGGTACCTACATCATTAAGTAATATACTGAGAATCCTAGAATCATAATTCAGATTGGAAGGGACTCTAGAGGACATCCACTCCAACCCTTTCCTCAAAACAGGTCTAACTAGATTGGACTGATCAAAGTTACTTCTGGTCACCATAATGAGTGTGCTGAAGCCCATGGATTGCTCCAGAACATCTGGGACACCCTAGGCCTGCTGGAGAGTTCCCTGTGACTGTTTGATTTAATGGTGTGAAATAGAACACCTGAGCTCCTGGGTAGATAGAGGAGGGAAAAAAAACCACAGTTAATATAGGAAAGACTACACTACAGTTTGTTCTGAGAGGAAAAGACAAGAATAAACCCTGAACAAATGAAAAAAGTGGGGATGTAAAACAGAAGGGTGTTGATAGATGCTGTGAGTTGTCAAGTGCAGAGCTGGCAGAATGTGAAAGTGAACTCTATAGGGTACAAATTTTTGCCAAGGAATTTCATATCCTTCTTGGAAAACTTACCTCTAAGCTGTTACTGCGAGCTGTCGGCATTTATTCTGGAGAGAACCCACAGTGTTTCTAATGTGTTTTGTTGCATGTGGTGTGCATCTCCCGTGGTGTGATGTAATGTAACATGGCATGTGGTGTTATAAATAGAACGATGGAATCTTGCAAAAACCTGCCTGGCAGGCACACTCACTGTCTCTCCTTTCGAAAGGCTTCCTGAGCTCTCCACTACGCTCCCTTCTTTCAAAAGGTACTTTCCACCCCAGTGCCCTTGCACTCAGGTTCCCGGAGAGTGATTGGGATAGAATGGCTTTTTCTCCCAAATTTGTTTTGCTTATCAGCAGCGCAGCAAAGACTTCATGGGGGCAGTGTCTTGCTGCTCTCAGTTCCTGTCTCTTTCATCTGTGTCTACGCATTTCTAATTTGCTCGGTGCTATGGGCAAGATGCTAATTTTAGCAACCTTGTGTAATTACTCTGAAGTCACTGGGGTTAATACACGCATACAGTGTAGCTCCAATCAGAATCTGGCCTTATGTTGTCTTAATATTTATGGCTGCTTTTTTTTTCTGTGGTGGTGTTTTTTGTTTGTTTTTTTTTTTTTTCTCCTGATAGTAAATTCAATCTCCGTGGCTTTAACAGCAATGCTGCTTGTGGAATAATATTCAGACAAAGTTTTAAAATAGGCTATGGAGTCAGAGTTCCCAGCATGACAACATGGGAGCAATTCCCTGGGCTTTCTGTCAGTGATGCAGGACTACAACTTTATGGTCCCCAGCTTGTTCTGTGCTCTCTGGAAGAGTGCTGGGTTACTATATTTATACCTATCAGTTAAGAATACTGTTCTACCAGCATTTATTTCTAGAACTGTTTCGGTTTCCGTGCAGACTTGTCCTTTGAGTGCCTAACCAATAATAGTTCATTTAGCTGCATCTAGTATAAGAATTGAAGGTCATTTCAATTGCCTGCTAATAGTCATTAGTCTAAAGCATCAGCTGTAAAACTGGACTTATCAGGACTCCCCCTTATGTGTTTCATGACCTAGTGTGTGACAAAATATACAGAAAGTGACTTTATTTTTCACTTGCAATTTTTAGTTGTTTTGTCTTCGCTTTTATTATACACTGAAATGATATATTTCTGAAGCTGTTGAAAAAAGCATTAATGAACAACAGTGTGATTTACCTGTGTTGGCTCAAATACTCTGATAGATCTCTGAACATGTTGTAGTGTATATGCCTGAAACTTTGACATGGTGTGATTTCTTGTTGCAAAGCTTGTTACTTCTGTTGAATTAAAACTAAACGTATTGTGATACTTCTTCCCGAAGTATCATGGGGAAACTTTCATGGTTTTGAGACACAAACAAAACAAAAAACAAAACTTTTGAGACACAAACAAAACAAAAAAACAAAACAAAAAAACCCCCAAAACTTTGAAACAAAACCAAAACTTTCATGGTTTTGAGACACCAGTTGACAAGTCCTTAAAAGATGACAGCAGTTTGGTGGCATTCAGTCTCTTTTGGCTGATCAAGCAGGAGAAGTGTGCATGCAGAAGTGACTGAGATGTTTTACAGGGGAGAGGTTGCGTCAGACTTCACGTAGCTCCTGAAGGATGAGGAGGAACAGTCAAATGTAGCCAACAAATAATTGGTTTGTTTAATCACTTCCCACTGATAGTGAGTCCATACACAAGAAAACATTAACCGGGGAAAATGTTAGCACATGAACGCTGCATTGAGCTGGAACTCCACACATTGTGTTTGGCTCAGTAATTTAGGCAAAAGCAAAACAGATTCAGCCTAAGGCAACACAGCTCTTGTTAAATTTCACAACTCATGAAACATTTGAAATGCTATAGTGTTACAAATTAAAAGCGTGTTTATATGCATGATTGGATGCATATCAGGGGATAGTTTTTGCTAAAGTTTTTTTTTCTTTACTCTTAATCTTTCCAGCTACGCTGAAACACGATCCTTTATTAAACTTTATCTTGTGTTGTGTCGCCCTGCCTCTAGTTTCGCATATCTCACATCCTCATTTGGATCTGCTGCACGGGGTGTTATTTTCTTTCTGGTTACTTTAAAGGCTGGGTTTTTTTGCATCCAAATTTCTTCTCCTCTCCTAATTTATTCTCCTCCAGCTGCAAGGATTTGTTTCTATCTGCAGTACAGAAAAGCAGTTAGACTAAGTAATGAAAGCAAATGTTGCTCTTCTTTCCACTACAGAACATTTTTCTTCTAGCTCTAAACATGTGATCCTCATCAGAAACAAGTGGGTCTAGTATGGGCTGCAATCCAAAGCATGTACAATAAATTCTGGACTTCTGCAGCTATTTAGCTGATAGCCAGGAATTAAGATGATTAGAGGGCCCTCCCATACTTCCTGAGGAGCAGAACCAAATGCTACAATACAGGAGAATGGACTTGAAACATTTTTTGATCTCAAATTTCCCTCATTTGAAATGAAAATACATGACAAACAATAGAAGTACTGGAAGAAACTGCAGTTGCCTATAGAACCTTCAAAACCTCTTTTAGTCACTGTAGTATCTTGTCTCTCATTGCCGATGGATAAGTGTGAAGGGGGACCTAAGTGGATGCTGTGGGATTTTGGAATCCTTAATGTTTGTTTAAATTGCATTTTAAATGTGTAACCACATTGAAGCCGGGATTCAGCAATACGATGGAATATGAAATTAAGCATGGCTTTAATAACCTCTTGGTGTTAAGGAATACTTCCTAGAGTAATTTGAATAAGGTTTGTAGAATTATCCAAGGCTTAGTTTTGTTAATTATCTTGTAATGGGAGATACAGAGCAGCAGAAAAACTTAATAAAAAGGTAAGGAGAAACTAGTTCCTCCTGAACTCCTCTTCTCGCTTTTGGCTGGATCCACTGGCAGGAGGTGTCAGAAGTGTCTTAAGGTGTCTTCAAGTCCTCATATGTTCTTGACTCCACTGTCACTTGCTCTTAATCATGGAAGAAGTTGGTACTGGAAAGAAAAGATGATGCATCTGCAGCTGGTGCAATGTTTTTGCTTCAGTCAACGATCTAGTAAATTGTTGTTTAAAACAAGTCCTGATTAAACAGCTTTTGCATCTTTGAAAAAAAAAAATCAAAATAAAACTCAAAAACAAACAACACAAAAAAAGGCCACACAAACTTTTTCTGGTGCATTCACGGATTTGTTCTTCTGTGACACTCACGAAGGATTCCCTTTTACTGAAAACCCAAGATTAGGAGCTTCACAGTACAGGGGCTTTTGTGGCAAAGAGCAAGTTACTCCTTAAGCTGCATTTGCTCACTTCTGCCATTGTCTGGCTGCAGCATGCGCCATCCTTTCCTGCAGTGAAGTGGCTCCTCCTTTGTGAATGCTGGAGAACTGCGGATGAATATAGAGAAGGAATTAGCTTAAAATCAAATGGTGTGTCTATGTTGTCAGGGACTCCTCAATGCATAGAGAGTTTCCTACAGGGAAAAACAACTACATAGTCAGGAAAAGTAAACAAAGGAACTCAAAGATGCGGATATGTAGCAGCTATTTTACAGTTTTGCCTCCAAGCCGCTGAGCTAGTCAGAGGTTCTGATTCACAAAGGAATGCATTATGGAAAGTGAGGTAGAAGATCACAAGACAAGAAATGTAATAATGTGCTTTGGCCATGCAGTGGCAACTTCTGTAGGGACTCAGGATACCTGTGCTTCAGTAATGCTCTTTGAGATGTCATGCCTGACTGAATGCCTGTGTCTTCATGGTGGTTTGCCTATGTAGCCTTTGGATGTGTTTTTTTTCTTTGTCTGTTAATAAAGCTTAAAAAATAAAGCAAGGGGGGGGAAAAATAAAGCCTCCATACATGATCATGCAGTGAATGCTAAGGACATGTCTCACTCCTCACTACAGCAAATGTGGTCAGCAGCCTTAAAGTAAGTGGTGAAACAAAATGTTTTCTGTTTGTTAAATCACAGCGCACGTTGCAGCTGTGTAATGAAATTTATTCCTCACCAAGCTTGTCTGAGAGCTGCACTCTGGAATTTGTGTGTGATTCTTCCTCAGTTATCTTTGAGCTTAATAGTCTCCCAGTGCAACTGAACTAAGTGCCCAGTAGACTTTCCTTTGCCCATGTATGTCTTGAATATTGGAAGAGCTGAGATAGGAGTTTGTGTATCTTTCCATCTGTAAGCAATGAGATGAACTGAAGAGGAGTCTGCCTCTGCTCCAACCTGTTCTGCACATGCCAGGCTTGTCTCTGGTGGAAGTCAGTCTCTGAGTATCTTTGTGCAACTGGTGTAAGCAGACAAGCTATGTTCAAAATAACTCTGAAGTCAGAATAATCTTTCTATCAAGATTATTGAGTGCAATTGAATGAAACATAAATTAGTTTCTTTTTTTAATACTCACTTGAAATTCTAAAGCTTGTTGCTGAATGAGAAGTTGGTTTATTATCCTACAGATTCCTGATAGAAATAACTAGCGTCTCTCACCACTGAGAATCAAAGCAATAGCTATTCTTGAGACCTATCCTGCCAAACATAGGTGTTTAAAAGTGTTCTCACTGTAAATAGTTGTTTTCTGTGTTATCTGGAGAAACAAATAGATTTACATCCCAGAAACAACTGCAGTCTGCTAAAATTGGCTGCTTTCACAAAAGCCAATTATTTTTTCCCCCGTTTTCTACCAAAGAGTTCAATTTTGATATGGAAACTATCTTGAGTTACAGTGATGTAGGGTCAAACTTATCAGAATATATTTTCTAGTCATTCATCATGGTGCTGTGAGGGTCTTGACTTCATTCTCCCCTGTTCCTCTCTCAGTCAAAACATGTCCTGCCTGTTTATTTTCTTAAGCTTCGGGTTTTGTGTTGGTTTTTGTTTTGTTTTGGTTGGTTTATGGGTTTTTTGTTTGTTTGTTACAGTTCTCACACCAGATTTAGATTAAAGATCTTTAATCTTCTCTGCTTTTCATCTCTGAGTAGGTTTGTCTCATGTCTGGAACTTCCCTTTGGGGCTGATGGTTCTGATCAAGGGTGTTGGGGTTTGGATGGTAATCTGGGCACTATGGTTTACATTTGAACAGAAGTCCAGCCTCCTGGAGGATGGTGGCTGATCCCCTGGATAATAATATCTGCTCCTGGTTTATAAAACAGGCCCATTCTTGTGCTCGTGACCACTAATGTTAATACTAAAATTGGGTTACATGTAAAGTTTTTGTGTCTTTAAACCCGTAAGATGTATAGGGCCTTTGTTCTGATCTGCACATATGCTGACTTTGAATAGAATGGTTAATGCCTTATTACTACTTGCAGTTACAAACCCAAGTACAATAGAAGTTCAAATGGCTTCTTCATCTGAGACCAGCTCAGAATACAAACAAGTTTCTAGGCTTCATTCATAAGAGACCAAGAGAAGGAGAACACAATTCATTTAGATTCTTAAACTCTAGATGAACCCATCTTGACAATCCCAGCAGAGGGAAAACGAAGCATTAACTTCAAAGATGGGGGGAGGTGAGTGAAGCTGGAAATGAAGTTGTTAAAATCGCTTCAATAAGGATGAGGTACTTTGTTAACAAAGTCTCCTGCTCCTGAACTTGTTACTACACACTGTTGACAGATGCAATCCTTCAAAAAAAAAAAAAAAAAGGCACGAATGCTCATAAATGTAAGTGCCGCATAATGACATAATAATTTGCATTTGATTTTTTTGTAACCTTTTCTGTTCTCAGTAAGTATTTTTCTCCTGAGATGTTTGTCATGGAAGTTAGTAATTTATTGTATAGTGAAGGACTTCACTAAAGGCTGAAGTTAGGCAATGCATCAATATAGAATAGACAATGATTTGACTAAGTTTACTCTCCAAAAAGTCAAGGCAGACTAATGAAAACAGGCAACAAATAGAAAAATGGTACAAATGAATTTGTATTTGAAGCACGACATGTGCCAGGAAAAGAATAAAGTGTTCTTCTAAAGTATTCATTTCCTTCTTCAGTAACTGCTAAGGGAATAGCTTTCATATGTGCAACAGTCAGGGATTTTCTTCTAGATGTAACTCAAGTAAAAATTGTAAGGGTCTTTTCCCATGCCCAAAACACATTACGTGTATGTTAAATGTAGTCAAATGCTGTCTTGCATTCCCATTTAGAAACATTCACTAAAGAATGTTTGGACATGTTTTAAAAATAGCATCCTAGAATCTCTGTGCTTAACAAGTGTTGTTCAAAGGTTCTGAGTTGCAGTGAATTTGCTCTGCTCTTTGAAGAGGGATACAGCACTGACTTCAGCAGAAAGAGGAATGGGCCAAATAGACTGATACATTGGGACAAGTGGATTGCAAAACCAATTCCTGGTTTCATTTACCACAACATGCCTGCAGCACACATGGACACTAGTGGAATTAATCTGGCAAGGTAGAATCCAGTTGCTCTATTAATTTTTGTCTACTTTTAATATTGATGCTGCATCAGCAAAGAAAATGGCGAGTCTGACTGAATTTCGGTGTCTGAAGAGATCTCTATGTTTACAATCTCAGTGCAAAGATGGAGTTTATAGATCTAGAAAAGAACCTTCTGAAAGACCAAGTAGTAGGAAAGGTATACATTAACACTGATGTGGCTTGTTACAAATATAGCTGGGGAAGGCTTCCAGTTTCGACTGTACAAAGTAGGCACGTTACAATCCAATAGTGTGTTGTAAGGGGTGGGTGGAAATCTGGCTCACTTTTAAATAAGTGCAAATGCAGTCAATATAGAAGAGAGTTTGATCTGAGTGGATGTGTGTTTATAACAACAGAGCTTTATTGGTAACCTTTATGTTTCTTGCTCAGGCATGGGCAGAATCCTTTTGGTGCCCATTAGACCCTACCGAATTGACTTGTGATATGGAGTCCGGTGAACTATGGGCATTTGAAGTCTAGGAAATTATGGGAAAATTTAATCTAAGAAAAGATCTTCTATTAGTGTAGAATGGAATTATTAAATGATGTTCTGGCCAGGCTCTGAGGTATGGTAGAATATAATTGTGCAAAAAACGTGGTTAATGCGTCCATAGAATCTCCCGTTACCAAAATCCTTGAATCCTACGCTTGCACTTCCTGACTGCAATATACTTTGTCTGATCCATTATACGTTCTTGTAGAAACTTTCTAGGTAAAACCAAACAGCCATTATCCAGCTGAATAAACTTGCCTAGACAAGTGAGGAAGGACAGAAGCTGCCAGTGGTTAGCTGGGAAACTTTTACCTGCAAAGTGGAAACATGGACTTGCAAATATGGGCTTGAGAGCATTTTTATCTTCTCCCTGTTCTTGCCAAACTACAAGGTTATAAGGTATGTGTTGGCCCTGTTCTTCCTTAGCTGTTTTCTCCTGTAGTAAAGTACCATCTACACCTTCTAATTTAAAATGTAACAGCTAAGCAGGTAGGCAAATTCATAGGAAAATCTTTGGGTTTTATTTAGAAATAAATTAGTGACTTAACTGCGAATGGCAGAGATCACTTTTGATTATTATAACTTGTTTCTGTCAGATTAATAGAGGGCCACGTTCACTGATTCATGATCTATCAGTGGAAGTAGATTGTCCTGGATGCTCTACTCAACATGTTATATATACTTATGTCATGGTTTGAAGGGGGGGAAGGCTCCGGGTGGCAGAAGCTGCCCATCAGACCAGACTCCCATCCCCCTCGGGGCTTGAGCCAATCGGCGCCTCTGCCAATTGCCCTGTTTACGTCGGGACAAAGGAACCAGAAAGGTGTGCCTTTGCCCAGGAGCAAGGAGAAGGGAGAGGAGGGCACAGCCCCCTCCGCTCCCGGCGCCTGGCCGGGCCGGTGCCCACCCCGTCGAGGATGGCCCCGACGGAGACGCTTGGGGAACTCGGGGAGAGCCCCGCTCCCGGGGTGCCCACCGGGCCGAGTTCACCCAGAAAAGACTGAGATCTGAGACAAACAGCCACACAGATAAGAGGTCAGTGAAGATGGAACGAAACGTGTGCCGCGGTTGAGTCCCCCTTGCGAGCAGCCCCTTTGTAACCAGTCCTCGGTGGAGCAAACAGAGACCCACTCGCAGCCCGTGGAGGATCCACGTTGAGAAGAGATGCCAGAGCCTGAGTACGGTACGCATCTAGAGTCCGTGGGATGACCCCCGCCGATGGGGAGGTGCTTTGTTAAAGGAGATGCCTGAGCCTGAGACTGTTGTGAATCAAGGGCACAGGTCGAGGCGCATTTACGCATCTAAGTCTGTATGGAGACGCATTTAAGGTCGATATGACGACCCACGCCGGAGCGCATTTAAAGTCTGTATGATGACCCACACCAGAGCGAGTGGCTACAGCTCCTTAAAAGCCCAGGACTGGTAAATCCCGCACTTGGGGCAATCCGATGGGGTAAGGATTTGCCTCCCAGCGGGTAGGATTCACGCTTTCCCCGTGAGTAGGGGATCCACTGGATCAAGGGACAATGGTGTAAGGACTCCTTCTCCTTTAAGGGAAGTGGCAGTAACAACATGGAGTAAACTGACCTGCACTCCCCGATTCCCTGCCTCCTGCGCCGCTGAGGGGAGAAGGTAGAGCCAGGAAGAAGAGGCAAAGGGAGGGAGTGGTGTTGTTCTTAAGACCTGGCCTTGTTTTCTTGTTATCCTCTCAATTAACCGTTTTTGTTTGCCTTTCTCTTTGTAGGTAGCTGTTAATAAATAGTTTTGCTTTAAGAAAACAGCCTCTTTTGCCTGGGACCGTGGTTGGTGGGTGCTCCTCTGTTCCTGTCTTGACCCTCAGCTCTTTTATTATGTTTTTCTCCTCTCCATTTTACTGGAGTTGGGAGAGCTGCGTGGGGTTTAGTTGCCAGATCGGCCTAACCCACGACAACTTAGCAGCTTATTCCCTATCGCATAAACTATTCATATCTATGGTGAATTATTATTCTGTGATCCCAGTATCTGATCCTTGACAAAAAGAAGGTTGCCCTTTATCCTTATGCTAGCCCTTGCGTAACAGTCCTCTCATCTCCAGCAGATCTCTGCTTCTAACTTTTGTCTTCGTATCCCTCTGAGGTTTGCTGAGCAATCAAGACTCCCCTTCTCCCAATCTTTTCACAACTCTTTATTTGTTGGTGTTCTCTCAGGGCCTTTGTAGAGGAAATGTGGAAATGCTCTGGATCAACAATATTTGGTTTATACTACCTCAAACTCCACTTTACATAAAGATCTGTTGTTGCACAGAGGTCTGTTGTTAGTACACGTGCTGGTTTCGCTAGTCTTACACTCCTGAATTTTTCATGAAGGGCAAAGTTAACATTGAAATCCTTATTGTAAGGCTCAAAGAGACCCAGTGAGTCAAATATATTGAGTCACCTGTTTAATACACCCAGCTCTCAGTATGACAATTTTGCGGGTGCTGGACTTGTCATAGTACAAATATAAGTGGGTGAATTGATACAGTATGTCTGAAATTGCTTTTCTTCTAGGGAATATTGCTCTGGGGCTTTTATGCATGTCTGATCTCATCAGGTCCAGGGAATATGTAAGTATCTCAGCTATTATGCCACTTATGACACTATTTGTTGATTTCTAGTAGAAGTAAGTGGAGTATCAAGTTTGAATATATTCACGGTGGGGGAGAGTTTTAACTTTAAATCTGTATTTCAGTGCCATTACAACAATAAAATTGTTAGGAAAAAAAAATGCTATAAACTTTCACTAACCTAGAAATGTCATAGACTAATAGTTTGTTTTCAAGCATCTTAATAAATAACAATGCATGAGTCCTGAAGGGTTGAGGGATCAGATGGTTATTCATATTTAGTACTATTTTGTAATGCATATGATTTTAAAAAGTAGACATACAATCAAGTGATTTATGTAAAAATGGAAATAATAGTATGGACCAATCCAACGTCCTAAAATCCTTTCTTGAATATGTAAAATTTTCATGCTATCCTTGTCTAGAAAAGAACTTTAAAAATTACTATCACATTTTATGAGCTGTGAAAGGAAGGCACAGAGATTGTAAATCTTGCTCAGGGTAATACAGCAAGCATTAGAACTTGGAAGCTCCTATTTCTCATTTCTGCATTTACAGTACGAAAGTATCAACATCAAATAAGCTTTGCATTCAGTTTCTTTTTCTTTTTCTTTCCAAACCTTATCAAATCCCTTCCTTCTTATCTCCTGTTAATTTATTTTGGTGGGTTTTATTTTGTAGATAAGGGGATCTGTTCTCAGTGTATCTTTCTTTCCTACTAATAGGATATTGGTGAGATACTGTTTCTGATATTGCCCTGCTTTCATGCTTGACACTTTTTTCCACAGTGGTAACCCAGAACACGTGTCAGTTAAATAAGACTTCCAGCTCTTGCCTGGTTATCACTCTGTTCCGATTTTGATGGAGAGGCCATTAGCAATTGGGTTCACAGTCTCCAGATGTGTCTGTGCTCTTCTTGACCTGTGAATCTAGGACATCTCTGAAATATTTATCCAGCTTCTGTAAGAAATCTTAGATAGATATCATTCTTTCAATATGTCCTTATTGCAAGCTCTAAAAATGTCTTGAAAATATGTGTGATAAGCTATGAGACATTCTCCTAGAATGAGAACATTTATGTGTAAGGGAAAGAATATTAATAAGGAAAAATTCAGTGGCCAATTCACACATTTTGAGATGTGCTGGGAATTTTCAGGAGCTATATTGACAGTGTATTCCAGTAAGTTTGCTGTTATAAGTTAGGATAAGCTAGACAGGCAGAATGACCGGTGCTCACACTGACACTTCTTATAAAGAAATTTTGATGCTTCTTTTAGCTGGATCACTAAAGGTGTTTTCTAAGGTGAGGAGGCCAGCTAACGAAGTTGGAATGGGAGGCCAGTTTCCCAAATGCTTTAATGTGAGGCTTACTCTGGATTTTCCTAGGGTATTAACAGAAGTCTACTTTACATGCACGGTGTGCCAGCAGGCTCAATCCTGACATAAATGAGTGGCGGTGGTGGCTCCAGGTAACCTGGAAAATGCTGTAGCTGGAATAGAAATTTGTGAGATACTTTCCTTAGGATGATTTGGTACTTGCACAGTATTTCTTCCCAAGGAATATAAAATTTCAGGACTCATTGTAAAGAAAAGTCATAGAAAGTTTGAATTGTAAAAGATGTAAAGGAGTGATGACTGTGGGCTGTCAGTGGACTGGAATCTGCACCATCACTATGAACTACATCAAATGAAAATCAGTATCTTGACTTCTGAAGTCATCAGAAATAAGATTCATTTTATTGAAATTTTATATTTTTGTGTTAAGATAGTCACCTAGACTCCCAGAGTTGGTGGAGAGAAATTTGACTGCTCCTGATAAAGACTGTGAAATACTTGTGAAGGACCTTGTAGTTCAAAGTTTAGTTTTTAGTCTCTAAACTATGTGGAATGTGTTCTGCCCCAGATTTCAGTCTGTTAGTCAAACTCAAGCCTGACCTTCTATATGAGGTACCCTTATACTGAGGGATGGGGAGGTTTATTCTAAGGAGAAGACTTGAATTCCCCACAGCACTGTGGGTTGGAGGGTATGCTCAAAATGGATGGTGGGGAGCAGTGGCGCTTTGTGTAGCCCTTCTGTTCCATCATGATCATCCATCAAACTTGATGGCCAGAGTGCGCCTTGCCAGGCAGTACAATGATGCATCTGTTAATCACCTGGCCGAAACCTGGTGATGGTCAGGCATAGTGGAGTGAATCATGATGAAAGTCAGGCATGTACACAAAATTGAGAAAAACAAATAATTGAAAAGTTTTAAAGTAATCATTTGACTGATTACAGCTTAAGTTGTAAAGCTGCAAATGCTTTTGAAGGGAATTAAAGAAGCTGAGAAGGGGAAAAATATCAAATTACCAGTATGAGGAATGATTATGTTAATTCTTTGCTGAGCTTCCAAGCTGTACCCTGTGGGAACTAGATGTTTGCAGAGCCCTGAGGAAGCTCTTTCTCAGCTAGATGCTTAGGTACTAAAAAAAAAAAAGAAAAAAAAATCAACACCATTTTCCCTGAACCAAAGCTTGTCAGCGCGTGCTAAACAACCCAGATGGAGAGAAATTTCCACAGAGACTTGAACTGAGGAGGCTAAAGGGATGGAGGGCAGGAGTGGGGAAAGTCTTGATTGCTTGAGAGATTTCCTCCAAGACTTATTCTTTTGATTGAAGGTGAGTGAATGTTCCTACCTCAGTTATCTTAAACATTTCTGTTAATTTCCACCATTTCTTTTGGCCACTTTAGTGAAATTCTCCCTAGCTTCAGGTGTGTATTATAAGCCACATCTTAGCGGATCACCCAAAGCTTTCTTCAGAGATGATGGAAGCAGGTATTTATCTGCTCTGCTTCGCATGTCTGGCTCAAGGTGAGATGAGCTGTGTCTTAGTACTACCTGTTTTCCATCCTTAACTGTTGTGAAAGCCCAGCTGTCCATCATTCATATCCCAGTCTGAAGACTTTCAGCCTTTATTTGTATAGCTTAGTTAAAGATAGGCCCAGTTAAAGTAGTCATAGAATGGTTAGGGTTGGAAGGGACCTCAAAGATCATATAGTTCCAACCCCCCTGCCGTGTCCTTTTAAGTAGGAGTATATCTGTGTTAAAATGTCATAGGCTAGTGTTTTGCAACCTTTCCTTTAACTTCTTTTCATTTCCACACCTAATCTAGGCTGTAGATTCCTTTCTTTTACTATCTGAGTATCATGAAGGCCTTGTGGCGTGCTAATAAATAGCTCTAATTCCTGTTAGGCAGGAATTTTTTTAAGGAGTGACTTTAAAGTCACTCCTGCAGGCATGGCAGTATGCAGTGGTGTGTCATATTGCCACTTTTTTAGATCAAATACCTGCCCTTTTTAGGCAAAAGGCTGCATATTGAATGCCTACAGGAACTCTGCCAGTTTTGCAAGTGACCCTGAGCAGCTGGTAGGAGAGATATCGGCAGAAGCTTTGCTCAACCTTTGCGGCTCTGGGCTGGGAATGCTCAGTCCAGATGGAATCTGCAAATCATTCAACTGCCAAACTCAAATAAGCCTTTAGTGATCGTAAGTAAAATGGGATTTTTCTCAGTTTGGAAACTGTCAAAACTTTGGCAGTTTTTCCTGGAAACAGCAAAATTGAATACCCTTCCAAAACCAAGTTCCTTCTTAAGAGTGAGCAGACTTTTTTTTTTTCTTGGAAAAACCAGAGCTTCTGAATGTGATGTGTCACCTTGAAGGAGGTCTGTTGTTTGGCTTTCTTTTAACATGGACAACAGAACAGTTATGATTTTGCTGGGAACTTTCAAAACTTCATCCTGAGGTAAACACCCATCAAGGGAAATTTCCGTGGGCTAAATAGACTCATAAAGCAGGTTCTACAAAGGGACATTTGAGATATAGGCAGCAAACAAGTGCTGCTTATACTATGGTGATACTGCCTCTGAAGATGCATGGATCATCTATTACAAAGTTTTTGTAGAGAGCCGTGCTTGAGTTTCATTCTGCAAATGCAGGTTCACACCCAGGAAATGGGGCTTTCAGGACGTTTTCTGTACACAGAGTCACTGCTGGGGACCTGTGTGAATGCTCGGCTCTCCCACTGGGATCTTCCAAACCAATCCTGATCTTTTAAAAATGTACAAGCTGTAAATGCAGACACACAGGAACACCCCTAAAAGAATGATCGTTAGCAGATCTTGAGGCAGCTGGTGTTTATGAATGTTTAATGTATCTCAGTACACTGACTAGACTGTTGTGTGCCACATGGAGCTGGATGTGAAAGCTAGTTGTGTAACACACCGCCATCCTGGGTTAGACAGACGGGCATCCCCGTGCCAGGATGATAGTGCAGATTGCACCCATGGGTGTGCTGGACCCAACACAGAGGAGCTACCCTAGGCTTGGGGTGGGATCTGGGCAACCGAAGAAGCAGCTTGACAGTGTGTCTGCTGAGCTGCTTTTCCTTTGCTGTGATGACGTTTGGTGTGCATGTGTGGTACCACGGCAAGTGAACCTGTGACGACATAGACCCTGCAGTCAGTTGGCCCAGTGTAAGAGGATTTGTGAGCGCCAGTGATGCTAAAAAAATTTTGGAGACACGATAAAGCTTTTCTTCTAGGCAGGAGTGGGAGCCTTCCCAGTAGCATATTGCTCCAAGGACAAGATAAACACTTGATCTGAACATGCAGTGTGGGATTCAATGTAGTCAAAACCTGAGATTTCTCAGCATCTCTCTAAGGGAGTGTGCTTACAAATAAGGAACAGGGAGACCTTGTCTCCAGGGCCTGTCTCTTATCCCTTCTCTGCCATAAAACACATTTCTTGATGCAAAATATGTGCATTATAAATGTCTCCTGGCTGTACTGCTTAGCTTTTTTTTTGTCCCCCCTTCCTTGTGTACAATTGTACCATTTTCCTGCACTCAGGGAACAGTGATCTGCCTGAAAATTATTTGTCTGCTCAGGAGAGTCAGTCAGACTGTCCAGTGGGTAAATGATGAAGATGTCTAGAAGGAAGTGGTATGGTTTTCTATCTATATTATTAACAAATCTAACTTTCAGCAGAACTAGCAAGTAACAGCTTAAGCTGGGATCTGCCTTCATGATCACAAAGAACAAATCCAAGCACCGTGCGCACTCTTGGGCATGGGCTGGCCCTGCTGGCAGCCACCCGCCACGCGCTGGTGTAGAAACCCCAGGCATTTCTGGTGATGCTGTGTGCTCAGAAACCCTGCTCTAGTGGTGCTCAAGGCCATGCTTACAGATCTGTGGCGTCCGATCTTAAAGGATGTCTCAAGGACCTCCCTTGCATTTGGCACAGAGTCTCCATGCAGCCAGTGTCTGCTAACTTCAAAAGTAGTGCTCCAAAATCATTTACCCATTGACTTCTGAACCTCTCACTGATTCATTTTAATTTTTGCCAGAGTTATTTTCTTGGTTTTGTTCTGTTTTGTTGTATTTTTCTTTCTTTTTTTTTTTTTTTTTAAATCCAAAACCAAATTGGTCTTTATCTACCATTTGGTTGCTTCTGGGGTGGCATTGGCACCTGAATGTAAACAATCCCACATGTCTTAGAGGCAGTTTTATGGTATATGTTGCCCTATTAAAGAGTCTACGACAAGATTAGAAATTTTAAAAAGGCAATTGTAACTCGAAGCAAGTATCAGCCTAATTATTTGTGATAACTTCTGTCATGTATTTAAGGCAAGCCCCTGGAATAAGACAACTTTTTTTTCTTTGCCCTCATACTGTTCTTTTGATATTCTTGACCCTTGTGGTCAGAATCAATGCACTGACATCCCGTGAAAAACATGGAAAGAAACATGTACTTAACGTTTTGTGCTATCACTGAGATTTTTTTGTGCTATCACTGAGATTCTTCTGTAGATTTACTTTTAAAGATATTTTCCTTTAGGCTGATAACACCTAAAAATAGCTCAAGTTTTATAGTAAATCTCACCTGTATGGGTTTATATCCATCCACACACTGAGACTTCAGTCTGAATTGTTAGGTTTTTGGAAGCTTTTTATAATGAAAAGGAGGCCATGCAGTTTTTTTGCCACTACCCAGCGAAGCGTGGTTCCATCAGAGCCTTTTATCGGGAGTTTACAAGTGCAGCGTTACAAATGAGTTTGCTGGCAGGGAGCTGACCCCTCACTGTGGAAAGCAGAAACTAGTTGTATAATTCAAAACATCGATGTCTGGCCTTCTGGGGTTTCCACTTGAAAAAAAGACTCAGTCTGAAAAGGGCTTGAAACAGATAGCGGTGGTACATGCAGAACGGCAAGCCCTGCCTGGCGAGCAAAGCTCAGTAAACACTTGCTTCATCAGAGCAACCACACCTCTGCATCGTGCTTGGAAGTTTCACTCTAACAAGCTGTGCTTTTCAGCAAGGGCTTGCTAATCATTTAGAAGTCAGCACAGAGCGCTTGCCATCTGGGGATGGGAAACGGCAGAGCCGCGTCCGCGTAATGGTCTGCCTTGCGCTGATAAGCCTTGCTCAAAGTCAGAGCTCGGTAGCTGGCAGAGCACAGTGAGGCTGCAGCTGTGGGGATCCAGACCTTCACTGTCTCAGGTGCCTCTGCTCTGGCTTCCCTGGCCCTGCAGTCGCCCTGCCCCCTCTCATCAGCACAGACGTGCCCTGTGATAGAATCATGGAATGGTTTGGGTTGGAAGGGACCTTAAAGATCATCTAGTTCCAACACCTCTCTTGTGCCAGTGGGACAGTGCCAAGTGCTGTGCAGGGCCTAGGGGACAGAGTGAGTAAGTAATTTTTGAGTTCAGTAGGAGTTCTGGAAAAGTATGTGTGTTTGAGGGGAATGGAACATTTGAATTTGGATGGGAACTTTGAAAAAGGGGTTTTGTTGTGTTCAAAATGGAAGCGTATGCTGAAAAGAGCAGTAGCTGTGGCAGAGAAGTTTGAAAACGTCAACATGAAATGTGTCGACTCTTAAAGTGGCTGTCCTTTGTTTTTTAAGGCATTTAAGGAGACAAGTTGAATGTAAAGTTTCTAGGGGTGTTATCGAATTTATACTTTTGGTGGGGAAAACATGAGGGTGAAAAACATCACTCAGCTCTGATGTGGAATTATAAGAAGAAAAAAAAATGTAGGAATTAGAGGGGAAATTGGAACAAATATCTCTCTGATACATGATAAAGACATAAGAAGAGGAAAAATTAAGACCAAGCAGCCTGAGTAAAAATGGTAGTATCAGGTGTGGGCTAACTGTTAACAGTAATAAATGCAAACCAAGCGAAACAGTTATTCTAATTTTTCCTTTCACTCTCTTTGTACCGATGTAAAGGACTACAATTAACAGAAAATTGAGAATCAGATCTGTCAAGGGTAGTAGACCCAACAAGCAACTATATCTGCTTGCAGGGTACATATGAGTAAGGTACAAGGAATCAGAGGTAAGCCTTTTATCTTAGAAAAGGTTGCTAGTGCTCTTCTAATGCTGGCACAGAACAGGCAGGCTTCTATGTTCAAGTCAAAATTTCATAATTAAAACAGCATGAAAACCTTCACTGGGAATTAGCTAGTAATTCCCAAGGAAAGCTAACTGAGTAGTCCAGGACTCTGCACCAATGTGCTACCACACCTGAGCTCTGTTAAACTGTTGTCACTGGTGAGTAGCCACCTTGACAAAGTCACTCCTGTCTGCTTGGAGCCAACCTGTGGAGGAAGGTTTGCTGGGCCCTCACAACCTGTGGCTTTTGGGCTCCAGTGCAACAGCAGGCGCTGAGGGCTGGCATCAGAATTCAATCTCTTTCCATGTTGTTTTCTTACTAATAAAGAGCATGTGGGTTTGGAGAGAGTGTGATAGGATCAAGTGATGATAATCCCTTTACAACAGGAAGTTGCTTCATTTTAACACCAAGTTTCTTTTTCAGTAAGTTACTGGTTTTCTTAACTTTTTTTCTGAAGACCATCCTGAGCCAGTATATTTCTAGAGCTCTTAAAGGCAGTATGGTTATCCTAAAGGAACTGCAAGAAAATGATTTGGTAGGGTCACTTTGGATGGGAAGGAATGTAAAACTTGCTTTAAAATTTGTACTTGTTTTTAAAATCTTCCAAAGATACTTTTTGGGTTTTTTTTAATGTTCAGAGACTTGTGGGCCCAGCATATTTGTGTGTCTCTACATTTCTATGAGCTGAACAGTACGTGTGAAGCAAGCCTGAGCGTGGCACATCGCTGGCTGAATAGCAATGTCTGTATAATTCTCCTTGTGCATGAGGCGGGGAATTTTCATTTCATACATCGGTAGAAACTTGCTGTTGTAAATCTCGGAATACAGATAACTATATCCCACCTTTAATGTTCATTAGCACAGAGAATTTAGAAAGTTCCTTCCCAGATCAGGCTGTGTAAGGCACAAAGTGTTTCTAGTCTTTGTATTTATGGCGGGAGCAGCTTCAGATACAGACAGGGTACTTGCTTCAACCAGTTTTCCATTATTATAGAATCATAGAATGGTTAGGGCTGGAAGGGACCTTCGAAGGTCATCTAGTCCAACCCCCCTGCAAGGAACAGGGATATCTCCAACTAGATCAGGTTGCTCAGGGCCTTGTCCAACCTGGCCTTGAACGTCTCCAGGGATGGAGCATCCACCACCTCTCTGGGCAACCTGTTCCAGTGTTCTACCACTCTCATAGTAAAAAATTTTTTCCTAATATCCAACCTGAACCTACCTCCCTCTATTTTAAAACCATTACCCCTTGTCCTATCACAACAGGCCCTCCTGAACAGCCTCTCCCCATCTTTCCTGTAGGCCCCCTTGAGGTACTGGAAGACCGCTATAAGGTCACCCCGGAGCCTCCTCTTCTCCAGGCTGAAGAGCCCCAACTCTTTCAGCCTGTCCTCATAGGAAAGGTGCTCCAGCCCTCTTATCATCTTCGTGGCCCTCCTCTGGACCCTCTCCAACTGGTCCATGTCCTTCTTATGTTGGGGGCTCCAGAACTGGACGCAGTACTCCAAGTGAGGTCTCACAAGGGCAGAGTAGAGGGGGAGAATCACCTCCCTCGACCTGCTGGCCACACTCCTCTTGATGCAGCCCAGGACGCGGTTGGCCTTCTGGGCCGCAAGAGCACATTGCCGGCTCATATTGAGCTTCTCGTCCACCAGTACTCCCAAGTCCTTCTCCTCAGGGCTGCTCTCGATCCAATCACCACCCAGTCTGTATTTATGCCTGGGATTGCCACGACCCAGATGTAGGACCTTGCATTATTGTTTGTAGACAGACAACAGCCCAAAGAGCCTCTGTGGCAGTTCAGTCTTCAACAAGGAATATGGGCTGGGATTTGAGCAAGGAATTTGTTTTTATTAATTGTATAAACTGGATGCTCATTAGCATCACTTTGAGATTTACAGAATCTAATCTTGCAGAAAGCAAGAGCAGTGTTTATTCACAGTCCATTTTAGACCATAACACACACTGTAGGAGTGACCAAAATGTATCATCTGCTCCTTCTCCAACTCCTGGAGCCTTGGATTGCTTTACATCACTATAGTTGCATTAAACTGCGTGTTCCTGACTCAATCCTGGCACTTCTTATTGGCAGGTGGCCTTTGGTAGATTTTCTATTTCTTGTAGCAGCTATCTGTTTCATGCCTTTTGGTATTGCCAACTGAGCTGTTCCTGGAAAGAGACTTTTGTCTGCTTCTTGGAAGAGATCACAAAGTTATCTTGCTGTTTGCTGTCTTGCAGGATGGGTACAGGTCAGAAGCAGTCTGGTCTTCTAGATGGTCTCAGTTCAAATGAAGTTTATTTTCTCCATATTGAAAATGCTTGGTCGTGGTTTTAAATTGGGATAAATGATCAGTCCTAATACTTCATACTTTAAGCTGAGTGTGTCTCTATCAGACTGTCCTCTGCCACAGCTTGAGACCAAGGCCTCCCTTGATTTCTTCCTAGCTTTCTCTGACTTGAGCAGCGACAGAGTCCTGCCACAATGAAGCTTCACAGTAGCTCTCTTCTGGGACAGCGATGGATACCAAAAGATGGTATTATAGCCAGGCTTTTTTTGTAAGCATCCTTTAACTCTTCTTCCCTCCTCTGGCAATGATTGCTGCTCTGTATTCTAGTTCCGAATGAATTAGTTTGCCATGCTGGTTTGACTTATTTGGGCTGTCTCTCCTCTGAAACATCAGCGTGTTTCTCTCCTAACAATCCAGTTCTGCCTTGGTCACTTTTATCTCATACCAACCAAGGTTTCCATTCAAACACTTTTGGCTTATGATAAACAGGGAATAAGGGAGGAGTAAGAAGTGGTTGATTCACGCTGCAGGATGTGCGGTTGGCCCATTCTGGGACTAATTTAGCAGGACTGCTGATTGCTTTCTGCCCAGCGTGCTAGGGAGATCATTCACCTCGAGGTGTGGAGAGCCATGCTCTGCATCCTTTTGCATGGGTCAGCCTTAAAAACCCTGCAGGAAGGGGCCATGGAGGGGACGCAGTGCCTTCCTGTGGGAACCAGCAAATACGATTATACCCCAGTGAACAGGTGGGGCTAACGGGACTGCAATGCATTTGTGTTCATTCCTGGGATTTTTGACTGCTTTTGAGAATTAATATCATTTATATTTACCCAGCCACACAGAGTTATCTTCTATGCAATGCCTCTTCCCTATGGTATCTTTATGTGGGGAACATTGATATTTTTGTCCCATCGATACAATCATTAGATTAAATGACAGGTTAAAAGATTAAATTTTGGAGCTTTCTGCATTTTGAAATGTCATATAAACATCCTTAAGAAACCAGCAGTGGTGGTATATTTAATTTCCAGTCAAAATGGATCTCTACTAATGAAAATGGATGCTTTTAAATAATTTTGTTTTCCAAAGTTATGGGAACACTTCAGCTATTTTTGAAGTGCATTTGAAATTTAAAGTCCAAATGGTTTCTTTTATCTCATGAAAGTACACTGCTCAGAATCCTTAATTTGACATTTTAAAAAGACCTATTTTCTTAATTTAAAAGGGGAGATGCCACACTGGGGAGCAGTGCAAATAGGAGTCTGGAGAATTACATTTTTCTACTGCTTGCATTGGTTATGACATTTTGGATGAGGTAGCCTGTGCTTCAGTTCCCCCACCTATGATCAGAGTTAATATTTACTTTATTAAGAAACCTTAACTTAACTTCAGAATCTCAAATCCCTATTATGTTATTGCTTATTGTAAATCAAGTTAATGCACTTAAAAGGACTCGTATGCATGCAAGAGATTACAGAAGGACTGCTCACATGGCCAAAATGAAACACATTAACAATATATCTACTTTTCCCAGTAGTGTGGTAGAATGCAGAGGCGTTTGCAGGATCAGTACTTTATAATGGAAAAGTACACAGCTTTATACTCTTAAAGCAGGAAAATTTTCACTCTGCTGTACATGATATGGCTCAGAAGGACATCAGACACTTTGAAAGTCTGTTAAAAGTTAAAAGGCTAAAGAGAATGGCAAGAGAATGCATTATTATTGCTCGGAAAAGAGCCATCAGTTCACATGATGCCTTGCAATTAGCAAAAAAAGCCAAACTCTTGCCCTTGAGAGGATGTAAGGTGGGACATCGTTTCCTACTGAGGAGAGAACACTTCTGTTAGGAAGGTGGGCAGAGGCTTGCCTCACAACAGAAATGAGGTATAAGGATTTCAGGAGACAGGGTTATGTATGAGGGATAAGAAAAGATGGAATAGGTTTTGATTGTACAAAGGAAGATTTAAGTTCCTTTTAAGTTTGATCTCCTAAGGCAAGGGTAGTGAAGTAGGTGGCTGAGTACAGCAGAGCCTCTGTCTCTGGAGAGCTTTAGGTACAAGGTAGACAAACTTTTGCCTGTTTTAATATAATAGGTGGTTTATATCTTGTCCTCGTGTGTGCTCAGCAACCTCTTGAGGTCTTTGCCTGTCGACTTTTTTTATGATCTTATGAAATGTGAGTGCCTGCTTCATGCATGCTTCTTCTGACTTTAATCATCTCTGATTCTATGAAGATTTTGTACTTTTTCTCCTCCTGCTGCTGGAGACAGCTTTCAGATTTGCGAACTTGCTAAAATTCCAGTTTGGTATTTTCATCGCTCAGTGGAGTGTTAAACTCTCTGTCTGGCCACCAAAAACTCACTTCCATAAAATGAGGGATATTAGGCTTTAAACGTAGAATGTAGGGCTGCTTTAATGAAGTTTCACCTTTTTTATAGCACAGAAAAGAAATCTTTATGGGTGATGCTGTATGCCATATGAGTGACAGAGGCAAGGAGAACACAAACTCTTCCCTGGAACAAGCTGCTCTCTACTGTCAAATTTTACTGTATTACAAAGGAGGGTTTCCTGTGCAACAGCTGACGCATAAGAATTTCCTTTAGAGCTGTTGGCAAATAAAAACATTACTTGCAGTAACTGTGCTTCTGCCTCCCCAGAGATTCAACCATTCACCCCTTCACTCCAATTTCTATCCGCATTGAACTTCATTATAGGGAAGCTGAAGTTCTTAGGTAAATGACATGAACCTAGTAAGCAAGACAACAAGGGAATAAGTCCTCCTATTTGACTCTGCCTTGGGTACAAATCTCCATCCTAAGACTGCTTCTGTACATGGAGGGCCCGATTACAATAACTACTCTGCATTTGCCTGTCTCCCAGTGCCAACTTTGACAGGTGCTTGATAAACCCTTTTTTTGTGGTACTACTGTCTTTGGGTACTGCCGACTGCAGCAACCAATAGAAATGGGGTATTTTAACCCTGTGCTTGGTACACAAGTGAATGAGAGGGCTCAGTTTGGGCTGATGTGCCAACTTGTGCTGCATGGTATTAGTAGACGGCTTAATCTCTCATACCTTTGCTCCAGTGTGGTTTTGTCCTGTTAGGATGTTGGAAAAAAATAACATTTTTCAAGTGCATCTTCCTAATAATAATGGCATTTTGTGTCTCATGACTTATTTCCGGGCTGATTTGGCATAATAGTTAAGCAATAACTTCTGCAGAATACTGAGAGGTCATTTTGAAAGAAGCTGCCATAAACAGTTGTGATGAAAAAACTGACGTTAATGGGAATTCACTAAATAAAGTGACTGGAGAAGTCATCTAATATTTCCGTGAAACTGTGATGAACTTTTTATGTCAGAGCAATGCTGAGTTTACTGTTTTACCGTGTACATTATAACTTAGTCACTTCCTTTTAGCCACAGAGTCTTCTTATTCATATCCTGCTTTATACTAGTGAAAGGTTAGTGTTTCTCTTCCTTACAGGATTGAGTACAGTGATTTTTTGTGGTTTTGACTAAATGTTGTCTATAGCCAGATTTTAATTCTATGAAATTCACCTCTTGCCACTTTTTAGGGTGTTCTTTGGCTTCTAAAAAAGTTTTCTCAGGGTGCTTGTCCATACCTAAGGTTCTGTGTATTCTGAAATACTCCTGGGTATTCTGGAATGAGATGACTGTATAGAAAAGCAATATATTCTTAGATCACTATTTTCAATTCAGATGGGAATACTATTCCACTTCTGTTCACAATGACTACTAATTTCTTGCTTTAGGAGCTTGTCTGCACCATGCAATTAACTGGAAAAGTTATTAAAGTATAAATGTATTCAGGGACAACTGTTCTAGAATAGCTCCTCTGTCAACACTCTCGCTGTATCCATGTGGGAGACATTCTGTAATAGCTTCTGTGCTGCGCCCCGTTATTCTTCTTCAATCTGGATTGTGTCTCATACATGAGTCAAAAGTGCAGCTTGTGTTTTAAGGCTGAATTGTCTTGGTTTCAGTGACTTCAATGCCAGTTTATGCCATATGAGAAACTTAGAAATGTCTCTTCGTAGTGTTAAATGCAAAAGGTATAGAAATAAGCCAAAATCCTAATTTTAGATAGTTGAGATCTTCAGGTGTCCGACTTCTGAAATGCAAATGTAACTCAACAATCACAATTCAGAAGTGCTCCTATATTTCCTGTGGGTTGAAGCAGAACCCTCCAAAGCTCTATGGTCAGGACTTTAGCTCTTCAAATGAGCTATGACCTAGAAAGCTAAATCTTGATGTTGTGTGTTGGACTTCCTTCCAAAACTCCTGTGATGACAAACCACTTTGGGGATTCTGCAGTGCAATAGCCCTGAACTGACGAAAGAGGAAAATCTGGGCATAATCCTGTTCTCTTGTCTTGTCTGGCTATCTAACAGCTGTTTGTTACAGAGAGCTCCCTGACTCGTTTTCCTTTTTGGCCTCTGTCGTGTGTGTTTGTAAGAGTTTTGCCTTTACACTTCATGAGCGCCTCAGTCTCCATGGCTGTTTGGTGATGGGAAGCCACTTTGCATTTATCTCTGCTACAGAATAGATAAAAGATACATAAACACACAATATGCAAAGCCTTCCATCTCTTCACTTGTTTTGTCCACGCACTTGTTCCACTGCAACACATCCCCCTTACTCCCGAACCTCAGATTGAAAATGTTTGTGCTTTCCCATTAAAGGAGGGGGAAAAAAAATCACCCAATCAAACCTGTAAAGGTCCTAAATCCTGAGTAAAGGACAAAAGACTGTGATATGTATTAGAGGATCATAACTTCAAATGCTGGTCTGTTAACGCATGAAGGTGTATGGGCCTTAAGCCAAATTCAGCGTTATTGACAAGAACACCAAAGACAGCCTGATTTCAAAGCTGACATCTTGATTTAAAGTCAACTTAAGCATTCTTATAGCCCCTCTTGGTAGTGCTGCCAGGAGGAAGGCAAATCCTGGAGCTATTCTAAATGTCAGCCTTGTATACTCGGGTTGCTTCAGCTGACAAAAACTTGATGGCCACTTGGAAATTTGACATGATAGAAAACACAGGAAAGGATACAACCACAGCTCAATTAAACTCACCAAATCTTTCCTGACATGATTGCTGTCTTTCTTTGTGTTAATACAAAGAAAAAGAAGGCGGGGGGTAGGGGGGGAGGGCACACAAACACACTCTCCCTCCCTGCCCCCCAACCCCAGCAAAAAAAAAAGAAAAAAGTCCTGGCTTTTGTATTCACTAAGCTACAGGTTCATCTGTAACACTGGAAATAATCCAAGGAGCCATGGCAGCAGGGCTTTTCTGTTCTCAAAAACAAAGTATCTATAAAAAAATTCCAGACTACTTCTCTGTCTGTCCCCCTGCCTGCCTTGTTCCCTTCCCCCCTTCCAAATTGCTAAATTTTCATCATCTCTCAACTGTCATTGCATGGAGGTCATTTTATTGGTTTTTTTCCTCTCTTTCCTATGTTCCCTTCAATTCAGAAAGTTTCTCTGGTACAGTTTGTACCTCTCAATTGCATTCAGTCAGAATTAAACACACAGCTTTGTACCTCTAATTTGTCTCGTATAAACACCTCTCGCACTTGTCAGAGGGGATTCACTCCTTTGTTAGCTGCATTTATAAAACCAGCCTTGACTCATGCTGGAAGGTTTTACTGGTCCTTTACCCTTCAGCAGGAAATGACAAGAAGTCCTGTTTGAAGCATTTTGTCTTAAACTACAGGATTATGCTTACACGTGCATGCTGGAAAGCCAGAGTGGTAGCACAAATCCTCACCCATAGAAAATGAAAAATGAGATAAGTAAGACAGAGTGTGTTTCTGAGGTTGCTTCTCCCAGTGCTCCCTGCTCCTTCTCACATTGGCCCAGTCATTGCAGAGGGCTTTGCTCTGTGCTTAAACTCTGCTGCTCCCCAAAACCTCACTGAGACATGAAATGAGACAAATTCAGGGCAACCTAACTGCAAACCAAAACTACGTTTTACTTACGAATGTAATTTTCAAGAAAAATCTGAAATTTGCTGTAGCAATGTTGGGGAAAAAGGCCATCCAGCTGACAAAAAATTAAAGCCCTTGTGAGCTCTAATTTCATGGATGGAAATATTTTTGCAGTCTTGCTACGTACTCTATTTATTGGTCATAATCTGATTTTTTTTTTTTTCTCTGATAGTTATGATGCATTAGTCTGTATTAGACTAAGCAGTTAATAATATCGCTTTTAGAATCATAGTGTCACAGAATGGTTTGGGTTGAAATGGACCTTAAAGATCATCGAGTACCAACACCCCTGCCATGGGCAGGGACACCTTCCACTACACCAGGTTGCCCAAACCTCATCCAACCTGGCCTTGAACACTTCCAAGGATGGGGCATCCACAATATCTCTGGGCAACCTGTTCCAGTGCCTCACCACCCTCAGAGTGAAAAATGTCTTCCTTATCTCTAATCTAAATCTCCCCTCTTTCAGTTTAAATCCACTGCCCCTTATGCTATCACTACATGCCCTTGTAAAAAGTCCTTCTCCAGCTTTCTTGTAGGCCCCCCTTATGTACTGGAAGGCTGCTATAAGGTCTCCCCAGAGCCTTCTCTTCTGTAGGCTGAACAATTTCCAATTTTAGACACAGTGTTTTAATGAATCATTCTTGGATGATCCAAACAAATTGAGAAGCCTTTGTTGGAAAGGCTACCTCCAGTCACATTCTTTACTTTGCAAGTGAGCAGGTCCCTAACCTCAGCTTTATGTAAATCTAGGGTTAATGTTTTCCTGTGGTGTAAATCCGGTGGTCCAGATCCAATAATATAAATCACTCTTCCTGGAGATTTGAATGTTTTTTGCTTGCTGAGTATTCCTGCGGCATACAGAAGCTGTAAGCTGACCCAGTAAGCAGAGCAATGGGACTACAAAAAGCTGAAGTCAACCACCAGCTCTTATTGCTGTTTTGCTAGTTTTGGGGGTAGAATTCTTCTTGCCTAACTCTTAGTTATTTAAATTAGTCTAAAAAGTCAAAGAGCCTAAGTATCTAGGCTTTTTCCACAGCCCATGTGAAGAGACCAGCACCTCCAGAGGACTATTAAGCTCATTCTTCAATGCTTCTTTTGGAGGATATGAATTGCTATCTGCAGGTCACCTTCTGGCCAGAGAGTATGGTTCAACAACCAGCGTGGAGTAGATACCTAGTTCCAAAATTGAAGTTAGGCTAATAGAATCTTATCCCTCACATTTAAATGTGAAGTCAATTCCATAGCTAAGGTGCATTATTGGACCATTTTGTCTATGGCTGCTCAAATTCTTAAACTTTTACACTAAACATCTGCTATGACTCACTGTAGAAAGAAGAAAGGGAACCAGACCAAATGGATCTGTTGTCTGGTTCTTCTTTTGTAAATTCATCATGTAAGTATCTGTAGTCCTTAGGGAAACAGAATGTATGCCTAGCTATGGAAAAGAGAGGCTTGAAGTGACTTCATGTGCTCAGATTTAGCCGCAAAAATCTACCACATTCATAACAAACAACTGGAGAATCCAGCTATGTGCTGAATGGTTTCAGTGATTTTCTTTTTTTCTTATATCTGCTGTATGCATGCCTGTGCAGGAAGGATGGGACAGAAATATATCCTCTTGTGACCAGTCACATTTGCCTTTTTAAGGTAGAGAAATGCTTAGTGGGAGATGTTAATTTCTAGAATGAAATTAAATATTTACATAGCCACTTGGTGTGCTTTGGCCTGGGGGAAAGAAAAATTAGAGCCATTTTCTTGTTTTCAAAAACCCTTGAATCAAGTTTGACTAGAATAGAATGAATATGTTTTTGAGCTGACTTTGACAATCACAATGTTAACATATTCTTGGTTTTATGCAATCTACCACTAGCATGATTATAATTTGAAATTGCTCAGCACATTGCTGGAAGATGGATTACATCCTGTGTGAATTCCTGAGAAATTTGACAGGAAGTGGACAACATTTACATTCTACTTTTGCAGAAATTATGCACCAAACTTTTCAGAAAATCACAAATACTTTCAGGACTGTTTGATCATCTGAATGTCATCTGAACACAGTAGTACAAATATCCCTGTTAAGCCAAAACACTGCACTTGGCCTGAACGATTTCAGTCTTATGCAGAGAAATCATTGGAAAAAACAATCTGTCACCAATATCCATTGCCCAAATAATGTCACAAAATGAGATGTGCTGTGACAGTCTTGGCAAGAGAATCAGGGTGGAAAAGGGAGTCTGTTCACCTTGGCAAGATGAATGTTCCTTTGTGTAGCCCCAAATACGATGACTGCAAAGACCCAGGCCACGTGAGCTGAATATTAAGCCAAGAAATCTGAAGAAGAATCTTCTCTGTTGCAGCAGGTTTCTGATTCAGCCATGAATGATTTGGAAGTAATTGAAAGCTGTTTCAGTCTGCTTGGCTATCTAACACAGATTGAGCTAGGCTGTTTCAGGCAGTTCAAACAAATTTGTCTATGCAACTAAGTCATTGACACAGAGAACTAGTTGTCTCTGCAATTTATCACTTAGTCTAAATGTTATTCTGGCAAACTCAGAAACCTGTGACACAAGGACATGATTCAAGTTGCAACTGAACTGGAGTGCACCTCAATCTCACCACTTGCACAAAAGGGTGTTTGGGAACTAGCTTCTGAGAAAGCTTTCCCTATCCCCACCCTCCCACCTATGTGAGCTGTCAGAAAAATAAGTATGAGGGATAAAACCTCAAAAATGTCCAAAGAACTGGTGTTAATTGGTGATAAAATATATTTGCTAGTGTGTGTTAATGCAAGTTCACAAGTGGAAAAGATGAAGTACATATTGATGAAAGACCTTGGAAAGAGTTTGTTTTAAATAGCAAGGTTTGCTCCTTTAAACTATGTAGCTTAAAGGTTACATTTATAGTCTGAGAATTATTAACAATATTATGTTAAAAATACATAGGAGAATAATGGAGCGTTTTGTAGCACTGATGTGCAAGCTCCAAGGGAAAGACTTGGTTATGCTAAATGTAGACCATGAAGTATCTGTATGCTCTATCTTTTGCATTTGTGTGGCCTGCTGTCACCATCACGTTGTACCTTCCAATGCCTTATCGCTTCACCAGTAGGGTGGTGGTCTTATTGATCCATTTTTGTGGTGTACAGAAATACTGTGCCTTAGATACTCTTCTTGTTTACTATATGGTGATTTTAAGATTGTCAGATGGCCTGGCTGTTTGCAAGGGTGTGAGTCCAGTCTTTGAGAGCAAAACATTTATGACAGTTTAGTTACCAAGATTTATGACTGTGAATATTGTCTGCAATATTATCTTTGCAAATATGATTTAACATGCCAGTTATTTTAGAATGAAAAATAAAAAAAAATCATTTGGTCAGCTTAATCCCATGTCATCATGGACTTCGGTAGCCTTATGATATGGGCTAATTTATCCCATTCAGTCTCACTGCATCCTCAGATACTATGGTTGTGCCTCTTCCTCCTCCTACCACAGAGCAGCAGATGAGAATGTATTATTTAGTATTGTCAAGTAACTTACATAAAGTCTTACTTGTGGGGTCAAAACCCATTATGATTTTGTTACAAGACGTTTTGTGTGAAGGTGTGATTGTCTTCTCGAGAGAGACAACCTTCTCTCAATGGTACAATGGTACTGGTACAATGACCAGTGTCCTTTAGCTACATAAGCTGTCTTCCGTGCTCTTTCTTACAGTCTAGGAAGACTAGCAGGGTGTGGGAAAAGGTGGACAGTGGAAAGACACTCTTTTTCCCCTTTTCTACCACATAGAAGCCAGGAAAGTCTGGCCAGTTCAACATCAGCAACAGAAGATGGTAAAGTATTTCATCTTTCAATTAAGATGCTTCTCTCATTGTTTTCTTCTTCCACTTCTTCAATGCTGCCACCAAAATCCTCCATGACAGGATTGTCTCTTCAAATAAGAATCATCCTGTAAAAACTCCTTTTCCAAATGAAATGGAATTAAACAAAGACTTTCAGTAAGGATACCCTTACTGACAGTCCTTTGTACTACAACTGCTGATTCATTCTGCTTTGCCATAAAACTAGTTACGCTCAAAATTGGAAACTTGGTGGCTTCAATATGCAGCTAGTGTCCTTATGGCTGGACTGATCTGTGGTCCTCAGTCAAATTTGTGCAGGACCCACTTGGTCTGCTCCCACCACATCTCACTGCCTTCTTGAGGATGCGATTTAAAACACACAGCTGATCCGGTCTCCCGTATGTTGCAGAGGGAACCTCCATAGCTGATTAAGGTCTGGTGGCTCTGTTCTGGCGCATAGGATTGTAAATATTTGAGACCATAGTGCAGCGTAGGTAGTTGTGAAGTTACAGCAATCAAGTCTGAAGACAACTAGCGTTGACCGTGGGGTGCCTTGGATACGGCACACGTTCGCACCGCTTTTGGTCAGAGTGTGGGCAGAACATGGTCATCTTTACTCACAGTGCAAAAGGAGGCAGATCCTTAATCACTGCAACACTTGGTTCTCACAGTGCTGAGCTGTAGTGCAGGTAGTGCTTAGCTCCCCTGTGAAAAATGGAAAAGTACGTCTCTAACGCTCTTTCAGAGATGCAACATCTCTGAAGTGCTTAGAAACTTGTAGAGGTGTACAAAAGAACAAATTAAGTGGATTGTGAATTTACAGGTACTAGAATCAAAAAGGTTACACACTCACTTGTTTTCATGTCTTTCCACCTCTCTACCCCTGCCAAAACCAACCTATTTTTATGTGTATAAATTTGATGTACATTTCAAAGGCGAGCATCAGTGCTAGATCCTAGAGTTATTCATTTCCAAACTTGTTAACCATTTAATTGAAATGTACAATTACTCTAACTTACAGTGCACCTTAATAACCTTCGTAATGAAGAAGAATTAAATAATGCATCAGTTACACTGCTTATTCCAATAACAGCAGCTGTTGAAGTGGCAGGACATCAATTATACTGATGTATAACCAGTCACACCATTAAAGTAACAATGTTAAATAGGTGGCCTTTTTTAACAGGGTCATCTCATCAGGCCACTCAGAAGTTGATGATCATTAATTGTCTTGTAAGTGTAATTTAAGACTTCCTTCCTGACAGAAAAGGATTTCTGAGGGCCTGTAAAGAGTTGCTTACTTGGATCCTGCTGGAGGAGCCTGTGTCTCTCCTTGTGAGGGGATCGTCATGGACCTGTTGGAATGAGTCCAGAGGAGCCCCATGAAGATGATCTGAGGGCTGGAGCACCTCTCCTGTGAAGACAGGCTGAGAGAGTTGGGGCTGTTCAGCCTGGAGAAGAGAACGCTCAGGGGATACCTTATAGCATCTTTCCAGTACTTAAAGGGGGCCTACAGGAAAGCTGGAGAGGGACTTTTTACAAGGGCATGTAGTGACAGTACAAGGGGTAATGGTGTTAAACTGAAAGAGAGTAGGTTTAGATTAGAGATAAAGAAGGAATTATTCATTATGAGGGTGATGAGGCACTGGAACATGTTGCCCAGAGAAGTTGTAGATGCCCCATCCCTGGAAGTGTTCAAGGCCAGGTTGGAAGAGGCTTTGGGCAACCTGATCTAGTGGAAGGTGTCCCTGACCGGAACAGGGAGATTGGAACTAGATCTTTAAGGTTCTTTCCAGCCCAAACTATTCTATGATTCCAAGTTAACTTCATGATGCTAAACCTGCTCTTTATGAATGTCCATGGATATAAATTTAGACTGTGGCTCAGAGTCAGAGACCAGCTTCTCTCCTTTGGCTACGTGCACATTGTATTTTATCACTGATTTGTTGTATATTTCTGTGGAAATACGAATTGACAATGTTCACCCAAGATGTTTTCACAAGTTTTCTGTGAATTAGAACTCTTAACTTTTTAAAATCAGGCTTACTTTTATTTTTAGTCCCTTAAATTTAGGCAAGAAAATTTCCTGCTTAGTTGTGGATTTCAGTCCTCTGCTGTTGTACTTAATTGCTACTCTTTCTACTACCCGTTCACATATGAGGTGAAGTACATGCTACTAAAAGACTGCCTTGTTTGTTAAGTATATAGCTTCTATACTTTTACCTAAAGCCTCATGATAATGGATAGCTTCTTGCAAATGTTCTTGAATGAAAATTGAACCATCTCAGTGTTTATACATTAAAAAGGAGGACTTTAGTATGTAGGGTTTGGGGAAAAAATGTGAAAAAAATCTAGATGGATTTAGGGGAAAAAACCAAACTCAGAAGGCAAGTAAGAAACCTGAGAACTTTTTGGCAATCCTCTGATTTATTTTGAGTCAGGTCCATGAATTTTGAGTGGATTGGGTTAGCAGTGCCTCTCACACAACTATTTTCATTTGCAGAAGTCGAGCTGAAACATAGCTCAAGCATTACATATAATATCCTGTGCGAAATGAATTAGTCTCACAGGGCCTTCATAGACTCTAAGAGTATAGACAAAAACTGCTTGGTATTACCGTGACTTGGTGAATTGCCCAATATCAGCTGAGCTACAGAATCTACCAAGGTCCTCTTCCTGGCCTGATGCAGTCACAAGATACGTGATGAATTAAGATGATTCTCACTCAGTGTGCACGTAAGATCACATGCATAGTCAGGTACCAGCTCAAGTGACAAGTGGGAAGTAATTAAGCCATCACAATACATTTTATTTGCAGCTGGAGTGAATGAGAGACACTCAGATGGGCAGTTACCAAGGTTTAGCCGATGCATTAAGTACCTGTTAGGAAGTGGTAACATGATTACTTATGATCACTTTCCTTAATTTCAAACAGTAGTGTAGATCACCATTGACCTTCAGTCTGCAACCCTGATCAGCAAGGGCAGCGCCTTCTTTCTATACCAAACCAAACTTGCACTTACTAAAAATCTGGTCTTGGTGCAGGAAATGAAGACATCTCAAGCAGTATCGTGCTTGATCATGTCTTATTTCTTTTAGATTAGCTGCTGTTATGAATTTTTACTGACATCTCAAGGAAAATAGAATATTACTTTCAAGTGCTGCCTTTTAAAAGTTGATTCAGAAATACGAAACAAATTCTCAGCATTTTGGAAATGTTTAGTAGGAACTCAGGTCTCAGATTCTTTCTTTAAAAGCCTGAAGTAAAGTTTGGTGTTTCCCAAGGTAATAAATATAGCTTAATTCTCAGATCCTTGAACTTACCAGCCGTGTGGAAAATGCCTGAGAGTCTGTTCAGGAAACAGGACTTAAAACTACAAGGTATGCTTTGAAATGCAACAGCAAGCACAAAGTCGCTCAAAGCCTCAGCAAAGTGAAGCAGTAAACATGATGACTCTGGCTTTCTTGTACAGCGTTTTTGGAACTAATTTGAAACTGCGCGTTCCCAATGCAACTAAGGGCTACAAGGTCTTAGCCAGCGTATTTTAAATGAAGTCCTTCCAATCAGGGTAGTCCCTGTGTTGCATTGAACTGCAAAAAGATTGACTGCATTTGCATCATTAACTTGGAGAGAGCTCAGACAGCCAACTTAATAAATATAGTAATAATAATAAAAAAAATCCAAAATTTTTGGTAGTGATCTGATCCCACTGTCCCACTGAGATCATTCCTTACTATTCTGGTTTGCTTAATAGGAGTTAGAGCCGCGTGTGCCTAAAGAATGGAATGGTGTCAGCTTTGGATGGGCTTTAGTGATCTTTCTGGTCTGTTCTTTTTCTGAGTAATTTTGCTCTAGCTTTGCATGCGTTTGAATGTAAAGGCAAAGTTGACTTTTTCTTTTACTTTTTTTTTTTTTGCTTTTGCTTTTTTCACCCCTGCATGTGGTCTTTCACATGTTGAATCTGGACCAAGAGGTTGTGGGAAATGCTCGGGGGTAGTCCCAATCATTTCTTTCCAAGAATTGTCATTCCACAAGAATATCAGGTAACTAATGGTAATTAGAAAATTACTGTCTCAGAAAAGTGAAAATGTCCTAAGAAATATCTTCTCTCAAAGACCTCTTAGCAGCCACTATGAAAGCAAACTGACTGAAGTTTCTGTGCAGAAGTACAGCTTTCATAAATGTGCCATAGGTACGCAATATAGAGGAGAAGATGCCAAATACCTGTGGTACGGAGAAGAACAGGCATCTTCTGCGTTGCTGCTGCTGCGAGACTTGAATGAGTTAATCAAGAGTCAAGAGACTTTCAGAAGTCATGGGAGAACTGGGCCTCTGTTATGTATAAGGAACGTAGTCTGTATCCCCTTGCTGTTTCTGGTAATAACATACACACACACATTTAAAAACATTTTTTCACATGCATAGTACTGTATCTGACAGCATGAGAGAAGGTGTTGGGGCTGAAGGGTATCTGACACTGTATCTGACAGCTTCAGTTCCTTCCACAGCAGCTTTCTTCATGCTTCTCTTGTTCCAAAATGTCCTTTTTGGGGGGAGATGGAAAGAAGGGAGTTGGAGGTACTTTTTCTGGAGTTCTTAAACTACTCCAAGGAGTGTCACAGTCTGCCAGAGGCATGTTCCTGTATTTTGAAGCCCAAAGTGTATGTTGGCTTCCCTTGGAGGTGGCAGGAAAGTACATGGAGTTTCAAAGCCTGGTGGGAGGTGACTGAATGACTCTTCAGGATGGAGAGATCCCAACTGGGCACAGTTCTGCTTATCCTGCCTGAAGCAACCAGTCCCTGGAGCAAAATAGTCTCAGAACTACACTCCAGTTTTGTTTTGGAGGGAAGCAGTTGGATCACTTCAAAAGAAAGTCCTGGAGTAAATTAATATAATGCAACAAAATGATCAGGCAGAGACCTGGGAGTGAACAGTGAAGCTGTTTTACTTAAGAGAGTAGACACTGTTTATCAGCTTTTCTCTCCATCCCTCTCTGAGTCTCTTTCCAGCAGTAAGAACTAAGATGAAATGTAAAATACAAGGAGTTATATGGGCTAATTATTTCCTGACAAATATCTGGAGATTATATTAGGCTACATGAAAAAGCATCTCAAAAGATGAATGTTTTCTGAATGTTCTGATTGTTTGGAAATAGGAATGATATTTTAAATTTGCCTAGCAGATTCCCTGTATTGCACGCTTACAATTTTTGACTTTACATTCCAATAGACGTAAAACAGTAGCCGTGGCCTGTCACTTCAACTTGATCTCCATAAATCTCAAAGGAGACTTTATGAATGATTGGTTCCAGTGTCCTGATGCATTAGGGAAAGAGTGAGATGTCAAATTTAGCATATCACTGCTACTTCAGCATGTCAGTTTTACTATCACTCTAGCTGTGTTTGCCAGATGCAATCAAAAATGCAGTTACATTTTTATTACTGTGAAATACAAGAAAATTTATTTCTGAAAGAAGTTGGTGGGGCTTATTTATTTTCACATCCATCCTCCATTTAAAAGAGTAATCTGAAATAGCCACTTTTTCTACTGAGCAAAATGATGTTCTATGTGCTACAGGTACCACATAATGCATATTGTTCGTTAACGAAGCCCTTAGCTTTAGAGGTGGCGTTCCACTGTTACGCATGAAAACTGGCAGTCTGGTGCCTCAGCCGGCGGTGGGGATGGGGAAACTCAAAGTGTGGGGAGACATGCTTCAGGACATGGCACACTGTATCATCCTTTGCTTTCTGACAGGAGGATAGTGCAGACGATATGGAATGAAGTCAGTGGCTGTTCTGGGTAGGGCAGCCACCTTACAAGCCATCTCTCCACAGTTGGTTTTGACCTCAAGGGTTGGTTACTCTTTGGCATTACTTGCAGAGAAGCAGGAGAAGGGCAGGAAAGGAGAGGGTAAAGAATACAGGTGAAAAAAGACGAAGGGGAAGACAAGAAAGAAGAGAAAGACAAGGGAAAACAAAATAACAGAGTAAAAGAAGCAGAGTGGTGGAAGAGTCATTGGGAGGTGGCTTCTCTGTTGAGCCAGGCAGATCTGGGGGCTCTGAATGCCACAAGTTTGTGAGGCACTAGTTCTGTCCCCAGCAGCAAGAGACTGCTGCACATCTCTAATGTAAGAGATGCTGGTATAATGTTTATTTAATTGCATGACCTCAGTAGGTAAGTATTTTTTGGATGAGGTAGTTTATGCAGGGTGGAATCCCAGGTCTCTATTAATACAGGCGCTGGTATCTGTTTCTATGGTTACAGTTGCAACGCACAGCCCTCCACTTTCAAGTTGTTTGTAAGTATATATAACTGTCATCTTGGGAACAAAAAATTCCTTCACTTGGCACCTTCCCTGAGGTAATACCTTTCCTTTAAGAACTGTTTGGGCTGCAGCACCTCTGCTATGAAGACAGGCTGAGAGAGTTGGGGCTGTTCAGCCTGGAGAAGAGAAGGCTCCGGGGTGATCTTATAGCAGCTTTCCAGTACCTAAAGGGGGCCTACAGGAAAGCTGGAGAGGGACTTTTGACAAGGGTGTGTAGTGATAGGACAAGGGGAAATGGCTTTAAATTGAAAGAGGACAGATTTCGATTAGATATAAGGAAGAAATTTTTCACTCAGAGGGTGGTGAGGCACTGGAACAGGTTGCCCAGAGAAGTTGTAGATGCCCCATCCCTGGAAGTGTTCAAGGCCAGGATGGATGAAGCTTTGGGCAACCTGGTGTAGTGGAGGGTTTCCCTGCCCATGGCAGGGGGGTTGGAACTAGATGATCTTTAAGGTCCCTTCCAACCCTAACCGTTCTATGATTCTATGATTCATTCTGTGTTTTGAAAGCAAGTTTGAGAAAGACAGTTCTGCTGTTTTGATAGGAACGGAGGAAAGTACAGTTTTCTTACCTGCTGAGAAGGTGTTATGTGTCATAAATGAGACTTCTTGCAGACAAACAGGAGGGTGTGATAGGATGTTTGCTTGTTTGCTGGATACTCAGGGTACCTCCTTTTTCCAGGAGTATTTCTCAGTCAAAATCCTCTCGTCTCACTTGCTTACTGTCATTCCCATTCTTACCGAAGTGAGGTGCCATCGTCTATCTGTGCTGTTCCCTTCTATTCAAGGGATGGTATAGAGACATGCTAGGTGTGTAAGTCTGAATAATTTTGTTCTTGGATTTTGAGAGAAAAGGAACCATAAAATGTACACATTAATAGAACTGGTGACGAAGTGATGAAAGGCTCAGCCAACTGCTAGCGTGTCATACAGTGTTTTGAGAACTACACTTTTTTCTCCAAATAATTAGCATTCTAAATTTTAGATTAATAGGCTCTCCTTCCTATAACTTTTTTCCAAATTAAATTGGCTTCCAAAAGAAAATATAATCCTTTTCAAAAACCTTCTTTGAATGTTAACTTACAAGTCACTCACTGAATTTCTAGCTTTTGGGTTAGGCAATTTGCCGAGAAGCACACAAGCTGAAACAACATTTTCTCTCCAAATTGAATTTGAGTGGAAAAGGAAAATGCTAGCACACTAAGGCAACTCAGTAGTGAGTTTTTTTGTGGAAAACTTTTGGTGAATAAATATACCTCCTAGTTCCAGAGGCTTTCTTGTATCTGTTTGCACTGAATCACAGTATATACATTTCTGACATACTTTTGTGTATAGATGCCCTGGCTTCATTGAAATCAAATTGGGCTTTTATAATGGTTGTATTTCTGGAAAATAAGAAAAATCCTGATATGGTTTCTCAAAGACATGAGGATGTAAAATAAGTAGCTGTTCCTTCCTTTTCAAATTTAAAAAAGGAACTTGGAACCTACATGGAATTTTTCATTGGTAAAAACAGACCTTCTAGTGCTGTACAGGGTAATTACAAATGCTGTAATTGTTTAATTTTTAAATTTTGTTCAAATATACATGCACAATTCCTGCTTAGATGTTTCCTGAGTAGCTACTGTCTTTATGATGTGTAACTTAATATGAAAAAGTATGCAGGAGAATTTGTTTGAACTCAAAGATGCAGTCAAAAAAAAAGGGGAAAAAAGAATCATGAGACATGAAGTAGGATGCAGAAGAACTGAACTGTGGAGGTAAGGGAAATAGACAGGGAGAAAGAAGGATCCAGAAGGAGTAATACTGTCCAAAGAGTGTAAGATCAGTGCCTGGTTACCAAACCATATTTAAACAGTAAATTTTTGGAACATGTCATCTATGAGTCCTGCTCTCCCTTGGTACTTCCAGAGGCTTTGAGGAGCATCTGAAATTTTGGATGCATAGAGAGATCTTAGGTTTTACCACAGAAGTCTCTCTGCATAGGAGATCAGGAGCTTTTGATCATTGACTGTACAATCAGACTCTCTGATGACTTGTGCTTATCGATGCATGGTAAATAAATCAATAAGAGCATAATTTGGGAGCTTCAACTCTGCTCTCTTTTGTAAACTGCAGCCTGGTAATTTAAAAAAAAAAAAGGAAACTTTCATAAGAAAAGCTTTCTTTTTCTTAAATGCACTGAGAAGAATTGCAGAATATACCAGTGTGTGTGGCATTTGTCAATTGTGCTACCAGCTCAGTTCAGTGAAACTGCCAGAGGAAAAGGAGAGGTTGTTTTAGAGGCAGGTTCATTCTCCTGTCTGCCAGAGAGGGACTTTGGGACTCTGGCAATGTTCTCTGTCATCTGAGATTCTTTTCTGGTTTTTATCCTAAAATGGGAGAGAAAAACACAACTTTTTTTTCTTGCCCTTTGTCTGTTTTGTTATATGTTTTGGAAGCTCTGTGCATGTTGGCTTCTTTTACCAATATCTGCATACGGCATGTAGCATGCTAGGACCATCATCTACACATATCTGAAAGTACTTCCATGAATATAGATATAGTATCAAGTTCAAAAATAGAAATTTGCCCTTGCTAATGAATGTTACTTATATTTGACTTCTGTTTGCTAAAAATTTTCAAAGTTAATTGTAAATAAGCTCCAGTGAAAACAAACTGAATGATGATAGTCTGGATTCCCTTCAGAGTGATTTCTGGCATGTACAAAATAAATTATAGTGTATTCAAAAAACCAGCTGCTTCCATTTGGGTAGAATATATCATGATTTAATGAAGACAGCCATCTGCTCCTGAGTAAAATCCTAATTAAGCAATATAAGAATCAGAACAAAATTATGAATAAAGCAATTAGTATTTTATAAGTGTTGCCAGCAATGTATAGCAGCTAGTATGTGAAAAGTTTCTTTAAATATGACTAGCTTTCATCATATTTTAAAGTACTGAGAGGGCTATAAAGCTTCTGTTGCCAGTAGCTGATACCACAACAACATCTCCATGGTGGAATTTAGATTTCTTAGCAGGAGCTAAAGCATTGCATTGAGAACTGATATGTTCATCATGTTTTAAATGTATTAGCTTGGATTTTTTGTGTTTGTTGCTTAGCATCACATTTAATGAATTATGCTGCAATTCAGGTGCAAAAGCATCTGAAAAAGGCTGTGGAAAATATCACCCTGCAACTCTTACAGGTAAGCTAGGCAAACTGAACAGCTTGCTGGAACACATTGGCATTTCTGTGCCAAAGTCAGATTTATGAAGCTGACAATTAAAAAGGGAAACCTCCTAATTTAGCTTTTATGACATGTCTCAGGCCTGCTTATGCCACTGTGCAAAAGGACACAGAAAGCTGGTTGAAGGGGTCTTAAAACTGAAGTTGAGATCTGTGTAATGTATGAACCCCCATCTCTGAGGAGACAAACTTTGTACTTCAAACAGCCTGGACACTGAAGTACATGAAGTTTAGAGAAATAAGAATTGGTCCTGTACACTTAACTTACTTTAAGGGAAACGTACATGTTTCTGGGCAAATGTGAAGAATGCAGGTCCAGTGTGGACCCAGAGGCAGCAGCTGAGGACATGTGCAACCCCAGCTGCATGGCTGGACTGGGCTGGGCCTTGTTTTGGCTCCCATGCCATGGCTTCACCTCCAGGAGCATGAGGCTTGCAGAGAAAGAACAGAAAAAGCGACATGATGGAAGAGGCAGGCAACACTCGTGCTCTGACTCACTGAGATATAGGAGGTCCTTGTGTGTTGTTTGATGAGAATAAAAAACCTTGTAAACAGCACTACTGTGTATAAGCACTGCTTTATCCTGTTTGTGGCAAATTGCTTCCTTCCACATGTATGACTTTTTTTCTTTGCAGTGCTTTCAAGAACTAGTAAAAAGTAATATGCTAAACAGAAACTACAGCTTGGCATGGATATAGAATTTAATATCCATGAGAACTCTCTCTGTCTTGCCTTTAAGCTGAAGTAACTGTCTGGGTCAAACAAAAATGGAGTAGTTGTTATACTAGGGAAATTAGGTAGTCTGTTCACAGATCTGTTCCTTGTCTTTTTTCAGAGCCTTCAAAGGGGACGTAGCCAGACTAAAACCATGAGACACATGCTTCCTCTGCTATTTCCCAGTGTCTGTTGAATGAAAGAGAGATTTTTCTTGGAGATTCAGAGCTATTGTAGTAGGGTTTTATCCTGCTCTGGTCTGTACAGCCTCTGGCTTGCTGTGGCACAACTATCTGTATGTGAGTCATCCCACCCCGGGACAGCCTCGCACACAGACTGCCTCAGCCTGGCACAAACCAGCCTCAGGAGCCAGGTGCTCCCAGTAGCTACCAGCCAAGACTGGATGTGGTAAGGGATCAGAGGACACACACCACACATAGTCTATCTTTGTTATCAAAGGTACATCATCTATGACTCAAACCAAAAGGACTTTAAAAATTACCTTTTTGTTGTTGTTGTTCGTTGTTTATCTCCAGGAATTCTTCTGGTATTGTTCTCCCTGAGCAAGAAATCAGTTTCTTCAGTTTAGTCCCTTAATAAAATGCTCCAGTGCTGTGCTGAGCTGGGCTACAAACACTGCAGAGGAATGTGTTTCAAGCCAGATGTGAAGCTGTTCTCTTTTCCCCTTACACTCTTCAAATTAAATTTTGTAGAATATTGACGGGCTCTCTCATTTCATACGTAGCCTATGTGACAGCATCTCTTTAAGGTAAAACCCTCTGAAAGAAGAACTGAACAAATACCTCTTGAGGATGCTATTCTGCTGTATCTACAACAGTAGTAGTTGCAACAAATCTAAAAGTTCCTCAGCAACTCTCCGTTAGAATAGCATCAGTGGAGAGACCTCCATCCTCTATGGTCTGCAAACAGCTGTTCAGCTCTGTATGGGAATTTTACACTGCTTTTTCTAGGCATTCAGCCGCAGTGCAGTTTTGAAGAGCAGAGTTAGTCACATCACGTTTCCCATACAGGTGCTAGAAGGAAGCAGCTGCTTGTGGGAGAGCAGTTTGGAAAGCCAGAGATAGAGGTCTGAAATGGCCATGCACATTTCCTCTTTCCCATTAGTGACTTTGCTCCTTTATTATTTCCACTTGATGACCTGTTCTGCTGCTGCAGGTAACCAGAATTTCTGTAAAGGCTACGTTCTTTTTAATTATTATTTTTCTTTCTTCTTTCCAGTCCTCAAAATCAGACACTGTTGTGAATCACTAGGTGCCAATACAGCAGTGGTCTTCACTTGTGCAATCTAAAGCCCCTAGCTACACCGAAATGAGACTCAGCATTGGACTGGTATAAAATGGCAGGAAACATGGTGGGGAGAGGTACAGTGATGAGGGACTTGTTCTACTCATATTTGTTCCTGAGCTCCAGTGAGGAATAAAAGAAAGATAATGGGGGATTCTTTCTCTTTCCTGATGTAGTGGACACCTGTCAGTCAGTGGCGATGCAGAAAATGAGTTTTTAGAACTGAGTATGGTTAACTCCATGATAGAGCAGGTTGCAGCTTTTGTCTCAAATTCAGTAGAAAGGAAAGGCAAGTCCTAGAAAGGAAGCCTGCTTATGTTGTGTGAATACAATGAGGACGTATCTGCCGTGAGCTTGCAGACAGAAATTTTGATACGTACCTACAGATGTATTTACCTAGGAAAACATAAAAGCAAAATGTAGATAGCTGTGTTTATCCTTCACTTCCAGCTGTAGCTTCTGACCTCTTTCCATGATATTCCTGAGCACCTACACTCCTGTTCTTGGGGCTATCGCTGTTTCTTTGCTTGGATAGTCTTTGTAACTGCTTTTAAACACGGCCTTGGCAGCTCTGGAGGAACTTTTTATTGGTAATTGCCCCATGTTGATACTTAGAGAGAAGTTGAGTGTGTTATAGACATCACTTTGCAGAAATTCAGTACGTGGCTGACTTTTTCTTTCTAGATAAGTTTCAACTTGTTTACCAGAACAGTGTCTTTCTGCCCTCCCACCATGAAGGTCTGAGTCTCTGGGCAGCTGACTGTCCCTCTGTTTGTTCTACTGTCTGAAAATAGAGGTGTTCTGAGGTGTTTTTTTTCAACACTCAAGGTATTTTAAATAAAGAGATTCTGATAAATCTATAGCAGAGTTGCAGAAATACAGAGATCCCTGATTTGAAGAGCCGAGGGCCTTTTCTCCACTTCGATGTGAGAGCTGATGGCCAACAAGCCTTCAGGGCATCCTTCCTGACAGGAGGCAACTCTGGAGGGGCAGAGGATGCCCGGGGCTGCACCCCCGCCTCCTTCGTTTCTGCCACATGCCTCATCTTTTCGTGAAAGGCTGCCATGATGTTCTGGCAGTCTGCAGGTATCTAGCGGCCGAATTCCGCTACCAGGACATCTTGCAGGATAGACCCGTATAGGAATGGGATAAGGTTTGGTTAAGGACAGGCCTGGAGGACAGTACAGTTGCGTCCTCATAATTTGCTACTGGCAAATGCCTTTTTGTCTCCTCTGTTTGGACATCAGGGAGGACTTTGTGTCTCAAGAGGTTTGTGAAGGTCAGCATGTCGTGAGCTTTTTGTTTTTGTCACGCCTGTTCCTAGAGTCATAATTTAGTCATCAGGCATTGAGCTGCTCTGTGGTGGTACTGAGACACGTAAGAATTAGTCAAAATGACACTTCCTTGTTGCAATAATTTCTTTGTCTAGCATTAACGGTGCGACTGGAACAAAAGCAGAGCTTCTGACCCAAAAAGCCTGTGTCTGCGTGATAGGTGAACCACGCAGTGTCCTAAACGGAGCACTAACGGGACCTGATGTGGCTGTTTCTCTGAGCACAGTTAGTCCTTGGTTTGTGACGCTGCTGCCGGGGCTGGTTTCAAGGGGAGTGACGTGAGGAGACAAGGTGGGTGCTGATGATTGAACAGGAGCGGTAACTTGGGCAGGTCTTGGATCCCAGGGAAAAGAAGGGACTGAGTCGAGGAACAGCATTGCTAACAAGGGCGAGAGGTGCTGAGACATGTGGTGGGAGCTTGTGGCAGCAATCAGAGCTATCTGTAAAAGCCATGATGAGAATTTTAAACTTGATGCTTTAAAGTTCAAGCTCCCCACCCCCTCCCACATCATTCCACTAACAGCATTCCTATGAGAGTACACTCTCTTTTCAGTGGGACTGCTGACAGGTATTGCTTCAGGCAAAATCTAACCCTCACAGTTGAGGTTTTACATCAATGATTTCTGCACTTGAACTTGTACAGAGTTGTGATTATTCCAGTTCTTACCTAAACGTGTTGTGGTTACATTACTTTTGCTACAAACACTGTTTAAAAATAACAGGATTTAAAATTGGACCTAGTAGCTACTTTAAGTATGCTTCTTTTGAAGGAGAGATCTTAATATGTGTATATCTTCTTTTATTTGCAAATGATGAAAAGGATTTTGAGGCGTGAAAACCAGTCTAAATTTAATATCCTTTTTCACAGCTCAAAATATGAGGAAATGTATATTTATTGGGCAATCTTGTCTGCCTTCTGCTGGACTGTGATTGATAATTTCTGCCTGGTATCAATAGAAAGTCTTGTAATTATAATGTCAGTTTACCTGTGAAAACAGGTCTGGCTTCAGCACTCAAGACAGAAAGAGGGTATCCACATGTCACTCTTGACATTTTCTCAGAAGTATTGCTGCCTCACTAGCTCAGCTATCAGGCATGGTGAATTACATTTCTTCTCATTGATTACTAGCCTTCTTGTGCAGCTGAAAGCACTGCCAGCTATTCCCTGACATGATGTAAAATCAGTTGAACACTTCGTCAGGTACATTGTGTTAAGAAACGGTATTTTGAAAGTACCATTAAGCAGATGTTATTAATGTTGATTTTTTTTCATGTCATCCTTGGACTGGCAATATCTGTATTTTAATAAGTATGTATGCATCAAAGTAGATGTGTCTCCACACCAATATTCTTCTGTATTTTAATGATATGCTGTTTTGAACAGAGCATTCGTAAATGATATTGGAAAGGGTTGGTTTAGAGAATGATTTTATTCGTCACTCTCACAAATCTTTCAAATCCACAGGGAGGGCTTTTTGGCCAATGGCATTATAATTTTGAACATCTTTCCTGACCACGTTTTGGAAATGATGCCTTGTCCCTGAATATCCCGAGGGTTATGTATCCCCTTGTCAAGGATGGTACACTTATTATTTACTCATATAGTGGGCCAGTAGTGTTCAGGGGCTGTAATGGTCTTGAAGTGATCCATGTTATTAGATTTCAGTGGTCTGAGAACAATTTACCAAATACCACTTACTATTTCAAGAAGGGCAAGCAAATAAACCTGTCCTGTCCTGTCAGCCTCAGCACCAGCACACATGCTTGCTTCCTGGAACACTTGAGGCATGAAAATCATCATGGCTATTTCTGATTCAGCTCACTTTTAAATAAACCCAGGTATTTATGGAGAAAATACTTTGAGTACCTGTTCGTCTGTGCATGGGAGTTCTGCATGGCACCCAGTTTGTGAGGGACACCTGTGCAACCAGGCCAGAAATTCCCTTCTCCTAGAGCATTTGGGGTGTTTGCTGCATCGTGGCTGGTTGATTCGCGTGGGTCAGTGGACATGTTAGTTTTCTCCCACAAGTAAGAAGCTCTGCAGAAAAGCAAAGCTGGTTGAGCCTGTACGGTTTGTTGGAGCTCAAACAGGGGGATCTACGTAGAAAAGGACTGGGTGCCCTCTCTTGGCTAGCTTCACAATAGCAGCCAAAACCACGACCTCAAGATAGCATCTGGTAATGAAGGAACGTGACTGCTTCAGTGATGGAGAGAAGCTTCAAGACTTGCAACTAAATTAAGAGAAATGTTTATTTAAATGCAGGACTAGGAGCTGAAGATCCTAATCTAAACCCACAGTGTGTGTCTAGCTTTGGGTGAGAGCTAACTTTTTGGTCTTTGTTGGTCCATCTCAACAATAAGACTAATGAACCTCTGTATTGCTTCACAGATACTGATAACAGCTACAAATGACAGAGTTCCTTAGCCTGGTCTTACAGACTTTCCCGTTTGTCTCATGTCATTTAGCACAACACTCTTTTGTCATGTCATTTACATTTTGATGAAACACTGCAGCTATCATTATTTCGACAGGATTGCATTTGAGTGGCAGCTGCGGAGTTGAGGCATGCATGTGCCTGCATGTTGATATCAGCACTTTAGTAAGGCTTACTGGAGAAGCCCATAAAATTTCTAAGGTTATTCAGTTTATCAGCAATCCAACCTACCCATTCAGGATCTGGAGTATGGCAATCTTCTACTAGAAAAGCATATTGTGACAGTAAATAGAGGTTTCTCTATGTGTAAGAAATATGATCTTTGAGACAGTATTTAACATGTGAATAAAAATAGGCTGGTTAAGTTAAAAAGAAGTCAGGTAAGAAAGCCTGTGTTAACTAGCAAATTGACAGTTTAGTGAAGGAGACTTCATCTACAGAAAGTCACAGGATCACAGAATGTTAGGGATTGGAAGGGACCTCAAAGGATCATCTAGTCCAATCCCCCTGCCTGAGCAGGACCACCTAGATCAGATCACACAAGAACGCGTCCAGGCAGGTTTTGAACATCTTCAGAGAAGGAGACTCCACAACCTCTCTGGGAAGCCTGTTCCAGTGTTCTGTTACCGTTACTGGGAAGAAGTTCTTCCTCATGTTTAAGCGGAACCTCCTATGTTCCAGCTTATATCCATTTCCCCTTGTCCTATCATCCAAGTCCTTGTCATCTTAATAGAAGGCGGCATTCAAAAAAGGATTCAAATGAACTTTATGTGCCTGATAGAAAAATGTAATATTAATCATTTATTTATGCTGAAGACCAAGCTAGTTATTGACTGCAATGGAGCTCAGGTAGTTTGTAGCTGCTGAGGATCTAGCCCTACCCTTTTTCTGGGTTAGATTTCTTAGTGATCTACTGATGGGTGGAAGGGAACATGGATTAGAGCAGAACTGGGTCTGAGGACTGAAGTTGCACCTGTAGCTGTTCCAGGCAGATACTGCAGGTAAGAAGACAAGACTGTTAAGTGGCAAAGACAATCCTAGGAGTTGAATGTGTGCACTCTTTTCAGCTCTGCTATGGGCTGCTATGTAATTTTAAAGATCTCAGTAAACCTCTTAACTAACAGAGTTGTTATGTGAAAATTGCAGTTATCTGAAAACTCTCACAGGTATGTTTTTGCATCTATATGTAAGCAGTGGTTTATGAACCACCCTAAAATGCCTAGCTGAAAGACGCTATTTGAAGGTTTGTTACTGGTTTATTGTGTGGCATTGATAAAGATACAGCCCTTACTGGTGGGATGATGCTTCCATCTGTGTGAGTAGGTCACATTAAATCTTTCACCTTAGGTAAAACTCTTTGATGCTCAGAGCTAGGGATGGAGCTAAGCACTTGAGTGCATATGACCCTTTAGGGAAGTGAATGACTTGGGGTGAATTTCCCTAGACTATGAAAGCAGAAGAATTCAAAACAAGTGTCAAGTCCAACGGAATGTATGTGGTGTGAGAGCAGACTACCAGTTTTGGGCAGCCATGTGAAAGAGGACAGAGGAGAAAGACAGGCCACAGTGATAAAAGGCAAGCTCACAACTGAGGTATCTGATGGGTCCAGGGAAGAATGGCAAGACATGAATCAGAATCAATTTCAATTCTCCACTTTTAATGTGAGAACCCTTGACATCCTTTGTGCTGCAAGAGGCTTATCAGATCTTGTTGCAAACCGATCCTTGTTTCTACTAATTAAAACCAGAATGAGTTCAATACTGAAATGCAAAATACTCCTATAATTTACTTGCATTCTTCTACTTGAGTTGGCAAGTCAAAACAGCCCTACATGAAATGAGACTGCAATATGGTCTGACAGCTTATGTACAGTGTTCACTGATCAGACAACAATTTCCTGAGATGCATGATAAAGAGCCGTTCCTAAAATCCTTAGTACCGAGAACAGACTGTGCAGACTGCCGACCCAGGTTACCTACTGCCATCTTGTATGGAGCTGTTTTAGCTTATAAACACCTGGGGAGGCCAGTGTCATATTTTCATCTGTTTTTATCATTAATTAACAAAAACATGAGAAATGTTTGACCAGCAATACCCTGTTTCCAAAGGTAGGCGCTTTTAGGGCACTTAGAGTTGACATGCCTCAAGGCTGTAACTCATTGGTTTACTTATGTTGCATATCTATACATCTCTGGGAATAGAGTAGGTGTTTCACATACAAATAAAAGATGTGGGTGGAGGAGGGAAGAGGGCTGAATTATTCACTTTCCTGCCCTGCAGCTTGTGTAATTATGCATGCCATGGCAAAGTGAATGTAAAATACCATAAGTGAGGTTTGGAGCTGCTATAAGTTAGAACAGCCTTTTCAAGTTGACAAATGTGTCCTGGGCAGCTTGTGTGAAGGGTTAGACCTGCTTTATATTCACTGCTGTGAATGACTGTAAAGAAGAATCAGGTCTGAGGTCCCAGACCTTGTTTATACATACTAAATAGCCATAGGAAAACAGAGGAGAATGACCTGAAAGTAAAAGACTTCAAATATTATTTTGAGATGTACAGATTTCTAGACATACTGGTAACCAGACTCCACTGAAGCAGACAAATGTCAGCTGGCTGCTCTTGGAGAGGATGGAAAATTGGAGACACAGAAGAATTCCTGTTCCAAGCCATTAATTGGCTCTGTTTTTTGAGACTTAATGAGCAACCTAGATTGGGAGTAGAACTCTCAGTCTATATGGCAGTGGCATGGATTAGTACACAATGCAAATGCCACATAAAAAAATGAATGCAGTTTCTGAGTAACTAATTGCTCAGCACTGGCAAAACAATGTAACTATTTATTAAAAGAGACAAGGTTTTGTGTGTGATTCACAGTTGAATTGCCTGCTAATTAAGAAAGAGCTAATACTTATTTAGGTAATAGTCTTGTCAATAATTGTGGACCAAAAGAAGAAAAATTTTGTCAACAGGAAAAAGGGATGGATGACTTCTGGATATTTAAATTTGAAAAAAAAATACTGAACTCGAGAGATATTGTTACTAAATGGGACTGGATGCTTCCTGTTGAGTGACTATGTTCTATTAGACACCTTCCAGGACACTTTTCTCTCATCACTCATCATTATCAGTGGTTATGATTTTATTGTGTATTTGATAATGTGCTCAAGGGAATACTTAAATATACCATGGGGGAGTAAAAAGGATGGGAGTAAAATTTGATTGTATTATGTTGTTTGTTTACCTATTGGCAGAAATTCATGACTTCATAATGTGGTATAAAGACACAGTTTTTAAAAGTCTGTAGACATCTCATTTCCAAAAAGTCAGTGAGGGACAGTCCAAGCCCCAGACGGGTTTTGGGTAGCTAGGAAAGAACTTGGATCTCACAGAACATATCTGGTGAGATAAATGGCTTTCAAAGTGGGATTCAGAGTGGTTTTCCTAGGGAGACATGACCATCCAAAATGAAATACAGAAATGGGAGCTCCCAGTAGTAACAGTAAGTGCAGGGACATTCTGAAATTCATCCTAATTTCCGGCACTGGTGACTCAATCCTCATAGGTTTCACAGGCCAGGACCTTGCTTTTGCTCTTTCAATAAAAATTGGTCGATACTGGCTCTTTTCATTTACGTCGCCAATAGTGGTGTCCCTGCCACCTCGATCTTAAAGGATTACCTAGAGGTTACGGCATTTGCCTAGAAAGTGGGAGACTCAGATTTGCCCTCCTCAGTCTTCCAAAAACTTCCATTTCACACTTATGTTTCAGGGACACTTATATGTCCCAAACACCAGGGCTTTGCAAGAAGTGGATCTGAGTTCTTCAGGTCAGATAGGTAAATTGCCCAGTGTGAGCCAGGTATCACCTTGATCTCAAGGTATCAGACAGAAAACTATGTAGTTCTTTTTCTGACACACTCCTGCAGTCTCCTCTTGCAAAGCTTTCTCTTTTTTCCGTGCTGGAAAAGTTTACATGCTTTTTCTATAGACCCTAGAGGTAAGCTTTTGCATCTCTAATCTGAGAGATCTGTAGTGTAGACTTCAACTTCTGAGTGAATCATTGAGTTTCCCTTTATAGTAAATGCAGAGGAACAGGACTCTCCTGAGTGGAGTCTTACTGTATTATAAAGCAGATGTGCAAAATGGATTGGGTGAATCCTGCCTAAAAATACTTGCTTCTCTCCTCTAGGGAGCTTAAGGCAACTAACTCAGTGACAATCCTATAAGATAAATCCCTCTCCAGACTTCAAGGTCTCCCGCAATAGAAAGTCAGTGAAGGAGTTAATACAGGGTGAGAAATGGACACTGCTCCCTATCTCCTTCAACTTCTCTATCTCAGACTTCTCCTTTCAAATTTACAGGAATTATACATGGTTGTAGTCAGTTGTCCTGTTGTTATAATCAGAAAATGAGTTGTGTTTTGTTACTGACCTTTTTTGCAAGGATCAGTGTGGAAGTTTGCATGTCTTCTATTGTTTTGCTTTTCTGAAAGATCTCAACAAAGACTATGGGCCATTGTAACGTGCTTTGAGTTTCAACTTCTTTTCTGGGAAGCTTTTTGTGTTTTTAAGCTATTCCTCTTTTCTGAAGATCATTGTCATGTTGTTTGTACTTGGAATAATTTCCCTCTTGAAAACACTGTGCATATAATAACCATGGAGAAACTGGTATTCACGTAGTGCTGTCTTTTCTTCTTTTCTGCATCCGCTTTCAATCTGCTTTCAGAATGTTCAGGATTTAGGGACTTGTTCCTTGTGGACCTAGTGAACTCGCGGTTCATTGACCGTGACATTGATCAGTGAGATGTGACCTGTTACAAATGTAATTACCTGTTAACTTGGCTTTAAAACATATTTTAACTGACAGTTTTAATTTTTAGGATTCTTAATGCAGATTACAATGATATGTTGCAAGATGCTGGATGTCTTGGAAACACATAACAATTACAACATAAACCCCAAAGGGAAGGAAATAAACTAGTTGCTGAAAAGTTGTGGCAAGGAGGAGACCTGTTCAAGATTCACTTCCAATACTGGAACGTGCTGACTGTATCATGAAAAAGTTATCAATATATGTGCTGATAGGTTTCAGTCCTGAATGGCTACTACTACATAGCTTTAGATTATTTTTCTTCAGGTCTAAGCAACTTTTCAAGACTGAAACTGTTCTGTATTCAGATAGTTCTGCCAAAAAAAAACCCCAAACAAAACCAAAATAACTCGTGTGCCCAATCTAATCTTTACAATGCAGTTCTAATGAGTATAATGTGAACCAAAACCCAGCATGTGCTGTTATCAGTTCGACTTTTCCAAGATGAGTATACATGTCACAATTTTTATTTTCAAGTCCCTTCCAGCGTGCACTTATGTCATGCCCTATTGCCATTAGGGAACCTGTGAACAATCTCTATGTAATGTAGTACGTTATTAAGGAGATTTAACAAATAAAGATCCATAGCTGACGCATGGATAACGCATTGGTGAGAAGTCACTACTTGCCAAGCTCATTTCAATAAACACTTGTTTGTTTGGGTTTTGTTTGCAGTGCCTAAGCTGAGAAGCGCAATTTTTGCCTGATTGTTTACTTTACAACTGTTGCTAAATCAGGAGGGAGAGGCCTCTCTTGGAAAGGACTACAAACACTTCTGAATTCAGAGATAAAATCTGCTTGCCTATGACTATACTAGATGATTTTTTATTACTAGTGCTGATGAATACGAGGGCTTAACTGATGACCTAGAGTGAGGACAAAGGTGATTTACTCAAGGGGCTTAACACTGACATCTTGAAGAGAGTCCTTAGAATGAATTCAGTCTAGCACTCATGTCGAGGTCATCTAGTGCTATTTATTATGATTTCAAAATCCCACCTCTTTAAATATTTTAATAGGTTTTGCCTCAAACAGTACAGAAGACCTATGTAAATATTGTCGTGACATCTAAGATCTTGCCAGGGAAACTGTATTATCCAAAGATAGGAAAAGTTAAATTGATGATGATATGATTTTTGATAATGGTAAAGATTGTCAGGCATAGGTTTACCGAGACTGTGAGGACACAGTCAAGGCTTATATATAGCCCACTAGGTTAGACATCTTAGTATTCAAATCCCTCTTATCTTCCTATATTTGATCACATTTATGTTAGATTTGGAAGTTCTTTAGATCTTGTTATGTCTCTGTATAGAGACAATGTGCATGTAATAAAGTTTAGCCAAACTAATGGACCACAGAAGTCTGTGACTTCACACATTCTTAAATTTACTTTGAATTAGGGACATGAACGAGCATCAAACTTATAGCACAACCAAATTCCCTCATAGTTTATTTAGTGTGAGAACTTACTAAGTGTTGGAGATTCACCTGGTCTCTGTCTCAACTTTTGCCTCTCATCAGGTTCATCAAAGCTTTTAGGAAGTAGAGCAGCACTTTGATGAAAAGCAGGCCAGATCTTCAGGATGATACTGAATTTTGATCTTGTTTTGTTTTGCAACCTGAAACTTTTTAAAGCAAAGTACAGTGGCTTTTAAGAAAAAAAAAGAAAAAAAAAAAGAAAAAGATTGTAGATGATTAAAAGTGGAGCATCTAGAGAGGAAAACTAATAATTCATTTCATTCCCCCAAGCTCTTAGAAGCTTCTGGAAACTTATGAACCTTTCTGTAGCAGGGAAGTAGGAGATCAATGTTAAACCAGAAATGTCATAACAGTGTCAGATTCCTCCTCTTTTGAGGGATTTCACAGCTTTTACCTAGCTCTTGCTTAGCCCTTTTCATAGGTGATAACGGCTCTGAAAGGCACGAATGTTTTTATTTCTGTTACCAAGAAACTTTCCCTCTCTTTCATTGCTAAGTTAAAAATAGAGACAAGGAAAACTAGCCAAGCAGTTCTCTCCCTCTCTCTCCCTGAATCACCTTGATGTTTGCTGTTCTGAACAGGCTTATTTCCCAGCTTTGCCTGGCTGTTTGGTAGGCTGGTAAAGAAGTGAAGGATGCTTAAAAAAAATGATTTCTGCAGAGTGAGACTCAAGGAAAAAAAGCTGAAAGTGTCTTTCAAGCTGTTTCCTCTTGGATTACTGAACCTCTCTCTGTTCAGTCCAGGTGTTTGGACAGCTGTTCAATGAAGCTCTTTCTTAGAGGCCATTTACCCATAACATAAAGACCCCTCTGCCAGAGTCATCTCATTTCATTTTTGGACTCATCCTAACAGCCTTACCATCCTATTGTATTTCACTGTAGCTCAAATCTCCACGTAGTATCCCCATAACTACCTATCTCCTGCCTTTATGCCTTAGGCTGCACCTATTCAACAAAGCTCCTCCATACTATTTCATTCCTGACCTTCGTCTTTTGTCTTTTGGTTGTCCATATTCCCTTGGCTCCTTTCTGGGCTGCCCTGCCTCTTCCTGCACCCCTCCACCACTTGGCTGTCTGACGTGCCCTGATGTTAACAACTGAGCTCTTGACATTTTCTTTGTATGCTGGTACCAACAGCTGACACTGGATTTTAGATTTCATTCATTTGTAAGCTTTGATCTGCTTCTAGTGATAATACTCCAGCCTCCTGATGATTTAGAAAGACAACGTTAAAACTGCTTGCACATAATTCATCTTCATGACCATGAAAATAAGTTTCAAGTCCAACTCTATGGCAGAGGACAAATTCTACCAGTGCAGAAGTAAGAGAAGTTACTAAGCTCTCTCATGTATTGAGTGCTTCCTGGTTGATATATTCACCTTTACTGACATGCACAAGAGCAGAAGGTAGGCTGGCACTTGATCTACCTATCAAATATTTACTCTTTATCCACTACTATGAATTAATAGGTACTGAATGCTGGAACCTTGGTAATACTGGCACTGAAATAACAGGCACAAGTGTTCGTCGGCATTGATTGGAGACACCACCCTGGATTCCTGTCCTCAGTAGAGACAGCTGTTCTCAGATGATGACCAGACACTGCTGAAATGGAGCTGCTGAAATAGTAGCTCTAGGATGTCAAAAAACTACAGAGAGAGGAGTAGGCAACTGGGAAAAACCTGCCATCAAACTGCATTAGAAGCTATAATGGCACCCAAAATCTTCGGAGTATATATAAAACCCCCTATATAATAAAATGTGAAGATTACCTTTTAATGTGTAAGATGTCAATTAGTGGAGCACCGTAGCACTATGAACACCAACGGGAAAGAACACAACAGGAATGACAAGGGAGATACCAGTTGCCAAAAGTCATTGCCTCACTGGTCAAAAGAAAATCTGAAAGCTGTCTGTTGGTTGAGATAGTGGATATTAGTGTCCTAAAGGGGAAATGAAATGCTGAAAGATGGTGCCTGGAGGGTTCAGCTTTTGGGAACTGAATCCAACCCCAGCAGAGCCTGTTTTTTTCTTCCTCTGTGCAGCATCAGCATGGAAAGAAAGCAAGAGTTGGGCGCCTCATGTCATTCCAGTGCATTTGATGCAGGTCTGAGAGCAGAGGCTGGCTGGCACTCAACCACTTCTCTGCCCTCCTTCTCTTCTTGTTTCCAGGTGGAGCCTTTTTCTTCCATGAAAGCTGCTGATCATCCTCCTTCAGTCCAACGGCCTTCAGGAAAAGGCTGAATCTCAGGCTTGTGATCTGAGAAACCTCTTCATTTTCTCATCATTTTCTGCATTGAGTGGAGGGGGGAGGCAAAGTTCTGGCAAAACTCCTGCCACTTTTCTTTCGTGAAGAAAGTAACTAGCTAGCAGTGCCCTCGATCACAGCCTTTCAGAGAGAGATGCCCAAAGCACAATAGGCTGAAATTATAAAACCATTTCTGTCACACAGTTTACAAGTTCTCAGTTGAGCTGTTTATGCTTTGTGGGTTGTTTTCATTCTGCGTAGCAGCATGTAATTAAAATATTCATGTGCAGATTGCAGCCCATTTAGGGCTGAATCCTGTTAGATGCTGAGCAAAATTTGGATAGTGCTGAGAGATCTCAGCTGCCAAGAAAGTGAGAGAAGGCTCAGAGTAGTCTGAGTTGTCCAGCATCTGGCAGAGTGCCTTAACATTGATTTGTTCTTATGTTAGGCTAAAACTAGCAAGGAACAGGGAAGCAGTTTAGTGCTCAATTAACAAACAGCTTTTAAAAAATGTATTTCACTTTCCGCCTTAGGCTTGCCTTAGGGCTAGCCCTGTTCACAGAGCTAAGGCTAAAAGAGCAAAACTGCTTATATACATAATATCCTGTAAACAGTAATCCCCTCTATAATATGGGCAATTCAAAACATCTCAATGTCACAGATACCTCTGGAAAGGGGGTCAATCAGGCTGATACTGAGTCAAATTATCCAGTAGAATATCTGAGATCGATTTTTAATCTTTTTAAAAAAAAGTTTTTGTAGTGTTTGAACCAGAGCAAAGTAAAATAGTATCTTTTGGATTTAGGCATAAAGTAGGCTGGGCTCGAAGAGTCATATGGAACAGGTTGCCCAGAGAAGTTGTGGATGCCCCATCCCTGGAAGTGTTCAAGGCCAGGTTGGATGAGGCTTTGGGCAACCTGGTGTAGTGGAGGGTTTCCCTGCCCATGGCAGGGGGGTTGGAACTAGATGGTCTTTAAGGTCCCTTCCAACCCAAACCATTCTATGATTCTATGATTCTATATGGCTCCCATCTGGGGCACAAGGAGACTGTTGTTTTGTCCTGGTGTGCTGGTTTTGGCTGAGATATAGAGTTAGTTTTCTTCATGGTAGCTAGTATGGCGTTATGTTTTGGATTTCTACTGGAAGCAATGTTGATAATACAGGGATGTTTTAGAGAATATTGTGGTGCAGAGATCAGAGCTCTCCTGCTGTTGGAACGTACATTGGATACAGCTATTAATTATGACAGTAGCCACTTCTTTCTATTGCACTTCCCAAAGGTCCAGAGGGCCTATGCTGTACCTATGGGTAGGATTGACTAACTCACTTGTATATTCTTACCAAAAGTTATGTTATGACAAAGAGGAATATTTTTGGAGAAGTGTTTTTGGAGAAGCAGTGGAAGTCATCTCTGCAGAGTGACTATGACTGGGACCGTGGTCCTGTGATTCACCTTCTAGGAGGAGCTAATGCCTGGAGAGAGGATGTCCTACTGCTCCGCTCCGTATCTGCAAATCATCTATGAGACTGGGGAATTGAGACTCTTCAACACTTTACAATCATTGTACTCCCTTAATGGGGAGCTCTACCACCCGTGGCTGAATTTTCTGAGATTTTGCAGAGGTCTTTGTGCAGAAGTTAAAGCTAAACCATCAAAAGGGCAACACAAACATTCATCTGCTTTATCTTGCTCAGTTTGTTTCTGATTATCTGACTTTATGAGATCTTTTTGCCTTTCTTTGTATTAAGGACAAATTCAGCTGGTATTAAGAGAGAATAAATCCTTCCAGAGTAAAGTGATTCATTGTGAGTCTACATTCAGTCTGCCTATACAGTTTCCCTAAGTTATTACAACAGTATTGAAATAGGAGATCTACTTAAATTTTGTATTCATTGTTTTTATTTTGGAGAGTAGGGTGTGTCTGATCACTGTCTTTGCTCCCTTTGGAGAAAGGTACAGTGTAATCTCTCTAAATGAAGCTGATTCAAGGTTTCTCAGCACTGTACACAGAACTGAACTTTGCTGCCCTAAAGATGGAGCTTGGGGCTGCTCCTGCCATTGGGAAGAAAGGTATTAAGCAGAGAGGACATGTGAGAAGATGTTGCACAGCAAGAGAATGAGCCCTAGGGATTCAGGCTTGCTGTTTCTGCTTCTGCAGGAGGAACAGGGTGCAGGGCTGACCTTTGGGAAGGAGTCACACCACGTTGTTTTCTTACCAAGAGAATCTACAACAGCCAGCCCATTGGGAGTTTATATAGGCTACCATAATTTTGAGCAACCCAGCCAATCAGCCTTTAAGAAATGCAATAAAATAATTGCATTCTCTCTTTCTTAACGAGAGCTTCTGTGCTGAACTTATATGAAAGGCACAGCATGGGATGTTGGCTGAGGAATGGTGTGCTGTTCTCCACCATCTCGCTGTGGTTTTCATGTTCAAGTCTGTAACAGAAGGAGCTGATCTAAGGATGATGGTAAAAGACAAAAACATTCAACTAGGCTCTTACAAAGATTAGAAAAAATGTATTTGTTTTTAAAAAATTATATATCATCTGCAAAATTCAGGCCTAAAAAAAATAAGGCTGATTTGATATTTTTATAAATCCCAAGAGTCCCTTTGAAAGTCCCTTTGAAGGTTAACTGATCATAAGCTTGTGAATAACATGCATGTTTCATGAAAGATTAATTAATGACTATAAACAAGCACAAGATCTCTTAAACCTATCCAAGTGGTAGTAACTGATCTAAGTACATAAAATACTATAATAACTAGCATGAGTGACAAATTCTTAAAGCAAAATTCTTTTGCAATCATGCAGTGTTTTTTATATTCATTCTTGCTGGGGAATTGAAACAGCAGTTGTTATCTAGATTATGTAAACTCAGTTTTGCATTGGAAATTTAATTTTATTTTTTAAGATATATGATATGAAAAAAAAAACTAGAGTATTTAGACTTTCCCCTTGAAAAGCCATTCAGATTTTGAAGAGGAGTCACAATTAAATATTACTGTCAGTTAAAGATGAATAGTAATTTTTTTATCTTTGCTGAGACAGGATTTTTTTTTGCACAGTCCAGGATATTTGAGTGCTTTGTCTTCTATGGGGGGTGAAGTCCTTGATTTTCTTACCATTATATATTTTGACGTGGCACCTGCTGCTGTTCTTGGTCGACTTATTCATAATCTAGTTTTACACATAGATATAATAACAGGGACATTGACTAATTTTTTTTCTCAGTTCTGTTTCATTTTCTACCCCTATCATTTCATATCTTAAGCTGATATGGCATGAAATTATCTACCAGTTTGCTTGTGCAGTGCTTAGTAGACCTGAACTCAAGTGGGATCTCTCAGTATTATGTCCATCATAATTAGCTGTTCATGTTTCATCAGCAGGAACAATTCTTCTGAATTTGTGCAGAACTATCAAATACTCTTAATTTATGCAGTCTTTTAAATCATAGACTGGCTACCTTATATTTTGCTAATCGTGCAGAGATGTTGCTTATCTTTATCTGTGATGCCTTTTTCATCTCTGCCTGTAATATCTGCTCCTTTCATTTACCTCCTTTTCTTTACCCTTCTATTCTGCTCTGCATGCCCATTTATCTCCTTCTCAAGCAAATGGTTCACAACTTTTTGTGGTATGTTCCACCAAGTCTCAGCTGACAGCTCCTTTGTTTGGCTCTCGTGCTTATTTTAGTGGACCTCATGTAATTGGACGAAATCCTGACTGGGTTTAGTGGAGTTGCTTGTGGTGGACAGAATTGGTTTGTTAGGTGAATAAAGTCTACAAAAAACGCTTCAGGATAAAGAAAGCAGTAATTAAAAAGGAGATCTCCTGGGTCTCTTGAAAAACTTCCAGCGGGTAATTTCCAGTTCAGATCAGAAATACTTCAGTGACATCTCCCCTGGTACCTTGATATTTCCAAATATGGTCTCATTTAGATACTTGCAAATGAGAGTAGGACTGATAAAGAAATGAATTGTTATGACGTTTCAGCTCCTCAGGAAATGATGGCTGCTGAGTCGGTGTGGAAGGATGAGCTTATGGTTGCAAAGCACAGTTTGTAATCATAACCTGTGATCCTTTTCGATCTGCACCACAAATTTCTTGAAAATCACTTAATTTCTCTCAGTCTCAGTGCCTGTAGCAATATAGCTTCTTTATCTTGCAAAGGAAATTATAAGGCACAACTTTGTTTCTGTTGCAAAGCAGTATAATATCCCTTTGTTGAGAATCAGTTTAGAATTCATGGACTGAAGGTACTTTTTTTTTCTTTTCCTTTTTTTTTTCTCTTCCCATGCAGAATGTTTGTACTCTTGACTCCTCTTTCATCCCCCTCATGTTCTAGTTGCTTGTCAATATAAACAATCTCTGAGCTGGCAATATTTCATGCCAGGCCACTGCACTGTCTTCAGCTTCTCTGCGATTAATATTCTGTCCTGACATTTAAGTCCAGCCCTGTGTTCCTAATGCCAGGCTGGCTTTGTTTAATATGACCAGCAAGGTAGTGTATGTTTCTAAGTTGAGTCCCACTGCCATTTGTGGAGGTGTCTCCCATTAATCAAGAAGGCTACTTTGTCATGGTGCAGCTAATGTTATGACCAAACTTTAAGTACAAAGGTGGAATAGTAATGACTCCCTGTTTCGCTAAATGGAGTTAACACAGCTGAATAGCTTCCCTGATGGTTTATTATATTAGTCTTTCAGAACATTGACTGATTTGTTTTTATTACCAAGAAAGCTTTTGTCTTATGAAAATGACTTAGGACCACAGGTCAATGTTTTTCATGTCACATCTCCATAAGAAGTACATTGCTTCATTATACTTTGTATTCTGCCACTGCAATCTGTATGTCACTTAAATTTATTTGTCGTGATACCACTGCCAGACTGCCATTAAATTGTTAAAGGATATTCAGGAAATGTTGTTGCAGTAACCTTTAGAGGAAGACATATGAAAATGGACTATATCTGTTAATTAACTTTTTGATGTGCAAACCTTTCAAAGTATAAGGCCTGGTATGGATCACTACACGTGAGCAGAATATTTAGAGTGATGATGATCACGTTTTTTCTGTGAGACAACAGACATTCCAAGTTTGTATTACCTATCTATCAATTTAAACCAGGAGACTAAAACGTTGAAGAACAAAAATGAAGTCCATAGAGAGACCACATTCTGTCCTTCCACATCTGTCTCCAAAAGTAAAAAGGTCTGTGATGCCTGCCTGTCTTGACAATGTTTAAAAATTCAGCTCACAGAAAATGAACAGACGGCATAAGGGATACATAAGAAAGTAAAACATGTTGCTCAGTTTGAGAACCCGTGAGAGAAGCTCTTGAGATGTTTCAAGTTAAGCTGAACCAAAGATCCCAGATCTTGGACACGTCACCCTCCCCTTTGGAAAAGGAGCTGTCAGAGAAGAGTTTGCTAGCTCTGAGCTAATAAGCTGTGATGGTTCCCAGACATGTCCTAAGAGTCAAAAATTGTACTGCAGGCAGATAAACAAGCTGGGAAGGATTAAGCTTTCCTTCTGCAGACACTATGATCTCTAACAAGAACTGTAGGTGGGTACCACTCACCTTTCTGATTGATGGTTGTGTGGTTGGGTTGGTCTCTGAGATGTCTTGGGCCCCAGACTAAGTGTCCCATCTGCCCAAAAGAGCTTTGAGCCCCTACCATCTGTGCAGCTCCAGTGCCAGGGTGTGCTGGGGAACCTAGTCCAATGCTGATGTGATTCCAGTCTGCCCAACAGCAGATGTTGAGGACATCCCAGTGGCCTTCTGCTATGCAGTGTGGGCCTCACGCACCTGCAGTCCAAACCTATCATGCCAAATGTTTTTCATTTCTGCTATGTTTACCAAATTATATGCACCAGCTGTACGATGGCAATTGTGTTCCTACTCTAATGCACAAGGAAGATAACTTAGCTTCAACAAGGTAAGTCACCTTTAAGAGCAAGGAAATCATCTTTAAGAACAAGGTAAATCACCTTAAATCAAATTATTCTGTATTATTCTGAAGATGTTGGGGGTGATAGTGCAGTACCCAAAGAACAGTTGCACTACAGTAACTTGGTGTCTCACTGCTTGTGTTCAGGCTCTTACCTTCTGGGGACAGTGAGGTGTTCTGAGGTGTTTCTCTCCTCAGTTAATAGAGGTTGGATTTTTACCTCAAGCATGCCATAGAGCTAAAAGGTTGCCTTAAGGCAGCAGGGTAGGAGACACATTCTGTGAGGAACAGGAACTCGTTCCCTTCCAACCCAAACCATTCTATGATTTTATGATTCTATTGCTGGTTGACCCTCTCTTTTGCAGACTATACTATAGCCAGAGGTCCAGGAGCAGGCTTTGCCTGTGAAGATGAAGGCAAAAAAGACATTTAGCCTTTTCAGTGCTGTTCACTACTAGTTCTTCTCCGCCCATCAACACACCCATGTTTTCACTGAGCTTTCTTTTGCAGGCTCAGGGACCTGTAGAATCTCTCCTTGCGTTAGCCTCCATACTTTGAGCTTCGGTGGGCTTTGACTTTCCTGATTTTGTCCCAAACCATTCAGTGGTACTCCTATTTCTTTGCCTATCCTTACTTCCATTCCTTGCACACTCTTTGCATTTTAGTCATCAGCAAGATTTTTCCTATACTAGGTGACACGTTTTTACCTGTTTCTGAGATTCTGTGAACTATTTTTCCTGATAAAAATATCTTATAACATCTTCTCTAGTCTTTTTCTCAGAAATGGATGGATTGGAAAAGATAAGTCTGAAAGAGAAAATTTCAGTATAAGTAATGTTTGACAAAATCATAATCAAATGCAAAAGCTCTGAGGAGAAACTATAAGGCTACTGTCTTTAACAAAAAAATGTTTTACTGCTCTTGATAAACTGAAATATTTTTTCTTGGTCAATGTTTGTTCTTCATTAATATCTTCTCTCCCCACTCTCCATAGGGAATGAGCACCATGTAACCAAGCAGTTATAAGCCTTCAGCTGCAGACCAACGACAGGAGTCTATAGTCCACCAGTTTGGGAAACCTCTGCTTTAAACTTCTAAATGATTCAACCTTTCTGTAAGTCAGATGCATTCAGGTATTATATAGCTAAATAATTTTATAGCCGTGTTCATCGTAATGCTAAGAGGTTCAGACACTGTATGAACTGTTTACTAACACAAATTGTCTCTCTAATAATTAGGTAATAAAAATTAAAAGTGTGTGTGAGAGATAAATATGTCCTTAAAATGTGCATGAAAAGCTTGTTTGCTGTTTACAGTCTGTTGAAGAAATTCTTGTCACAGTGACACGACTGGCTTATATAGGTATTGTAGCAGTTACAGTGTTTGGGACTTTTTTTTGTACGAAACTTTGGCTTAAAACAAGTTTGCTAAACAATGAAGGTCCTGTTACATTGATATTTAAGACAAGGCTCAGCCAAACGGCATGTAGAAAACACTGCGTTGACAAACACTCAGAAAATGTGATATTGTCCTGGCCAACTTGAGTGTTTCAGGCAAAGACAAATATTAGTACTTGGACTTCTACTTCCTGAGCTACTCTGCCCTTTTTTACTTTAGAATGAGAGAGAGATATTATGTCAATGCTGAAGTATTACAAGGGGGAAACCATTTGCCTAATATAGGTTGAAGCGTCTTATGAATGGAAACTGAAACACAAGCTATAGAGAAATCACTGAAGTCACTGCTGAGATGCATCCATCTCTGGTAATTCATAAAAGCTAACTAACAGTGCAGTGAACTGGAGGCAATTCAGAGGGAAACATTATTAGATGAGCAAGTACAAAAGAAAGTGAAATGTCGTTCAGCTTACTGACCAGGGATAGGTGAATATCTACAAATGTCTATAAGCAACCTTGACAGCAAGGAGGAAGGGTCCGTCTGGAGACATTCCAAGGGGTGCTTTGTCTGTAGGAGTAATCACATAGAATAATAGGTGACCAGGTTGTGGTGTAAAAGACTAAGGCCTTTTCCATGATAGTGTCTGGCAGCTATTGAGGCTGCATCCTAAATGCAGATAAGAAAACATTTTTAATGATTGAGCACACTGTGGTATATGCCCAGCTAACGTAATTGTGACTTCTACTGTATATGTAGCATCTGTAAGTGGAGAACAGCAAAAGCCACTGAATACTGAATCCCAAGCTTGGATACATTTCAAAGCAAGAAATAGAAAAGCTAAGCTGAAAACTGCTACTCAAACCATTTTGAGACCAGTCCTGCTCTCTCAAGGAGGTGGACTTAATACTCTTAATAAATCCTTTTAGATTGTGTTTCTTGTTATGGGATGAGAGAGTTTCCTAGTGCTAGCTCTGGCAGAACAGGCTCAAAACAGTTTTTCACCTCATACATCTCCATTTGCATAGACTTTATTGTTTTCATTCTGGGTTTTGCTTTGTAGGGACACTTGTTCATAGAATGCTTTGTGGAAAGTAAGTGCTCAATCTGTGCCTGCTCCCGATAGCTGAATTTTCCTCTCCTGAATTTTCTTACCATTATCTAGATAGGTTTGGTATATGGAGTTGGTGAACAGTAACAATAACAGGCTACTACTGATGTAACTGAGTACAATCAAAATGCAAGACAAGCCTCAAATCTCCCTTGATAGCATGTCTTTTGTTGTCACTTTCTTCCCTCCTAGATTTTTCAGCGTTTCCTTGTGTTGTGTATTTTCTATGCATGTTATTTTTGTTCTTATATCACTGTGAGAAATACGGGACTTTAGACCTTTAGCCCTAGTTCTTCTACTCAAATGATAAAATGAAATGGATCCATCTGCATCTTTATTCAGGTTAACAATAATTAATGATCTCACAAATTATTTCCCTTCTGTCTATGATCAGTTACTTCCAGGATCTCTCCTTTTGATAACCAGAATGAAGGTTTAATAGGGCTATATCTTATTTTGAGTGGTATTAGTGGAATTCAGTAATTAGTCAACCTATCCAACTGTGCTATTATTTAAAAACAAATACAAGGATATGAGCTTGCTCCTTGCTTGTTTGCATTGAATGCTTGCTGTATGCCTTATTGACTAACCAGTCATTTGAAGAGTTCGCATACAGCTCATTGATGCCCACCAGAAATACAGGAACAAAAAGATGCCCCGCAAATCTTTTTAGAGTGTTTTCATGAACAGTTTTCAATGACTTGCTGTTTTGATGAGTGCCTGAGCTGTGCAGATGAAGGTCCAGTAGAATTCCTGGGCAAGTGAGCTTTGTAACAATGAGAAGCAAAGAAAGGAGCCAGAAATATTTTCTTGAAATGTTTCTGTTCATATGAGTGAGGATATAGATCTTCTAGTTACACTGGAGTAAAAACAAAACAAGAGTGAGAGAGAGGAAGATGTTATGAAAATAGCAATTTGAGTTGTTGTCACAAGGGAGCATCACACATGGCACCACATAATGCATGAGTTAATCATCACAAAAGTATTTGGAAGTGTGTGTTGTTTTTGTGTGGTGGGTTTTTGGTAGTGGGGGAGGTGCTACAGGGGTTGCCCCTGCGAGGAGGTGCTAGAAGCTTCCCTAGCTCCAGGTCGGATGCACCTCTGGCCAGCAATGAGCCAATCAGTGCCTCTGTGAATAAACATATTTAAGAAGGGACAAAGAGAGGGAGATGAAGCAGGTGGTGTCTGAGTTGGGCTGCCTGCCCCGAACCCTGTCTGACAGGGAGTGGGTGGCAGCTGCGGCTTGGAGTGTTCCAAAGCGCCCCTCTCCCAGAGCACCCACTGGGCAGAGTTCATACCACTGGGGCTGCCAGAGTTTGTTGGGACGGTCAGAATTGGCATAGCTGCAGCAGAGAGAGGACTGAGATTTAGAGAAACAACTATCAGACACCAAGGTCAGTGAAGAAGGAGGAGGAGGAGGAGGAGATGTGCCAGAGCTGAGGTTCCCCTGCAACCCATGGAGATTAACAGTGAAGCAGTCCATAAAGACCTGCAGCATGAAGGACTCCATGATAGAGCAAGTGGATGTGCCCAAAGAAAATCATGACTGTCAAAAGCCTGCACTAGAGCTGGAGATTAACAATGGAGCAGTCTGTGAAGACCTGCCACCCATGGAGGACACCATGCCAGAGCAGGTGGCTGCACCTGAAGAAGACTGTGACTCTGTGGGAAATCTCATGCTGGAGCAGTCTGTTGGTGAAGGGCTACATCCACTGGGAGGGACCCATGCTGGAGAAGTTCGTGAAGAACTGCAGCCCGTGGGAAGGACTCACATTGCGGAAGTTCATGGCGAACTGTCTCCTGTGGGAGGGACCCCACACTGGAGAATGGGAAGGGTGTGAGAAGTCCTTCCCTAAGGAGGAAGAAGTGGCAGAAACAACGTGTGATGAACTGACTGTAATCCCCACTCCCTGTCCCCCAGCACCACTGAGGGGGAGGAGGTAGAGAAATTGAGAGCAAAGTCAAGCTCGGGAAAAAGGGAGGGGTAGAGAGAAGGTGTTTTTAAGATCTGGCTTTGTTTCTCATTATCCTCTCTGATGTGATTGATAACGAATTAAATCGATTTCTCCTTGAGTCTGTTTTTGCCTGTAACCATAATTGGTGAGTGATCCCTCCCTGTCCTTTGTCTTTACCTTCGAGCCTTTTGTTACATTTTCTCCTCTCCATCCCATCAGGGAGAGGGGGGTGAGGGAGTGTAGTGCTTAGTTGCCAACTGGGCTAAACCACAAGCAAGTGAAATAGGAAAGTACAGAACATGAAAAGAATGATACTCGAATGCAATAAAATCTCATTTGAAAGTTGTTCACATTTTAAAAAGTAGATCCGTAAATTAAGGGCAGATGAAACTGGTTTGTGAGAATTCCAAGAACTTGGCGGAATTCACCTATCCAGTGAAATTAATTTGAGACTGTTTTTAGCAGTTGATGTATTTTCCCCTGTAAGGTATTTATTGATTGCAGCAGGCTCCTCCTTGCTGGAGAATACTTGAATTCTGTGCAGCACCCCAGAAGAAAGCAGTGCTGGCAAACCAGGCTCAGACACAGTGAGTGAGCTGAAGTATCTTTGCACCTTTTATGGTTCCTTCATGGGCATAATTTAGAGAAGTGCTGGCAGTGCGTCGTGGCAGCATTGTTACCTGGATTCTGCAGCAGCATGACAGATTATCACCAAACCTGCAATGCCCAAGAGGGACCCTCCCAGCAATTTTCCCCATTGCTTCTGACAAGAGTATCTTCTCTTTGCCAAGTTTGGCTGTTTTACTCAGCAGAAAGTGGCCTTGTGGGGCTCCCCGTGGGAGTTCCCATAGTGGTGCTAATCTAGAAGTAACCAGGGAAGAGAGAAACAGGAGGAAAGACAGGATCAATAACGTAAATGAGATGAGGAAGAAAAACATTAAAGCGACATTGGACTGAGGCGTAAATCCTCTCCTCGTGCCAGATGAGTCCCTGGAACCTCACCAGTGCAGTCCTAACCAGGGTGGACAACCTGATGGAGCTAAGGCATTTCTTGAAACATGACATTTGTATATAGGATGTTTTCTGCGGCGTGATGATATCTTCTAAAAAGCAGTTGTGTGATGTGTGCTATCCAACCTTCCCTGAAAAATGGGGACCTTAACGTTGATATGGGTCATGACACGGCTACAGATATTCAGTGCTGAGAGTTACATATACCTCTGAAATTAGTTTGACCGCTGTGTACCAAAATCTAATTTATTTTCTTATCATCTCCCAGCCATTAAATTGCTAGAGCTCAGCTGTATAAATGCTTTAAAGAAAGGCAGCTCGTAGTCACTAAGGAATATTGCAGAAAATTTGCCTTCCAAGCATGGTTATATAACGCCCACTTATTTTAATTAGACTTTTGCTCTCAAAGTCCCGCTTTACCTAAGTGGCATAATCACTGAAACACAGTAGAGATCTGTGATAGCAAATGCAATCTATCTGCTCCTTCCAGCAGTGCCTTCGCCTTCCGTATTATGTCTCTCAGGCATGTTAGGCCCCAGCAGCTACTTGCAGTATTGTCTACTGTTAGTGCTTACTCAGAATGGGTCCTGTTCTCTGCTATCAGAAGTGCAAGAAATGTCTATGTAAGCATTGCATAGCTTTAATTCTCCTACAGAAGAGTGGTCCTCTGGGAGGAAAGTCAAATAAACAGCAGCCTAAACTGTACTCCAGATAGCTGAAAACCAGGAACAGGACCAAACCAAATTATTCACAAGATGATGCTGATGTTAGTCTTTTCTCAGGAAGAAACACCACGCAGAGACACTTTTTTTGAAGTAAGTGAATTCCGACTAATTAAAGGTTTCCCTTCCTTCCAGACTTACTTGAGAACTATTGCTGTATTAAAGTCTTTGGCCAGTGTTGAGAATGGTGTGGTTACTTCCATTAACTCCTTTACCCCTGCAACCAACTGCCTCTTCTTCTCTTGTTTTCTGTGATGTGTCCCGTCGCAGAACATGGAGACCTATTTGGGCAGATACTGAGTACAGTTGCAGTGTACAAACCAAAAAAGAGAGCCAAATTGTACATTTGTCATACCATAAAAGGATGATCTGTGCATTTATGTGACAACAATCCCTTTCTGTTTTTTAATCCAGCATTCTTGCACTTCTACCTGAGCAGACCAAACAATTTGTTTCCATGTAATTCTGTTAAGCCTACAGGCATCTGAAATTCCTGATAATTGTGCTATGCTTTGTTATGATGATGAATTACTGCTTATGTTTCTGCCATCCTCATTAGTCTTACTTTGCAGTCCCACCCTGCATATGCAGTGAGATAAATTGGACATCGATCCTAAAAGACAGTGTCCTGGTGAACCATATTGTTTTAAAGTCACCTTTTTTTTATTATTATTTATTTTGCTTTTTGACTTCAACAAAAACAATAAAACAATTCTACATAAAGACATAGAGAACTGTTTTGGAAAAGAGAGAAAACAGTCTTGGAGCAAAAAGAAAGTGCGAGTTCTGCCACGAGAGAAGAGATATACCTGATAAAAATTCAGGTGTATAAAGATTGGTAGAGGAATTAGAACAAAGCTGTTTAAGGAAAGAGAATGAGCAAGGTAATAACTGAATGATACAACCCATAGTGAACATTTGCAGCAGTTTATTTTACTGGGTGGATTGCTTAATTCTCAGTGTAGTCACTGCAGTCAAGCAGGAAAAGAAATGTAGCCAACCATCTGCTGCACGTCTTGTTTCTCTTGCTGGACACTACAGTTTTTGCCAGACATGACACATACACACAAGAGTCATGTTGAGAAGAAGGTCAAAGACTTTACTCTGTCACCTAGCAGTATCTAATAGAATAGCTAACCACCTATTAGATAAGTTACATCGGGAACTAGACCTGTGTAAACCTGCATCTATAAGCACATTTATTATGTTCAATTCCTACGAAAATGCTGTAGTGGAGAAGTTAAGATGAGACTAAATGCACAGAGATTACATAGGTAATAAGATTGTCTGAACTTTTTTAGGGAAATTGGTTTAGGGAACTGATTTTTGCAGAACATTAGGCTATTGGCAAAATTACCATTTTTTTTACTCAGGTTGTCTTAATGAGAGGTAATTGCTCTTTTCTGTCAAATGATGAAGTTGTGTTTTATGTAGATATACTGCCTCAGTGCTTCATGGGTCTTTTGTTGCCTGACATCTCAATTTACGAAAATTGTGGTGATTTTGCAGTAAGGTGATCCCCACCAAAGTGTCTGAATACATCTAAATGATGAAAGGTTACTAGCTGATGCCATCCATGCTCTAAGATACTGCAGCACAGACCAGCTCCAGCTTGGAGTGCAGCCACATTTGCCATCTACTGAGCCTGCACGAAGATGCTGACAAGTGTGAACTTTCAGCTCAAATACTATGCTGTGATAGTGCATCAAGATGGCTTGCAAACCTGAGGTGATATGAAACGTGGAGATGCCCATCTAAATCTGACCATATAGATATGCCTCAAAATGACCCTTAAGATCACTCTTCTGTAACACTTTTGAAAGTGATTGCTGGTGCTTTCTGCTTCGTTGCTTCTGAAGACAGAGTATGCAACTCATCCTTGTACTCTTGAGGAACGTATGTGAAAGAGCTTGTGCTGTGCTTTTCTCCTGTTAAGTCACCTCTTGAATTATAGGAGGGGAAACATCATAAGCCACTTCTTATCAGTACTGCATATACTGTGGCAGTAACATAGACTTTCCAGACATAGTTCCTGTTCAAGATCCTAAATCCCAAAGATTCAGCTGGCAACTGAAACACCTAAATTTGTTATGCCTACCTGTAGGAGTCATGTGTGGGCTAGAGGCTTGCTTCAGTCACTCCCACATAGGAACTGCTGCCATTTCAGATGTCTTAGAGTATACGAGACACTCTAACAGGTCTGGGAGACCTATTGCCAGTGGGAGGACAGGTAGGTTATGCTGCCTCATCTCAAATGGCAGTGTCTCCCTCTGTGTGGGCAATGGATTGAGCCCTCAGTATCAAAGCCCTTATTAGAGTCGATAAGATCAAGCCTGGAGTCACAGGATCTGAGCGAGTGATAGAGCTGGTGCCCCAGGTTAGAGTGAACTGAATCACGCTCTATGTTGCATTTGCTAGATTTCTGCTGAGTACAGCAGGCAGATGAACAACCGATGCATGTTGTGTGCCTGTGTGTAGATAACTGTGTTTAGATAGCCTAAACACAAACTATTTCCAATGGTCAAGAATTAAGTTTTAGAATTTGAAAGGATAATTGCAGAAGCATTTTTTCAGTACTAAAATGGAGCAATCAGAGTACCTATAAAGTTCAAAGATCTCCTGGGGAATTATCTGTCCTATGGAAGGTTATAACTAGAAACATAAGTGTTTACCTTATGTGCAAAAATTAACATATAAGGCAGATCAACTAACAAATGACCTGTCAGGCAGGTTCCCAAAGGAAAACAGAGTCTATTACTTTAAAATAAGATGTTTTCAAAATGCTAGAAGACACACCAATGATCAGTGGAATACTGACAGAAGCTGAACAGGAACTAGATAGTGTCACCACTGTTTTTGACTATGCTGATCCCAGTAGCTTTGTGGGGCATGATTTCTCATTCCTCATTAATGAAGAGCTAACAGGGAAAAGATGCATCTTTTCTTTCAGTAATAGATTTTTCAGGGAGTAACGGGCTGAGCTTTATGTGCTGTTTCTGTGCTACAGGGCTGGCCTTGTTGCACTGAAGACAGAGGTGCAGTAGCATTCATATGTGCAAAATTTAATTACTCTGATTTATCAAGCAATTATTTTTCCTACTAGTTTTAACTGTGGGAGATCTCATCCTTTATTTGAGCATAATGAGTGCATTTGCTCCAGGATGCAATTTGCCATTCACAGATGAATTCTCTTTAATAGTTACTTTGCCTTTATTTTCCATTTTCAAATGAAATTACATTCTCAATTTGTTAGTAAATTTGAGAATTAAATTTATTAGTATATGAGAACAGTGAATTCTTTATTGCGTGATGACACATCTTCTGCAGGAAAGTGATTCCCATCTAAACCTTCCTTTTAGACAATAATGATAAGCCACGCTGGTGGAAGATGGAAATTTTGAGTTTGAACCAGCAGGCTGGAGAAGGTCTTGTATTCAGAGTTTCTATTTCCTGCATGAAAGCACTTAATTTCTAATCTATAGCTTAAATTACAATCACCACTTCCATTTATCAGTCATTTAAATGAATTAAGGAGTCTTCTGTTTCCAAAATAGTTAGTATAAGTGCCAACATCCAAGAGACACTTTGAGTCTGTAAATGTCTGACTTGCACAAGCTTTTACCACACAGTTTCAGCGAGGGGACAGCATGCCATCTCGTTGCTATCACCTGTGATTATCACGGTGCTGGCTACATTTACTGAGGATTCTTACTACCATTCAGAAAAATCTAACTCTTCCTTGCATCATGGGAAGGGCTTGTTTCTGCTATCTATGTCTAGTTTCTTTTGAGAGATCAGATAAATTAAAGGAGGTGATTCTTATTCTGAAAATAAATTCACTTGATGGAAAAGTGGGTTAGTTAGATTGTCCTGCTTCCACTGTCCTGGGGATAAAGACAAGTCTTCTTTGACAGCCTTTAAAAAGAACTGTTACTGAGGAACCCTCAGTCACAGGATGATTTGGTTTGTACCAGTCACAGGATGTGACTTGCATATGGCAAAACTCCAGATTTTGGTGGTGATGGTCTAGAACCTGACAACATCCCACACTGGGCTGTGGAAGCTGATTCCTTCTGGTTGTGCCTCAATCCCCTGTCTTTCTATGCACACTGAATGTTTGCCAGTATTTTGTCCTTATCCTTACAGTATTAAGTAAAATCTTTTAAGCATATTCCATTGTGAACGTCTGTATTTCTCATTTGTGATTTCATATTATCTATTCTAAAATATTGTGCTAAATTGATTTTTATAACTTCCAATTCATAAGGAGAATCTCATCATGTTCCTTTTTTTACCAAGCCTTCTTATACTTTTTTGCATTACTGCTTATCGCATACATATAGGGAGGCATCTTACAAAGCCTGTAACTTAGCTCTCACCAAATCCATTTCTCACACTTTCGATAGCAGAAAACAGCCTAATTTTCATTAGAAAAAGCATCCAGTTGGAACGAAAATAATTAAGATGCAGCAGAAAAAAAATCCATGTGGATCACAGCAGAAGAGAAAATGCTCTTCACATGTTCTTTTTGCATTCATTCTTAAATGATGCAGAGTTTTCTCTTGATTAATCTGTAATAGATGCATTTAACATAGCTGCAATCTAAGATTCACAGGATCTCACAGAGTTGCAGGAGGTTGAAGTTAGAAGGGGCATCTGGAGACTCTGTAGTCCAAATCCCTGCTACAAGCAGGGTCAACTACAGCAGGTTGCTCAGGGTTTTGAATATCTCCAAGGGCAGAGGGTCCGTAGCATCTCTGGGCAATGTGTTGCAGTATTTGACCATAGTCAGAGTAAGAGTTTTCTTCTGAAGTTTGAATTGAGTTTCTTGTATTTCAGTTTGAGACCACTGCTTCTTGTCCTTTCAGAGCCTTGTGTATAGATTTGTAGTGCAACATTGAGAAAGAAAAATTCAGTAGTGTCTTTGATAGTACACTGAGTGAATATTTGAGTTAATCTGTTTGTACTTTCCCAAAGTCTAAGGCCAGAAGAAACCATTAGGGCCAAGTAGTCTAACTCCTTCAGAAGAAAAACCATACAGTCAGCATCGGTAATTTCTGTATAAAGCCAAATATTGGAAGACAGTATATTTCATAGGAAGGACTCGTATCTTCAAATGCAACTAGAAGTAACTGAGAATCTACTACATTCATTGGTGATTTGTTCTAGTAGTTACTTACCTTTATCTAAAGGTACAGAGAAATAACGTACTTATAAGTTCACAGAAGATAAAGCAGGAAGAGACTCAGGATGCCACCCCCGTGGGTGCCACACCCTGAAGTTGTGTCATTTATGCCTAAGGCTTTTTTGATAGATGCTTGCCTAACTTTTTCCTTGATAAACCTCAAGCATGGAGACTGAGTTATTTTTGTGGACAATTCTTCTTGTTTAAAAGTGTTTCTACTGCCTGGCTTTAAATTTTCATTGTTGGTATTTAAGTGTGAAGCTTCTTATATTGTCCCTAGAGGTCATGGAGAATTTCTTAATCTCTTCCTTACTGCTACCCTTTGTACATCTGAAAACTGTTAAATCTCCTTTCGGATTTCTCTCCTTTAGATTAAATGAGCCCTTCAACCTTTCTTGAACGTTTGCTTGAATTCTGTCGTTCTTACTACTCTCTTAACTTCTTCTAGATGTCCTAGACTATTCTTGAGAAGCAGTGCTTGTAACTGAAAATGTACGTCAGTGGATGCTGCACCAGCTCTTGCGGGCAACCTTTCATTTAGGCAGCATGTTTGCCTTTGGGAATGTTATTGGCACATGCTCAGATCTGATCTGCATTAATCCTCAGACCTTTTACAGCCACGTAGATCTGTCATTCCCTATCCTCTATTTGTGTAGTGTAATCTAAGTGTATAACTTTACTTTTTTTCCCCTCCATTATGAATTCTAGTTTTGCAGGAGAGTTCTCTAAACTGTCAAGATTATTTGGAGGTTAAGTCCTAGGCCTTTCAGTGCTTGAAATTTCATAGAATCATAGAATCGTTAGGGCTGGAAGGGACCTTCAAAGGCCATCTAGTCCAACCCCCCTGCAAGGAACAGGGATATCTCCAACTAGATCAGGTTGCTCAGGACCTCATCCAACCGGGCCTTGAACGTCTCCAGGGATGGAGCATCCACCACCTCTCTGGGCAACCTGTTCCACTGTTCTACAACTCTCATGGTAAAAAATTTTTTCCTAATATCCAACCTGAATCTACCTCCCTCTATTTTAAAACCATTACCCCTTGTCCTATCACAACTGGCCCTCCTGAACAGCCTCTCCCCATCTTTCTTGTAGGCCCCCTTGAGGTACTGGAAGACCGCTATAATGTCACCCCGGAGCCTCCTCTTCTCCAGGCTGAACAGCCCCAACTCTTTCAGCCTGTCCTCATAGGAAAGGTGCTCCAGCCCTCTTATCATCTTCGTGGCCCTCCTCTGGACCCTCTCCAACTGGTCCATGTCCTTCTTATGTTGGGGACTCCAGAACTGGATGCAATACTCTAAGTGAGGTCTCACGAGGGCAGAGTAGAGGAGGAGAATCACCTCCCTCGACCTGCTGGCCACGCTCCTCTTGATGCAGCCCAGGACGCGGTTGGCCTTCTGGGCCGCAAGAGCACATTGCCGGCTCATATTGAGCTTCTCATCCACCAGTACTCCCAAGTCCTTCTCCTCAGGGCTGCTCTCGATCCATTCTCCGCCCAGTCTGTATTTGTGCCTGGGATTGCCATGACCCAGATGTAGGACCTTACACTTGGCCTGGTTAAACTTCATGAGGTTTGTACAGGCCCACCTCTCCAGCCTGTCGAGGTCCCTCTGGATGGCATCCCTCCCTTCCAGCGTGTCGACGGCACCACACAGCTTGGTGTCATCGGCGAACTTGCTGAGGGTGCACTCCATGCCACTGTCCACGTCACCGACAAAGATGTTGAAGAGGGCCGGGCCCAACACGGACCCCTGAGGGACGCCACTCGTGACCGGTCTCCACTTGGACATCGAGCTGTTGACCACTACTCTCTGAGTGCGGCCATTGAGCCAATTCCTTATCCACCGAGTGGTCCATCCATCAAACCCATGCCTCTCTAGTTTAGAGAGAAGAATGTCGTGTGGGACAGTGTCAAAAGCTTTGCACAAGTCCAGGTAGATGACATCCATTGGTCGACCCTTGTCCACCGATGCTGTCACCCCATCGTAAAAGGCCACCAAGTTGGTCAGGCACGATCTGCCTTTGGTGAAGCCATGTTGGCTGTCACCCACCACCTCCTTGCTCTCCATGTGCCTTAGCATGGTTCCCAGGAGAATCTGCTCCATGACCTTGCCAGGCACAGAGGTGAGGCTGACCGGCCTGTAGTTGCCCGGGTCCTCCTATTTGGTATGATCTCCACGTTTAATAAATATATTCTATCTATAATGTCATGCAAGTTGTTTAGGAAAATATAGTATAATAACAGATTCTTCAGAATTTTATTTAAAACATTCTTTAATTTTCAATGTAATAGCCCGACATAGTTGTTCATATAACTTCCAGCTCCAAAAGTCATTAAGCTGTATATTTGCTGAAATCAGGACAGCCTACCACAGGAGAGTTAAGTGTATACGTACCATGTTTTTTCATGTTCTTCCCTGACACTCACTAGTGGCTTCTGTCAGAGAAAGAATACTCAGCTCAGTGAAATTTAATTTTGACTTATTATGGTTATTATTGTCTACTTGTTTTCCACTGTTACATCTTAACAATTCTGAGCATTTTCCCATCCAAACAATTAGACTCATTTAGTATGATTTGATATTGAAAGGCCTGTGTTGGCAGTCATCTATGTCTTTGTTGTCTTTTAGGTGTTTGTGAATGATTTGTTTGACTATTTGTTCCAGGATTTTTCCAGAACTGAAATTAAGCTGAGTAGTTTTCTCTCCTCTTTCCTGTATTTTCTCTCTCTTCCTTTCTTTAAAAATAGGAGTGGCCTTTTCCCTGTTTTGTGGAACCTTACTTATTTTTGACAAGTTTTCAAAAGGTAATCATTTATCTGCCCTGAGATAAAGAGGTGGGTCAAAGAAAATACCCACAGAGAATTTTTAGTGAGCGATTTTATCTTCAGACCTCTCATTTACCTATTTTCCAATCTGTTTCTCACTGGTTTATTACTCATCTCTTTGTCTCTGCTGCTAATTTTGTTAGCTGTAAGATGACAGTTGACATTTTTAGTGAAGACAAAAGCAAAGGTGTCATTAATGCTGTGTCCATCTCAAGATTCCTGTCAAGGAATAGATCAACGTTTTTCTTAATCTTCTACTACTAATAACATAAATATGGAGTATTTTCTCCTATATTGTATTTTATTTTCTCACAAGCTGTATTTTGTCTTTCTGATTTTATCCCTAGACTGTTGGTACTCTAGTTTGGGATATTTTGTGCCTGTGTTGTCCTTTATTTTGTGGTTTGAGTAATTTTTTTTGTTTTTAACAGCGCTACCAGCTCTCCCTAGTTCTTTTTCCTGTTTTTACTGACATTATGTAAAAATCTAGTACTTCTATCTCCCAGTGTTTATTGCACCCTGCTGTCCTAAGCTCCATGATTTATGATGTTTATGTTTTCCTTTCTAACCATCTCAGGACAGTTACTTCTGTCATCTATTTTATGGTCACTCTCAGACAAGTTAATTTGCATCTACACATTCTCAACCAGTTCTTCCAGGCTGGACAGAAAGACAGCCAAAAGACCTTTTCCTTTACTTGCTTTCTTCACCTTTTACAGAAACAAAAACGTCACCAGGACATTTCAAGACTGTGCTGCCAATATGTTCCTGCTACCTTCCTTTCCCAGTGGTTGTCTGAGTGATGAAAGAGTTCCACCACAAACCTGTCTTGTGCTCTTCATGTTTTTGCTGGTTGCCCAGAAAATGCCTCATCCACCTGGACTTTGTGACCAGACCCAAAACATGACAGCATCCTTCTGTGTTCAACATTTTAGCAGGTCTTTATTCCTCTATCTCCTGGAATTCAGAAGAATATCTATACACCCTTGATACACAGAGAAACATGTCCTTTGTTTTACATTTCAGTGAGAGCTGAACAAGAAATATGGACTTATTTCTGCTAAATAATTAAATTGAGCAGTATTGCAGCATTCAAATGCTGATACCTTCTGTGTCAAATTATCTGTTTCTATAACTCCAATGTCTTCAATATGGTTTCTTCAGCAGAGAATGACCTACTTTTCCACTTGAAAAGGAGGAAAAAAATACGCAAGTCTTTTATTATAATCTGAAGTTAAATTTGAATTTGAATTTAAGAACTCAAAAAACATTTGTGACATCTTTTCTGACTCATTGTAGTGGTTTAACCCCAGTTGGCAGCTAAGCACCACCCAGCTGCTGGCTTAGTCCACCCCGCTGGCATGGGGGAGAGAATCGGAAGAGTGAAAATGAGAGAACTCATGGGTTGAGATAAAAGCAGTTTAATAGGTAAAGCAAAAGCTGTGCAGGCAGCTAAGCAAAACAAGGAATTCATTCACTACTTACCATCAGCAGGCAGGTGTTCAGCCATCTCCAGGAAAATAGGACTCCATCATGCGTAATGGTTAGTTGGGAAGACAAATGCCGTAACTCCGAATATCCCCACTTCTTTTTTCCACAGCTTTATATGCTGAGCATGACATCATATGGTATGAAATATCCCTTTGGTCAGTTGAGGTCTGCTCTCCCAGCTGTGTCCCCTCTCATCTTCTTGTGCATCCCTAGCCTGCTCACTGGTGGGGTGGGTGAGAATCAGAAAAGCCCTTGAGTCTGTGTGAGTGCTGCTCAGCAATAATGAAAACATTCCTGTATTATCAACACTGTTTTCAGCACAAATCCAACACATAGCCCCAAAACAGAGAGACTGAAGAAAATTAATTCCATCCCAACCAAAACCAGCACATTCATGTAATTATTACTTTAAATGTTATATCCAGGATAGTTCATAGACCATAAATAGTAGTATTTCAGAAAGAAAAAACCCCAAGGTTATGAGAGCAAAGACAAAGCTCAGAACAAAGAGAATCACTTATCAGATCTTGTGGATACTACATTAAAAGTAGGATTTCCCTTTTATATGATTAATCCAGATTTTAATAACTAGGCTCTTCTGCACAACTGCAGTCAATTTTTTCATTGCTAATGTAGAAGTTCAAACAAAACGTTATGTCTAAAGATGAATGGAGAAGAAAAACAATATTGTTGACTTCCTTAAACCTATCTCATATGATGGATTTATGACAGACATGGAAATAATGTAGAAATTCTTTAGACTGTGACAGGAAATACAAATCATATAAATGGAAAGGAAGTTGCACTGAAATAGAGACATTTCAGAAGATAATGAGTTCACTACAAAGGATCTTCTGTTAAGTACTTCCTATAATTCTGTTTTCACGGGAGCACCTGACAAGAGACAGGGAAAGATGCATGTGGATATATCACTTTTTTGTTCATTAGTAGCTGAATATATTTTCAGGCTGCAGGCAAATTGAATTCGGTGAGGGTTGGAAGGACAGAAAATTCTGGGTTCAACTTGGAGTTACAGTTTCCTGGTTAGCACAAAAACAAAGTAAAACAAGAAAAACTTACTTAACTGAATTACTGATACTTTAGTTCTGAGTTAACTCGTTTAGCTAGGGTGGAAGATTATCCAGCCACAGCGATTGGGGGCATTTTACCTATAAAGATCAATCGAATGTTTCTTCTGGATCTCAAATGTAATCTGGAAAAGTCTACTAAGTTGTGCAAAGGTGAGTTTAGCTCTGTATTACCTCTATACTGTTCCAAATAAATTTTCTTGAAAAGAGGGCCTGTTGCGTAGGGAGAAATTGTTCGGTCTGAGAGTGACGTGTTGACTGGAGGTCTTGGGAATCATTGTTTTATCGGAAAAGAATGACCCAGGAAATAGTGCTTATCATAGCTTTGAAAAAGGTTTTCACACTCAGTGCTGGTGTCTGTGCTTATGGGTTTGCACACTGCATGGATAACACAACATCTTGGCATTGTGTGAAGAAGTATGGAGGAAGATTCTTTCTTTAAATTCAATGAGCTGATCTCAAAGATGTTTCCCACTGAATCCAGACAGAGATTAGCTTTAGTAATGACAGTAGGCCTGAACACACAATCATTTGTGTTCCCTTATTCCATATGGTAATTGCTAAATATATCTTCTTGCTGTTAAAATAGAAAGAATACCTTTGTTTAGTTGTAAAAACCTGTTGTTTTTAAATAAAATTTAAGTCTATAATAGGAAGGAAGAGGGACAGGCAGAAAATTCTGGAAATGTTTTGCTTAGAATTGCTTTTTTATTTTTCTACTCTGAGATATAAATTCCCAAGGCTAAAGAATGAAAAAAACAGTGGAACATTGTCAAGGTCATACAACTGGAGCAAAATTTCCAATACCTGCAAAAGCATCACCTCGAACAGACAGAAGTGCCTTTCAAATAAGCATTGCCCTTTTTCTGTGGAAGTAATTGGTTCATGTTGTTTAAAAAGCAGGATGAAAATTATAAGTCTCAATTGCGTTCACAGATGTTGATCTCAAAAAGCATGTTCACAGAGCAGCAGATACCAAAACTGAAAACATCTGTGGAAATTTCATTATAGAACACTTGAATACAGCCCTCCTCTGTGTTTAATGTTTGTCCCTATTCTTTTTACTTGAAGCTTATCTTGTGCCTCATGTGCACTGGCAATCGAATTCAGGAATTACATAACTGCCTGCAAGAGAAATGAGTGGCTGCGTTATGGGGTCGTCTCCTTTTCTGCTACTTCACAATAAATCTGAATGAATTCCTGTTTCAATGAAAGCGGTCACTAGAGGGAAATAGAACAGAATTTAATGCCTAGATTTTAACATAGAAACTGGAAAACTAAAAGTCTGTTCCCAGGTTAGACACAAAGATATCCTGAAAGTGCTACTTCAAAATAATTTACAAGTTTTTATACTTCCTTAAGTTAAGCAATTAATATTTCTCCTCCTTTTTTTAACCTTTTTTGTTTTGTTTTGTTTTGTTTTGTTTCTTTTTATCCAAAAGCCCAGATATGATAGTTTTTGAGACCATGGGAAATATCAGACTTGAGGGAAAAATACAATGTATTAGTTGTAACTTTCTCCAGCATAGGCCAACAAAACTGCTAAAATGAAATTTGTTTGTTGCCTTATTCTTCAGAGCGTGCCTTTCTGGTGGAAAGCCATGCAGCTTTTAAGTTTTTGATGAGCAAAGCATCTGTGTTAAGTTGGACTATGCATAATATGGGCTTTAAGATTGTTAGATGGATAAAAGAGGTTCTTTTTTCAAAGAGTTGTTCTTTTTTTTTTTTGCTTAGGAAAGCCATATCAGCTTTTTTAACTTTTCACACCTTTTCTTGCTTCTTATCTAATAGATATTCTCTCATGATTTAGGTGTAGAACATGTATTTTGGTAAAACTGTAGAGAAATCAAGTACTGTAACAATGAGATATTGTATAAAAAGATAGAGAAATATTTATGCAGATTCTTGTGGAATTTTTATGTGTTTGCTGCATATAAATTAGCCCTATAACTTCACTAAGGAGAGACAAGAATAAATAAGTTCTGCGAGCAGGAAAAGTTGAAGTTTGAAATAATTTGCTGAAGACAAAAGCTGAAAAAAATGGTAACAAAAGAAAAAGGGGGAAAAAATCTATTTTCTTGGATTTAGTTATGAATGCCACTGTAGTTTATGATACATACATACTTGGAAGAATAAAGACTGTGAGATGAACAGCATTCTAAGAAATGGGCACATTAGAGAAAGCTTTTCTGTAAATTCATTATGACTGAGGACTCTCTTCTTGTTTTGGATTTCATTACAAAAGCTTTGTGTAATTCCACTAAATAATAATTTATTAAGTAAATTTTGCCTTAGAGTATAAATGAGAACAGAATTTGCCTTATTTTATTCATCTTGAAACAGTTTAAAACAGAAATATAACTCTTTGTAATGATCACCCAGGCGATGGTGTTGTGTTTTATGAGAATTCGTTGGGGCAAGTTTGTACAGTAGGTGTTTAGGAAGAGAAATACTATGTAATAGATGAAATATATTGCAGAACTAGGTAATTGTTCCTGGTATGTGTGCATACTTGTTAAATTATTCCACAGTCTCTGAAAGAAAATATATTTTTGTGAAAATATTGCTAGTTGGTTCTCTTCATCTTCGTGAGCATGTGTATAATATATTGCATTAAAAACAAAAGAAAACAAAACAAAGTGTTAGAAGAGCATTAGAATTATGAAGAAAAAAAAACAAACTTGAAATTGATGATTAATGAAAGAACATGCATCATCACCTAGTATACTACAGTTCCTCATAACCTCAGAGAAGAGGACTGTTTAGGGTGCGACTTACCGTGTATCACACTAGGGTTGTGTTTAGGGGCTAATGCTTCCTAGTAAATGAGACCTTCCTCATAGAATATCACTCCTCTAAAATATAATCATTATCTCATGTAAAGAAAAAAAACTACCCTTCCATTTCTCCCACCCTCCCAACACTCCAAAATCACCTGCACGTATTAGAAGCTGTAATTTTTTTAATACCTGGAATTTCAAAATGCGTGGACAAACTTCATTCTCTTTCCTATAGTTTATCTGTGAAAATTTTACCTGGTCTTTATTTCTGGCTGAGTTTCACATGTATGTTAAGATCATTAAGAGATGCTATATTGAGGAAATAGTATATGAAAATGGTATTCAAAACTGCATATGCCCATGGCAGTGTTAAGATTGTATATGCAATTATAGTGCTGTCACTGACTGACTTTTGGGATCTTAATCTTTCATTTTAAGACTATTTTATGGCAGCTGCTTGATAGAATAAGTACTCAATACATCATTTGAAATACTTCATAGAGAATAATATTACTATCTAAAACTAACTGTGGACAAAAACATACGCAGTCAGAAGGAAATAAGCCTATGCAGGCTAAAACAACTTTAATGGCTTTGTCTTCACAGGAGATATTTTCTTCACTGAATGTAAAGATCTTTTTCATCCAGTATTAACTATCATAAAACAGAGGAAAACTCAGAAGTGAACTATGGAAACAGAATGTGTTTTAAAAGGTGTAGCTTCATGTGTCTGCAAAACAAATTTATTAAAAGCAATTTAATGTGCACCAAGATGGCCAAACCCCCCTTTATTGACAATAAGCCTCTCTCGGTTCAAGCTACCGGAATGGAGCTGGTCGAGATGAGGAGCATCCTCAGAAGGAGTCACTGCCCAGAGACTGTTGATGTGGAGAGGCAGACAATGTTCAACTATGAAATTGCTGTGAGACTGCAGACCTGGATGGCGCTCTCTGGTGGCTCTGCTGAGATAAGTTTTTCCACAACCTTCAGCCAAAATATTTACAGAACCTGGGTCCTAATGTTTCCCATAAATTTCAGGCTCGTAATGGTATTACAAGCTAATTCAGAGGCTCTATTGCATTTTCGAGCAGCTGAAAGTATCTAGACTTTGACCATTGTCCTTCTCTAAATAATTCAGGTTTGTGGTAATTAACTAAAAACATATTGTCCGTTAGATCTGCTGTGTTAAAAACAAAGAAACAGGTCTTTTTGTTCCTCATGCTAAGAATTCACAATCAGGCTCTAACAAGATAGCTTAAAGAAGAAATTATTTTCCATCATTTGTAGGAGAAAAATAAATAAAGAGGAATGAGAAATTACCAACTGTGAAGTTAGATATAGAGTTTAGAAAAATACTGTTAGCACAAGAAGTTATTTCTTTAACATAAGATGGCAAATAGAAATGCTTGAGCTTTTATGGCTCTTTTGAACCTAGTTGCTAAAATACTTTGTGAGATTTAACTATTTAGGAGTGTTTGGAATTCAAAACAACTCTTGGGTGAAATGTTCACGTTACTGAAGACTGCTCAGCAACAGAAGCTTAAGATGGAGAGTGGAGAAAAATACATTACTCGGTTGAATCTGTAGAAATTATTTGATGTAGTTAGAAGGTAATTTCCTGAGTTGGATTTTGTCCAAGGTTCTGCAGTTGTCACCTAAAGCTTATGGGAAAAGCCACAGGATCTTTCATGAGCGCAGGTTATTGTGACTTTTGCTTTAATGCCTCAGGACAGAAGATTCAGGATGGTTTCTCTTGACAGAGTGCTGGTTGAGTACAGGTATGGGTAACAATACCATTTATTTATTCCTTGCCTGTCTTAAGTTTCTATATTTTGCCATTCTTGCATAAATATAAGACATTCTTAAAAAAATAGAATAACTGTACAAGAAATCTCGTAGACTAAAGTCAAGCAGTGTTACTCTTCAGTAAGGATTGTTAGGTTAGGAATGCAAAGCTAAGATTGCAAAAAGCTATTTTGTAATGTGAATGATACTAGCATTTATTAAAGTGAAATTTTGCTTCCTAATGACTTCATAAAATGGTGGGATTCTTTGATATTCAGTAAGGCAAATGTGCAAAGCATTATGCCAGAACCCAGTGTAATCTGCTTTCAAGGATAAGGATAAAAGTACAAATTAAAGACCAAACAGCAGAAGATTCTGTAGGAATAAGAAAGAACAAAACATGTTAACGGCAGTCTAGAAGTGGACCAAAAAGCAAAATCTTTCATATGAATAGAATTGTTTGACTTTAGACAGTGTTTTCCATCTGTGGATTGCAAAGCATTTTACTAATTATAATGAAAGCATCACAGCGTCTTTTTGTGGGAAGTAAATATTATGTCTGTTTTGCATATGGGTAATGTTGATACTAGCTTTTGGTCTTTGAATACTGCTCTGAACTGCCCTTCAAAAGCTGCAAGTTGAAAGGAAATTGAACCACGACTATGGAAAAATAACAAGATTTTCGTACTGAAATCCTTTTAACCTTTCCAGATTATTTTTTATATGACAGTCACAGGAGTGTGCTTACACAGTGAGACTGCTCATCGTGTCTCGTTAAGCTATGTTAATTAGAAACTGTGATATTGTATTCCTCTTTATATGTAGCTTGATTGATATATGATGGTTCTGTTGAGTTAATGAGTCACGTGAGATGCAAACATACTTTCTCTTTTGTTCAAATGGAGTTTAAAAAATGTTACTGCATGTACTGTTCAAAGTGCTCAGGAAAGCACTGTGGTCACAGGCTCCCTGTAATGCAAATGTTGTCACGAACGGATGACTGGGCTGAATCTTTCATATGTGATCACTTTTTCACAAACCCAAAAATCTTTCCCCTGCTATGCATGTGTCAAAACAGCAACTGATACAAAATATCTGCAGTTTATTTATTTGTGGTTGTTTTTACCTGTGGATTATCAAGCTTACAGGCTAGCATATGGTGAGACTGATTATAATACATTCATAATATTTAAGCACTGTCTTTTCTCAAAGGTATGAAATTAGAGAAAAATCCATATCAATGCAAAGCAAAGCTGCGTAGCTTAAACTGCTCCTTCAGCAGCTTGTTGGTGATGACTTTTAATTTATAAATTATATTGAAAGAGTAGAGTAGTATTAGTATTTTCCGAAATTGCTCCAGCTCAGTTTCCAAGATCACACCTGTGTCCTTAGTGAGAAAGTAATTTGCTTCTAAGTACCCAGATTCTGGGCATCTGTACATCATGTAGCAAACACTAAAGAATTGAAAGAAATGCATTCAGATAAACTCTTCAGTAAAATCTTAGTCCTGAAAGATTGCCTAGAACTGTTTAAAAAGATGAACGACCAAATTAGGATAATGTTCACCTTCTTTTTTTCAATTATTGCCACTGATTGGTTTCTGGAGAGTAAATAAGGAAAGAATTTGATCCAGGTAGTTAATTCCATGATATGATAAAATTGCAATTTGGGGAATCTTCTTCCTTCTTACCTGATTCCAGGCAGATTCTGCCAGGATTCTAAGCTGTTTGCTTCACACCTTTGTCTTTTTGCATGCATTTCAATCTATCACACATTACCTTCCTCAGTCTATACCTCTGTTCTCTCTAACCCTCTTCCTTCAGCTTTTTCCCCCGTGATGTTTCTATTTTTCCTTTGCCCTAAGCCTTTCCACCACTACTTTTATCCTTGAGCTGACCTTCAATCATCTTTTTTCTTTCTGTTCCACCTCCATTTCATAATTTATCCTTTATCTTTAGGAGGCTGAGGGGTAATTAAGGACTTTAGATTTCAAGAGCTGATAGACATAGCTCACTTTAGAGTGTGATGCACTCTTCGACATTATATGGTTTGTAAAAGTCTGAGGAAAAAATTGACATTATATCCATGTATCCTGAGAGCTTATTACAGTATCCTTCCATTCATGGTATGCATGATGTCTGCAACAAATGTGCTTCAACCTTCTCTTAAAGCAGCTGAAAGATCAGAATCATTTTCCTTTGATGAAGGAGTTTCTGTCTCTTTCTGGACCACGAAAAAGTGCTGTCTCTTTCTCAAGCTTGGCTTAGATATTTGAGCACTTGAAAACTGAGCATAGGACAATAAATAAAAAGCTGTTTGTCAGTTTAGATTCATGTTGACACATGCATTGGCGTGATCTAGATGTGTTGACATACATGTTCTACTCTTTTGCTGGGAACATAATAGACTTTGATCGTTAGAGGACTGTCACAAGATATAGCCCAATGGCAACCTGTGCAGCTCTGCAGTTTTAGAACTGATTTTGTATCTGACATAAAGGAAATGTTCTAGCAAGCAGTCAAGCTTAATCAAAACCAAACACAGTTCTTGAATTTCTTGCTGCTGTTGCTGCAACTAGAGGTGATCACAAACTGTTACTTTAAAATATAGCTGAACTTAAGCCAAAACTGAATCTTAAGCATGCTGACTCAACTTCCTCATTCTTATGTATAGGGACTTGTTCTTTAAGCATAAATAAATTTATTCCAGATATGAATATGGATATGCACAGAGTGCATCAGGATTTATGTTTCTGGTTAGAAATAACAGTAACATAACCATTAAAGACACCAGTTTCCACCTCTGTTTATTTCTGTGTTTCTTGTTTATTGTTTCTTCTTACAGGACTCCACACCCTGGACAGTGCTTTTAGTAGTTGTTATGTTTTTTTAGCATTTTCATTTAGGTCTTGGGACTATTTTGTCATTTGATTACATTTCACCAAGGAAATTGTGCATAATATATTATTTAGTGAAAATAACTTGCCAAGATGCATAGAGAGAATTCTTTTGGCAAGGATTCTCTGAGCAGGATAGAAGGAAAAAGTCTGTTTGGAGGTCTCTGGTGCTTAGGGAGATGCATGTATTATCTACAGTGAATTGATCTCAGTCTGTCAAAGGCTTTTTTCATGCTAGAATAGTATGGGGGAAAGTCCAAAAGACACGATACAGCATTATATCATGCTTGCTAGGATCCTGGCTCCTTGGGGGGCTGTATACTCTCATTCTGTTCCTGCTGACTTTCAAAACGAGCTGAAGATGCCTAGAGTCCTTCCTGGGACACTCAGACTCTGCCAAGGTGAGAGGGGGATACCCATAAGCCCTCTGCAAGGGTAGTGTCACCTTCCTATGCTAAAACAACCCTTGGAACAAATTCAATTTTTTACAGTCAGTAGCTGAAATGCCATGTCTCATGGAAGACTATAGATCCTCTAGTGTTATTAATATCCTAGCTTTGGGACATACACACATTGACCTCTATTCCTAAAATGTATCTTTGAGTGCTGGAAGTATTTGTATGAAATCTAAGGCAAGCATTTTTACACAAAGATTATTTGACCTGAGGGAAGAGGGGTAATTCAGACATGCAAAATATTTTCTAGAGGCAGGTACACTTTGTAGTGTCAAAACATTGAAGTTCTTGGTGCTTAACAAGATAGTGACAAATTTTGTGGCCCCTGGCCTCTGTTTCTGAAGAAAGCTATGGATATCTTGTATCTATTTTTCTAATTTTTTTTCTCCTACTGCCCAGCATTTAAATGGTCCAGCCTTTCAAAAGTCCATTCAACATCAGACCTCTTCAAAGATTTCTTAGTCTGGGAACCCAAAATGCCTGGGCATGCTAGAAAGACAGAATGTACAATAAGCAATTTTAGAAGTCAAATGTGAGTTGAAAACAGGATGGGCATTGAGATTTGTGCCATTGCAGATTTTGTTGCAGTGACAGTGCTTGGGGTAACCCTTCATCTATGGTATTAATCCACCGCAGAGAGAAACACGTGTTAGTGTGCAGAAAGCACTGCATGCTGCATCAGTGGCAGTGGCAGTGGTGGCTTCTTTTTGGGTGGAAGTGCTGCTTATGTTGTGATAGATGGCACAACTGGTTTGCTGCTTTTTGTTGCAGGAGTGCTGCATGTGATGCTCTGCCAAATGCTTGGCTGGAGAGCAGCCCTGTGCTAGTGGAAAGACTCCTGAAAGGAGCAAACACCCAGCCAAATTGCAGAGCTGACAAGGAAAAGGGAAATTTTCCTAGGGACCCAAAGGGGTCTGAGTAGAGTCGATGCAACTCAAGATGTCACTGAAAGTTGCTGGACTGAGTGGTAGGCTGGGATTTCCCCTGCAATGCTCAAAAAACTATATTCCCACCTTTCTATCTGTAGCTTTTCAAGAGGTAGTGGAGTTGCTGAGCATCCAGGAGGAGTATTTGCCTTCCACCTGGGTATCAGATATAGAGATGGAGTTGCCAGCATATCTAATATCTAGGGATGCATGAGCAAACACTTTTCCTACAAGAAGATCAGTAGACAAGGCATTATCAAAGGGCAGGCAGTTTTCCATGCACATGTAAGCTTAGGATACTTGGATTGCAACAAGATAGAGAATTATGAATATGGCAAAGAAAGGAGTATGTAAATTAAACTTAGTGTTACGGCATTTTCAGGCAAAGCCCTGAGCTATCAATGATTTCTTCTGTGCCAAGCATGTGGGATTTGCTGTATCTGGCATGTGCAGTTTCGCAGAGCTCAAATGTGAAACACAACAATTTTTTTTTCCTATTTTTCAGGTTTTCAGTGTATCACATAGATGCACATTGGCTCCAGCCTCTCTATCCTCTGGGATAATTGAAATAGGGGTTAAATTTAATTCTAATTTTTCAAAATGTGATGTTTTTACTGATTGGAAATTACTAGATCAAGCTCTACCATGGGGAAAAAAACAACCCAAAGTGTGACAGTGTTTAAATTCAAGAACCTTCTGTTCTACAAGATTTGGTGGCACGCAGGTGGGTAGTGTGTGTGGAAAGTATGAAAGGTGACAGCTGGACTGTAAATTCAGGCAGCTGGGGAGTTTCTTTGTTTTATGCTCGAATAGTATTTGGCTCAGTGGCATTTTAGTCTGTGACTGGACTCATCATACAAATAAATGGAATGTTTTCTTTTTGGCCCTGAAGGGAACAGCCATGTGTTTGTGCTGCATACGTTATCTGAGCAAATACAGACCCAGCATCACGCTGTTATGGCCAGGAGAACTTCAGGTCGGAGTAAGGTTTCAACCACCTCCTTCCAAGATATTTTAGTTGACTTTGTGGTTTAGCTGTGTAATGATGCCCAGAGACACAGGAGCCAGCTGGCAAGGCTTCTCATCCACAGCCTCTCAAAATCTATTTTCACGGGCTTCAGCGGGATTTGAATTAGGGTTTTTAGGCTGAAGTTCCCATTGCTTGGTGCCAGTAATTGGGTCAGTTATTCCAAAGTGTTGAGCACTCATGATTCTTGTAACAGCCTTCATAGTCATATTTTCCAGAGAGTCCAAAGACCCAGTGTGTTTAGGCTAAAGGAAGAGCAGTCATGAATGTGTTTATTTGTATCTAGGGGATGCAGCATTATTAAATGTTCATTCTCCACATATGCTCCAGACAATATTGGTAATGATAAAATGTTCTGTGGTACTGATAAATGCTGCTTTCACATACACATCACCGATAGATTTCGGAGCTATCTGATAATGTTTCTCAGGGAAGCAGAAAGAATTGCAGTAGTTACACATACTGAATTTTCTTTCCCTCTTCCTACCTCTTTGTCTCTAAAGAACAGAAAGTTTCTAATTTCCTTTGCATTCTGGCTAGAAATTAATGGAGTAAATACACATACTGTTTTACTTTGCCAGAGACTGGCTTATACAACAGATTTTTACTCTGTAAGACAGATTTTGCTGTATTTGTGCTTTTTCCATCTCCCCCCGAGGAGTATTAACTCAAAGCAATCACAAGACACCCATCCTTGCCTGCTGCTTCTTGAACTGCTATATCCTCTTCTTTGCTTCTTGCTTCTCTATTTGAAGCTGCGCTTTTTTTTTTTTCCCCTTTAAGAGGAAAGAGCAACAACCAAAAAACCTAAAGGCTGTCTCCTTTCCTAAAATCATAACTATTTGATGTGAGAAAGGTTAAATATGTAAACCACTTTTGTTCCCATAGAATTTACTTTCAACAACTGTATCGTTTCTACTCAAATCAAGATAGGTAGAGTGCTCTGTAAAGTACAATATTGGAAGACGTGTACACGCTTGGAAAATGCTGAGCTGCTCGTGAAGCTATAGACACTGCATGTTTATGACTTGGTTTTCTAAGCAACCTCCAGAGCTCCGACGGATTACAGTGATATTTTAACAAGACTGCTGGCATCCATCACCAGCTTTCACTTACTGGGAAAGCTAAAAGATGGAAGAATGTAATTATTTCCACGTAAGCTAAAAGCTAGTGGCTGATTGTCATGAGAACTTGGATGCTTTAAACTTCTTCATCTCCTGTAAGGCAAGCAGGTAAGTCTCATGGGCTTCTCTTCCAGTGTTCATTTTAGTAAGGGAGCAGGGGCTTGCAGGAGACTGATATCTAAGGGAAATGTGTTAAATACGAAGGCAAGCTGTATTTCTTAAATTTTAAACATGCAGTATTGCACGTTGTCTGTCAGGTTACAAATCCACTACCTATAAGCGGAAATATTTCTGTGAAATATTATTGTTTTCCATAGCCAAGACTTGAATCTCATTTCAAATTAATTCCTAACATATGCAACTATTGTATATATTTATATACTGTTGGAAGAGGATCTGTTCGTCAATCATCTGTACATAGTGAAATATCTGTGTCTAAATCTCTTTCTGTCATGCTATAATTACTCCTAGATTGATTACTCTGGTTAAAACAATGTTATTCCATATGATAAATACGATAATATGTATAGGATTGTACTTTCTAAAGATGATTTTTATTGAAGAGTATTTTCCTGAAAACATGATTTCCTGAACTGAGCTTATGTTTCAGATGAGATCTGCATCATTGTAAAAATACTGTGGTAAACAAGGGGTTTCCTAGCTCGCGAGTGAGAATCTAGCGGCATCAAAAATAGATGTTTCTTTCCCTTTCACCCTTGAAAGAACACTTATTCTCTTTGAGTAATGGCACTGCTGTGCCTCTAGAGGTGAGGCTTCCTGTTTGAAGACTTTTAACATAAAAGCCCTGATTATCATTTAGAAAAAAAAAGACCCCTTGACCATAAATAGTTTTTGTCTTAATTAAGGTTTTTTTTTTGTCCTCTGAGAACATTTCCTAGCTTTAAGTATTATTATTATTGAAGGGCAAAGATTTTACACAGTTCTCTAAGATTTTTGTTTACAAGCATGACTACCAGACAAGAGAGTATTTTGGGCTAACATATAAATATTCATACTTATTTTTGTTGTAAAATATGGTTGTTTACAGAAAGCAATTAATTTAAGCTCCATTTCAAATCTGGCTATGATAATTGAAACAAAGCCTGCTGGCAGACATAATTATAAATAAACTTCTAAAAATAATTAGATGTGTAATTAACAGAAGACTGAGTTGTTATCACTTTCTCCACCATACAGTAATTCTGCATAAAAACATGAGAAATGGCTTTCATTAAAGTCTCACAGCAGATCAATCCACATAAGGGAATGAGACATTAAAACAAAGCATTCAAGATGTGCAAACACTGTGAGTAACGAATTAAACAGAGACCAGCACCAAGGAAAAGCCTAAAACCAAATGGAATATTTAAGAAATAGATATATCATGAAAGGTTAACATGTTTAGGCTGGTTTTGGGTTGTTTTGTTTGGTTTGTGTTTTTTTTTTTTTTTTAAAGAAAGTGATACCTCAGAATACATTGTCGATCTATATTTGTATATGTTGCTTTTATCTTTTGACTCTGAGGAATCCTTCTGAATACCTGTGCATTATTCATCTGTAAAGATTTCAAAATATTAATCAATGGACTGAGTAATTATTTAGGAAGGATTTAAAAGAGCCTGACAAAGGATGGCTGATGGAGTTTGCTTTTTCCCCAGCTAAGGGGCATTCTCTGTTGAACTTCAGAGACTTGCTGAGCTGTTCCCAGTGACTGTCATCAGGAAGCTGCTTACAAAGATACCTCTGCTAGTGGCAAACAGAAAACCAAACCAAACAGATTGATGAGTCTTTTGTGAAGCAAAAAATAAACAGGCATATTTTGAAAGGCTTTACCAGGCAAAATACTGGGATTCTGGAGAACGATGGTATTCAGAATAGAAATGCTAGCAGTTCCTAAAATCTGTCTTCTGTCAAATTCTTTAAAGTGCATTTATTCAAGTACTGTGCAGTATCATGACAAAACTCATAATCTGCATTTTAGAGTATTTAATAATGTTTAGGACTACTTCACCCAGTGTGCATTATTTGTTCTAGCAGTGTCCTGTGTGTAGTGCAGTAATCAAGAGCTCTAGGTGTGAATCATATGAATATTCAGATTATGTTACTTTTCATAATGCTTGGAAGCTAACCCAGGAAAGGAAATCTCCACCTCTTCTATTAAATGCATAAAAAAATAAAAAAGAAGAAAGAAAAAAAGGAGGGAATAGAGAAAGAAATTTTGTTCTATGTCATCTAATACACACCCAAGAGTTTAACAAAACTGTAGTAAGACTAATTTAGCCAGTGCCTGCCCAATCCTTCATTAGCATACTATTTTTTTTTTTGCCTGGTGGGTATATTGCCTGTTGAGAAATAACGTGAATATTTATTCAGCAGTAATAACTGTTGCTGCTTGAGAGCTTTTTTTTTACTGTGTATGAACATGCTTATCTAGAAAAGGATTTCAGGCAGATGATCACCCTTGAGATTCAATGAATTCATGCATTGCATGTCCTATCTTACTACACGGCTGTAGAGCAAGATTACTCTTTTTCTAATGAGGTTCCAGTTTGAACACAGACACTGCAAACACATCACCACCTCTCAGAAAATAGTACCTGTCTTCTGGAGTGTTTTAATGTACACATGGAACTAGTTTATTTAAGCAGCATTCGAGATGCAAGTCTGTCTCCATTTGGTGCAAAAGGCTAAGCAGTTTTTACCTTAGAGTGTGCTAGTCTTTTAAGAACAGAGCCCAGTCCTTTCCCCATAGAAATCAGGGGTGTTTTGCTACCTAGGTCAGAGGAGTAGGATCAGACCAGTTGTTTTGACATGTAACTTGTGCTCAGTATTTATGACACCACAATAATCCAAAACTGCCACTGCATCTTGCTTCTGCAAAATAACATTTTTGGTCAAGATATCCCTTTTTAAAATAAATTGAGATTACTTCTTTCTGTTCCATTTGTGTGCTAAAAAGTTCATTTCAAAGCAGGTTTTCTTTTTCTAAAGAAAAAATTACTTAGTGTATATGTTTTCTGCAGTGAATATGGCTGTACTACTAACCAAGTAGTCACATTTCTGTGCATACATTTTTGATACAGCTATACTGAAATGCTATTTTTAGTGTTACGGTGATGTAAGGGAAGCGGTGCTAGGTTACTGGAACACAGCGAATTTAATCTGAAGCTAACTATGCAATGGACAGTTATTACTCTATCTATTGCTACCAACTACACTGATGTAAACTAAGAATGATTTCACTGAAATCAGTGAATGTAGGAGATTTACTTTTCTATAACTGAAATTAGAATCAGATCCATTAAAGTTTGTTTCAGACTAACTTGTGCAAGTATGAGCAAGCCCAACAATTAGTAACCACAAGCTGTAACCTTTTATCATTCCTTAGTTGGTTAGTGGTTAAGTTGTAGTAAAGAAGCATTTATTTAAAGAGAACAAAAAATCTAAAAATTTTACTGTCTTTACTTACCATTGATTATACTATTTTCTTACTTACACATATCTTAGGCAATGATATTCTAATCCAGTTTGCACTGATGGAAACTAGAATAGAATGAGACCAGTTGCCATATAGAATATTGAAAATAATGATTACAGTAATATAATATTTAAAGTATGTTTGAAATAGTTTTTAGGGATGCTAAGTATACTGCAGATAGATGGAACTGTGTGTACATCCTCTGTCATGCTTTTGGATTATTTTTTTTTTTTTTTTTAATGAAGATCTCTTTCTTACGGTTAGATTTCCAGACAAATTGCTGATGATGATCTGGAAATGCACTCACTAAAGCTCAAACTCTCATGCATGCATTATGGCATTTAAACTAAAAAGGCAAGAAATCAATTCAGTTGTTTGTGCTGCAATTGACTGAATAGTAATTGAGACACATGATAATGAAAGGTCAAAATGAGGAGCGTATTCAGTAAACTTATTTTCAAATTATTTTCACAGGTTTTAAATTAAAATCTGGTTCATAATTGGGTTATACTTTTTATTTCATACTTTAAATAAGTTCCATGATCTGTGCATATCTTTGTATTTATGTTAAAATTACTGTATTCTTCACATACAATACCACTTTTAAAAATCTGATTTAATTCTCAGATGGCAGCTACTGGAAAAGGTGCAGCTTGCAGGAATAAAGTGATGGTCTGTATCAAGTATTAAACTACAATTGGAAAGAAAGCCAATGTTTTGGTAAACAAGTTATTTAATTTGTTTCTAGTGGCCAGGAAATACTGTGGCAGGCAGCTGGGTGAACTGGGGAGGACTTTTCCTCTGCCACTCAGTTCAGAGCCCACATGGGTGGCCCTCTGCGCTGCCCTGTGAGAAGGCATCTCCTGGTGACAGTGGCTGCTGAGGCGGTCTCAGCACCCAAGGAGCAATGCTGGCACACCTCCGCTTCCAGCTCCCTTGTCTTCCCTGCTCCTCACACTCACAGGGAGATTCCTGGGAGATTTTTCTGCTTCAGCTTCTTAAAGCCTGACAGCCTGTGCCCACATCTTCCAAGTCCCCAAGGGCCTCTGCTCTGCTTCAGGCTAGGTAGGGGACAGTAATTGCCCAGCACAGTGAGGCGCCTGTCCACCCTCACTGCCCTCCCTCCCTGCAGCACACTCAGCCAGAGAAAGGCACCGTCTCCCTAGCCTGGGCCACCACTTTGTGCTTTGCGGCAGCCCTCACTCACCTTCTTCAAAAGTCATCCTTCTACTTGGTCCTTTCCTACACCCTGGACTAGAACATATTGACAGAAGGGTCTTTTTTCTTTTTCGAAAAGAAATTTGTCTTCCTGCGGACTTTCTCTTATTATCAGGTCTCAGCAACACAGAAGAGCCAGTCTAAGATCTGAAGTGGCCTTCTGCCCAACCAGTTGCCATGGCTCGTTGCATCTCCCGATTATTTTGATGCCCAAAGTCTTGCATTACGAGCCTTATCTGACTACAGGGCGTGAACATGGAGAGATACTGCTGCTCTGATTTGGCTGCAGTAACCAACATGGTTTTGATGGGACACCAGTTGTACCATTCCTCCAGGGGATGAGGGCTGGCTGAGTCCTAGTTTCCTCTGGTCCTTAGGCTCACAGGACACTCATATTCTCAAAGAGGATAATGCTACTATTGAAAGGATAGAAAGGTGGAAGGAGAAAAGGTAAATAGAAAATCGAATAGAAACAGAACACATGCGTTAGTCAGGCTTTTCAATGCATAATAAAAAGCATTTATATGAGATTAAATTCAAGCCCTGTGTAAGTGAGAGATGCTGTACTTGCTTTCTGTAGAGACTGAATTTTATCTAAGCAGCTTTGCATTTTCTAAAAAAAAATAATAAAAATGCCCAAACGTTGACATCTCCAAATCTACCTCTCCTACAATTTCTTTTAATAATGTGATGGCTCCTTCTTACATGCCAAACACTTTGCTTTCATTTTGGAATCACCAGTTGTTGACTTGCTTCCTTTCTACAGTTGTTTTGTTTTATTGCTTTGCCCTTCAACTGCCCTTCCCTAGCACTTTTTATGATATTTGCTTCAATATAGAGAGCTTCAACACTGTTTGTTATTCCTTCTTGTAAAAATAAAGTACAAGACAAGGCATGTTAAAATATTAATAATTTGTTGTCACACTTTTTAAAGATTGTACTGTTGAGGATAAAAACAGGCACTGGCATGAATGCAAAGGAGTAAAAGTGGAAAAGATAAAACAACTACAGCTTATCATGTTGAAATAAATCTTTCTTTATTATGTATATTGTGAAATATGTTCATGTACGCTTAATAATTTCTTTGTAAGAATTTGGGAAATCTCTCCACTTCTCTTTATTCCTTTAGTCTAAACGTTCATACGTTTTCCAGCCTTTCATCACTCCCAAGCACTTACGCCCCCCTAATCTGTTCTCTATCTATATCTATATTTTTCATGTACCATCTACCTGAGATCCAACTTCCTTCTTCTGTTCAGTATTTAATAAATTATTATACAAATTCAAAGGAAAAAGTAGTCTTTTTTCCCTTATGCCCTTAAATTGAACCATCTTCTTCCACAGGTTGGAAGGAGTCGTTGAGAGACACACACAACCTAGCTCTATTTAATCTCCTCCTTTCTATCACCTTATTTCATTCAGAAAAGAAAAAAGGAATATTAAAACACTATTTAACCTAATTAGCACAGGTAGATGAAGCAGTCTCCCTTGTTTCCCTGTTCCTTTGTTAGGTGACTCACTTCCTAAGCCAGACACTGTCTCTTTGATTCTTTTTACTTTTGCATGCATTAATATGCATGCCTGTACACATGTAATTTCACACTCAGATTTCTGCACTCTTGTGATCCGGACAGAGGTCAGTGTGTGATAAACCATCTCTTAAAAAGTGACAGAAGAGTAAAGGCTCAGATAAGTTTTTAATCTAGAAAGGGAAGAGACTGAGAAGAGATATAATGAATTTTATATACATAAAAGGTAGTTGTAATGAGGAATGGAGATCTTTTCCTTGACCATTGTGAACAGGACAAGAGATAGAATGTTTAATTTTGCAGCAATGGAGCTCAGAAATACCCTTTTTATGGTTACAGTAGTGAGGCATTGGAATAAATTGCCTTTTAAAAGCATGGAGTCTCCAGAAAGCAGACTTGTAAGCAGTGGTTAGAAAGCTGTTTCCCAGGACTATCATGTGTGTGACTGATCCTGCTGTGAGACAGAGGTGGGTTAGCTCCCTTTTAACCTGCTTTTTGTCATTCTTCAGCACTTTGTTGCAAGCAAGTAAACTTGTGAGCTAAAGGAAGCAATATGTCATGTACGAGCAGTGACACAATAAAATACATTATTTCCATCAACCACTGCTAGAGGAAACCTTGTTGGATTTACTCCTATCCAGGAACAAAGATGAGATACTATGAGAGATAGTCAAAAGAAATGCCCAAAGACATTTTATCTCAGAAGAAGAGATAAAGGGAGAATCAATTATACCAAATTAATTACATAAATCAGTGACCATATAAATCAAGAACAGTCTATGTTTATTATGCATAGTTGTAGTGTGTTTAACCTACGTTTAATATGTTAGAAGACCTCAGGAAACACCTTTTCATGGAGTAAGTGAACCATTGGTTCTCTTTCTTAGAAATATCTTGGTGAATTGTTGTAGCAGGCTAAATGACTTTCATTTACTAAATCGATACTGAAATTCCCACATTTCTCTGAATGCTGTACTTGGGGGACTAAGAATACCCAGTATATGCTCACATCACGTATAGACATATTGGATGAACTGAGTATATTCTACTATCTGTTTCATATAGCAGCTCTGCTAACCTGATCTAGTGGTTCTTTGTGAGCTTTAAATATACGTGAAGCACTTGGCTTTGCTAAGAAAATGAGGCTAAACTGTAGATCTTTGTTTATAGAGCATGAAGCAGAGTGTAGTGGGGCTAAACTACTGTCAGAAAAGTTACTCTTTTGCTTAGGATAACCTGTCCCCTTTTCACCAAGACCCAGTGTTTGCCATTTAGATGGCACACACGAGCTATAAGTTAGAGTTTTTCAAGGGGAGAATCATACAATTCTGTTTATTTCTGTGACTGCAAGCTAAGGCAGTTCTCAGGGCCTTGCCCTTTAACTTGTCCTATCACTACAACAGAAATAAAGAGCTGATCTAGCTCAGGTCTTTGACAATAATCATGCATGAGCAGTTTGGCCGAGATCTGGTGTTGCACTCACTGCCAGGTCACAGGGAGAGAAATCTGGAGTTCTTTTAATTTCTTATATCTTACCTGTGCAACGGAGAGACAGCTTAGTCAGTGCTGAACAAATGCCATGATCTGACTAAGGATTTATCCAAAATGAGAGCACAAGAGAAATGTCTTGTTTCAGACACTGTGCAGTTTTGGAGATTTTTTCAGGCTCCAGAGTCGCAGAAGTCAGTGGAAGCCCTGCCACAAAGGGCAGTGGTCAGGCCCTGTTCAGGGTCCATCCACTTGGCACCAACCTTGCAGAAATCCTCTATGTCCTGCCTACGGGGCCATCAGTCGAGGCACTCTAGGAGGAGCCCCTCAGAGCCAGCTCCACTTACCCGATTATTTCATTTCTTTCATGGGTCAAACCTAAATGGCCTTGTTGCTACTTCTCTCCTAAGAGGAACTTAAACAAAACACTGTTTAAAGCAATGACAAATTTATGTCAAAGAAAGAGCTCCATTTTGCATTCTCTGACAAAGACATCCAAGCAATTCCTCTGGATGGTGGCTTTGGTTTACTGTGTGCCCTTTTCAGCCAGAGAAGTGTCTGCTCTGCCTGAAGTGCAACATGATAAAAGGGTCAGAAACAAGCAACACATTTACCCTGTTATTGCAGGGACCGAGCTGAAGTGGCCACAGCTTCAACTGGAAACTCACTTTTGAACCCATGAGTTGGCATCACCATGGCAGTTGCTTGTCATTTTAACCACATCTTTGCAGTGTGCCGGGAGAACTCGAGGGTTAACCCAGCTTCTCTTCTCAGAAGGGAATCTCACCACCCTGGTTCCCCTACCTCTTGCGTGCCTGGGTGGGTTTCCCACAGCTGCGCCAGTCCTCCTGGCCCGGGCACCCCAAGCATGGTGGGAGGATGCCCTTTGGGGCTGCAGCGATGCTGGCAGCGTGGAGCAGGGCTGCTCGCCCGGGTCCTGCCAGTGCCGCACAGGGCAGGGGGGGAGCAGCACACCTCCTCTCGCTGCCGCACTGAGGGGCGCTTGTCCTTGTCCTTGCACAGCTTCCCCGCAGGGCAGCCGAGGGCATCCCGGGGAGGGTGAGCGGGACCCGGGAGGAGGAGGAGGAGGGTGGGGGGAGACCGTCCCCTCTCACTGCTGCTGTTGCTGAAGCTGTGCCGGAGCCGGAGCCGTCGATGTGGCTCCCCAGAGTTAGTTGCTCAGCAACCAGAATCAATTAATATGCTTTGCAGAAAGTGCAGGGGAAGCCCGAGCTGCTCTCGGCGAGAAGGCAGGAGGGTGAGGGTGACTCAGGATCCCGCTCCTGCCTCACACCCAGTCGGTCTCACCCCACCCTCTCCATACCCCTCGTTAGCCACCCTTCTTTATCCCTTCCTCCTTCTCTATGACGACTTAGTGTGTGCGTCCCCAAATCCTTCAGGCAAGGTATCTCCTTGCTCAAGAACTCTCCTGCTTTGAGTGTTTTGTTTTTAGAGCTAATTTGTGTTTTGGGGTTATTTGTCAAGCTTTCTCCAACGCTTTTCTAGAAATTCTAGTATTCGTGTTCTTTGGGAAGGGAAAGGGACGGCTGATGTTTTTGTCAGATGGTTTTAAAGATTCCGCAGGATGAGAAGGGTTGTTTGGTAGTGCACAGTTGAGCAGCAGTAGTGAGAATGCATCATGTGTGAATTGGGAAAGTTTTTGCCTCTTCCTTTGTTACAAGTAATCAGCACTGCATATATGAGACCAAAGAGATAGTACTGATTGTTGTGAAACACATAGATAATAGAATAAATGAGGGGTTGTGTGATTTTTTTCTTCTCCTTTTCTGCATAGTAATTTCAGGGCTTTGGTAAGGTATTATTTTCTTTTTTTCTTTCTTTCTTTCTTTGATTTTCTTTGGAGTCCTCTGATGACACCACGAATCTGAGAATGAAGAACTTCTTAAAGCTGATTGGAAATGGCATTGCGGAGCTGAAACTTAACTGGAGGAAATATATCTCCTGAAGAAGAAAAGATAATGTACTGTAAGGATCTGGCTTCTGGTGAAAAATTCAAGCCTAGAGAAAATTTGTCTGCTTTGTTAGGAAGAATGGGTTGGACAATTTTCTTCAATTCCAAAGGATATCTGAATGCCATGCTGAGCTTAATCTCTGCAGCATGGTCTGTGCTTCTCATCTCTTCCTGATGCACTGCATGGTAAGGCCTTTTTTCTTACTTTTAATAATAACCACAATTCTGCTATGGTGAGAGGTAAAAATAATAGCAATAATTAAATGAAAATTGAAAAAATGTAGAAAGCTAACAAAAGAACGTTTGTTTGTATGGTTGTTTCTAGGAGCAAGTGTCCTGATTACTGCAGCAGCTTTGTAAGATCATTTCTGTCTTTCTCCCTTGCTTTGTGGCAATGTGTATGTGCGTGTGTGTGTGTTTATGCACACCTGTGCTGTCGTTTGCCCTCAGACTGGAATATCAGTATCTGTATTGTACGTATTTCCATGCTGAAGAGGATGTTTAAGAATTTGCTTTGACATTTCTCTCTCTTTTTCCCTCCCTCCATTCCCCTCCTCCTGCCTCCTCTTTCTCTCGCTCTGTCTGTGTGTCTGGGGTCATGGTGCTATACCTTCCCTGCACCTCAGTCGTGCACTGACCACTAGAAGGCAAAAATAGAAGGTAAAAGAAATCCTATATCAGTGTAAGAATAGTTCTGCATAAGTAATAAAAGCCACAGAAAGGTTTTGAATGTCTGCGAGATCTGCAGGTACAGAAGATTTACTTTATTTTGTTTCCCATGGGAAACAAATATCAAATGCAGACTTGGATGATGTGTTTTAGATACAGTGGGAGGCAGATCCTTTTACACACATCAGAAAGCCAAAAAATGACCACTGTGAATTAAGACAATGTAACTTTTGATGACCCAAGTCATAAAATAAGCAAACCCAGTACAAGATGTTCTCGTATCAAGTATTTTGTGTCATGTATTAGCAGGGTGTTGAGAATTATTATAAATGGCTTCAGTGGATGTTGCAAGATATTTTTCATTAACAACTGTAATGTGCTTTCATCTTCGTGGATGAAAGGTGCTAGGGGAGTGCAAGGTGACGTTATTAACTAAATACCCGACTCGCCAAAATATGGGATCATTAGCATGGAAATTGCCAAGCAGATGATGAATTATATAGTGAGTGTACTGAGACGGAACAACAGATTAGTTTTCCAGAAATCCTGGTTCACTGAGATCTCTGTTTCAGAAATTAGGGTAGAACTAAAAGATGAAAGAACAGTGACGTGACATATGTATTTTTTCTTATGCGTTCTGGTCGATCACTGGGTTTGGAAGAAGGAAAGTTGAGAGCCTTTTGAGCAAACTGTGGTAAGGGCCTGTCCCTACTCTGAAGGTAATCTCTCACAAATCTCACTGATTTTGATGAGATTAGAAATAGACCAGGAGCAGGTTTGTGTGGTGGTTGTCACAGGCTATCCAGCTGGGTATGGAGGTGATAGGTTCCTGGCAGCATGTTTTGAGGATGGGAGAGATGCAAAGAGCCAAAGTAAAAAGGCCGGGCCAAGCCACACCAGGACTCATGAACAAGAATCAGAGCTTAAATTCTATTCAAAAGATGGAATTTTGTGATAGTTCCCAATACATCTCCTCCTTGTATGATGAAGGATTCCATAAGACAGTTTTTAGAGAGAGAATGGTAATGCAGCTTTTTCGAATCACTGCAGTGAGGAAAGAGACGATAAAAAAACATTCCTTTAGTGTGACAGTTTTTCAATAGGGTTCAGAGGGACCAGCCTTAGTTTGAGAAGTAAAGGTTCAATATACACATACATGTTCATTGCAGTAGATTTTTTGTGTGTTTTACCATCTAAAATGTGTGACTGCTATAAGAACCAATAAGGAAAACTGAGGAAGAACAACACAACCCATAAATATAATCTTTCAATCTTCACTGCTGAAAGAAGCTCTTACTTGTGGAAGTAGTCCCCTCATTCCTCTATGTGAACAAGCACTGCCTCCTAAATTCATGTTTCCCTTTGCAAATCCCTCCTCACATCAGCAGTTCTATTTCAATCAATGGGACAACTCATATGAGTAAGAACTACTCATGTGAATAAATTATGAAATGTTTTATAAGGCCAGGCTCTTTGATTGTCATGGCAACAGATTTATTAGGCTTTGGGCATAATGTATTTCCCTTCTAAACAAAATCATTTTTCCTTTTACCCATGTGAATCCTTTTGCCTTGTAATTAGGACAAGAAAAATAGGTTAATTACATTCTTAAAGATCATGCAACTGTACAGATACATTGTTAGTGAAGAATTATCAGAGTATACAGAAGTTTACTTTTATTAGTGGTCTCCAAATCCAAGAGAAGTATATTCTTATTGGAATCATTCATTGTGTTATTTATTTTTGTGACAGTATTAACGTTGCTACTGGGTATCGTCAATTCTTCTGACAACTCATAAAAAAAAAAAAAATTCCTTTAAATATCACTGAACTTATAAAAGTACTCACTATTATAGGTTCAAGAATACTTACCAAGCTTTCTACCACATTAAATAAGTTCATTTTTTACATAATACATGACATTTAGCTCTTTACTTGATCCAGGAACATATTTATCTTTAGGGTATAGAAACACAAAATTATGAAGTCATAATTATAGTAAACTTCCTGCAAAATATAGGTGTATGTTGAAATCAGAAGCACAAAATCATCTGAATTTTCTTTCCCTGTGTGATTTTGCGTACTTACAAATATCTATATTATTAGGATATATATTACACAAGTAATATTTCCTTCATTGTAATTTCTAAAGAACAGTTCCTCTTCAGAATACAGTGCATAGGAATTTTTTTTAGTGCTAGGTTATGCATTATGGAAGAAATAAAATTATTAGAAAAAGCAAGCATAGCAACCTTCAAAATGTGTCTAGTACACTAATGCAGCAATAGGAAGCTATTGTGTTTGTTTCTTTTATCCCTATAATAGCAACATATACGTAGCAAGAATAGTGGATTGTTTTCTAAAGAATGTGTGATTTTGAGAGAGAAGGTTTTGCACGATACAGGATATTCTTTGTCTTTAGCAGACATTTCTGTCAATGATTTACTGTGACTTAGAACTCTTTCTTTAGTGACACTTTTAATCATTTACTTTAAACATTTGCACAACAGCTGTGTTTGGCTTTCTCTGTCAATTCTAAAGCAAGTAAAATTAGTATTTTCTTCAAGATACTCTTCAATAAAGGTCTGATGCTGAAAACACATGAAAACATGTATTTCATTTCAGCCCATTGAACTGTTTCTTCAAATAAAATATGTGAATTAGAGCTTGAACCATCTGTGTTATCAGAGAAGTTACACTGAACAGTGGAAATACTTTCCACTCTTACAGCAACTATTTCTAGTGAAGAAAAATGTGCTTTAATAATACAACACATAAGCAGTTTGTGTACTTGAAATGCCTTGAGCTGTCTTGATTCAAGACCCAGCAAAACCTGATTTTTGAAAGGCCCACAAAAAAACCCAAAACAAAACCAAATGGGTCTTAATCTTCTGTTGTTTAAACATAAATGCCCAGAGAAAGAATATTTCTCTGACAAGTAGTTTCCATAGATCAGCATCTGTGTTTTTCATACACCAGAATAAAAAATGGAAAAGACGTGTTTTTTAAAAATGAAAATCTCTTAAAGTCCGTATATATGGAAACACTTATTTCAAAAAGACACAACATTTGATTTTAACATTTTTAATCAGACTTTCTTTTGTTACAAAAAATTGTACTGATACCTGTTTATTTTTCTCGATGAAAATTTGCTGCACTTTTTAATATTTTATTTTTTTTATTGTTTGATGAAGAAATGTTTTATTGTATATTTTGTAACTAGGTCTGTAATAGCTGTCCCAATATTTATTGGTTCTTACAGGTCAGCTCTTCAATTAGAAGCTCTCTGAAGGGCCATCTTTAGCACCACGTACTGTATAGCCCCATATTAATGATAATAAATAGCAGTTTTTATCATGTCTCTGGTAGATGTAAGATCTGATTGCTATTCCCTCCTTTAATTCTTCTTGCATCTTCAGCAAAAAACAAGTCTCCATTTTGCTGAGAGTTTTACAGATACCCGAAGAAGTAGCTTCTACTACAAAAACCTTCAAGAGGCCTTCAAAAGGCATGCAGGCAAGGAGTAGAATTAATCGAGTATTAATATCCTTATTAAATAGATAAGGAACTGAGGAACAAAGAAACTGCCCAAAGCTATACTGGCAAGGGAAGAGTTCGGAATTGAACCTAAATGTCCTTATTCTCAGTTCATCACTGTCTCTGCAAGGTTGCTCTGTTTTGTTCTCTTTTTTTTTTTTTGCTTAATGACTTGCATTTGGACTTTTAAGTTAATAGTGGTTGAAGTATCAAATGTGAAAGGGAATTATTGATGCGTACTTTCTTTCCAGTCTGACACAATTGTCCTAAAAATTCTTTTTTCTCTCCCGAGCCATTCTGTTTGAATGTAACCATTAATTATGTAATTGCTTTATTACACAGGGGAAGTAGATCCTAGATTGAACAGAAAATTACTAAATAGAAATATCCTAAACATGCCATACAGGTTCTGGGAGATGTACATGTATCTGTTTATGCCATCAAGGTTTAGGGATAGCTATGGGGGTATGTAATGGTTTTGAGGGCTCTCGGTAGATAAATCAAATTTCAACACAGAAAAAAATCCAGTTAAAATGTAAAAAGACTGATGATTTGCTCTCTAGAATTCACATAGGTCATTACAAATCCAGCACTTGTGCGCAAAAAGATGACACAGAGAATACAGTGTCCAACAGTGATTCTTGTTAACCCCAGTACGCCTCCTCTGACCAAGGTAATCTTTCAGCTTTTTATGCTCTTCATGAAAAAGGAAAAGACTTCTGAAGATACAGAAAAAAATCTGCCTTGGCGTCTTAGTACAAACCCAGGAAAATATTGTACATGATCAGAAGGAAAAAAAGCTTTTTGCAAATGTGCCAGAGTTTTGGAATGAGTTCTGCAGCAGAATATCCTAGAAGCTTAAGGGTATCTGCCCCACACTGGTCATATTTATGCAGCTCCAGGGGAGATACACCTCTGGATGCTGACAGGTACCATACTTACCCAATTACCCAGTGACATGTTAATGTAGAAGAGTATGAAAGTCTTGATTAAAAGCAGGGCTTCCACTGGAAACCTCATCTCACTTGCGTTTTATTCCTGAGAAATGTTAAGAAGAGAACTTAAGATGCACCCTACTGCATCAAGTACACTCTTATTTTTTTCTGAGAGAAACTATTTACTGGCTTACAATAGAAGAGGGTTAGAAAGGAATGCCTTAGTCAATACATACTCCATTACAGTAAGCAATTACATAACTTGCTTCAAAATACTCTTTTCCAGTGCACAGAGCTCAGGGCAGCCAGAAGGATCACCTGCACTCTATTTTCATCAGCAGTGATGGTACATAGGGTTGTCTCCAGCTTACCTCAACCCTCCATCCTAAACTAGACCTAATGTTATCTGTAAATATCATAAAAGAGGTTCTGAAAGGCTTATCCAGTTAAGCTGGCAATTTTTCCATGGAACCTTGGATATTAGAATACATAAAAGTGTTTAAGTTCAAATACATGCTGGTATTTAAGGACTTAATATATTGTATAGCTTCCAGTTCTTTTTTAAACCAGGGGCGCTAAGGGACCCAAATACCTTTGAGGATCTGAACATGTGGTTTATAATATTTTTATATTTTCTACAACATTAATAGATCTGGAAAGTAAATGTAATGATTATAATACGGTAACTATTGACAAATAAGGTGGTTTTTAGTTGACTAAGAAACATTGGAGAACCACTGAAGTCCATGAACATAAATAAAGAATTTAATTCATGGTAAGAGCCTCAGAAACAAAAGGCCTGGAGAAAAGTTGATGAGCCAAAGAGATCAGTAAGCTTTGATGAAATAAAAGATTTCAAAAAGCATAAGGAATGCCTGGAACATCTCTTTACGAGCAAACAGATTGAAGGAATACTTGTTCCAGTTTTCAACCAAGCTAGACAGAGAAGAGTGGTGGTAGTAGAAAACAATGTGATGTTCGTGAATATCGATCATGCCTTAATAGTTTGTTACCCATTTAATGAGGGTATATTAATGCAGTGCATATTCTTAACTTCTGACTTCTGAAAATTTGGAACTCATCATTCTATGCGTATGTCTTTAGATATTGAAAAGTATCACTTTCTCCTCCATATGAAACTGTGATATATTTGATGAGAAAAATTAAGACTTCACTTTGACATATCTCAAAACCTAACAATACTGTCTGTAAAATGAGGTGTTACTGGACTATGCTAAGAATACTAGAAATTTTCCTTTAAGGAAAGGAAGTCTGATGCTTGAAATCAAAATCATTTACTTTTTGGATGAGAAAGCAGATGGCAAGACTGTTTGTTAAGACCTATGACTTGGGTGTTGTTGGAATTTCTTTTTTACTTTGTGCTTAAACCAAAAACTGATTGGAAGGTTTTTGTTCAGATATTCACAGCAAATGTAACTTTTCACTGAATATAGATACAGTACAAAATACTTAGCAAGAGAAGGCAGGGTTTTGGACACTTATTTAAATGTTTTAAATGTTTTAAAACATTCTTGAAAGTGGCTTTTAATGGATGACTGCAATGGCCCTTAGGATAGTATTGTTTCTGTACTGCTGAACGTAGCACTTTTTCTCTCTCTGTATTAGTCAAAGCTGGAAAACAAAGCTTCCCTTTGGAAGAGTCATCTGTTTCACTGATGTCATATCCAATTGTTTTGGGTTCCTATGTTTTCGTTCCATATCGAATGCTTTAAGTTGCATCAAAATGCTCTGGAGCTTGGCACAGCCGGATGGGTTCTCAAAACACTGCTATGGAAATGTGTGACAATCTACATTGTACCTGCTCCTTTGGAGCCAGTCTGAGATACTGGTAACAGCATCTTTGACATGACTTTGTGTAATGCTCAATATGTCATGTCACTGGGAACGTCCTGAGTGTGCAATGTGATGTACCTTCTAACATGTTTTTAATATCACTAGCACATCAGAGCTGATTGAGGAAGGGTTAGTCTGTTGTTTCTGCTAATTGTTATCCCTCAAATTCTGCATCTGTTCACGTGCTTTCCAATGGAATTGTAAGGAATCACTGGTATCTTTTGGTCTAGTTGTTGTCCTCACCCTGAAAACCATGCAATGGATGTTTAATGCAGAAGGGCCCACAGACCATCTTCTCCATCCATTCATGCTTACCACAAAATACTTTTAGTCATCTTCACTGAATTTTAGTAAGCTAGTAAAAGACCACAAGTCACATCTGCAATGTTTCACAAGAGGACATAGATCAAAAACATCACTAAAGCCTTATATTCCTTTTTTTTAAAAAAAAAAAGTAAATAGACCATGCCTAATTTTACAGAGAGAATCCTACAATAATTTTGCTGAATCTGTCTCCAAATTCATTTGTGATCTCTCATCTGGCTTTCAGTAGATTTGTGATTACATAAAGAAGGCACACCAAATGGGCGTCAGAGGGATTTTAATATCAGAAACACTGGTGGTCCCTACCTCACAACCTGTTCCTACCCACAGCCCTTCTCTGGAGCCTCACGTGGAGGTGCAGCATCTCCCTGCAGAACTCAAGTTGTGCATGAAGGGAGATCCTTTCTGGATCCCTGCAGGTTAAGCATAGGAGTTGTACAGTGTGAATGTGATGCAGACAGGATCAATAAGCAATTTCCTTCATAAAACAGAGGAGACCTTCCTGGCATCAGTTTCTCAGGGGTAAATCCCAAACTTTTTTCCCGAGTTACAAAACATGAACTACTATATATCTTAAGAATCCAGTGGCACATCCTCCTTGCCCACCCATCTCTAGCAGTTGCCAGTACAGATGCATCCTCCCTTGTCCTTTTTTGTGTCTATCTGAGTCCATGTGAACACACATCGTTAACCCCTGTGACAGGGTATCTGAGTACATCTGTCCCTGGCGGGTGTGTGTGAACTGAGCCTCTCACACCTGTGCATACACGCATGACCCTCCTACAAAGAGACACAACTGTGGGATCACTCCCTGTCCTGCCTCTTCAAGGACCTGATCTCGCAGTCTGTGTGGCTTATAGACAACTCTTCAGCCCTCGGTGATATTTCTAAGAACAGAGCTCTAAGCTGCACAACTGATGTGTGCATAAATGATGTCTCCCAGGTGTTTAAACACAAGAGCCAGCACAGCTTCATGGGCCATGACCATGTTCCACTTTCTCTCTTGGTCTATGAGCTCTATCAGTATGATCTCGTGGGCCATATCCATCACAGATACTTACCACTTCTCAATGCAAAGCCCAAGCCTGTGCACAGGACTCAACTTTGACCCATGTGTTAGTATATGATAGCTGCTACCGCTTTTAGAAACAGATACCACTGAAATGCAATGAGCTGAGATGTTTTGGGTAGCTCTTTGGGTAGGGAAATTGCAACCAGGTAGGACTTTTCCACTTCAGCTGCTTGATTTGCTTTACACTTTGGGTGTGAAATGCAGTGCTTTGCACATGAATGCACCTGTGTCCTCTGTGTCAGGGTGAGAGCTACCATCCTGCCTGAGCTTGTCACAGCCATATGAATTGAAGAGGAGCCAGGAAATCTGCACTTAAGAAAGTCGCCATAGCGTCAGTTCTCCACAGACACAGCGGTGCTGTCTGCTTCACACTTTTTTCTCCTGCTCTGGAGGTATGAAGTCCCATCCCCTCCTGTGCTTTTATGAGACATAAAAATGCTGGGTTCTCCTGGAAATCAGGTTGCAACCACTGTGTGAGTCAGCTTCCAGATCTGTTCATCAGGGCTACTGAACCTTGCTTGGGTGTCCCAAGGTGAGGATTAATCTGTTAATGTTTGTAAAAAGCTATGTAAATGATCTGTGTCATGCTGACAGGTCAAGTACTGCAATGCTCACTGGCTGCTCCTCCTGACAGTGTAAGATATATGCCAAACAATGTCTGCACTTTCAGATGGCATTCGCTGATGTAGCTTGACTGGCTTAACCCTCTGAGGATTTGGCCCTACTTCTTCTAGTTTACTGATTGGGTGATACAGCACGAATATGCAAGGCTGATGCTTTTCCACATAACCTAGAATACAATAAATACATCGATCTGTGCTTGTGCAGGACTGTGAGCTCAAAGGAAACCTCTTGGATCTATTACAGAATGTGTGCAATTCAGGTCCTGAAGGACACATGGGAAGCAATGAGGCTGAGCAGAGCTCGGTGCTCTGCTTGGCTGTGGGCAAGAGGCAGCAGCAGAAGCTACTTCTGCGAGCCATTGGCAGGATTTGGCCCTGCTACACCTCCAGGAGTTGCAGGTGCTCAGAACAGCTGCAAGGCTTAGCATGAGCTCCTCCGAGAACATGAATCCTACCCAAGAAGAGAGGGTGTCAGAAATTTCGGAGCTTTTTTGTCCTGTGCTTGTCACATAGACTGCACCTACTATCAGTTATTCGGATCAGGGCCTGACAGTGGCAGATACCACACAAACAGTAAGAGAAACAGACTTTTTAGAGAATTAACTTACAAGTGAATGCAGCTTCCATAACGAGCTCCAGAAGCACACAGAAAAACAGCAAGTGGCCAAAAGGGGAGTGACTAATTTTCACTGGCAGCTTTACCACCCACCTGGTCCCAGTTATCAGCATTACATGTGAACCTTTATATTGATTTTTGGTATGAATGATTGATACTTTCATTATCTTTAATGCTTTTTGCAGTGAAGATCATTAGCCACTGATCTTTGCTGATGTCTCTGTAGGTCTATCTATACTTTTCCTAGAATATCTAAGCTCAAAAGCAATGCTGCAGCATGAGGCAGGGGCTGTTTTCAGTACAAGCTGTTATTAAACGAGAGTAGGACAGCCCAAAGAAAGGAACGTTCTGTGAATCTTCATTGTCACGTGGTCCTCTTCTTTGAGGGTACTAGAGCTGATAACCTACTATGTGGGTCATTTTCAGGGATTAACACAGGGATAAGGCATCGATACATCTGCCAGCAATTTGGGTGATTAACTTATGAGAAAGTATTTTTTGTTTCTGCCACTGTAGCTTGTCCGGGCAACTTTTTCTGTCAAAACCTAATCCAGTACCTGGTGGAATCAGCAAGAATTGTGCCACTGATTTCTTCCACAGCTGGGTCACACCACTTATTGGTTTCATCATCAGCACCAGTACAAGTTGCTGTGTTAGAAAACATAAAGACTGTGGATTTGCACTTTTGTTTCTTTACCTGAAACTTTCTTTCTGTTCTTTTCCTTCTTCAGACAGTTATCTACATACTTAGGGCTTCAGCGAATACTCAAGGTATATCTCGTGTCTCTGCACAATGCCTTTGCACGCAGATCTCCACTGGTATTAGCAGAGCTGCTCTGCAACTGGGTATCTCCGAGATTTAGCACACGTCTTGTTTAGTTTCAATCAAACAGCCTGTTTGTCAGCCACAAAACATGAAAACGATTGACAGTGAAAGGACCTGATTTCTTCTTTATCCTCATGAAATGATTGCACATCTCCATTTAGGGTGTTTGTTTACTAAACGACCTGTGTAAATGTGCCCAGCCCTCATTGATCTAGCTGGATTAAGGTAAAAGCAGAGGAAAGATGGTAGGGCGGGGGCTTCAGGATGCATCTAATGGATGTGGCAGGACTGTGGCTGTGGTTTTAGGTAGCGGCTTCTTGTGGGGGTGCAGGCCCCTTGTACTTTCTGCGAGGCTTCTGCTCCCACCCAACTGTGTTGGAGCTACCTTGGGCACGGTTGTGTGCAGCAGTCCTATGATTGCAGCAGGGATACAGCTGATGTCAGTTATAAATGACTGCAAGTTGGAACAGGAGGAATTTATAAGCCATGTTTGAGAGGTTTTAAATATCTTGTTTGCTGTGCTGTTAAAAAAAAATGTGTAAAATTATAACAAAATAATGATGACCAAACATCTGTAAATCTTCCTTTGATGAGATGACTAGCAATATTCTCGTGTTTATAGTTTTGACAGCAAAATGACACAGAAAAAAAAAATTAGCATTTACAAGATGTCAGGAATAAGGAAGCAGAAGGAAGGCAACAGAGACGATTATGGCTCTTGAGAGATGGTAATGTATGTGTCACCTACAAAAAGCAGTCACTTTTGCAACTCCTTGGTTTCCTGGTGAGCAATTACTACCTGGCAACAGTGAGGGAGAAGCAGCCCATACTGTGCTTTGACAAGACAGAAATCTGGTGCTTCAATGAAATATTTGGTGGCATCGCACACCATCATCCTGGCAGCATGTACCTGGGGGCAGAGCGCTAATGAGTGGGGAGGATGGAGATGCAGTCTCTCAGAGCCTGGGTTGCTCATGCTGACCAACTTCCCACCTACAAAAGGTGTCCCTGTGCTCACCGAGGTGCCCCCCGGGACTCCAGAGGCCCTGACTCCCCAGTCCCCACCTGGTGCTTTGTCCACTCAGCCATCCTTCCTGCGACAGGCAACACCATACGGTGATAATGTTATTGCAAGCATAGTGTGGAAGAGTTTGTACTTAACTGGATGTGAAGTATAGGGAGGGTGGCACAGTCCTCACGCTCATAGAGGACAGTGTTCATGCAGGTATCTAGGAGTAATCTATTCTGTTCCTTAATTATTTGCAAATACCTGCAGGTGGTGAAGTGTAAGTCATTCAGTTTTCTCCTCAGTAATGTTTACTTTAGCCCCAGGGAGGGTGCGGAGAGCGTAGCCCTGACCAGAGCTGATGACTTCATCAGAGGAGGGAAGTTACCCAGCCTCACTGACAGATTTTTATGAAGGATTTCCCAAGGCCAGCCTGCAGTAGAGCATCGCTACAGATATGATTTTGACATTTGTAGTCCAAGAAGCAGCAGTATTCAAAGTAAACCACCGCCAGTGGCTTTCCATAAAAAGCCCAATTCTTGGATTGTTTGTGGGGGTTTGAACGTAGCTATGAGTTGTACAACCCTAAGCTTTCTCTTAGGACTCCACCAACCTACATCCAGCTTCCTTTCCCTCCTAACCACAGTGAGCCACGGCAACGCTGCTTTGCTGTGTAAGCTACCTGCAACCACTCCCTGCCGGTCAGCAGCTCCTGCTTCAGCTTGTACCCTCCAAGGAAACTCCGCTGAAGCAAGGACTGGAGAAAGGAAAAAGGAATTGGGAGCAACTGGAAGAAAGAGAGTCATGAGCTTGGGAAGACAGACTCAGTAGTCCTCTAAATGGTTTTTTTTTTTTTCAGAAATAAGCCAAAAAATGCTCCTGGCCAAACCTTAGCTTCCTGAAAATTTGACAGAATTAACTTCTTCTCCATAAAATAGATTATCCTTTTGGAAAAATAAGTGGAGTCTTTCTTACTAATCCATACAGAACAGACTGTCCAGTTTTCCTATGGCTGCTGCCATAGGTCCTAGTCTGATTATAGGCATGAAATGTAGGCAAGTGTAATTATGACGTAGGCAAATTTATGGGTCCCCAGACAGGTTTTCGAATAACAAAAAGAATATAAATATTGGATCTATGGAAAGAAAATGTCCATTATCAAAATCAACTCACAAGCTTGTACCGTGAAAAAGCTTGCTTCTTCAACACAGCTGTCAGCCCAGCTGAGATTTTAAATTGGAGTTTGTCTAGTGCAACTCTCACTTTCTATTTAAAAAGCAAAGTCAGAAGCACTAAACTTTTGTCTTAGGTTTTTAAAATACAGGAAAGCTAATATAACTGCTGTACTAATGTAGAGTTATGAGCTTTTAGGCTCTCCAGTTTTTGGCAAAGAAAGGTTACATCTTTTGATTCATGGAATAAGACATTTCCCTATATATATTTGCCATACACTTTCTCTTCAGAAAAAAGTCTTCATCCCTTCCTCTCCTCTGGACTGCTTGGCACGGCTCTGTGGTTTTTAACTGCCTGTGCATCACTCAAGAGCTGGCTGCATTTCAGTCACCAGTCACTGTGCAGAGTTTCTGTGTGAATTATTGGAGTGTGCTTGTCATCTGGAGATCTAAGGAATTGAAAAGTATGGTTCCAATATCAGACTGCAACTAGAAGGGCTTCTAGAGATGTAGAGCCAGGTCTGTGGTCTGACTGAGGCAATGCCCATGCCAAACTCAACAGAAAAAGTCTCTGGGTGACAAAATGATGTCCCCTATCAGGCTTGTGACGTGTGCAATGTGTCTTTCAGCTTCGGTGTGAAAAAGACTGGTTTAGAGGGTGACACAAAGTCTCAACCCTGTAAGGAGAACAAGGGTTAGATATGTTACCTGTATTGTTTGGACAAGCTAAGGACTGATAGGATAAGCAAAATAGGACTTAGCTTGAGTTCTTAAGTTAGACAGGCTTGTGTGAATGCAGTTAAACAGCAGGGGAGTCTCTGGAGAAAAATGACTTCAAAGAAAGAGAAATCTTTGGATGGTTGCTTCTTGGTCTGGAAGGCTGGATGGAAGGCTTGGTCTGGAAGGCTGGATGGTTGCACTTAAAGAGTTGTGGTCAATGGTTCAATGCCCAAGTGGAGGCCAGTGACGAGTGGTGTTCTTCAGGGGTCAGTACTGGGGCCAGCGCTATTTAACATCTTTGTTGGCAACATGGACAGTGGGATCGAGTGCACCCTCAGCAAGTTTGCAGATGACACCAAGTTGTGTGGTGTTGTGGACACCCTGGAGGGAAGGGATGCCATCCAGAGGGACTTGGACAGGCTGGAGAGATGGGCCTGTGAGAACCTCATGAAGTTCAACAAGGCCAAGTGCAAGGTCCTGCACGTGGGTCAGGGCAATCCCATGCACAAGTACAGGCTGGGCAGAGAACGGATTGAGAGCAGCCCTGAGGAAAAGGACTTGTGAATGCTGGTGGATGAGAAGCTCAACATGAGCCGGCAATGTGCACTGGCAGCCCAGAAAGCCAACCGTATCCTGGGCTGCATCCAAAGAAGTGTGGCCAGCAGGTGGAGGGAGGTGATTCTGCCCCCCTACTCAGCTCTCGTGAGACCCCACCTGGAATACTGTGTTCAGCTCTGGAGTCCTCAACACAAGAATGACATGGAGCTGCTGGAGGAGGGCCACGAAGATGATCCGAGGGCTGGAGCACCTCTGCTATGAAGACAGGCTGAGAGAGTTGGGGCTGTTCAGCCTGGAGAAGAGAAGGCTCCAGGGTGATCTTATAGCAGCCTTCCAGTACCTAAAGGGGGCCTACAGGAAAGCTGGAGAGGGACTTTTTACAAGGGCGTGTAGTGATAGGACAAGGGGCAATGGCTTTAAATTGAAAGAGGGCAGATTTAGATTAGATCTAAGGAAGAAATTTTTCACTCAGAGGTTGGTGAGGTACTGGAACAGGTTGGACAGAGAAGTTGTAGATGTACACCCCTGGCGTAGTGGAGGGTTTCCCTGCCCATGGTAGGGGGGTTGGAACTAGATGATCTTCGAGGTCCCTTCCAACCCTAACCATTATATGATTCTATGATTGTCTATCAGGAGTTGGGTTAGTTTATTTTCATTTATCCTTGATATTGATTAATACCGAATTCACAGAACAGTGTCATTCTCAAATAATCTTCTTTAGCAAAATAGTATGTATAATAGCAAAAAAAAAAAAAGGAAATCTCCACATTTTTTTTGTTTGGGGTGTTTTTTGTGCCACTCTTTGGAGTCTCTAGAGCTGTAGATCAATTGCTAGTGTTTAGTGACCTCCTGCACAAGAGTGTAGGGCCTGTGGGTGGGTCTTCTCCTATGGCTGGCAATTGTACAGTGCATAATCTAAGATGACACTGACCCTTGCAGCCTTATAGGAATAGTATTTTCAGCAGGATGAATTGTTCTGGAATATTTTCTTCAATGTACTGTGTTATATGCCCAAACATTTTTTTCATCATCTTGAGCATATGTCCTACATTTCCTCTCTGCTCTTTTTGTTGCATGGTTTTGATTGTTGCCAACAGCAAAGGTCAAAAGATATTTTACTGTTTCTATTTCTATGTTTCTGTTATGCTGAATAAAATTGTTGGTGCTGCAAAGTGACTTGTTAAAAAGCTTATGCTGCAAGACTTCAATCGGTATGAACTGAAGCTGAGCTCCATCAGTTTAAACCAGATGGTCCAGAGAGACAATGTGGTCCAAAGAACAGAGTACTGATCTGGAAACTGAGAACAGTTTGGTTCTCTGGAGCTTCAGCAGGCAGCTTCATGAATTTAGATAAAGTTTTTCATCTTGCTCTGCCTCAGGTTTTCTGGATGGATGGATGGATGGATGGATGGATGGATGGATGGATGGAAGAGTGACTCTGTATTTTAAAGCACTTTACACATTCAATTTTTCAATCACGTAGTCTCATTCCTTTTACATCTAACACAAATCAGTACAACTGCCTGTTTAATTTACATTACAGATAGGTTCTGAAATCATAATATGTACGAATGATATCATTGAATAGGTTAATTATGTTTACCAGTGTCTGTAAGTATTCACTAGAATTTCTCTGTCTAGAACTGAACCAGCACTGACTTTTGTCCATCAAGCAGCCTTCCATTTCTTTCCTACACAGTGAAGAGAATCCAGAAGTTTTTCTTAGAGTATGAATGATTCAGATCAGAATTTTCAGGTTAGAAGTAATATTTAGTTCAGTCTTTTAAATTAGTCCTCAAATGGCCGTTGGAGAAGTTTAGCCCAAGTGCCTTTTTTTTTTTTTTTTTTTTTTTTTTAATCCTAGATGTGTGACTCATGTAGGATCTTCAATTTTTTTCTATGTTATAATTTCCTTAAATGCCATGAACTGGCAATACTTGAATCTCTCTTTTATGATTAGTGCTTGTTTCCAAATTTTTCTTCATGAGTGAAAGTTCTTCCTCTCACTAGAGCCCAAAGAACATTGTTCCACTGCAGGTCTGCCATCTTCCATGGAGTTTAGGTGGTCCATGACCACAAGCTTTTCTTTTTTTTTTACCAGTATGCTCATTGCTCCCAGCCACCTCACCTCAGCACACCTTGAAGCTGCCTTACAGCATGAAAGGGGAAGAAACAGGTAAACATTTCCCTAGAGGACCATTTGGCTTTAAAAATAGGAGTAGAGCCAAATGGATACTTCACAAATGTGAGCAAGGTATCTTAACTGAGAGAGCATCAGTCCTATAGTGGTGTTGTGACAGCTGCTAGAATAGAAAACAGGTCTGTGAAATAGCAGAATATCTTGGGCAACAATTCATAACAGATTAACACTTATTCTGAAAATTAAGTTGAAGGAAACATTACCAACCTACTGTTTCTAGCCATGTTCTATTCATTTGCTTATCACACCCGTTCAATGAGACTTAGTTCCCTCCCTGTGTGTTATAAGGACACTGGGACTTAAACACGATCATTTCCAATGACCGATTTTGCATAATTCAAATACTATTAATATTTTATTTATTGTTAGCAGTTTCTTTATTTCAAGCAATATTTTTAAAGAATCCATTATATGTTTAAAAACCCCTCAAACAACAGGGTTAAATTTGGCTCTCTATTCCAGGGCATAAATCCAGATTAGCTTTCCTTTTAACAGTAATTTTACTCAAGATTTTGTGAACAGAATTTGTCTTGGTGTCCACTGCAGAAAAATGTAGCAAAATATACATTCCTCTCCCTAAATCCTTAAGAAGAATTGCCAATGTGCTACTGAATACTCTTAATATAAGAAAGCAGTGAAATATTTTTAGTTTTGTGGCTATGTTCTTCGTTTTATTCGTATTTTATATGGGCATTGTTTTAAATCACTGGCACTACATTAGAGTATGTCAAGATGCATCACATAAACAGATACAATCTACCATGACCTTGAGGCAACGTGATGTGTATGTTGCATTACATTAGCTATCAAAATATGTTCCTTATATAGTACAGTACCCACTGTAGTCAGAGAAAGAACATGGGCTGTTAGGCATACTGTACAGAGTTGGAAGACATATGCCGATGATCTCTCTAGATCTATAGCCACATCATTGGTATCATTTTAAAGAGAATAGGAATAAACTATAGGACAAAAAGTGAATCCAAATGGCTTTGCTCCATATGCAAGGTAACATCCTTTGCTGAACAATGGAAACCTCTGAACATCAGGAAAAGTGTTACTGACCGAGCACTGACCCAGAGATCTTATGGAGTCTCCACCCTTGGAGATAACAGAAAAGGTGTCTGGACATGGTCCTGGGAAACACTATAGGTGGCCTTGCTTGAGCAGGGGAGTCGGACCAGGTGACCTCCAGAGGTCCCTTCCAACCTCAACTGTTCTATGACTGTAATATCCACAACTCGCAACAGCGAGCACTTGATATAACAGTGTGCCAGTGCACAGGAGTTCGGGAATCCAGCCCTTCCTGTGCTCCTTTCTTCACTGCTCATCCTAATGGCCTTGCCAGAGCATTTGGTGAGTTCATCATGACCTTTTCACTCCTGAATCCCACTTCTCTGCTGTGCCACAGAACTCTAGCCCGAGCACTGAAGAGGAGAGGTGTCCCCTTACTCCCAAATGTGCTACTCCCCACAGCCATCTTGTTTCGCCAGGAGGGTTGGACCTGCACAATTGGAGCTGCCGCCTCTCTTGCACGTCATGCTTACTCTCAGCACAAGCCAGAGGAGCAGATGTTCTTCTGGATCGAGGGCCTGGATCTCCTGGCTGTGCTGGGTTTGTGCAAATCGACCTTCAGCAACTCGCTTCAACCTTCTGTTCTTTCCCCCCACTTCCCATACTTCGTACTGCTGTAATTTTGTAAGCTTTTTGGGCTAGGTATTGTTCTCGCTATCTGTGTCTGGTTTCTAGCCCAGACGTCAGCAGGGGTTGCTGCATGCTGCTGCAATATAAATGACTAATGATGATGATAAAAGGTGTGGGAGTTGGTTGCCTGGAGTGTTATCCTACTTTGATAACTTTGGTTTAGAAACCAGCTTCTTCCTCAAATTATCTGTTATTTTGTTTTATTAGGTCTAATATTTTAAAAGCTGCAAGGGATTTTTGCCTGCCTCCATTTTTGAACGCTCATCCCAGGACTTTGAAAGAGGCTTTGAAAATGTTCAGAGTTTGGATGGTGTTGCTGTCATGGTGCCAGTAGCCTTCAGCATGAATTGCAGGTTACTGGCAACTTTAAGAGTCAGCTGCGACTGTGTCCTAAAAAAGGCGTTCAATAGGGAAGTGCTCTATTTTTAAATTTAGGCTGATACAGGTAATAATTACACACAAAACAGTACGTGAAAAGAACGTTATCAAGGTTGCACAGCTCAGCACTTGAAGCTAAGAAATGCTGTAAGGAAAATTGTCTCTACTCCATTAATTTGCCACCTTGCACAGGTGCATCAGTCACAGACTATTTTTGCCCAGGATCCGAGTCTCGCTTGGCACGCATAATAGATGACACAGTTTGTGAGTTCGATACTTGATTTTCTTTTCACTCTTCAATGCATAGCTCAGACTCTGCTGTGAAGGCAAAATTATCTCCCGCTGGGGCATTCCAGGGTGTTCCACTGTGCAGCTCCTTGCCATGTGCAAACACTGACTTATTTCCATTTACAGCACCTTAATAGCAATTCTGGGTATCATTACTCTCTAGTACAGCTGGTAACCTGAGGCAGAAAAAGAGTCAGATTACAATGTCTGTAATTGTGGGTGCCCAAAGTCATTTTTTTTAGAGTACCTGGCAGTATATACTGCAGCTCCCATTGGTTTCCACTGCAAAGGCCAGTACTTACCGCTTTCAGATATTGAAGCCTCCAGGCTCAAGGCAGTCTCCCAGAAATACAAAACAGGGGAGCAACTTTGTAAAGTGTGGTGTGAATGTGTTGTCCTGTTCCTCAGAGCAACATCTCACAAAGGTAGACAAAAGACTGCTGCTCCTCATCTCAGACTCTCCTGTCACCTTTTAATTCTGCAGAAAAAACATCAAGAATCCTACAAGAAAAAGCTTTTTTCTCTCTTCTTCTATCGCAAATGCACTGTGCTCTGACTGAAGCTGGAATTTGGTGGACAGAATAGTGCTTAGCTAAAACCTACCTGATAACACATGAACAGAAGGAGACTGAATTCATTGTTGATCACCTTTGATTGTAGCATTTTTGACTTGTCTTTGTAAATTAATTACAAAATATATCCAAACTATTTTTGAAAAGCAAATTGAAAACCTTTTCCTATCCAAATTTTTATATTTGACAACCATCAATGTCATTTCCACCTATTGAAGTACTGCAAAGATGCTTTGAGCTAGGAGAGTAATTAAACAGGAAAGAAAATTGCAATGGAGGTAATTTCTTTTATAAAACAGATCATTTGAAAATCAACACATTTTCAGATGCACGAGACCAAGACCTTCTTCAGCACTTTCATCAGGCTGTCTCAGCTATGACAAAATTGCCAATGCAGTAAAGATACTTGAGTATTTCATAAGAAAAGTTGTCAGGTTTCTATATGGATAAAGCAATGATTAGTTTCCAAGCATCATTCTTTTTTTTTTTTTTTTTTTTCCCACGACATACTGTCCCTGAGATAAATGGCTGGCATGCATCATTTCAGACCAAAGAGCTGTAATTTTAAAATTTACAAAAAAGCCTGAACTCAACTTTCCTAAATCAGAAAGTGTCAGTTGGTTAGAACTATTTGCAGTGTCACTTAACGTAGTGGTAATTAATTTTTGGAATAAAGATATAGTTGGAAGTAAAAGATTCTAGATTGTTGTACCCACTAACTAATGTCTGTCTTCTAGAGAAGCTCTAGTTTTAAATCCTTCAGGCTTCTGGATGCTCTTCTGGTACGTTTGTTTTGTAAGGAGAGATCATTTCCGAGGTAAAGGTAGATCCGTTACAGGCCAAATTATCATCTGGCTTTGGTTGAATGTAAAGGTATTATATAGCAAAAAATTAATTTGTGTCACTTTTCCATCTCTTAATATTTCTTAAATGTCTTCTGAAGCAACTGAGTTTCCATTCCAGCATGCAGTGGTGAGGGCAGATCTTCAAATTGCTTATGACAGAGGTTACGTGCCTTCTGGCAGATAACAGAGACCTGTCTTTCACTGAGACTTGAGTATTGTATTTTTTTCCTTTACAGGGCTTCAACGTATTTTTGCTCCTAAAAGAGAACCCAGGAGATGTCCTTGAGATAGAAAATGAGGTGCTGAGATCTGGAATGATGGAAAGAGATACTTTAACATATCATTCTTTCCTGTAGCTATGCCTGCTAATGCTACTTTTATCTGGGCAAAAATGCAAATTTTAAGGCTTTTATCAGCACTGTTTTTAACTGAATATACCAGCATTCAAGTGTGCTCACTGTAGGTTTTTTTTGTTGTTCTGCTTTTCTAGCTCAGGAAAGACAGACAAAGGACTAAGAGAGAGATCTCTGACTTCAAACTTCAAATCTTTATTCTGTCATAACTTCTAGGGTGTGGGAGGGATGTTAGCCTTTTTTTTTCCTTTTTATTTTTCTCTTTGAATGAGAAGTGTCCCTTCTACCAACCTTGGTGTGCATAAATTATAAAATCTCTGAAGTAAGGACAATAGTCTTGAAAAAAAATTACTACAGGGATATGGTAAGAGACTTAGAGCATTCTAGGTGGCCTGTAGAATAAAAGCCAATTACTTAGAGTTTCTCAGATTACGTAATGAGGAATCAAATAATAGGTTCAAATAACAAGTGGATATTTCTTCAGGTGTCTCTTAGTAGTCTGTTGAGCTCATTGCTAGAGGACACTCTATAGAGAAAAAAACCCAAACATGATTCTATGATTCTATGATTCTATGATTCTGTGATTCTATGAAACAAGCATGAGTTCAAGCAGCAATTAGACAAATTTAGAGAAAACAAGTCTATGAAGGGGCATTAAACCCAAAAATGCTTCTTCTGTGGGAAGAAGCCCTTGACCTGCAGATTTCTGGACTCTGGTTAGGTACAGTGGGGTAAGCATTACTATATGCTTGCGCTGTGCATCTTTGGCATCAGCTAATGGCAAGGGGACACCTGATCAGCTGGACTGTGGTCTGGCTCCATTTGGCCACTTTTACACCCATTAACACCACAGAGTCTTTGGCCTTTACAGGACAGTTTTGGGAAATCTCCACTGCGACTAGCTCTGTCTGTCCTGTCCCCACTGATGGGAAAGGAGCAGCGGTTAGACACAAAATACCCATTTGGGGCTGGTGTTCGGTTCTTCTCCTTCTCCATTGCAGCTGCTGCTTTGGGGGCAGGAGCCTCTCACACTCTGCAGGACGGGGCTCAGCAAACACTAGATGAAGAGAAAGCCTAAGAGATGTGTACTCCATCATTGTGTCCACAACATGCAACTTTTATCTTTCAGTACTAAATCTTCAGTGCAGCAGAGCAGTAAATTGTCTGAAAATGTAGCACACACATCATCAGTTATTTTTTTAGAACCAGTGCATTTGCACACATTGCAGAAGGATTCATGCAAACAAAATAAATGTAGACCATGTCATTTTTTCCTCTATTCTTGCTGATAGAGGGTATCAGGAGTTAATCTCGTGAAGAGTGGGAAGGAGAAAATACTCTTTTGACCCAAAAGGTCTGAAAAGAAATACTGAGTACTTAAAAAGAAGAAAATGGCAAGTGTATGCTGCAGTACCAGCCTAGAGTCAAAAGCTTCTGCTTCTGAATGTTAGCACCAAGCAACCAAGCACAGTGCTGTGTATCAGGAAAATGGACTGTGAACACAAAATAGGCTGGTCTAGAACAAGAATTATACTGAAATCGCACCACTCTTTGAGCCTAGCCAGAAAATTCATCATCTCTGGATTTGTGAAATTTGGAGTCTGAATCCTAGATTTTTCCAGTTGTGTTTTAAATAGATTGCTATTTTTGATCAATAACAATTCATTGTTCATAATGCATCTCATATAAAAGGAAAGAGGGCTATGGGTTAAAGGGTGACTTACTGTCATTTCAGTCAGGTTAGTTTCTTTCACAAACTAGGACTTGTGAAGCTTTATGAATCCTGGTACGAGAGACCTGGCTGTAAGCAGAGAAGCGAAAGGCTGTTTGTGAGTCTATGGATAGCACTGTCTGCACAGAGACAGGTAAAAGACAGTCTGTAGCAATAGCCTGATATTTAAGCATAGTTATTCTGCTACAGATCGCAGCTCTGTTGCTAAGATAGGGATACTCGTATTCAAAATATCCAGTCTTTTTATAATAGAGCTTAGGTATCCTGAGCATTTCAGAGTTGTGTATGGTCCCAGAGACGTAAATGAGGACAAGGAAGGCAAAATTGCAAAACTGGCTGCAAGTCCTTTCAATCCTCCGAGTTCTGAGCCACCTGAGGGGCAAAAAATAGCTGCCAGAACAAAATGAACCAAACCCATGTTAGGGACTAGGATGAGCCCTATAATGCATTACTTATTTGAATTGGGCCCTCTCAGAATAACCTCTTTGCTGCTGAGTGTTTCCCTTTATTCTATAGAAGGTCTCATATTGCTGAGACCTTCTGAAATATGCTGGCTGTAGTGCTATAAATAGCATGTATTTCCCACTGACTAAAACCTGCCAGCATAGCAGCAGCCTGACGTGGGTTTATTTTCCTGCTCGAGGACTACGTAAGTGCTTGTGTCCTCTCTCCGCAGAGACATCTCTGTGCTTTAGGCACTGGTGTCTCTGCTCACTGCCGGGAGTGTTATTGAACCTGGCTTACATTCCTGCTCTTTCTGATCTTTTTTCTCTAATGAAACCCCTCTCCCTGGGCACCCTTCCTTGTCTCCTTCTCCCTTCTCTTACGGCAGATCTCTGCTTTTCTCAGGTGTTCTTATTTTACTGTATACTAGTTTCTACTCACCTTATTTTGATTCATCTGCTGTTCGTATGTACCGCACACTGCCTGTGCAAGCTGCTGGGTCTGAATGAGCTTTCAGTGAAGCTTCTTATGGCCCCAGAGCTTCTTTTGGCCTTCTCTCGCATTTACGTGCTGAATTTCAGTTCCGTGAAATCCAACTCTAAAAATAAGTGCAAATGTGTGCCCCTACACCCACCAGTGTTTCTCTGAGCAGGGTCTCGACTGATAACTGACAGCACATTTCATTAGTGGAGTTTAGGAGAGGACTTACCCAGTCAAAATGGCACAAGGATGGTAAGTGGATACAAAGTCATCACAGAAGTGAGAATACACCAATGTAATCCTTAGAATAAGGACGGCTAGGGAACACAAACTTGTGTTTGATAACTTTGCCTCCCTCCCACAGGCCACTGGCAGCAGTTTGGTACCCACTTAACTACCCTGGTCAGCATCTTGCCTGGGGGCTGTCCAGGACTTGAGCCAAGCACCCAGCTTTCCCAAGTCTGCCCTTGGAGGAAAATGAGGTTAAAAGAACTTGTTAGGAGGAAAGGAACAAAACTCCACTTGGCCGTGATGCTCAAGTGGGGTTTAATCCTCGAGGAGCCTCTCCTCCCTGCTTGGTAATTTGAGCATTTCTTTGTGAGATAAGGGAAGGTATCAGCTCCAGCAGCATCTGAACTCACACTCTGCTTTGTATGATTTCTGTGCCCTGTTCAGTTTGCTAATCAAAACAAGTTTCCTCTGTGTGTTTCTTATCCCCAGAGGGTGGAACTATCCTCAGAAAATTAAAGCTCTCTTATCTCTTAATGTGTCATCACAACTAATTGCCTGGGGACTGTAAACAATTTTAAATATCAAAACAATTTGGCTGGTGATTGTCTGCGATTATGGATTAAGAATATAAAATTTGTGCTCGCTGATATTCAAGCAAGATTGAATAAAAGGGGCCAGATCCTCAGCCGGTGTAAGCAGAGGTAGCTCAGCAGAACTCAGGGGAATGAGTCTGCTTTGTACCAGCTGAGCGTCTGACCCTGGGAGTTTTTCAGAAGTTTTCATTCTTGTTTTTCAAAGTGCCAGATAATACATTACAGCACAGGTGGATCAGGAGGAGCACTGAGGCCCTTGGCAGAGTCCGGACCATTCTTCTCCCCTCCAGCTTCCCAAGAGCTCCACTTCTGCTGGCTGCACCCTCCACTCGCAGCCTCTTTGGGGACCTCATAAATAATGACTTGGAAGAGAAATGATTTAAGATTACAAAACTTTCTCAAGAGCAAGTCAAGGTGCCAGCACATTCAAAAGCTGACAGATATGTCGGTGCAGGTACTTCATGAGGGATGTGCTTTGTATCTCCGACGTGACAAACACACTGTAGTAAATTCACAAACGTGCACTTGCTGCTGCTTCCTTTTCCAAAGCCCTGTCACTAAGCCATCACCTTTAGCTGTCACTGCTCATGCTGAGAGTGAAGAGACGAGTAAGAATTCTCTTCTTTTGCTAGAAATGCTTTGCCTGGTTCTCTGGGCTCTTTGCATTGACAGTGATGTGCAACACGTCCCACAGATCTGGGGAGATGCTAGTGGGTGTATTTTATAGCACTGTTGGGTTTGAAATTTTTCATGTCAGTATCTCCCTCTTTTGGAAGTGTTCGTGGGGCCTCACTTTTGTTATGGATCATTTTCTGACATAGGCTGGGCAGTTCTTCAAAGAATCCCACAGATGAGAAACTGAGGCAGAGGCAGACTAAGTGGATTTCCTGTAGATGTATAAGAAGTCAACAGTAGTGCAAGGCGATGAATAGAGCAAGGAGTGTCCTAACCACTGAACTGTCCTTTTCTCCTCTGCGCAATGCAGAACACATGGAATATATATGTTTTAATGGGTAGCTTTCAGAATATGTATCTTTTCAAAAGGCTGATGTTAGGCTAATGATAAATCTTACAAAATTAAGTAGGAAACATATTAATTTTGATATGGCTGGAAAGGACTTTCCTCATGAAGCAGTAATTAAATAAGAAGTACAGTCATTAAAGAATTGGTAAATCTAGTGCTCTTTATCCTTCCTATCTCAGCAGTTCTAGCAGCAGTTCTGGGTAAGGAAAAGGAGTGCTTCTGACAAGCATAAAGTCCCACCAGAAAAATATGAAAGGAGCAATGTGTCATAAAATCTTAAAAATATGAAACAATGCCAAATAAATGAAATTGATTTCCAGAAGAGAATGATAAAGGCTGAAAAAAGGTATCCAGAAAGTCAGAAGACTTTTCTACTTTCTTAATTGGGTAATTATACTAAAACTGACAGCAAATATTTTCCCAGTAGCAAAAAATACCCACAAACATCAGCCAGCCAAAATACCTCTCTGAGCATGAGATCTGTGAAGGTTAAAGGCTTGAGTCTGCCATTAGGAGAGTGCTCCTCTTCTCCCAAGGTGAGTCCTTAAAGGTGGAGAAGTAATTTTCATTCTTGTCTCCTCACAGTTCAAAGTCAACGCTTACCTTGATTTCAACAGAGCTATATTTGGCAAAGTACTAATATAATTGTATTTGGTCCTAGTCTTGTCCTGTTTGAATGTTATCCGTCTCTTAATACCAAGCCCATTGTGCTCTCTGTCTCTCATAGTTTAGGTGATGTATAAAATAGTGAGCAGTGTAGACCGGCTGGAGCAATCCCTCCAGGGAAACTAAAGGTACCAGTGTCCAACACTACATGTGTTTTGGGGGTTTTACTTCAGACAAACTTTTGTCTGGACCCCTGCTGCCATGGACTGAAATCTCTTTCATTGTTTTTATAGCACATGAAGAGCTCCTGGAGCACCTCTTTGGGTGTAGTTTCATCCAAAAAGGATGCAGTTCATGCAGTCCCAGGCTGCGTCATACTGTGAGCCAAATAGGCATGGCTGGGGCAACAGAGAAGACTTTCAACAAACTCACACTGTGCATCACTCCATGTATAAATTCACAACTGCTGTTGCCTCCTTGTTATTCCTTCATGTTCATCCTGGCCCTGGTCACCTGCTTCTCCATGCATATTTCACCGCATCACACTGAGGACCTTCTCCTTCAGTTAAGGTGCCTTAGTGGGACAGAAATAAACTGGCAGTCTGAGTCGCATTGGCGGTGTTTGGATGGGAATTTCCTTGCTAATAGTTAGAACTTACAAAGAGGAGAAAAGTGATTGTACAACCTCAGATCAGAGATCGTGCAGCCCAGGGACACCCTTTCTCACAGTAACCAGTAATGGGTGCGTGGGAAAGACTTTAATAACAAGGCAAGGATGTGGTGGTATTTCTCTAGTATACTTTCTTAGCTTCCAAAAAATTTACAACTCAAGGATTCCCTAAGATAGAGGCTTTGTCTTTATATCTAATACATATATTGTATGATATGGGGTTTTTTTTTATATGTTTTTTTTCTTTTGTGAATTATTTAGCTACCTTTTAGATTTGTGTTAATTTTAGGATCTACAGTGTCGTACAGGAAGGAGTCTGACACTTTAACTTCATGCTGCACGGTTTGGATTCATTAAGAAAAGTCTGGGGATGTTATCAAGAGGGGTTCAGAGGCCCCCACGCTGCCTCTGCTCACATTAATCCTAGAAACTGGATTGTCTAGCTCATGTGCTGCATAGTCACCATGCCCAAGACAGGAGTGTCGGTGGACACAGGGCATGTGCAAATCCACTCCAGGTGGGGCTCTGCACTGCTCTGCGCGGGTTTAGATTGTTGTGAATGGGAAACTTCTCCCAAACCACAGGATGTGGTTCTTCTCCCAAACCACAGAGAAACCCATTGTACCTTCTCGGGCTTTTTTCAGACCCTAAAGGACTTGCCCCACAAGATGCTTTAGTATGACCAGGTTTCTGTGGGAGCTAGAGGTGCTGAATTAAGAGCGCTCAGCTTTTATGGGAACCAGCCAGCAGGGACTTCATCCTCCCCTCGAGTGCAGTTCCAGATCTGGGATTTTATCAGATTGTATTTGCGATCTCACTTGATTTTTCAAGCAGTGAAAAGCAAACATTTGGCCTGGAGGGAAAACCTCTCAGTTACTGAAGGGGAAAAGAACACAATATCCAAGTGACTCATGGCTTTTTGAGTGAAGTAATGACTGCATGCCATAGTTTGAGATGTGGGTTTGTGGTCCGATGCCACATGAAGTGGATGCGCTTGATTTTTGAGGTTAGTGTAAACGGCTTTGGTAGGAACTGTCCTGTGACTTCTAGAGCAAATTTGCTTGTTAAGATATCACTGACTGCATGGTGGTAATTAATAAGCTAGTGAGGGCACCCACCAGATGCAAAGCTGAACAAAACCCTCCTCTGAATGCACAAATATGATGAAGCCCTGCTGCTAGAAGAGGCAGGTCCTGCAGGAGGAGTTGCAGGTGTCTGTGGCTGGAGGAACAGGAATCCAGGGAGTTTCTGAGGGCTGGAAGGGAAACTGGAGGAGAACAGCAGGAGCCAGCATCCCTGGGAGGTATCTGGTGCCTCTGGGCAGGTTACCCAAAGACCTGCTGGATGAGCGCGCTCTGATGTCTGATGCAGTATCCCTCTGGCTGGTGCCCCTGCTCTTGATGACTTGCATCTGCCGTGAGTGTCCTCAGGTTACTGACTGCCTCGTTCTTATTTTCCACTGAATCACTTGGTGATGCTAAGGCAAAACACCTAAATGCTAATGCAAGTGTAAGTATAAAGGCCAGTGGCATCTCCACAGACCCCTGCTTCTGCCTTACTCACCACTAATCACTTGAACCTGCTGGGATTTGAGCACAATGCCCTTTCTAGGAAGTTTCCAGCAGTTGCTCGCTGTCCTATGTATGAACAACTTGCAGATTTGACCAAATACGGTTGTTTCGTCTGAACTCTCTGCTTTTCACCTCAGTCTCTCCATTGCAGGATTTCCTCACGTCTCCCTCCCCTTTCCATCGTTTCCATTCTCTGGTTGTGCTACAGGTTGCGTAGCCCAGGAGCTCGGTGGAGCTGCAAGTCAGGGCTCCCCTCTGGCGATACCCGTCATGGGGTACATGTGCCCATGCAGGCAGTGTCCAGTTCTCGGGGAGCCCTGCCGGCTGTGTGCATCCATGCTGCATGGGATGTAGTTGTTTTGCTCCGTGGGTTAGCAGAGAGAGGAATGAGGAAATTGCCTGTTCCCCTGTCTCCTCCAACCAAAAGCCTCCTATAGGCAGGGGCTGGTGGGGAACATTTTTTGCTACATCCTACCACTGCTTCCTGCAGCAGAAACACTGAGGGATACGGTTTGCAGCTAGAGAGACAACAGCAGGGCATCGCCGGAACCCAGCTGTTGGCAGATCAGTGGGCTTTGGGAAACCAGCCAGGCTTTTTCAGTTTTCTGGGGCGTTGTGTTTTGCTCGTGAGATCGGAATTTGCAGCATAATAGATAAGCACAGATAAATAGAATTTATCCACTTCTAATTTGAACAATCAAATGTTTACCCAGGTCCCAGTGCCTGGCTGGAAGACCAAGGTAGATTCTTTGCTTGTGGCTCCAGCAGTGATGGGAGTCAGGGCTAGTCCTGCACTTGAGGAACCTTCTCTTTTTAAGCAGTCCAGGAGCTGAGGCTGCTACTTTGGTGATGGCTGTATCCTCCCTGCAGGCAGATCGATACATTTCAGCTCACTGCACTGCAAGTAACTTTTCATCGTACATTAAGAACGAGGAAAATAAAAGCCAAGATGGATGTTATTTTGGTTTTGCTTTTATTTTGAATTATTTATTGGGAAGTCACTGCTGTCTTCCTTCTCATCAGGACACAAAATGCCTTTGTCTTTGGTGTTTTTTCCTACTAAAAAGAAACGAGGTCTTCCCAGATTCTTGGTACTGAAGTGTAAATCTAGGGTCTCCTCAACTTGACAAGATGGTCTCCTGCAGTCCTAATGCAGGCAAAGCTCCCACTGATACCAGTGGAGTCACACTTCGTTGGTGCTTTTCTAACCACTTTTATAATGACATTGCAGACGAGTTATATACGTTATGAATGATTGGTGGCACATAAGCAGAGCGTGTTACGGAGGGTTATGAGTAATTTACAGGCTAGCTGAACTATCATTTTAATTAAGCATTTACTGAATAACTAGTAAAAATATTAATCCTTTTAAAGTGAATTCTTAAAGTCTTATGGGGGAAAAGTCCTGCATTTGGCTCCACTCTCAATATGAGCTTGGAAACTCAAACTAACAATCCGTTTTGATGTGGTTTTTTTCCTAAATCTAGGTTATCCTGAAGAGGACAATAAAGAAACTGGCCACCAAGATGGTAATCACTAGTGGAAATGAGGAAGATAAAGGCAGTCAAGAAAAGGAAAGCAAAGAAGAAACCATCTTGGCAATGCTTGGAATTATTGGGACAATCCTGAACCTTATTGTGATCATTTTTGTGTATATTTACACAACGTTGTAGACTAGAAGGCATGCAAATAGACCAGATAAAACGGCCATTAAGAGAGACGACAAACATTGCTGACTATTGACAAGTTGTTTAATCGGAATTGACTGTGTATTATATTAACACATCATAAAAACACTGCCTGCAGGCAGCAAAGGCTGAAGCACAATTAATTTAACAAGACTTTTTCACACAGTAACAAGCTTAACTCTTCCGTCCCGCCCTCTTCCTTTTGCTTTGGTTTTTGGTTTGGGGGAAAATGACTGCAATTATGTAAGCTGTAGCTTTGAAGAAATCCACCAGGGATATGTTGTTTTAACACAATTAAAAAAAAAAAAAAAAAGAAAGAAACTGTACACTATATACAATTAGAAATGTATACTGTATGCTCGCAAAGATTGAACTCAAAGATAGCATCATAGCACAGATCACGTGTCTGTTAGGTCAAATTATTTTTTCCTCTTGGTTTTTGCTTTTAGTTCCATTGAATCTGACAAGCTTTTTATTTAGAATGAACATATGGTGCAATCATGAAAAAAACAATTCCATTGAGCAAGGTCTGCCTAAACCTGATAAAATGTTGGGAGAAATACATTACATGGTTATTTTTCCTTTCTCATTTGCTTAACATCTGTGTCTGTTCATATCAATGTTTATAAATATATATTTTTAATAAATGTGCTATATTTTTAGCATGAACCAAATATTTGGAGACACTTGTATTCATGCAGCTAAATTTTGTTTGATGAAGTGCCCTTTTTGACAATGGATGTTATTTTTCTTAGCAATTATACAGCAGCTTTGTTTGCAGCCCTCTCACTGTACTCTGAAGCAGCTCACATCATGCTCATATGCATGACTTGAAGTTGGAATGTCAGCTGAAAAGCATTGCTGCTTAATACGGGAAATAGCAAAACATTGTAAGGTGACCTTTGGAGACTGGTTGCAGAAAGAAAGCTCTATTTATAGGTTGGGTTTTTTTTTTTTTTAAAAAAGCAAATGAAAGGAATATTGAGGCATCTCACAAAGTATTACAAAATTCACAGAATTTATAGCTTTCAGAATCTGGTCACACTCTTCAAGTACTTTTATTGAAAGAAGAGAGACTAGGTTTATGCAGTTGAAAAGAGAAATTTAGAGAGCCTATAGTGAGGGGCTTAAGTGAAATCCAGACTGTAAACACACAGTATATTTTAAATGTGAGAATAATTAACCCTTTACACTTCTCTGACATGTGCTTTAAGTGAGGTTGGTGCAGTGAAATTCTCTGGTTTTGGCAGGAATGTACAATAATGATGATCACCATTTTTCTTCAGAGTTCAGTACCTATAAATATATGAAGCATTAAAAATATGAGACCTCAGTTCTGCCTCAAGCTGCCTAAGTACGTTGCCCATTAGCTCTGACATATCCTTTTAAAAAATAGGTCAATTAATTGTTTACTGACTTGTGGTTTGGATTGTGTTCTCACATGCACAAGGGAGGTTGCTATTGAAGTTAGCTGGAGCAGTAAAAAGTTTGATCCTAGAGTCTCATTGATTTTAGTGATCAGTCCTGTCCCTCTGGAATCAGTAAGAGCATTTCATTGGTTTCCAGAGACTAGGGCTAGTCTCAAAAATGCAGAATTTCTTTGCCCTGAGGGGCATCTCCCATAAACAAAGGTGCTTAATCTCTTGTGGTATCGCACATTCAATAACAAAACCATTAGGAGACGGGAAAAGTTCAGTAAATAAATTAAAATGAAATAAATTATGAAGACAATGAAAAAAGAGCAAAAATAATGTTATGTTAATGAAAACACGATAGAGTGAGAGAGGTGAGAAAACGAACAGAGGTTTGAACAAGCAGAGAACAGCACTGAGGGGGTTGAGGAAACGTTTGTGTTTGGATGGTGCTGGTAGAGCTGCAGGTCTTGGAGAGGATGAGAAACATTAGTGGCAGAGTTCATTGGAGCTGAGTGAGGCTGATCTTGGTTTTTAGTTTATAGTTATTTATTGGTACTTCTAAGGAATTGGCAAACTCTGCTTTTTGATCATCCTGAATGAAAAAAATAATGGCTAAAAATATATTTGCGTCTACTCAGCATTTTTTCTTCCAATTAAACTGCTGCTAATCACAGCACGTGGCAATGGCATCGGCACTCACATCCCAGAGCACACCTGCACGAACTCCAGGCACCTGGCTAACCCTAGCCTGCCCCTCGCACTGGCAGGATCCTCTCTGCAGGTGTTTCTCTTGAACCTCTCCTCCTCCTTCTCCAGCAAACACCAAAGAGATCTGCCTGAGGTTCATACCATCTTCTAGAGGGGAATCCTAGGAAAGGACAGCGTCTGAGTCAAGAGAGGAGTTCTGATGCCTGATATTTCTTTGCCTCTCTCTGCCTCAAATGATAAGATCAGCCATCTTCTTGTGGGCATGAAGATGCTTTATGAATGACATTTCCTTAAGTACTTCTATTAATATCACGAATTAAAGCTCAGCATTGTAAAACAACATATAACAACCCCACTGCCCTGAAGTAAAGCAGCAACTTTTGCTTCTCATCACAGTTGCACTCCTTCAGACATGGGTCAGCATCTTTACCAAGACAGGCACTGCAAATAGCCCAGACATGCTTAAGCTGAACTGGTGGATCAAAAAGCCTGAAGACTCTGTGTTTACTCTGCCTTTCTCAACAGAAGACCCTCAGGGAAAAAGTTTCCAGCTGTGGGTGTGCTGTACTTTGCCTGTTAATCTTAGTGTAGGCAGTGAGTCCAAGTGCCTGCTGCCCTGCACCATCAGCAGCCATGTGCTGTACGCTCTGCCTTGGGGCTTTTATCGCACCCTGAAATAGGAAGAAAAGTTCATCCCATTCCATAAAAAGTTTAACACTTAATATTTTAATTTTACAGGTTTCTGTTCACAGGTATTCTAGAAATATCCTGGGGCAAGTACTTCTTAAGTAGATTCATTAAGTATTCATTTAAATAAAAATGAAGGGTTTCCTTTGAGGGCAATTTCTTTAGCTTTTATTTGGTATTCATGAACATTGATATGGGAAAAGTGTGTTTTCAAGAATGACTGTGGAAGGGAAATGTTTTATACAGAGATCTGAAAGTGTGCCTAGCCAGGCAGCCGCACACAGGCCTGCTGCTGGATGAATGCCAGCTGGAGCCTGTGTGTGGTAAAAAACCCTCCTGCTTTTTTACGTGAGCAGTTTTCAGTATGCACCTGTAAGAAATATTCAACTACGAAACATATATATCATGGATACCTTATTGTCAGTAACTGCAGTATAAATAGTTGAATAAAATTCCTCATTACAGGTGCTGAATGGTAAATCTGTTTTGGCAACAAGGTGATAGTCTCATTTTGGCTTGACTTGTAGGTAATGGAAATAGTTTCCAAAGTAATTTTTTTAAAATAAAATATTACTCCATTAGTGACAGGAACTTTCACGTTTGCATTTGAGTAGAAAGAAATTAATATCTAATATCTTAATAAGATATGAAAACATCAACTTTTGCTTCTGTCAACTAAGAATACCATTGTATTTTTAAATTATCCTATGTAATTTAATGATTTGTGTCATGGGAATGAAAAATATTTTCCTGAGGTGACAGGAAGGTGACGTTCTCCCTGCTAGTGTCTGGTGTGTTGTTTGGTGGGTACGGAAGACTTTCAAGAAAGAAGAAAATAAAACTATTTAAATCACATGATGCACACGACAAAGTGAGGAGAAAGAAGACAGGCTACCGCTCTCATCTCTGGTTCCTATAACTGCCGCTGAAAATTCATCATCTCAGGAATCGTGTCGTCATATAGGAATGTATCTTCTCGTGTGCAGGCTGACAGGGCAGTCTTTTTGATTACGTACCTTTTGCTCCTTCTGCTTGCACTTCTGCAGCAGCATACAGCTTGTCACACCTTAGGACAGTTTTTACATGTACCCAGTGTGGGAGCCCCTGGAAGCTGCTGTTTTGGTTTATTGTGGAGTGAAGGTCTATTACGGGACAGAGTTTTACTCTTTTAAGGACAGTCAGTAATCATCTTCACATCATTGTCTGGTAATCTAGAGGATACTTTGCTGGTTGAAGTCCCAGACTCATCCATCCCCTGGCCCACAGTTAAATTTTGATTCAGTAGACATCTAAATACAAAACCAGCTTCGGTTGTATAGTGATAAATCTTTACTATGAGGCATTGCTTGAATCCAAGTGTCTTAGATTTCCATTTAATCTACATCACGGAGCTCACTCTAAATGCCCCAAGGTCTCATCCATGTCAGGATGTCTCATCATTTCTGAGGGATAACTGACATTTCAGAGTGCATTGTGGGATAAGCAGAGAACTTGGCCCAGAGAGGGGAACAGGGATAAAAAGTAAGTGAATTAAAACCCCAGGGAGGCAGCACTGCAGAATCTACTAATTAAATAGTTTGAGGTTTGGCTGGAGTACTTTGTTTCCTGGCTAGCCAGTATTTTGGAGAAAAAATATTATTGTTCCTTGGAAAGTTTCTGGAAGAAATATGTCTAACTGAAAGAAAGAACCTCATTGAAAATGTTTCAGCAGCAATTTCCAGCAGCAACCTTCCAAAGAAAACACTGACCAGGCCTTCGAGTGACTTTGGCTTGCTTCCCAAGAGTACTTTTTGGCAGCCCAGGAACACACTGCACATGTATGTTAGCACCTCTTGTTTACTGAGAGGCTTTGTCTTCTTTGGAGCAGAATGCGCAAATTTACAAAGATTTACAAATGTAAGGAATAGCACATCATAACAGTCAACAACAGAAAAATGCTATTCACCTTTGTTTCCAGCAATACCCTGCAGACACCCTGCAGAACCTGCACTGCTTCCGTGCCTGGCTGGGCATTTTGAAGGCTCTTCCCAAAGGCTCTTATAAACTCAATGTAGCTTTCCTTCCCAGCCACTGATCCAAGAGAAATTAAACCTGTTCAGAATGGAAACCTCCACACCAGTCTGAAACTCCACGTACATTCATATCCATTTATAAGAACCATCATAAGAACCATCTGGTATCCCATAAGACTCTCCTTGTCTTAAACATGAAGTTTGCTTATTTGCCTTTCACCTGGGGACTTGACTCAGATTGTGAAAGGTAATTTGTAGAGTTGAAAGCTCCTGACTGTTTCCAGCGACACAACTTTTACACAATGTAGCCGATACCTAGAAAGGTGCCTGTTCATCCCAAAATACACCCGTGCAGTGCTATGCACATGGCACACAATCCTCCATGTGTAGTCTCTCGCTGACAGAGTATCCAGGATTGCGCGGGGGGTGGGTTTGGGCTGTAACTGGCCCCTACAGCGGGGTTTTGTATCAAAGCCTGAATCCCAAGTTGAGCTCTGTAGAGTGAAAGGACATTCTGCCTTGTTCATAGAAACTATGTTCACAGCACTGGAATCCCTTCTTCTGCATCCAGTACAAATTCAACTTAAGATAATCCATGCACCACTCCTGACCCTCTTCTTGGCAGCAGCAGAACTTCCTTCCACATGGGTGAGGAAAACAGCTTTGGGCCTCCCTAATCTCCCAGAATAGGGAGAAAAGTCCCTCCTGCAAGACATAGCAGCCGGAGCATCCATTTCTTGCTGATAACAACCAGGTCACTTGCCTGGAGTGCTGATGGAGGCACTTTCCCTCCCATCATCCTACATAGCCTGGGAAATGCAAGTTTATTACCGGGTGTCCGGGTTCTCCACAGGCTCAGTCCCCACTTAGACTCAGGCAGACTTGTTTTATGGTACCGAGACTTTGTTATACTCAAAAGTCTCCTGGAGCCAAGTCTTCAGGAATAGATTAAAGGTCCTGATATCTTAAACATGGCCTTGGTACCATGACGGTCTCACCGTAACAAGAGCCTGTCATTGTCAGTCTCTGGCAGCAAAGTGTTAATGGGCTAGCACTAGCAAGGGACATCAGATGGGAGTCAACCTGAGCCAGAGTTTGTGCAGAGGAGGCTGGCTGCTTTCCACAGTGCTCACTTACCTTCTTGAGGAGCAACGGTATTATGGTGGATTGATATTGGTGGTGGATAAATGTAATAAAATGTTCCTGTAGCAGGGGAGTGATTTCTCATGTTTAATTCCTTCAAACCTAATGGGAAAAGCTTTATAAATATTTCTGGCTTTGTCAATTTAAGATATGGATTAAAATTTACTATATATGTTTTCAAATTTTAATGCGTTGCTTCTTTTCCTGTACCAATCAATTCAATTTTAGTTTTGCAGGTACTGTTCTTATTTCTGTAATAACAATGGCTAATGCAAAAATGTTGGTATTGGATCCATAAGGAAAGAATGAAGATGACATTGCCAATGTTTTTTTAATTTGTTATTGTGGGCAGGAAGATAGTCAGTGGTTTTCTTCTCATCTAGTGCACATCGTTAGCAGTATTTTTATAATCGCTTGATATCATTATTTCTGGAGCCTAAAGGAATTCTGTGAGACAGAGCTTCAGCATTTAGAGCTGTGCATTTTCAAACAAATGTTAGCAAACAGAGAAGCATATGATATGTTTGCATTAGCTAAAAGAAGACAATGTCAGACACACATTTTTCGCAGATTCAAACTCAAAAGTGAGACCACACAACTATCATTCTTACACCCCAGCTGACATCGCATAATACACACCAGGCCATAATTTAGACGCTCACTCTGCTAAGACTGTGTGTGTACATAACTCAGACTAAGGGGCTAAGCTCCTTTACAATCTATATGCATATGAATATGTATTTTCAAGTTTGGGGCATTAGTTGACAGTCCAGCTGTAGCAACAATATGACTAATCAAACAGGGAAAAATACTAAATTTCCTGTATCTGAGCTACTTCTCTTTGCCTCATTGACCTTATTTTCAGTTGATCTGTTTGAGACTGTCTGATTGATGAGAATGATGCTAAAGCCTGTCTAATGTAAACAATGAAAGAATCAAGACAATGGAGGAATTTTCAATCTACCTCTTCTATCAGAAACTGGGCATTTCCTTAAACTGCGTCAAAAAATCTCAGTGCTGAATGTTTGATATTTTCCTTTATGTGATTCACCATCAGCCAACACACTAACTCATTAGTGGCTTCATCATATTTCCATTTGATTGTATAATAATATTTATGTACATTTTCACTGAGCTGTGCAAACACCAACAAATGGATTTTGCGTCCTTTGTTGCTTTTTAAGTTTTATAAGCCTCTTTCTAGAACATACTGATCTCCTGTTTTAAAGGTCAAGAAAAGAAATATAACCACATCCTTAGAGCAACATACAATTATGCAAACCTCACTACAAGTTTAGGTAGAAAGTATATGGCCTTTTATACAAAACAAGGAGTCTTATTTCGCAAGCTTGATCGTATGACCAGCCCCAAGTGATCCTGATGTGCTGAGTATGACAGTCCTACATAATTAGGCTCTTTTGGTTTTAGAAAATGAGTCCAGATTTCAAACTCCTTGAAGCAGTGCATTGCACCATCTTTGCAACTTAAAGAGCAAGCCAAAAAATCTGATGACCACAGACAGTGCTCAGCTCCTAGCTGACCTTCACCTGTGGTACAGCAGCCCTTGGTGCACCCTGACAGACCTAGTATCTGATCCCCTTTATACCTGATGAAAGGCAATAATAATCAGGAAATTAACCTTCCAAAATTTGAAATATCACTGTTACTAATGTGCCTGGCTCCACTGGTGCAAAGACATAAAATAATACCACGGCTATTAGCAAGGCAGTAGCCAAATACTAACATGACTCAACACAGAAGCCTCGCTGTTGTGTTTGGGTGTTAAAGCACACAAACATGGGGCTTTCCTCCCACTGCTGTAACCTCTCATCATCAGAGATGCTGAGAAAATACCTTTTCTACCCTCTGAGGATTTGTTATTTGTTGAAATGGTTTCTGACCTGAGCTGAAGCAAAACCCTCAGCAGTTCAGAGAATGATATTTAGAAACAACTGTTGGTTGCAATTTGGTTGTATATGTTTTAGACATGTTTTGTTTTGGCTATTTTACTTTTCTTAATAGAAAATTAATTTCGGACTGAAAAATAGTTTCAGATTAAAACCAGAACTCAGTTCCAAAAAGCTATAATGCTTTGACCATGTTTTCCCTGAATGAATTTTCATTGGCATCAAAGAAATTTTGTGGAGAAAAAAACTTGCGAACTTTTTGTTGAATTATCACCTTCTCACTGGAAGTTACCTGGTTTACAATGTTCAGACCCACTCTCTCAATCATCAGTAGTCCTTGTGTACATGGCAGAAGGTATCAAATAACGATTCCTGATGCTCTTTGATTTCTTCAGTTATGTATCCCCATTTCTCCACTTACTTTCACAGAGATAGACGGTACCTCCCAGGGCCAGCCACAAATCCCACAACTCTTGTGCTTTAACCTCGGCTTCACGATTTCCTCCCTGACATGGTCATTCCCTACATATGGAGTCCAAACCAGAGCCTGCGTCCAGGCAGCTGGAGCCCTTAGCCCTGCCTCCCTCCACAGCGCTGATCCATCCGCCCTGGGGATGCTGTCCCGTGGACAAATGAACCTGCTCAGCAGTAGAGTGCACCGATTGCAGGAGGCTGAGACTTGACTTATAAAACTTGCTATGCAAATCAGCAGAGTATTCAGCAATAAATGCAATTTTTTTTTTTTCACACTCATAAATATTTCGGAAAGTGAGACTGCCCCTCACCACCTAACTCTTGTGCGTCAGACTGCTGCTCCCATGAGTTCGGAAGCACTAAAAGGAGGTGGAAAGTGAGAGGCCATGAGATGTCTGCTTGTCATGGACAACCCTGTAACAAATCTCCAGAGATACCAAATTCAGCCTGCGAGCACACAGCCGCCTCTTACCCACGCCTGGCTGTTGGCCATATTGTCCCTTGTGCTCTCAGGGGGAACATGCACATTTTTCCCATCCTAATTGAGTTACGTGCTCAGCTGGCTTTGCGGTGCTGAGAGTGACTATGGCAAAGGCCAGGGCACCAGGGGACCGTGGCTGGGGTGTCTCTGGGATTTGAAAAGCTTCTGTTCAGCATGAAAGTCGTGCCATGGTCAGTGGCCACCTCGTTCTTGCATGGAGTTTATCTGTCACCCACTGGTACTGAGCTTCCCTGTTCATGCTGTCCAGGTTATGATTTCAAAGGAAAAATTTGTCACATCTTTGTCAGTGTTTTTTAAATGTTATAACGGAGAAAAAAAAAAAAAAAAAGAATGCCTAATATAAAACAGAAAAGCAGCCAGAGATTTCTTAAGAGGCCCCTGAATGTCGCTCCGCAAAACACATATATTTTAAGAAGTGGCTCTCAGTAGCTTTGAAGGGCCCTTGGCAGCAGTTGGTGTCACTCTCAACCCCAGCAGTCACCACTGCTCTGACTCAAGTGGAATGAAATGGTGTCTTCCTGAATTGGACCATGCTGCCTCCTCCGAGGATGTTGTGTGATGCTGCAGTCCCCCACTCTTCATATTTTCCTGTATGTGTGTTTGCTTATGCATAGAATAGAATAGAATAGAATAGAATAGAATAGAATAGAATAGAATAGAATAGAATAGAATAGAATAATTCAGTTGGAAGGGATCTACAGCACTTATTTAATCCAACTGTCTGACCACTTCATGGCTGTCTGAAAGCTAGAGCATATTACTAAGGGCATTGTCCAAATGTCTTTTAAAACACCGGCAGGCTTGGGGCATCAACCACCTCTCTAGGAAGCCTGTTCCAGTGTTTGACCACTCTCTTGGTAAAGAAATACTTCTTAATGTCCAGTCTGAACCTCCTCTGGCACAGCTTTGAACTGTTCCCACACATCGTATCTCTGGATCCCAGGGAGAAGAACTCAGCACCGCCCTTTCCACCTCCCCACTTCAGGAAGCTGTAGTGATCAATGAGGTCATCCCTCAGCCTTCTTTTCTCCTGACTAGACAAACCCAAAGTCCTTAGCTGCTCCTCAAAGGAACTGTCTCAGTGTTTGGTAGTTTGACAAGGGTCCAGGTTTCTGCATCCTTGTGTTGTCCAGACTCCTGCCACCTCCATGTGTCAGTGTGGGTGGGAGGGACACGAGATGAAGGCCTGGGAATCCAGCTGAGACTTTCCTTCACTGAAATTTGTTTCTGTTTGGTTTTGAGTTCTCAGATCTTTTAGGGACAATTTATAAATCCAGCTCAGCTTTTAAGAGTCACTTATATGAGTCTTCTGTGACTTGTGACCTCTTTCATGACATGGTATTGCAGGAATTACAACAGTAGCATATTTCGTCCACAGTGCTCACAAATTTTTCATGTAATTGCTCGAATACTCCCACCACCTCAGACACGTAATTAAAAGAATATGAAATATGAAAAGAATAATCAGAATAGAAGAGGTTAGTAATTTAAATTGATTCAAATGTTGTTGTTGTACTGAAAACAAAGGGTCCTAACATAATCAATGGCAAAAGTAGAGTTGCTTTGATGCCACAAAACCTGAAGAGGATCAAAAGCCGATGTAATTAAAATGCCACAATTTTCCTTACTTTAAAAGAGGAGATCCATCTAATTGTTCTGGTTCTGAGACATCCCTGCAATTACCAAATGAGCTCAAAAATTTTGTATAGCTTTTTGTCCCTTCCCAGAATATAACAAGGGATCTGAAAACAATGATCCTTGTGCTGTGATTCCACTGCCTGGAAACTAAATAAAGAAATCAGTAAGCATGCAGAGTGTTTCTCCATCAGCCCATGCTGGGTTTGCAGGAGGATGTACTGAAGTGTGGCTAACAATGAAGCAGAGTCTGACTGGTACTTTCCAATATCCTTTCAGATCAGTAAGTTTTTATTTATAGTTCTTGTCCCCTGTACAGAAGATGGATATTCTTACTTTCAACCAGATGGTTTCTTCCTTCTGTGCCTCTTTTTATTCATCAAGTCCTACATGATAATGTTGTTGTTGATATGTCATTGCAGAGAAGTAGTTTTAAGAAAAGAAATAAAATAGTCCAGATGTAAGAATAAATATCTGTCAGTTTGTGTCAATCAATTTAATTTCCACGGAACAAAACGTATAGATCCCTATAAGCAATAAGCACCTTTTAGAAACTGTGATTTCTGAAGGAGTGGCAGAAGCAGAAAGATGTACAGCATATATCTAGGAGCTCTTTGAAAACTACCTTGGAAAATATATCTTTATTAAGTTACCTATATTAGTTCAGTTCAGTGACTTTCCCTTGGTAAGAATTTATTTCATTACATTCACATGTACACAGGGTGGTGTTTCCCAGCTGTCAGTCCAGCCTCTACTAAAGTTACATGACTGGAGCAGAAAGCAGAATCTAGCTCCCAGGTCTGAATCCAGCAGAGAATTTATATTCATATTTCTCTCCAAGAAAGTGTGTGGTCCTGTTGGCTTTCTGGGCTGCCCATAAGCTTAAAAGTATGTGTTTAAGTGCTTCACTGGAGCAGGGCAGCATCCTGCAGCCGTACTAAAGCATTCAGTCCAATTTGCTTTGCAGGAAGGTTATTACTGCTTGAAAGAAGTATTTCTCTCAAATAGAAGAAGGGAACAAATGTCCCAGAGCACTCATTCATTTCCCTCTCAGTCCCTTTCCTCTTTTTTGCAACTCTCTTCTCCTGGTTTCCTGGCTCATAACTTCAGCCCTGTCAATTCCTTACAAAACATCACTGCTAAACAGTCTTACTTAATGTGGCTAGCTCTCTTGCTTTATACGTCTCAAATTTAAATTGAGAACCTCTTCCTTGGCCTATTTTCTCTTCTGATCCCATTTCAATCCCCAGTGGCACCAGCTGTTGATCATCACCATTTCTCACAGACAAAGCAGCTGTGGGGAGTTTTCTGTTGCATACCTGGCACACCTTGCTCTTCCTACTCCCTCCCTGATTTAAAGCTTGCCTGAAATACATCCATGCCATGCAGTCATAAAATAATCACCCCTCAGCAGATGTTTCCTGGCTGGGAACAAAAAAAAGAAGAAAAAAAGGCTAGTGAGGGACACCTAGTATCAGGGCAGCTACAGAGAGGGCTCTTTTCAGGGTAGTATAAGCTACCAGGACTCCTTGGACTGAAGGTCGACCATCGGAGCCTCTGGATGAAATGCTGTGAGCCCCAAAGGAAGAGCAGTATATGTGGAATAGGTGACTGTAATGATACAACAAGTGCTGCATTGCAAGGACTGTCTAAAATTCCTTCCTTACACGCTTTGGCCCACAGGAAGGAGGTGGGAGTGTCAGTATCTCATAATGAGGCCTCCGAGGTTTTTTTATAAAGCTGCTTAGAAAAAAGGTATCGCTTCAGTTTATTGTATGGTACAATCCCTTTCTTCCCACAGTGTTAGTCTTTACTTACAGGACTGGTGATGAAGCTGATTTCATGCTTACAGGGTCACAGCTAATCTAATCGAACTCTTGCAGCAGTCTGTAAAGAAGCTGCTGCCCAATAAATCTGCCTATTTGTGATTCTGGATGCTTTTTTGAGCTGTTTTTTTCTTTCAAGGGATTGGAAAAGCTCTGGAAGACACAGGTACATCTAGTGAGATGGTCTTGAGACCTTATGTGCTTCGTCATAGCAGATGTGGCCATGCTGGTGGTGAAGGGGATTTGTGATCAGGGCGAGCGCTCTTAGTGAAGGCGGCCCTGCTCTGTGAGCAAATACACTCTCCTCGACACACCTAAGAGCAGGCTTTAAAGAAACACTGGGAAAAAGCAGAGAAGTGTGAATCCTCTGTAGAGTGTCAGTTTGTATGTGTCTTTATGCGGCATGTAATTACTTTTATACACATGTTTAATTAATTTTTCTTTGTAAATTAATTAAATCGGGGACTACGTTTGTTTGTCATTCCCCTCGCTGGGTAGAGCGTCGTGCTGTTGCAATGCCAATGACTGCTTCGGCAGCGGGAAGGCTTTGAAGATCATGGCAGCGAATGAGCTGCCCAGAAAAGCGGTCTGAGCAGGAGGTGACAGTCTGAAGGTTTTCTGCAATTAAAATGATACGTTCCATAGAGCAGCTCCCTCCTGCACCCATGTCCGAGGCCAAAGCTCCTGGCCAGTGAAGAGCCAGAGAGACTTAGCTTTGGGACCTGCTGTGCTGGCCCTGGTGCTCTCCCGGCTGCAGAAACACTTGCCGAAATGGGAACCTGCCCCCCAAACACCCTGCCTGGGAAGGGCAGTTACATCTGGGGCAGAGCTGAGAGGCTGTTGAAGCCTGTACACTGAGGTAGCAAGGAGCGCTGGGGAAAACAAGATGTATAAAGCCAGCTTCTACAAAGTACAAACACAGAGAAGCAGTCTCAGAGCAGGAGAGCTAGGTGTGTGATGTTTGTGGAGTTTGCAGCTGGAGGTCCATGGAGGCAGCTGAGCAGGGGGCAACGGTAATTTCCTGGTTCCTCCCTGTTTCTTCATCTCCACAGGGACAAACCTGAGACAAAGGACTATGGAGTGTTTGGATTAGGAAGAAAGCAATGTATTTTGTCCGAAGGAAGAAAAAATTGATAGAATTTACCCTTGTCATCAGGAGAAAAATGGTATTTTAGACAGGTCATTGGATTTTTTGGGTTGTTTTCCCCCTTTAGCCATGAGAAGAGGGCTCTGACTCTTCTGGAAAGGTAAGTTGTTAAAGCTGTTCCCTGAAGATATGATTTGCTCATGCACAGAGAAAGCAGCCCATGGCTCTTCTGTGTAGTAGAGCCTGGGACACGAGGGAGAGAGGAAATCTTCCTGCAGCAAACTACAGCATTACGTTCAACTATTAGTAATTTATTGCTGTTGCATGAGTTTAACTCATGAAAATCTGTGCCTTATGCTCAGTTAAATGAGCATGTACCATTGGAGCCTCCTGTGGCTGCTGCCCTGTGAGCATGTGGTGAGTGGCACATGGGAGGGGGTCTGCTCTGCTTAGGTTGAGATACCGCCGAAGCGAAGGGCACGAGGGCACCTCTGGCCAAGCTTGTGAAACCCTTTCTCTCACCTAGATAATATAGTTAAATCCAGTGGCATTAAACCAGTACAAAATCTGACAAAATTGGGCTAATTGAGCAACACGAGCTTTCTGTCAGATGTGCAAGTTTTTGAGAACGCCTCTACTCTCACAGTGCAACTGAACTAACCCAGTCCAGCTCAGTAGTCTCAAGGAATGAAACTAGTTTAAACAGAAGGAAGATCCTGTCTGCCACTGGCATTTTCCCAGCATGTTTTCTTGGCCATCTCCCCTTGTCATCTCATTGGTATTACTTCATTGCTGTTCTCAGCCCTTGTTTTCTGGCTGTTATAACCTTTCATTTACGAGAGATGTGAAAAATTGCCTTCGTCTTGAGTGTTTTTGATTTTGATGTGTGTTTAGCCTATGTGCTTTGGGACATATAGCTTTTTCTTGTATGGTTTCTTCTTTTGCAGCATTTGGGGAAATTAAGAAGTTTTGATATTGTATCTTTCTTTACCTATGATGCTTTCATCTCCATTCTCTATGGCTAATTCATAGCATGGGTTTGACCCTTTATGTGTGAAGTCCTTGCCAATATTTTGCTTGTTCTAGCTTTTTAAGAGTCATAAATAACACTTCTGCATTCTTACATATTTTCTAAGAGTAAAAATGCATTGGAAAAAAATAATTTTTCTTGTCTTGTGATAGGGCGGGAGAAATATGGAGCAATTCTGTCACTTATTTGAGTATCCCTGTACTTCCAGCTAGGGTATATGGTACATCACTGCTAACAGAGCTATTTATACCCTTTTTGTAGTGACTTCAGCTGGTCCATCTCCACCTGTTTGTGAGACGAATGGTGTGCTGGGATCTCATCTCTCTGTATTTACAGACTATCACAGGTAATGACTTCATCTTTCCTGGAAGAAGCCAACAAGCCTCTGGCAACACATGCTCTGCACAAAAAGATCCTTACTCTCACTCTATATGGAAGTAAATCAGGAGTTTCATAACTGTGGGACCCAACAAGAAAAATTGGAAACAGTTGTAGAACTTGCCAAGATGTAAGACAAAAAAATTAAAAAATCTTCTCCTGCCTACAGTTACAAGAGAAATGATCAAATTAGTATCAGGAAATCTTCCCAACTTGTCATAGGTATTAATATGTTACTTATGCGTCTGCACTTTTCTGCAGGTACCTCTTATCTTTTTAGAAAAAAGATAAATTTCCCACGTTTAATAGTCTTTGGTTCAGAGCTTCCGTTTCTGAAAGATGCTTGTACCGTGCATCATGTAAAGTAGACAATTCAATAGAGATTGGGTGCCCTTGTAGAGCTGGGCTTGATGTGAATCATCACAAACGAGGGGAAAGGTAGGATGTTTCTGTTTTCCACAAATATGACTAAAAGCCAGAAGCCTTAATTTGAAAGCCGGTTACTATTTTTAATTGAAAGTTTTGAAGTGTGTTTTGTATTTGACTCCACCTTCCATCTATTTAACATAGCGACCAGAAAGTGTTCCACAGTTTCCAGAATGTACTTGATCATGGAGGGAGCCCACTCTGTACAGCCAGTGTATGTTTGATGAGGAAAGGTTTGATAGTCCTCAAGACTCAACCTGTTCTAGCAGTGGTTCTTCTAATTCAGACGGCTACATCAGTGGTTTCCCAGAGATGATACAGTGAGCACTGATGACAAGCAAGCCATTTGAAAATATTGTATGGCCTTTTTGAGACCTCCTGCTGCTTCCTATGATATTGCTTCCTATTCCAGTGACACTGATGGTATTTCCTGGACAGAAAAATATTTGTCAAGTTGTGGGATGAGTCAAGACAGTTGAATGTTTCCCATTCTTTGTGACTTCTGCCTTCATTGCTGGCCAGGATGTCTCCTTCGTGGAGACATGGGGAGGAGGGACGCCTCCTCCGATGCTGGCAGACTGGCTGGTACAGACTCTGCAGTCAAAGAGCCCTACCAGACCTGGCCAACGTAATCCTCTGTGGGGCCCATCAAGAGTATTCAAAACTGAAGCTGACTATTTTGTTGCTCCTTTCTCTCCCCCTGCTTTGCTGTTTCAGAGTCTGTGGGTCTTTTCTGTGACATGTGAAACACTGGGCTCCTTAGGCCTCTGTTCCCCTGTCCAAAAGTGGAGGAACCCAGCATCCAAGCAGGATCCTTTCCCACAGAGCTGCTTGCAGAGTCAGGTGCCAGCCAGCCGTACTGTGCTTTCCCCCATGGCTTGAAATATTGTCAGCAGGAGAATCTATGGAGGATTGCTTGTCATCTGATTGCATTATTTTTCAACCACACGAGCAATAAATATTTAAAGTCTTGTTGTAGGCAATGTAACAACTCTGTAAATATGCAGTTCTGAATACAGAAGTGAGAGGCTGATCTTTTCTTTTAAGAGGAAACAAATACATCTCTGGCATAAAGTGTCCTCCTTCCTATTCTGTAAGGAGGAATGTGCTGAGGCAATTTTGCTGCTATGAATGAAGGTGGAAACTAAAGGAAGAAAAGTACTGCTGCATATTTATTGCTACCTCCTGGCTATCCTCTGTTCTTTTCCATTTGTCAGATTGAAGTATTAGATCAAAGCCCAGCAAGGAAAGGCAGGGACTGAAAGAGGGAACTGAGAAACTGAATAGCTTCATTCTTGCTGCTACTTGTTCTCTCCCTGCCTGTTCCCACTGTGCTCTTTTCCATGACTGAGAAACTGTGATCAGTAATGGAGATAGGAAGCAGTATGGGAGTTCCTGTGAGGTTTTCTGCCTTCTCTACAGCATCATATGGACTTCCGGTATTCTAAGTAATTTGGTTTTACAGGAATACTTACAGCTGGTTTATGGAAACTGAGATTGACAATTGACATGAGCCTGAAGATGCTGAACCCATATCAGCAGCACTGGAAGAGGGCAGCAGTAGCAGAATTGGTGAGAATGACCTGTGGAAGTGATTGAAGGATGAGTGCACAGTAGTTGTCATTGGATATTGACTACAGACTTTCAAGTGTGGAAATAAATCCAGGCTTGTTTTGATGTCCTTTGTTATGATTAAATTAGATTTTATGCCTTTGAAAGAGCTTTGATAGGGGAAAAAAAAAAAGTTCTCTGACATTGACAGAATGAAGATCTAGGCTCCCAGTTGATTTAAATCAAGCAGTTGAGCTACAGCAGTGGACAGAGGATCTAGTTCTGCACATTACCCCTCTAGCTTTCCTGTGTGGTTTTTTTTCAAGACATTTTCTTGTATTTTTTTGGAAGTGATTTTATGAAGTGCTTTTGCTGTTGAGAAGTAACTGGGTGATTTGACTCATGTGGCTTGTTTCTCCTCTGTGAGGCATAGTTAGTAATGTTTTTCAAATGTATAAATGATTAGCAAAATGTGATGATGTGTGCTGCATTTTGCATCCCTGCTGTTTCTAAAATCCACTTAGTGGACAAAAACCCTGATGGTCATCTCAGAACAAGCCATTATCGAAGAGCTGTTACCTACCAAGAGAAGTTTCCTTTTCAAAAAAACCATCTGAGGCATAGTAGAATATTTATTACATGGCTGGCAGTATCCTTCTGCCTGAGGGATGGACTGCAATTACAGCATGGTAAATATTTCATTAGAACAAAGCAAAACTGCATGGGAAGTAGACTTGCCTTATTTAAAACATTTATTAAATTACAACGTTAGAATCTACATGGGAATAATTCTTTCTACCAAATCTACCAACTAAGCTGTAATTTTAGGCGAGACATTTTGTTATTACAAAACATTGCATATTAGAGTAATCTATCTTTCCCTTTCAGAAAGATGGACATCTTAACACAGATTAAACTTAGTGTACATCGATGTTCCTTATACCATTCTGACTCCAGTAAGGAAGTAAGAGCAGGTACAAGCTGAGCCTAGTCTCCTTACAAAATCCCTTCTCTTCAGAAGGATGGTGTAAATGTAATTTAAGTGCAAGACCTAAACACAAATGAATGTTGAAGTCTGTGTGCAAGTGTGGG